>NC_073744.1:187391150-188069900 GCF_029784135.1 Toxorhynchites rutilus septentrionalis | reverse complement strand
CGATGTTCAATCTAATCAACTGCTGAATTCCTACATCCTTCGAATGAATTGAGGCTGAGTGTTGATTATCGGTTTCTGAAATAATATCAGCTGCGATTTGGTAAACAGCAGAATGCAGAATGCAGAATGAAATTCTCTATCGAAACGCGTCCTGTAGCAAAATTCAAAACATCCGCACGTGAGCTGTATGTGTTCTCCATTGGATAATGTGGATAACACGGATAACTTCAATTGCATTTCGGAATTGGTAAAGTTCTTAATTGTTACAATCAGGGCTCTGCATACTCATAGTCAACTGAGGATAGTCAGCTGACTATCTGACTGGCTATACCCGTATTCAGTTAGTAATGACTTCTGGCTTCTTCACGCAGTTCCTCCGCCAATACGACTAAACAGTTAGACTGGCGTTTAGTCGCTATCTCCCTCTACCGGCTCGATTATATCATTTCATTCTTCCCAATCAAATTGTCCTCATTGCATTTTGAAGTGACTTCCCCCAAACGAATTCGTTCCTCTCTTTCTCTCTCCCATGTACATGTGCATGCATCGATGTTTGAGTTCAACGTGGTTTGACATACGCTACAGGTGAGCTAGATTTTTTTGTATCGTACACGAAAAGTACTCACACGTATAAAATAGCGTGCAGTGTGTGTGCGCTATTCCGCTATTTACTAATACTAACGCGGGAACCTTTATAGCATACTTGATAAATGTCTAAGTTCGTTGGTTTGAGTTCACGATGGGTAGACAATAAACCGTCCATTGAAGGGGTAACTTCTTTTTTGCATCAGAAATCATGGTTTTGTTCCTCTTTATATGGACGTAAAAATAAGATCGCGGGTATAAAATAATTGGTCAGGGGGAAATGGAAGTGTGGATTGAAGTTAGTTGAATGAAGAGGCATATTTGTATTCATTAGTCGAGCCGGTTAAAATAACCACTGACTGGACTAGTTCACCAGTCATCCTCGCTAGTCAACGCTAGTCAATTCATTTTCTAGTCAAGTCACTTTTTGTTGTGGATGACTGCCGAAGCAGTTCTAGTCGAAGCGAAGCTACTGAGAGTAGAGTCGGTCTTCATTTTTCACCTTCGAAGAGTTCGGGCCCAGGTTACAATCGGCTTCGTAACTACGTCAGCCTGCCCGACGCGTGCTACAAAGTCGGAAAATTTATAGAGCTCTCCTCCCTGATGCTTCCTCATACTTCACTCAACGGCGGCATGTTGGAGAAAATAGTTGGACACACTTTGACGGATTTACGTCAAACAACGAACTGACGTTGGTAGCACAACTTAAATAAATTGCATGACAGATTTAACAGTAATGCTTGCATTAAAAAAAATGACAATCTTCGGATGGCGATAAAAAAGAACTACAAAAAAAATGAGTGGGTTATATCTATGATATAACCGCAAGGTTCACGTGGAACTACCTTAGCTTAGCAATCATTCGTTTGTATTGATTAAATTCTTGATTGAATGAAACAGTTTCCAAATTCAATTGAGTTCAATATATTTGCTCTGTGAGTGAAAAAAATGAACAAATGCCGTGTAAAGTCAATTCATTTATTGTGATTGATTGTTCTTCGTTACAAGTAAATTTAATGACGGACCTTTTACGTTTGGTATGATGACTAGAACAAAATATATGTACGGAAGAATTATCAAACGTTTGATGAACCAGCCTAAGGCTGAAAATCTTTCCAATAAAAACAAAAAAAAATTATCAAACGATTATTTTATTTTACATTTCCCTCTGAAGTTTACATCCCAAAAGTGTACATACTTCTCGAATCTCGAATTTGCTTGAAACTGGGAAGTTCATTCGCTTCTAGTGGCTGCACGATTTTCCCAGGTTCCTAAGCTTAGAAGATCATGTTAGGACAGACATATTCCACTCTGCACAAAGGCAAGCGAGGACAAAAGTACTCGCAGTTTGCATTTATTTGCAGAGCCGATTTCCCCAGAAACCTCTTTTTCTTCTTTTTGGCTTTAAGAGGGTTTAAACTTTTCAGTTCACTCGCCTCTAGGCTCTTTCGTGTGTTTGCAATGCCGATTTCGCTGCTTGGTTTTAAAGTCTGTGTTAGGGAACATTTTTCGATGAGAACAAAAGTTCCCCTACTTTCATGTATTTGCAATGCCGATTTCCCCAAGGCTGCTTGGTTTTGATGGCTGTGTTAGGGAAACCGTAAATCGAGCCAATCAAAACGATGCAGTTAGGGCGTTTAGATAACGCCTAATATTTTACAGTTATTCAATTGTTTATCTAATGAAAAACAACATTTTGTTAGTTGCGATAGATGCGTAGAAATATTCCCTATCAAGTGATGCAAACATCTCTCCTATCCAGTACGAAATGTTCGAGCTATAAGCATTCGAAATCTTTCATTTTTTCCTGCTTGTTCTGTGTTTAGGTTTTCATTTTACCCTCCATATTTTCCGGTTAGACGTAGTCCCACGTCAAAAAAATTAATTGGACAAATTTCCCATAAAAATATTTCTGTCGAACGGCCTCGCGGCAATTGGCCGAGATTCTCGCCATTGCTATCGAGAACATGCTTATTGATATGTTTTTCAGTTCTTACTTAGCTTGATTTCTTAATTCCACCTCCATTTTTTCCTCGAAATTATTGGAGTAGACTCTCCGCTTCAGATTTGCCCAGGAATTTTCGATTGGACGCAGCTGGGGCATTCGGAGGGTTGGCGGACATCTATCTTCAAGCGGTTCATCTCCTTCAGCGACTTTTTTCTAGGCCATTTCCGGCCAAACACCTCATCGCCCTCAGGATGATATTTTTGGATGAAGGAGGCAACTTCCGGAAGACGCTTCGTGCTTCAAATCTCCCCGTTAACAGCAAGTCCCGAACGGAGAAAGAGTGACTTTGACATCTCCTTTTTAATTTTGGGAACCAGACTTTCGTTCAATGCTCTCATTCTTCTCCGGAAGTGTAAGGATATTATAAATATCGGAACGGGCGTCCCCGGATGTCCACTTTTTCCGCAACGGGACGGAGCTCCCAGCAGGCATACACCATGGAGCACAGTTGTTTTGTTGTTTTCGCTATAACTACCGCAGTTCAACTGATAGCGCTGTCAAATTTTGTTTGAAAACTCATGGGATACTATGATTGACTGGTCTCATCACCAGGTGTTAAGGTGAACGCATTAAAAATGGGTAAAATTTGTTCATTTTGACGTTGGCACTACGTCTAACCGGAATAAATGGGGGGTAAAATGAAAGCCTAAACACAGAACATGCAGGAAAAAATAAAAGAATTCGAATGCTCATAACTCGAACATGTCTTAATAGATCGAAAAGATGTTTGCATCAATTGATAGGAAATATTTCTATGCACCTATCACAATTCATAAAATGATTTACCCGATTTACGGTTTCCCTAACACAGCCATCAAAACCAAGGTGCCTGGGGAAATTGACGTTGCAAATACATGCAAGTTGAAAGAATTTTTGTTCCCACCGTCATGTGTTCCCTAACACAGCCATGAAAACCAAGGTGCCTTACATTACATGGCGTTTGTTTAAATGATTTACTTATACAGCAAATATATTGAATTTAACTGAATTCGAAAATTGTTTCATCCAATCAAAATTTAATGAATACAAACAAATGATTACTAAGCCAACGGCAGTCCCACGTCAACCTTGCGGTTAGATAATAGATATAACCCACCCATTTTTTTTTTAAACAAGCATTAGCACAATATAAATAAAACCAATTTTTCAAAAATTAAGACGTTGGCAATGTTTCTCCAACGAGTGTATACATTTTGTACAAATAAAATTAATTAATTGCACAATTTGTACCGCCCTGATTTTTGTAGTGTACGTGTTTGCTGATTATATGTACATGCAATTTTAAGAAAAGCTTCTTACTGAAAATTATTCTCTCTGGTGCTTACTCAAAATGCAAGATTATGCATTATGCACATGCAAGAATGTATGAGAATACGAGATTTTCGCATAAATTACATATCAATCAAATCATTTGCAAACTTCTTATCCGATGGCTGTGAAAAACGTGTTTCCTGATTTAGCAACCTCAGTCAAAAACGTTGTCCTGGACCAATAAAATCTGTTGATTCAAAGTACCAACTCGAATATCAATTCACTTCCTGTCCCCGTTATTCCGATGTTAATCATCGCCTTTGAGACAGACAACAGTCTAATTTTGTGAACACGTATATCTGGAAAGGAGACACGCTTATGAGTGCTTCATTTCCGGACATCCTGCTGACTGAACTAACAGCCGGAAACTCGCCGGCCGCAAATGGAATTGGAAAATCTAGTGATGGAAAAAAGTGGGAGGTTTATTAGGAAACCGTTTACCTTTTCCTAGCACGGGTAAACGTGCTCGTCTTTCTATGGAAGTAATATACCTTGAGGAGGTGAAATATCAGAAGTAATAACTCATCTCCCGATGCTCGCAATTTTGGATATGTCCAGCTGTTCCTTTTTAGTTTATTGCGTTCGCTAAATGAATTTTTGTCTTTCTAGCTTGCATAATGTACCAAATTCTCCCTTTAGATTTCCGTGTGTATATTCGCAATTAGTGATCCCCGATAATCGTTTAAAAAAGTTTTCATTCCGCCTGAAAATCAATTTTTATCCTTTACGCTCTCCTAAACTCGTAAACGAAGCTCAATTCGCGTTGACGGAAACTGATTTTCAGGCGGAATGAAAACTTTTTTGATTCCAGATGGCTTTTTATCGGATGAGAAATATTAGTCTAACTATTTATTTTTCACAGTGTGACGATTAATTGATTATTTGGGGCGGTTGATCGTATCGAATAACAAACTGCTGAAAACTATTCGATTAGCCGACGAACGATTAGTTTCAAAAATCGGGGATCACTATTCGCAATGACGACATTAGGCTTCATTTCCAAATTTGAGAAGCGACATTGACAATAATGGATTTTCAGGTGAACACACTTTTAAAATAAAAATTATTAATGAAATAAACTTTTTCGTATCGACTATGTATTCTATGTAAAAAAGTAACACGTTTCTTTGCAAATTGTGTAAAAATATTTGACGAAAAATAAGTTTGATAATGTTTATGTATATAATGTATTATAAAGAAGAGTTTTAGGGAAAAATATCAGGAAATGTATCGACAAACGGTCAGAACGCCATATTTCAAGTAATTACAACAACATTAAATAAAAATTTCCAATCCAAATTTGAACAATTTGATATTGCCTTCGAGACTGCTTGTCTGAAAGAGAATAATTTGCCTCCCTAAACGGATATCGCCACCAGACGTCAACACTGCATATATGTCATCGCAAGGCGCCTAGAAGTATATCCTAAGGTGAGGCCGTTTCGTCACTAAGTTGGTTAGGGGAGCGGTATATGAAAACAGTACGGAAGAAAGCAGAAAGGGAATTATTTGCTTGAAGCGTAAAAGAGACAGACTGGTCAGGAGCAAGTTTCGGCACCAGCGTATTGTGTTTTGTTTACAAACAAAACACAGTAGACTTCCAAGATGGTTGAAGAGTGCTTTTAGCAAGTCGGCCCACCTTAGGATATACTTCTAGGCGCCTTGATGTCATCGTATGTGAGATAAAAGTACACTGAAACAAATATTTAGTAAATGTGATTAGCTCAGAGGTCTTTCGTTGAAATATGTGCAATATTTTCTGCTGTCTGTTCGGCGTTTCACTGCATATAGTGGGATTGGCTTCATCAGAGCAAAATTTCCTTTCCCGAAGAATATTTCGAAAGACAGATTCAACCCTTTTTCTGAATGGAAACCAAATGAAAGTTATTGCTTTTAAGATTGTTTTTTCAATAGAGTTCGAGAAAAAATTGGGAAACTGTTTTGAATTGATAAAACCAACGCTCGCACGAAGCTGATAGCAGGCAATTTTTAATATAGGTTAGACATTCGTTCGAGAACGAGTCTCCAATCTGCGAAAAACGCTCTTTCCATTTTAATTCATTTTTATTGTTATTACTATATTCCAACATTTACACGATTAGTTCTTTATCACCATTACTGTCACCCACTTTTCACTCTCACTACCGTGTGGAACAGATGTGACAAACGAGTCGACTCGAACCATCTGAAATGACTTCCCCAGTTAACTGTTATGAATGTGGTTCGGTATGGGAATGTAAACAAAACGACATTTTAAGTTACTTCGATTGGCTAACTGCTTTGCGGTTTGCTACTACCTCTCTCTCCAGCTGTCACTGCGGAACAACCTTTTACGACCGTGCCATTTTCCGTCTCGGAGAAAGGGAAGCCTAATCCCAAATAATGCAATAATTAACATTTATGCGTTTAGACAAAAGTTTGCACAATTTATCCGGCGTTTCATAACATTCACTCGCTTCACTTTCCGAGAACAGGAAATTATCCGCCTCCTCTCGCACTACTTCGTACAAGCGGAAGGGGGCACCCAATATTTTATGTGAAATGATCCATCACTCATGGAGCTGCCGTCCGTGCTGCTGGTGTTATAATAATTGCTGCAGCAAAAACACCGGCGGTAATTAATCTAATTATCAAAACTTCACCATCAAACGACGACGCACGAATACTGAAAAGCTGTCCTACAAAAGCAGAACGATAACGACGACGACCGGGATGACCCGGCTGGATAGTGGGGAATGAACCCTCCAGGCGGCTAGTTTTCCATTGGTCCCCCTTTTATTATCCTCTCCCATCCTCTTCCAGTGTGTATGTGTGTTTCCAGCGCACGAAAAAACTCAAAACAATAAAGCAATTTCTCTTGCAGACCCTTCAGTCAGTCGTCGTACTGTAGCACCTGCCCTTACAACGCCGCCGCCGCCGCCGCAGCTGCCACCATCGGACCCGCCACGATGGATGAGAGCGAAGTGATGGCTGCGTACCTCTGGAGCAAGCAGTCCCAAGAGCTGTACGCGAGTCACGGCCTGAAGGATCTGCACCATCTGCACCAGGATTTCATCATCAACGACTACACGGACAAGATCGCCACCAACATCGATCTGCTCGACACGGAGCTCAAGTTCGCGTGGGCCGCGCTGAATCTGCTCAACGAGGAGTACACCAAGATGTCGGAAAAGGTCTTCAAGCTGCAGTCTTTGAACGTTTCCCAGCAGCGGATCGTGCAGAACCTGCAGTTCATGGAGGAGAACCGGAAGGCGTACCTGGACATGATACCGGACTACGCGAAGCACCACGAGTACTCGCTGCAGGAGCAGTCGAGGTTGCGGGAGGATCTCGAGTACCGGGATTGTATCAACGAGGCGTACTTGAACAGCATGCAGCAACCGTGCGGGTACGAGCTGGACCAGTACAATCCAGCCGAGGACGATACGGCGTACGATCAGGAGTATTGGATGATGCGCAGGAATTTGTCCAACATCCCGGAAGTGCTGCAGGAAGAGTACATGAGAATTAACCCCGAGGCACACCAGCAGGTGATTCAGCAGCAGCAGCAGCAGCAGCAACAGCAGCAAAATGCGGCGAGGATGGCAACGAATCCGTTCCTGATGGCGGTGGAAGGAGGCGGTGGGATTCTCAGGGAGATCGAGCCAGCAGACAACGCGACACTGATCGAGGAGCAGTTGCGGGCGTCGTTCCTCAATCATGCCAAACAGATGGAGCTGGACTATGGATCACCGCTGGCTAAGCAGTTCGTGGCGGAGCGCATCGAGAAGATGAAGAATGCGGATGTGAAGGAAATGATCACGAAGGTGATGGACGATGAGGATATTGCGTCGTTGAGTAGTGAGGAGGTGGAAAGGGTTAGGTCGTTTATGGCTGAGAACTACGGACAGTTGAAGGAGGTTTTTGCGGAGGAGTTTTCACCGCTTGCGAAGGATACGAGAGTCAGACTCGTCGGGGTCAGTCCGAAGAAAGAGTTCAATAAGTATGCACACTTTCCGGATGCGGCGGGAATTGCATCGTTGACGAACGATGACCTGTTGACCGTGGAGGACGGAACAATCAGTATTCAGGACAACACAGGAACTACCGACAACGAATTCAACCTCAACCTCAATAAAGCCCATCCGGTGAATGGCGTTGGCGCTGGATCTCCGAAGAAGCTGATCGAATTTTCGCCCTTTGGCCTGCAGAAGAGTCTAGCGAAGGATATTCGGCTGGAGAAGGAGAACAAAACGGACATATCAGGGATTAAGACGTTTCAGGAGGGTATGCTTGGTAAACCGAGCTTTTCGGATTTGATGAATAGCAAACCATGTGCGGACACTTCGTTAACATTCACGAACTTGAATGGGGAGCCGGAGTCCATCTTCAGTCAGAGCTTCAAAGAAGCTGTCGAGGCAAGGCTGGCAGGACAGGCAGTTCAGATGGCTGGAAATATGATGGGTTTGGGAGAACCGGTGCCGATGTTTCCTACTGTTAGCATGAAGCCGAATATCAGCGAGGTTTTAGACGCCGCTGCCGTGGCTCCGAGTGAAATCAGAAGACTTAGTGTGAACGAGGTTGCCTCAGGGTCGATGGAGACTCGGCGGCCAAGTGTTACCGAAACGATGTTTCCACAAATAGCTAGAAAACCGAGTATAACTATTGCTTCAGAACTATCTAGGAAATCGAGTGTGAGTTCGGAGGCTTCTGAGCATCCTCTGTTTGCGACGGTTGCACCCAAGCCAACGGAATCATCTCAAACTACCCCCATCTTCCAACCTATAGCCAGGAAGCCCAGTATTGTGGAACCTTCAAGTCCTCCGATGTTCACACCATTACCAGGTCACACTACGATAACGGACTCACCGGAAATGCAAGCCATCTATGACTCGTTGTCTCGCAAATCGAGCATTCCAACGCTTGGCGATGGAACCTTTTTTCCTTCTCTAGATATAACCGATTCTGGGTTCGCTGATTCTACCGATGGAATGTCTATGTTCACGAATATCCCTCTAACACTATCTGCCAGTGATGCGCCCGTTAGTTTACCGGATTACTCGACCCTGTCGGCAATATCCACCATACCGGAAACCTCGGAGGCATCTTCATTTCTCCACATATCCATGAACTCGTCAGGAATCAGCGAAGCATCCGATAGTATTTCCCTTCCCGTCTCGACTGTCGACTCATGCGGCACAGCTATACCTATAACCACAGTTAGTCTAATGCAAGCTAAGCCTACCGTATCCAAGGAAGTTCTCCAACCGCAAGAGAAGCTATCGATTTTGCCACCCATATCAGCTGCTCCAGCTGCGCTTGCTGCCCTAGCCGACAGTAAACCGATAGCACAAGCAACGGCTCCTCCCGTTCCCATAGTCACATCGGTATCTCCATTGACCTCGGAAGCAAAACCAAAACCAATTGTGAGTCAAAGTTCCACCGCAGCAACGATCGTCACCCAGAGTCCTAAGCAAACTGTATCGAGCGTAGCTCCTGTTTCAGCTGTTGTTCAGAAATCACCGGTTCAGGTTCAATCACAACCGCCACCATCAACTCAACAGCAGGAAGCCAAGGGTGGCTTCTTCCAAGTACCCACGGCGAACACCAATCTCTTCGGGAGCTTCTTCAACAAAGTCAACAAAAACCTCTCCCACCAGGACAGCTCCGACAGTCTGATCGGCGCCAAGTCAAAGTCATTCTTCGCCTCGATGAAAAGTTCCTTCTCGTTGGATACCCCCAAACCCGCAACCGATGAGAGCGACGCCTCGCAACAGCTTCCGAATTCTCAGCAATCTTCCATCGAGCAGTCACCCCCCGCAAGTGTTCAGGTATCCCGAACCCCAGGTAAGTGCGATCCCCCGGGTGTCTCCCCGCGTCTAGGTGTTGTGTGTTTGTGTGTTTACCTTTTGAAACCCTTTCATAATCAGAAGAAACCACCACTACTCCGACCCAATCTCCAGATGTAGCACAGACTCCGTTTCAACAGCACTCGTTGCCACAGCAAAGCTCATCGTCACCTCAGGAACAGCAATACACTCCCTCGGGGGACCAGGCGCAGTCGCTGCCGCAACAGAGCAGCGCAACTCCGGGCGATGAAACCTCGGAGTTTCCCGGACTCGTCGACGGAGTGACGACGCCCAGCGCGTCCCAGCAGTCCCAGCCCTTTCCTGGAGCCGAGCCGGAACTCGACGATGGTGAACCGAAACCGACGCACCGCAAGCAGAGCCTTTTTCGCACCCAAGGAAGTGAAGGTCCGCCCGGTCAGCAGTGAGTGTTAGTACCGTGTGGGGAACTGATTGGGAGTTTTTTTTTCTTGTTTTGCGCTTCTTTCAGACGGCAGCAAGTGGAAGCTGCTGAAGACGCTTAAGGAGAAGAGAATCGAAGAGAAGCAGAAGGTGGAGGATGCGGATGCGGAGACCGAGGAGGGAGGTATTTTCAAGAAGGTGGAAGTCGGCAAGGCCGAGGAGGTGGAGGTAATGGCGGATTTTTTGTTTTTGTTTTTGCGGAATTCATTACGCGTACCACCAATTGAAACCTGAATCGAACATCTCTGAATTTGTTATTGTTAGGAAGTGGTTGATCGATTTTTGAAGTGTTCCCTAATCTTATCTTTGAAATTCTTCCAATAGAAGCGCAATGGAACGACGGATAGTGGACGCGGGAATGGACTAGGTGACAATACATTCTACAGTAACATCGATAGCATGCCAGATATTCGTCCAAGGCGGAAGTCAATCCCGCTGGTGTCGGAACTGGTAAGTATCGCTCCTCAGTTGGTAACCTCTTAACCTCTAACCATGGTAACGTGAACCTGTATTTCTCTTCTCGGAATGTTTGTACCCTTTGCCTCCAACCAACCACAAAAACCAAACTTGTACTGTAATCTACCGCCACGATCCACCAGGTCCTAAAAGTAAGTCATAGTTCTCTAGAATACGATTCGATTCCGACTTTTGGACTGTCCACTAACTACATGCAATTCTTCTCCAACAGACGATGGCAGCTACGAAGCGCAACGCGGGTCTTACTTCGGCCGTACCGCGAGCTACGCTTAACGACGAAGAACTGGTAAGTGTACACTCTAACACGCGACGAATCAGACAAGTCCAACTCTCCATTATCCTCTTGTGAATACAGAAAATGCACGTCTACAAGAAGGCGCTGCAGGCGCTCATCTACCCTATTTCGTCGACGACTCCCCACAACTTCGTACTGTGGACGGCCACTTCCCCGACCTACTGCTACGAGTGCGAAGGGCTGCTGTGGGGTATCGCTCGACAGGGTGTGCGGTAAGGCTGCTGGAAACTGGCTACGGCTTATCTCTAACCTTTGTAACTATACGTCCCATTATTTCAGATGTACCGAGTGCGCCGTCAAGTGCCACGAAAAGTGTAAAGATCTGTTGAACGCGGATTGCTTGCAGAGTAAGATCCAGAACTGTGGATGAATACGGTAGCGAACTAACGAGAGCGTTGAATGTCTCATTTCAGTGTGCTTCGCGGGTGCATTCGAGAAGAGTTCCAAACACGGCGCAGCGGAGGACAAGGCCAACTCCGTGATCGCGGCCATGAAGGAGCGTATGAAGCAACGAGAACGAGACCGTCCGGAGATTTTTGAACTGATTAGGTGAGTGCGGAGTCGTAGCAGGGTGTGATTTTACAGGATAGGTTCGACTCAGGCGGCTCGGTTTCGTACCATTCTCGACGGCTACCATGACCCAAAAAAGAATCAAGCTTATTTTGTATCAACTCCCAACTGTTCTTCAGAGCTTCACTGACGCTGTTGACGCCTTCGGTTGACCATACGCTTTGCTTCGGCCAAAAATGTCGTAAAGAATTCGTCGTTCAACTTTCAACTTCCGCGTCATAGAAAAATGGCTACCCAGCGCTAAGTAATCGATGCCTAAGAAGGTGAAAGGTCAAACAAAAGGTGTGTTACTAAACTGTTCATCGTCGTGATCATATTTGCCGGCCGATCGTCCTCCTCCTTATACGGGAAGGCAGGTCTGCGCATCCATCTGCTATCTGGCCTGGCTTGAATCTTCTTGTTTTTTTGGACCGTAATTTAGACTTCTTGGCTACATTCGATGACAACCTACTCAATAAAGTAGCTTAGCTCTGGCGTAGAATCTGTGATATGATTGCAAAATTCAAAATTCTACAGCTTACAGCCAAGTCATCAGCCAGCATTTCAAATCTCTTCAATTCTTTAGGCCAAGACCCCGCTTCAAGAGCATCTACTATCTTTTTAAGCCGTACATCATCCTCTGTAGCATTTTTTGATCTCAAATTTGCGGTTGTCACGAGTCGCTCCAATCAAATCAAGCACGGTCGTCACGATCATCTTCCAATACAACAAACCTTGTTGTCGCGATCCGCTTCCAAATCCAGTGCGGTCGTCGCGAACCGCTTTTAATTTTATCAAACGCAGTAGTGCGGTCGAACAAGTAGCCGTGCTACAGAAGACTTCAGCTCCTGGCAGAATCGCCAGCCAATGCAAATAACCGAGCTCCGTAGAGTAAACCAGTTTGCCCCGAAACTCGGAATCACATCTTACCTCTGCTATGGCTGGAACATCCATCTAATATTCATCGACAACTTCACTAATTTCGAAAGCAGTCGATTACCTAATCGGTTCCACGTAGATTGAACGGGTACTGGTTGATTTCACCCATTTCGATTGTTTGCTTGATTTCGGTTGCTTCTGATAATCCGCATTCTTTCCGCATATTCATCCTGCTGGCGAAGCAACTCAAGTTCTCGAGCTAAATATTCTTTCTCACGTTCAAGTATTTCGTCCATCGTCTCTCGAATATCAGCACCTTTCTTCTTCCACCCCTTGGAGCACCCAAGCGATTACCGATCTCCGGAAACTTGTAGTGCTAGACGAATGGAGACGACGGTGGCTCATGCTGTATCAAGAAGTCATCTCCATTCAACTTGGTTTTGGGCCGTTTGTCGCTAGGAGCCCAGGCGTTTCTACATTCGCAAATCATTTTCGATCTGGTCGAGCCCTCGTGTGTGCTGTGCTTCTCTGTTTCTGGTGCCAGAGGGGTTGCTGAAAAGAAACTTTTTAAGTGGATTGTCGTCCGGAATCCTCGCGAGGTATCCGGCCTACCGCAATGCGGGTCTTCCCAAGCAGTGCGTGTAACTCATGGTTCATGCGTCTACGCCACTTTCCGTCTTCGGTTTGTACTCCACCGTAGATAGTCCACAACACTTTTCCGTCAAGGTCTCCAAGTGGTTACCAGCGATCCCAAATACACGAACTCGTCTACTACCTCATGCTCTTCGCCATCCACGATTACCCGTGGTGGAAGGCTGCTGTTGTTCTCCTTGGAACCTCTTGCCCTCATGTATCTTGTTTTAAACACATCAATCAGCAGTCCGATACGCATTCTGCTTTTAGTCTGATAATTATTGACCCGAAAACTTGTTTCAATAATTTAAAAATTTGCTTTGAAAACAGGCTATTGAAATCATACAAATCTGTATATAAGCTAGGGGGGGTTTTATTCGTGCTGGGTATTTTCGTGGAGAAATCATTTCTTTCTTCGAGCGTTAATAATTCTTTTCTAGCTAAACGAAGTGGTATTGTAATCATTTGAAAGGATAAAATATCTGAGAGTTAAAAAACAGGCTATTGAAATCACACATATCTGTATATAAACTGGTGCCCGCTTGGAAATCCATTTGCTGCGTTTGCTGGGGAGCGTCGAATGACGATGAAGTGTCTTTGTCAAGGCAGGTGGAGGAGGAGTTTGGATTAAATTGTCTCCATGGGCTCTTCTCAGGACAAGAGACGAATCAACTGCAATTGTTTAAAGTCTCTATAATTCAAGAAGAAGAAGGAAAAGCAGAAGAAGACCATTTATTTTTGATCGAGAAGTAACATGAGAATGATCTCGCTGGCTCGCCAAGCACTATGCTCTTCTCTCCCAATCCCATTTATTTTCTGCCGGAGCCGCATTGTTTGGTGAAAGCAGCAGTTCTATTATCGAATGCTCACGAATGCCGCAATCGAACGATGATTCCAATTGTCGGGGGATGGGGAGGGGTTATTGTTTGGACTGGGTATTTCCGAGGAGGAATCAATTCCTCCTTTGAGCGTTAGTATTTCTTTTCCGGTCGAACGAAGTGATATGATAAATACTTTATTCGAATGATGAAATTTCTAAAAGTTATATTGTTCTTACTTATTGATTGGTAAGCCAACGGTAGTCCTAGATCCACCTTACGGTTATATCGGTTATATCCCGATTCTCGTACATTATTTGCCATAGCTGTTCTCGGACGACTGTGTCGTATGCTGCCCTAAAGTCCATGAAAATGTGGTGCGTGGCCACGTTGTATTTCCGACATTTATGTAGAATCTGCCGGATCGAAAAGATTGGGTCCGTGGTATCGCGGCCTCCCATTACCTCCCATAGCCCGTCTAGTACTGACCCACGAATCCCATTGTTAAAGGAGGTAGACATTGGGATTGAATCTGGGAAAGTATTTTGTATGCGGCGTTGATGTGCGATTGTGCACCCGTGGCCGAGTGGTTAGCGTCACACATTATCATGCCGGGGGTTCGGGTTCGATTCCCATTCCTATCGGGGGAATTTTTCGTCGAAGAAAATATCTCCGACCTGCACTGTGGTCACACGTATTCTAGAGCATGCCACTCAGAATGCATTCAAGGCGTGTTATTTCCGCCTTCGGTCTTGATCATGTTTCCTTCCACATTCTTGCATATGTGTCCCCTACCGCTGCATCGCATTCCTCATCACAGCCAGGCGTTTCAGACGATCAGTGCTTCCAGTCCTAGTGTATTCGTCGTGGATGTGTTGTGCAAATTCTACACCAACCACCAACCATGATGTCTGAGAAAAACCGTTCGTCGATGAGAACGTGATCAATTTGGTTTGCCGTTCGTTGGTCAGGTGATCTCCATGTGGCTTTATGGATGTCCTTGCGGGGAAAGTAGGTACTTCGGACTACCAGACCTCGGGAAACTGCAAAGCTTACGCATCGTTGGTCGTTGTCGTTAGTCTTCTTCGTTTTACTCCGGTTAACTTGGTTCGTCACTACGGGATAGGAAGTTGAAGTCGATGAGATTGTTACAGTGGGCTCCTGAGAGGGGAGATGTCAGAGTGTAACTTCGAATCGATTAATCGAATCGGCTTGCGTTTTCAGGAAAGTGTTCAACGTTGAGGAGAAGAGTCACGCGGGTCACATGAAGGCGATCAAGCAGAGCGTGCTGGACGGGACGAGCAAGTGGTCCGCCAAGATCGCCATCACCGTGATCTGCGCCCAGGGACTGATCGCGAAGGACAAGAGTGGCACCAGTGATCCGTACGTCACGGTGCAGGTCAGCAAGGTGAAGAAGCGAACGCGAACAATGCCGCAGGAGCTGAATCCGGTGTGGAATGAGAAGTTTAATTTGTAAGTACTCTGGAGGGGGCGATTGGCTTCGGAGACATTCTAAGTCTGTAATTGTCCACAGCGAGTGCCACAATTCCTCCGATCGTATCAAGGTGCGTGTCTGGGACGAAGACAACGATCTGAAATCCAAGCTGCGACAAAAGTTAACACGCGAATCCGATGACTTCCTCGGACAGACAATCATCGAGGTGCGAACGCTGTCGGGTGAGATGGACGTGTGGTACAATCTGGAGAAGCGGACGGACAAATCGGCGGTGTCCGGTGCGATTCGGTTGCACATTTCGGTCGAGATCAAGGGCGAGGAGAAGGTAGCGCCGTACCACGTGCAGTACACCTGTCTGCACGAGAATGTGTTCCACTACCTCTGCGAGGAAGCCTCAGGAGGGGTGAGTGTTGAGTGGTTGGCGAGCCTCAAGTTCTCATTGAGCTCTTTCCCTTACAGGTTAACCTCCCGCAGACGAAGGGAGATGACGGTTGGAAGATCTACTTCGATGAGTCGCCGGAGGAGATCGTGGATGAGTTCGCGATGCGTTACGGCATTGAGAATATCTACCAGGCGATGACACACTTCCACTGCTTATCGACCAAGTACCTGTGCGCGGGTGTTCCGGCGGTGATGAGTACCTTACTAGCAAACATTAACGCTTACTACGCACACACTAGCACCTCGAGCGCCGTATCGGCTAGTGATCGCTTCGCAGCAAGCAATTTCGGGGTGAGCTCACTGCGACGCATCCATCGGAGCTTCCTAATCCTTCCCTTCACTCATTGCAGAAAGAAAAATTCGTTAAACTATTGGACCAGCTGCACAACTCTCTACGTATAGATTTATCCATGTATCGCAACAACTTCCCCGCTTCCAGCCAGGAGAAACTGATGGATCTGAAGTCCACGGTGGATCTGCTAACAAGTATTACATTTTTCCGCATGAAGGTAAACAATTTGTAGATTGGGGAGTGTTCAGAACTCAAACCATTTCTTCCCGCGTAGGTGCAAGAACTGTCGAGCCCACCTAGAGCCAGCACCGTAGTGAAGGACTGCGTGAAGGCTTGTCTACGCTCAACTTATCAGTTTTTATTCGAGAACTGTTACGAATTGTACAATCGAGAATTTCAGGTGGGACTCATTGCGCTCTGTAACTTGTGCTTCGAGATCCGTTAACCGGCTCTCCCCTCTTCGCAGGTCGACCCCAACGAAGTGAAGCGCGAAGGTGAAGACCATGGACCAAAACTAGAGAACGTTGACTTTTGGCACAAATTAATCGCACTTATCGTATCGGTAATAGAGGAGGATAAGAATAGTTATAGCGCAGTGCTTAATCAATTCCCGCAGGAGCTTAACATAGGCCAGGTACCGCCGGTCCCGGAGAAGATCTGAAGGTGCACCCCGTTAACCCCTGAAATTCTGATTTTTTCCAAAGGTTTCCGCCGCAACGATGTGGAGCCTGTTCGCCATAGATATGAAGTACGCACTGGAGGAGCACGAACAGCACCGCTTGTGTAAGTCGTCCGCCTACATGAACCTGCACTTCAAGGTCAAGTGGCTGTATACGAATTACGTGAAGGAGGTCCCACCGTACAAAGGTGCCGTGCCCGAGTATCCCGCCTGGTTCGAACCGTTCGTGATGCAGTGGCTCAACGAGAACGACGACGTCTCGCTCGAGTATCTGCACGGCGCCTTCAAGCGGGACAAGAAGGATGGGGTGAGTACTTCAGCAGAACCTCAAGCACTCCAAACACTAATCTGGATTGCTTCCTTTTGTCAACAGTTCCAAAAGAGTAGCGAGCACGCGCTGTTCTCCAACTCCGTTGTGGACGTGTTCACGCAGTTAACGCAATGCTTCGACGTAGTTAGCAAACTCGACTGCCCGGATCCGGAGATCTGGAAGCGGTACATGCGACGGTTCGCCAAAACAATCGTAAAGGTGCTGCTTGCTTACGTAGATATAGTTAAAACCGAATTCCCCGATATCATGCATGAAGAGAGAACGGTAAGAAGGTGCTGCTTCATAAAATCCTAGTTCTAATCGTACATCTTTCTCCCACGTAGGCTTGTATTTTGATGAACAACATACAACAACTTCGGGTCCAATTGGAGAAGATGTTCGATTCGATGGGCGGCGATAAGTTGGAGGAGGACGCCGCCAACATCCTGAAGGAGCTGCAGCAGAATCTGAATACTGCCTTGGATGATCTCGCAACGCTGTTTGCTAAGAGGTACATCCATCTTCTCCTCATGAACTTAATTTTCTTCAGCGCCTCACTCTCTTCTCACAGCTTGGAGCCTCGAATCACGGGTAGTGTTCGCGAGCTGGGTGACCTGCTGCAGCAGGTCAAACAGCAGACTTCCCTGTTCCACGCACCGCCCACGGACGATGCCAACATGATTGCGATGGAAGCGGACGAAGTTCTGCGACCGCTGATGGATCTGCTCGACGGCTCCCTCTCGATGTACGCCCAGTCCTGCGAGAAGACTGTCCTGAAGCGACTGCTGAAGGAGCTCTGGAAGATAGTCATCCGGACGTTGGAGAAGACCATCGTGCTACCACCGATGACCGACAGAACGGTAAGATCATTATCGCTACCTCTTCCCACCTTCTTCATTGGCCATCTTATCTCTTCGTAGATGGTCTTCAAACACCTCACCGATAACGCCAAGAACCTGGCAGCCAACGCGAAGATCGAGGACATGTCTCGGCTTATCAAAAACCACATGGGTGGCAAGCAGGATGCGAAGAGTGTGCTCAGCGGTGTCATGGATATCTCCAAAGAGGTCAATCACCACCACCCATCTCCAATGCGTTCCAGCGATTGTTAAGCTATGTTCCTATTTTTTTTTGTTCCGTCAACAGATCGAGAAGAATCTGTCGCCGAAGCAGTGCGCCGTGCTGGAGGTCGCGCTGGACACCATCCAGCAGTACTTCCACGCCGGCGGTAACGGACTGAAGAAGCCTTTCCTGGAAAAATCTTCCGAGCTGCAGAGTTTAAAGTACGCACTGAGCTTGTACACCCAGACGACGGATACGCTGATCAAGTCCTTCGTCTCCGGTCAGGGCGCTTCGGAGGGTAAGTTCTCGTGCACACGAATATCACAAACCAACCTAACTCTAATCTTTGCAGAAGGAGGAATCAGTCACGACGATGCCTCGGTGGGTGAGGTGTCGATCCAAATCGATGTCTCCTCCAATCCGGAGAATGGCGAACAGAAGATTTCCGTCAAGGGTGAGCAATGATTACGTCCACAAATGACTTCAAGTTCTAATAACCTTCATTTTTCAGTAATCGCCGCCAACGATCTGAAGTGGACCGTACCGTCCGGCATGTTCCGGCCGTTCATCGAGGTGAACCTGATCGGGCCGCATCTGAACGACCGGAAGCGCAAGTTCGCCACCAAATCCAAGTCGAACAACTGGTCGCCCAAGTACAATGAGACGTTCCATTTGTAAGTTGTTGCCCTGATGTTTGTTCCAATGACTGCGTTTAATGTTTCGTTTCAAATTCCACCTCTAGCATCATTGGCAACGAGGAACAGTTGGAGTTCTTCGAGCTGCATACCTGCGTTAAAGATTACTGCTTTGCCCGCGAGGATCGCCTAGTGGGGGTTGCAATCCTCAAGCTGAAGGACGTTGTTGATCAGGTTAGTGCCGCCGGAAGAGAAGTCATAAGACTTCCCATTTATGGTTTGTATGGTTGGAGATGAGTGATTGTGGGTGTGTGCGGAAAGGAAGAATACCATTTCTTGTCTAGGTTTCAACATGTAGCTAGTCTCGGAACAGCTACCGATTCTTAGAGGAACTCACGTAAGTATTGTTTCACTTGAGAAATTAATTGTTTTTTACTGTTTTTCCA
Source organism: Toxorhynchites rutilus septentrionalis (assembly GCF_029784135.1). NCBI lineage: Eukaryota > Metazoa > Arthropoda > Insecta > Diptera > Culicidae > Toxorhynchites > Toxorhynchites rutilus. The sequence continues at coordinate 188,050,737 of NC_073744.1, read as the reverse complement.
TGCATATCTGAGGAGGATTACTACCGAAGCAAATAATTATTGGGCGGGATTATGAGGAAATGTTGAATTGTTCAATAAATGATGTTGTCCAAATAATTTGTTATCGATAATCCGAAATATCCATGAAGCAGCTCCTAAATGAGAGTTGTGAATCTTCCGTTATGCACCTTGGTTTTAAATACAGTGAAAATGTGATTCAACTGAACCAAATAAGCTCAATAAGGTGTGGCACAGAGTCACCCTGTATTATGGGTTCAGTAGAAATGTAAACCGAACGCAAGTCGACATACACACCCCATTATTGATGTTCTATAGTCGAACAGCTAAATTCAAATTCTTTCTATATTACGCTCTTGAAATAAAAAAAAATCTCCTAAACAATACACATTCTGCTGAATATATACCGAGAATTTGTAATTTTAAGGTGAAGGTGGAAGCTAGCCACAAATGGCTGCCACAATTGCGCTCATTTCTTTCATCTCCCTCCCTTACCCCTCGCCCGAAAATCAATAATTTTGCGAAACAGTGTGAAGAAAATGATCGTTTGCACACACTTCCCACCAAGTAATATTAACCAAAATCTAATCGATTACTCACCAAATATTAAATTTTCATCTGCCGTCGCAATGTATAGTGGGAACACATTGGGGGTGTAAATTGGAAAACGAAAATCGATCGTATTGTGAAAAATGTTTTTTCATGATGGATTTATGAGATTTTTGCGTCAATCGATTTGGGCACATCTTGAAAAAAATAATATATACAATGGAAGTAACTATCGAACAATTGAGAAATCCCAATCTCTTTTCAAAAGGAAATACCCAGTTTTTGACATAGGACTACGTCTTACATTATGGGTGCCAAATCAGAAAACAGGTCAGGTTTTTATGAAATAAAGTTAACGTTAATAACTATTTTTGCTGCAAATGGATTTTAACAATTTGCATACCAATCGAATCGGAATTTTTCTAAGACTTGTTTCATTTGCTATACATTAAAATCTCATAGTATGTATATAGTTTAAATTGATGAAAACTGGAAGCATTCCCATTTTCCCATACATTTGTTTTGTCCATTTGTGTGCTTTCCCGAACAGAGCTGTCATTAACGGGCAATTTATGCAGCCGCTAGAATAGAAACAACGAAGGCGGATAGCGAAAAGAGAATATTTGCGAAGTAAACTCCACCCTTGCATAGTAATAGCGAATTCGTTTTTGTTCAGTTTCAAGTTCAGTGCCACACTAACTGCTGTCAGAACGTTTTTTTTTTCACCGAGTTTCAACCTAGTGTCGCACTAGGTTCGCCCCGAAAGCTGTTAGTTTCGCACTGAGATGTTTCACAGGTTGGCACTCCGGTTCACCAATACAACTATACTGAACTGTCAAGTTCCGAGTATTGTTTTGGAAAATCTAAAAATAAAGACTATGAAAATGGAAAACCTGCTGCTTTTGCTAATAATTGGAATCGTAATCCAATTCGGATTCTGATTTTGAAGAATCGCCTAGACGGCATTAAGCTTCGTGTGCTTTCATTGAGAGGCGAAAATAATGATGGATATTCAGGTGAAATAAACATGCTTTCAAAATCAAAATTATGAACGAATATTTACTTTAACGTATCGAATATGTATTATATGTGATGAAATAAGAAGTTTTTTATCGATATCGCAGAAACATATTGAACGAAAACTGTGTCTATTGATGATTTTATATTATAATGGTAATTATTTGTGGAACAAACAGGAAATGCATCGACAAATGGTTAAGTGAGTGTCAGGACTGCATGTGTTAGGTAATCAAACAATATGAAGTAAAATTTTCCATTCAAACTTTTATATTTTTACACTGCACTTGGCCCTTATGATCTGATAGAGAATAATTTACCTCCCAAGCCGTAATATCGCCACCAGACGTCGACACTATACATTTGTCGTCGCAAATATAAACAAATCAGACTATAGTCTGTTGTTATAGTTGGCGGCGATTACTGAAAAATGAAGGTTATTAGAACTTGAAGTCATTTGTGGACGTAATCATTGCTCACCCTTGACGGAAATCTTCTGTTCGCCATTCTCCGGATTGGAGGAGACATCGATTTGGATCGACACCTCACCCACCGAGGCATCGTCGTGACTGATTCCTCTTTCTGCAAAGATTAGAGTTAGGTTGGTTTGTGACATTCGTGTGCACGAGAACTTACCCTCCGAAGCGCCCTGACCGGAGACGAAGGACTTGATCAGCGTATCCGTCGTCTGGGTGTACAAGCTCAGTGCGTACTTTAAACTCTGCAGCTCGGAAGATTTTTCCAGGAAAGGCTTCTTCAGTCCGTTACCGCCGGCGTGGAAGTACTGCTGGATGGTGTCCAGCGCGACCTCCAGCACGGCGCACTGCTTCGGCGACAGATTCTTCTCGATCTGTTGACGGAACAAAAAAAATAGGAACATAGCTTAAAAATCGCTGGAACGCATTGGAGATGGGTGGTGGTGATTGACCTCTTTGGAGATATCCATGACACCGCTGAGCACACTCTTCGCATCCTGCTTGCCACCCATGTGGTTTTTGATAAGCCGAGACATGTCCTCGATCTTCGCGTTGGCTGCCAGGTTCTTGGCGTTATTGGTGAGGTGTTTGAAGACCATCTACGAAGAGATAAGATGGTCAATGAAGAAGGTGGGAAGAGGTAGCGATAATGATCTTACCGTTCTGTCGGTCATCGGTGGTAGCACGATGGTCTTCTCCAACGTCCGGATGACTATCTTCCAGAGCTCCTTCAGCAGTCGCTTCAGGACAGTCTTCTCGCAGGACTGGGCGTACATCGAGAGGGAGCCGTCGAGCAGATCCATCAGCGGTCGCAGAACTTCGTCCGCTTCCATCGCAATCATGTTGGCATCGTCCGTGGGCGGTGCGTGGAACAGGGAAGTCTGCTGTTTGACCTGCTGCAGCAGGTCACCCAGCTCGCGAACACTACCCGTGATTCGAGGCTCCAAGCTGTGAGAAGAGAGTGAGGCGCTGAAGAAAATTAAGTTCATGAGGAGAAGATGGATGTACCTCTTAGCAAACAGCGTTGCAAGATCATCCAAGGCAGTATTCAGATTCTGCTGCAGCTCCTTCAGGATGTTGGCGGCGTCCTCCTCCAACTTATCGCCGCCCATCGAATCGAACATCTTCTCCAATTGGACCCGAAGTTGTTGTATGTTGTTCATCAAAATACAAGCTTACGTGGGAGAAAGATGTACGATTAGAACTAGGATTTTATGAAGCAGCACCTTCTTACCGTTCTCTCTTCATGCATGATATCGGGGAATTCGGTTTTAACTATATCTACGTAAGCAAGCAGCACCTATAGTCTGATTTGTTTATATTTGCGCACACCAACAAACCACCGCATTCGTGAAACTGAAAACGTTTTTTTATTACAGAGTCAGTTTGGCACTAACTCAGTTTCAAAAACGAATTCGCTACAAAAGAATCTAGCTCACCTGTAGCGTATGACAAACCACGTTGAACTCAAACATCGATGCATGCACACGTACATGGGGTAGAGAAAGACAGGAGAGAATTCGTGTTGGGGGAAGTCACTTCAAAATGCAATGAGGACAATTTGACTGGGAAGAATGAACTGATATAGTCGAGACGGTAGAGGAAGATAGCGACTAAACGCCCGACTGACTGTTTAGTCGTTTTGGCGGAGAAACTGCGTGAAGAAGCCAAAAGTCATTTCCGACTGAATACGGGTATAGTCAGTCAGATAGTCAGCTGACTATCCTCAGTTGACTGTTACTATGCAGAGCCCTGGCCACTATATCGATTTGGCATGGAATGGCTGTATATGTCCATTTTTTGTAGAACATTTGATCGATTATTTCGAGAAACAGTATATTGAAACTGTTTTGGGAAACATGATTCTCCCAAGACACAATTGAAGTTTTTCTTAACATGTCCGTCTACCCCCACTTCCTCTACATACAAACGGGTCAAGCTAAATGAAATCGTTTAATAAAAACGCCAGTAAATGATTCAGAAGTACTGCCTTGAATTCCTGATAGTTCATTCGTGTTGGTGGAAAAGCCATAAGAGAAAGCGTCAATTAAACCATATGGCAAGTATGTAATCGTATTGTATAGCTTATTAAACAAATCTTAGGAAATGTCCGATTCGATTGACATGCAAATCATCAACATTCGCTCGCAGCGAAAATAGTTATTAACATTAACATCATTTCATAAAAACATGATTCTTATTAATCATTCTCACTGCAAAACTTAATCTTACGTCAAAACATATAATTGACTATCGCTCTAGTCTATCTTTATTCATTGATCTGCTGTTATATAAATTCCCTGCAAAATAAATGTTTGAGGTCAGTTGTAAAGGTGACATTTCACACAAAAACTGTTTTATCATTGTTCCGTTCAGTTGTGAGTTACAGGGTGTTAACAATGGATGTTAACAAAGAGAAAAACATTTTGCAGTTTTTCTTTGATAAAGATGAAAATGTAAGCCAAGCCGCTGGTATTGTAAATTGTGTTTATGGTGCCGATATTATAATATCTAATAACGTGCAATTTTCATGTTATAGATGCTGTTGACACTTAGAAAATCTTCTCGATCCTCCGAGAGCGAACGAGGCGAACTTGTCGAAGTCACTGACCTAATTTGTTTCTTCCAATAAATGTCTCAAATACCGAACATTTCATTTTTAAATGTAAATTTACTAAACTTTTTTGTTATAAATAATTGAAAAATGAAAACACAGACATTCTTTGAGGTTTAGGCGTCATTTTGACATAATTTACAGGTAGAGGAACGGGTACAAATTCGGTACCCCGTGGGTAATTTGGTACCCACCCGGATCTCCGGCGGTAATGAGCGCACTCTGATGGTGACTAAAAAAGTGTTCTAGTAATGTAGTAACAAACGTCAGATGCCAAAAACCCAAAATATCTGTGTTTTTAAAAAAAAATCAAGTTTTGTTTTTGAAATCTCGAAAATGTTTCATGTGCGTCTTTTGAAAAATCATTGAAAACAGTGAGCCGATTTTAAATATTAAAGCTGATTTGGATCAAGAAATTGATGTTCTTCAACGAATTCGAGTAAGCGTATCGAGATTTTAATCACAAATTTCATAGATTCCATTCCAAAGTAAAAATTCGGTATGCGGGTAATTTGGCACCCCAATGTAAACATAGTGTTGATGATACACTATGCTAAGTATTGCATATCCATGCAGCAAAATTTAACTTTACTTTACTTTTTTAGTTAGAAATAAATCGAGATGAATTTGTTCACTTTTTCTTGAAAAAATCGTTTTTTTATTCCTCTTTGTTTTGTAAAACTGCATGCTTTTTCGTCAAAGTTGAGTTAATTTACGTAAGATACTGTACTTCACTTCTATTTCGTATGACAATGTCGAAAAATACATTTTTCAGTGATTTCAGGACGATTCTTTTAATATGAAAAATAAAAAAATGGGGTGCCAAATTTATACCCAGGCATCTCGGGTACTCGAATTTGAGTTGTTTCACTTCTATGCTCAAAGCTCCAAGCCAAATCAAGATTTTTGAAATCGGTTTGACGTAATATGCAGAAATTCCGAACATTGACAAAGAGCTAAGTCCAAAAAAACAAAATGGGGTGCCGAATATGTACCAGTTCCTCTATCGATACAGCCTATAATTTATATTATTAGAAATTTGCAAAAAAGTGACAGTCAAAACCAATGATAAAATGTTTGCGTTAGCATCGTTTATTTTTCAGATTTTGTACTTGTTTCAACTAAAGGGTGTGTCACATCAAATTGCATCACGGAAAAAACGCTGTAGAAATTTAATTTTTAGGAATTATATCTTCAGCTTTGGTTTTATAATCAGATAAGAGTGTATAGATCACGTTGGCCATGCTTCACTGTCAATTTTTCATAAATTTGGAAAAATGTCGTCGAACGTAAAAGAGTGTCGTGAATTAATCCTGTGCACTCATTTCGAGAATCCGGAGTTGTCACATCGGGACATCGGTAAGATGCTGGGAATCGTCCAATCCACGGTCAGCAGAGTACTAAAACGATACTTCGAGAACCTAACCATTGACCGGAAGGTGAAGAACGGCAAAAATGGATACTCCGTCAGTGAATAAGATCACAAGCGCGTAGTTAAGTAGTTTAGACGTGATCCGAGAAGTTCAGTCCGGGATGTCGCCAATAAGCTGAATTTGTCAAGTTCATTCGTCCAGCGGACCAAGCAGCGGGAGGGCCTGCGTACATACAAGGTTCAGAAGGCTCCTAACCGCGACGAAAGGCAAAACATGGTGGGGAAGACGCGAGCCCGGAAGCTGTACACCGAAATGCTGACGAAGCCGCATTGCCTGGTAATGGACGACGAAACCTACGTCAAAGCGGACTTTCGTCAGCTGCCGGGCCTGTTGTTTAATCTCCGCAGAGAACAAATTCAGCGTTCCGGAGGAGATTCGCAAGCAGAAACTATCCAAGTTTGCCAAAAAGTACATGGTGTGGCAAGCGATCTGCTCTTGCGGAAAGCGGAGCGCCCCCTTCGTGATGACCGGCACGGTAAACGGGCAGGTTTACCTTAAGGAGTGCCTACAGAAGCGCTTACTACCACTATTGAAGCAGCACGAGAGCCCGACCATCTTCTGGCCGGATCTCGCTTCGTGCCACTATTCATAGGACGTGTTGGAGTGGTACGAAGCCAACGGGGTCACCTTCGTGCCAAAGGAAATGAACCCGCCCAACGCGCCGGAGCTTCGCCCAATAGAGAAATATTGGGCGATTATGAAGCAGGCCCTCCGGAAGAACCCAAAAGTTGTCAAATCGGAGGCGGACTTCAAGAGAAAATGGATTTCTGTTCAAAAAAAACTACAACCTTACGTTGTACAGAACCTTATGGACGGGGTAAAGAGGAAGGGGCGAGCATACAGGCTTGGGTTCGAAGTATGATTAAAAAGAAAATGCCAAAAGTTGTTTAATAGTTTTTATTTTACTGTCTAAAATTTTCAAAAGGATCGGTCTACTGGGCGAATTTCTACAGCGTTTTTTCCGTGATACAATTTGATGTGACACACTCTTTATTTTGTTTGTTGTTTTCATGTTGAGTGCAAGAGAATGAATGAACCTACAATAAATGGGTGAAATAAAATGATATTTTAAGCAGAAATCTTCAGTAAAATTAATATTGAAGTAGTGTTCGGAATATGAATCAAGTTTCTACGCGTGATTCAAATTCCGAACACTTCATTTTAAAATGTAATTTTACTGAACTTTGATGTTATAAATAGTTAAATATTCAATACCCTGAAATCCTTTGGGTTACAGCCTTCATTTTAACATTTTCAGGTATCGATACAGCCTACAAATTATAATATTAAGCATTTGCAAAAAAGTGACAGTAGAAACCAATGATAAAATATTTGCGTTAGCAAATTCTGTAAAAAAATCTAAACTATATATAAAAAAAATCTAAACTATTTTGTTTGTTGCTTTCATGTTAAGTGCCAGAAATGGTAAGAATCTACAATAAATGGATGAAATAAAATGATATTTTATGCAAAAATCTTCATTAAAATTAGTGTTCGGAATATGAATCAAGTTTCTACGCATGATTTAAATGACGAACACTTATTTTTTTAAATGTGAATCTACTGAACTTTAATGTTACAAATAATTTAATATCCAAAATCCTGACATTCTTTGGGCTATAAACTTCATTTTAACATAATCTACAGGTATTGATACCGAATTTCACGCAAAAATAATGGATTCCTTTTCCCCTGACCTAATATTTCTTTGGACAAGCAAAATGAAACAGTTCCAGCTTATTTTTTCCGCGGATGAAGAAAGAAATTGCATTCTGTTTCCATTTCTGTGTCTGGTTTACGTGACCGAACTTCAATGGGTTCCAATAAAACTTTGTAAACGAAACTGACAATCCACAGATAACCGGAATTGAATGAATTTCGCCAATTTTGTATTGCGCCACTTTCTCGTGTTCTGTTGAAACAAAGTAAGCGGTGTTTTTCCCCCCGAAACACCGCCTGCTGTGCCAAGGCGAGGAAGGAAAACTAAAATACTCCCCTCGAGGAAGTTTCCACGAACGAGGGGGGTTCCCTCATTAAAATTCACTCACGCGAAACATCTGAGCCTGAATGGGAACCATTATCACTTGATTATTTCGCTTTGTTTTCCGAGTCCAAGATAGCGGGCGCTACGCTGTTGATTCCCGTGGAATACGTATTACGCTCCACCAAAACCAGCATCCGCAGCGGACGCGTGTTCCGCGTTTTCGAGTGTCGGATCGAGTGGAGTAGTTTTCCTCTTGTTTTTCATTGAATTTCCCTCCGCTAACGAAATAATAGCGAGCGGTTTCGGAGGGAACGGGGATGGGGATTCGGGAAACGAGCAAATTTACGCTTCTACCTCCCTTTTGGCATAGGAACTGTTGGTTCCGGTCGAGCCGTAATTCATTTAAAACGTATAATTTATTCATCAACAGATGAAAGGTCGGTTCTAGGTGCGTTTTTATTCGACACGTTCTCAACTTCGTTCCATGGAGCAAGAGCGGCTTGAATAGTCGCAGTCTGGTTTCTTTTTTGTTTTTTTTTTCTCGTTCAATGCATTACCTGCATAATTGATTTGGCCTCGGTTATCGGTTGGATAAGGTCACGGGAACTGACAGCCTTCAGCTTGATGGAAAAGCGTCATCATAGTCCCATGAAAATGAAACGCGTTTTAGTTTACCTCTCATCTAGTCATTTTTTTTTATTTTTTCAAAAACATTCTCTTCTTCCAAGATCTCCATATCCGCAAACGACAAACCGACACAGTTCAATGTGCGCACCAAGTGCGCTAAGCCCCGCCCCTATTGGGTCTCAACCCACCTCACATGGCCTCGTTCTTAATCACCTTGCCGGCTTCCTTCAGCGGACAACCGCCCTGGTCGCTCGCACCGTCGTAATCCCTCGTCCAGAACTGTCGAATCTCCTGCCGTCGGTTCTTCATCAGACACTTGTACTCGGAGATCCGCATCTTCTTGCCATCGATGATGCAGGTCCGCTTGGGTCGCGGCCGGTACCGATAGTCCGGATGTTTCTCCATGTGCTGCTTGGAGAGTTTGGCTTGCTCCTCGTAGTATGGCTGCTTTTCGAGATTGGTCATGGCTTTCCAGCGTGCGCCGAGTATTTTGGAAATGTTGGAATTGTGCATATCCGGGCAGGCCTTCAGTATCTTGCGTCGCTCGTCCTTGGCCCAAACCATAAATGCGTTCATCGGGCGCTTGATGTGGTTCTTCTCCGCACACGAGCGCCGCGAGGAACTGTGCTCCGCGGAGTTCAGATCCATCGCCAGCTGGTTGGATTTATCCTTTTTGCTACTCCCGGGAGCGACGCTCGCACTCATCTGCTGCTGCTGTCGCATCAGATGGCGATTCATGTTGTCCAGCATGGCATTACTGTTGAAGGGCACCGGCAGACCCGGCGGATGAACCGGACTGCAATGAGCGTCCGGGTTTTTGATGAAGAATGGCTGTGGAAGTGAGTACCCGGCATCGTTCAAAAGCTGCTTCTCATCCGGACTGTGGTGAGGACTTGGCGATTGATATAAACTTAACTTAGGCTTCAACGCTTCCGGTTTGTAATCGAACAAGCTTGGCTCGGGGTCGAGCCGTTCCCGTTTTGGTTTGAGCAAATACTTTTCCGAATCTTTATCGAGCAAGGAGATGGCGTTCGGTGGCAGTCCGCCGAACTCCTCCGAATCACAGTGATTGAAGAGACTCCCCGTCAGCTTGTTGCCATTGTTGAGCTCACGCATCGGACTCTCTGGATACTCGTTTTTCCGCTTGCTTAAGTTGATGGGCGCATCGTCCTTCGCGTATCTTTGGTCTTCCTTTCTGTCGTACTCGATCTCGTACGACGGCGTCGTCGGCCCGGAACGCAGATCGATCGGCGAAGATTTACTGGTGAGCAGCTCGTCCGGCAAGCCTGATGGACGCTTTCTAGCGTTCTTCCTAGGGTTCACCCTGTTCGGTGGCGCCTCCGATTGTGCTTTGCTCGATATGGCCTGGAATACATTCCGGTAGCGCTGGATGCAGTTATCAACGTCGTTCGCTTCCTCCCCGGGCGTTTCACAGTCCGTCGTGGATGTGGATGCCGTCGGGGTGACGCTCGGCTGGAGCGCGCTGCGAGATATTGTTGAGGAGGCAGTGGCCACTGCTGCTGCGGCAGCTGCAGCCGCCGCGGCCGCTGAGGTCGTCGTCGACGGCTCGAATTGGGGTCCACTGACTACCGTCGAGCTTGGCGGTATCAGCGATGGATCCAGATTGGTTTTGGAATTGTTGTTAAATTTGTACTTTTTGTTCTCGGCCTGTGAGTTGTGTTTGGGGGAGTAAAAATAAATTAGTTTGAATTTCATGGTTTTTAGATATGAATAGGATAATAAAGATATTCAAATATTTTTATACGTAGCCGGAATGTATAGTTCGAAAGAATATATTTAGCCAGAATTTATTCGCAAACATGTGTTGATATTTCAAAATGTGTGATGATAGTTCACCAAACCATTGAGTGGTGTACGGTCATCTTATCATCGAAGTTTCCTAGAATACTTAAGTACATCTCCGGTCGTGCTTGGATTACAATATGAAGTATGTTTATTTGTGATATTTTCACTATAGAAAATGTATTCATCTAATCAATCAATAACACGATAGCGCTTGACGATATATCTTCTTGAATGGCGTTAACGTTCCCTGTGGAAATTTTGCCGTCTCAACGTATACATTAACTAGCGTCATTTATTAATACTTAGTTGAGATTCCCTCAGCCAAATAACGCGTCTTGAATGTGTTCCGAGGGGCAAGCTCTAGAATACGGGTGACCACAGTTCAAGTCGAAGGAAATTTCTCTGACGAAAAATCTCCCGGCCAAAAAGGAAAAAAGTCCTGTGGCAACACTGGTCGAACGCTAGTTACCAATCTGCAATACCGTATGGAGACCTGTGTGTACAATATCTTGATTCTTGTCGTACCACAACTCATATCACAGTAGGCTGTCAACAAAAGAAACCAATTTCCTGAAGGTGGCCGTACACTGTTTGCCCGGAGGTCAAATATTTGATATTTTTTGACAGATAAGGTTTGATTTGATATTTGTACAAACACTATTTTGTTTTCCACTCTTCAATTTTCAACAGTAGTAAACAATATCAAACACCGAACATGGAAAAAATCAACTGAAATATTCAAGGTAACCTAACCATGTACCGACAGGTTCGAAGAACAGATTGAAAAAATATTCTAGGCATCCAATAATTGAATATTTGCTTGTCGTGTTTTGTGTAGAAAATATTTGATCAGTACACGTTGACCAAATTTTATCTGTCAAAAAGAGTCAAATATTTGGCTTCGGTCAAACAGTGTATGAGCACCCTGAGGATTCTCACACACTGTTTGACCGAAGCCAAATATTTGACTATTTTTGACAGATAAAATTTGATCAACGCGTAGGGGAAGTGCGGGCAAGACGCCCATGTTAAGAAACACAGGATGAAACATGTATTTTACTGCATATTTCAAAGTTTCTTCACATCCACAACGTGGCCATGTCTGTAATGTAATGTCTTTGATGTAATGTCTTTGTAATGAGATGATTTTTTTTTATTCCAAGGTTTGTATTATTCTTAATAATGGATGAATTGAGTAGTAAGAAACATTAACATTATTGTGTTCGTTCTGGTTTTTACTACATAATATAAGAGAAGATATGTGAAAATGGGTTTTTTGATTCTCAGAAACCATCTACGCATAGAAAAATTGCAGAAAATATCTGAGTGATTTGGTAATACTGGAACTGACTGACTCTTAATTAATCTCCATACTGAGATGTGCCCCATTTTTAAATGGATTAGAAAATTGCATTTTGATATAAAAAATGAATTTTTTTACATTTTTTTATACAAAATCAATCGATAGCTCTGGTAACATTTGAAAATGTATTGAAGTTTGCAAAATTAAAATAAGTTTTTTAATTCTTCAAAAGTTTTATGACAGAAGCGATCAAAGTTGCATGAAATCATGCAGTTTTTTTATATTTTATTATGTTATGAAGATATCATGGTTTTTGGTGCTACAATACATTTAATTGTATTTATAACAAGCTGACTCGGCGAACTTCGTCCCGCCCAAAATTATTGTTTTGATATGAATTCTTTAGAACAAATTTCTAAACTTTTTCTCATAATAACATTGTTCTATGGGCAGAATACAACAAATACAACAAAATGAAGACGACTCAAAAGGGACCTTTCCTTCTTCGGATTTTGCGATTAGCAACACATTTGGCTTTCCTTTTTTTTCATATACAGCCATTCCATGTCAAACCGATATAGTGGTTCTCAGATTTTCGTGGGAAGTGGAAATTTTGTTCTTTGTCGCAAACCATTAGACTCGTATTTTTTTATTTTTTTGCTAGGGTGACCATTTCCATTCTAGGGTGGTTTTTGTTATAGTTTTCATGCTCTCGGGACCAAAGGCGCTATATTTTTTTATATTTTTTCTAGAATGCTGAGTCATTTTCACCAGGGAGGCGTTTTTTTCGTTATGACGTGGGACTACGTCTAACCGGATTATATGGGGGGTGAAATGAAACCCTAAACACAGAACATGCAAGAAAAAATGAAAGATTCCGAATGTTTATAACTCGAACATTTCTTACTGGATCGGAAAGATGTTTGCATCAATTGATAGGGAATATTTCTACGCATCTATCGCATTTAATGAAATGTTATTTTTCATTGGATAAACAATTGAATAACTGTGAAATGTTAAGCATTATCGAAACGCCCTAACTACCTAGTTTTGATTGGCCCGATTTACGGTTTCCCCAACACAGCCATCAAAACCAAGCAGCCTAGGGGAAATCGGCATTGCAAATACATGAAAGTTGAGGGTATTTTGTTCCGACTGAAATGTGTTTCCCTAACACAGACTTTAAATCCATGGAGCGTGGAGAAATATGCATTGCAAATGTGTTTCCCCAACACAGACTTCAGAACCAAGGTGTCTGAGGAAATTGGCATTGCAAATGCATACAGGTCGGGGGTATTTTTATTCCAACTGAAATGTGTTTACCTAATACAGACTTCTAAGCCGAGATGTCTGGGGAAATCGGCATTTGCAAATGCAAGTAAGTCGGGGTTATTTTTGTTCCGACTGAAATGTGACTTCAAAAACAAGATGTCTGAGGTAATCGGCTTTGCAAATAAATGCAAACTGCTTCTGTACTGGCTTGCCTTTGTGCAGACTAGAATATTAATCCTCAACACGGTCTCCCAAAGTTAGGAACCTGGGAAAATCGTGCAGACACTAGAGGCAAATGAACTTTCAAGTTTAAAGCTTCTATAGTATAAAAAGTGGAAGTTGAAGTTGTTGATTCATGCAAGCCGGGGGTACTTCTGTACCCGCAATTTTTTTTTTTTTGCACTCCGAAAAGTGTTTTTCTAACACGGATCACAAAAACGATTACGAATACAACTATTTGGCTCGGTTATTCAAGATTGTATAGAAGGATATGCTGAATTTCTACGCATACCATTTCATGATTAGGCAAAATGTTGATAACTATTTGCTGCGATAACACCCATTGATTAAACAATATGCGTTTGACGTACATGTCAAAATCGAAACTGAGTGCCTGAAATTAATCAAATCAAGCAAATTCGCGGTTCGAGAAGTACGTGTACTTGAGAGATGCAAACATCAGACGGAAATGTAAAACAAAATAAGCGTTTGATAATTCTTCCGTTCACATCATACCAAACGTAAAAGGATTGTCATTATTTACAATCCATTTTTACAATCAAAAATTTAACCAATACAAACAAATGATTGCTAAGCTAAGGTAGTCCCACGTCAGCTTTGCGGTTATATCATTGATATAACCCACCAATTTTTTTTGAGTTATGATTTTTCAAAGTTATCCGATGGTTCAAAAAATCATTTTTCCCTTTTTTCCCAAAAATTACCTTTTTCAATTTTTTTTTACTTTTGAACTACTGGACCGATTCATATCAAATTAAAGCCTACTAGCTAGCCTTTCTTGAAAAAATTACACATTTGCCAATTAATTGGATTATAATCACATACCTCCAATCTAGTCGCATAGAAATGTGAAAACTGAAAACATGTTAACTTTGAAAAATCATAACTTAAAAACGAAAAATAACACCTCTCTTGTATTCGGATATATTATGTAAAACAAACTTTCAGCTTTCAAGAAAAAATATGAAAAAATATGGCGCCCTTGGTCCCGAAACGATGTAAGCTATAAAAAAACAAATATAATCAATGATTACAAAAACAAAATCCATTTTTATTCAGAGTGTAAAACAAGACCAGCTCATCGGCTTCAATTTGATATGTCGATCATCTGAATCGGTACAGTATATCAAAAGTTATGATTTTTTTTGTAGTGGAAATAATGGAAAAAATGATTTTTCGGACCATCGGCTAACATTGAAAAATCATAACTCAAAAACGAAGAAAAACGCTTCCCTGGTTTCGAGATATGTTACGTGAAAAATCCTCAGCTTTCCAGAAAAAATATAAAAAACTATAGCGCCTTTGGTCCCGAGACAATGAAAACAATAAAAAACGAACAGCGAAAAAGACCAGGTGATTGGCTTTAATTTTATATGTCGATCATCTGAATCGGTTTAGTAGTTCAAAAGTTATAAATTTTTGAAAAAAATGCGAAAAAATGTTTTTTGGACCACCCTAAAATGGAAATGGTCACCCTAACAAAAAAAATAAAAAAATACGGGTCTCATAATTTGCGATAAAGAACAAAACTACCACTTTTGACGAAAATCTGAGGACCACTATATCGGTTTGGCATGGAATGGCTGTATAGATAGGAATGCGTTATTCCGCCTGAAAATCCATTTCCACCTTCAAATAAAGATCGATTTCATCAGCGCAAACAGCGAATGGACGAACAACGCTTATCGTATTTAATTTAACGAATTATCCGAACTTCCTTCAGAGTTTTCCGCAAATTTTCCGATTTTTCTATCCGCTATGTTGATCTATGAAATACAACAAAATAAAGATGACTCAAATCGGACGATTCCTTCTTCGGGTTTCGCGCTTAGCCACACATTTGGCGTTACATTTTTATTTATATAGATGTTAAAAAGAAGCACAGAAAAATCCTGCCGATTACTGCGCTTTCCATGATTTTACATGGTGGGCGTTTTACCGACACGGTGCGGCTTACCCGAAGTTCCCCTATTGATCTAGTATATTCGACACAAAACACGACAAGCAAATATTCAATTATTGAATACCTAGAATATTTTTTCGGTTTGTTCATCAAAACTGTCGGTACACGGTTGGGTTACCTTAAATATCTCAGTCAACATTTTTCCATGTTCGATGTTTGACATGAACGCGCCCATACCACGAAATTTGACATTTGATTTGCATGTATGGGGCTATCCGCAGCCGAGCTACTTCAAAGTTTATGTGTTTTTAAACGGATGAGTAGCCCCATACATACAAATCAAATGTCAAATTTCGTGGTATGGGCGCGTTCTTAAAAGAATATACATGATTGACGTAAGCGCCAACTGTGTTTTTCAATTAAATTAAAATAAGAAAAATTATAAATCCTTCCGGCCCACATTTGACCGTTAATATTTATAATATAGATGCAGATTGTTCTTTATAAATTGTTGTGAACATGATTATTCAAATGAGAACAAGAAAAAAAGCCAATTATGCATATTTGGGCAGTGAAATTGCAGCTTCTTCGTGATATGTACCGTGCGCAAATATCACAAAAAGACATTCCAGCGGCCGGTGGCTCCTAAAAAAATTCAAGAGCGAGAAAAGAAGGTTCCTTCTTTTCTCGCTCTTGAATTTCAGCGATGCTATCTACAAGCCAAGGCGCCTAGAAGTATATCCTAAGGTGGGCCAACTTGCTAAAAGCACTCTTCAGCCATCTTGGAAGTCTACTGTGTTTTGTTTGTAAACAAAACACAATACGCTAGTGCCGAAGCTCGCTCCTGATCAGTCTGTCTCTTTCACGCTTCAAACAAGTAATTCCCTTTCTGCTTTCTTCCGTACTGTTTTCATATACCGCTCCCCTAACCAACTTAGTGATTAAACGGCCTCTTTTTAGGATATACTTCTAGGCGCCTTGCAACAAGCCATCCGAAGACAGCTCTGCCTTCGGAAGTTATCGCTGCCAGTGGCTGATTATTTTGATTAATCGATGTGGCGCGTTATGAATATCAGTTACAGACGACACTCAAGTATAACAATTTACATTGACCCGTACCTATTGACAATTGGACCCTTAGTATGTTATTGAAACCTGTCACGGAAGCGTGTCGCGATCCTATTTGGGGCAAGTGGCAATTGAATGACATGGATGGTATTACTGTTGGTATAATACTATCTGCCTCTTACAATTATTCTACGTAATTCAATAAATTATAGGATGAGACTGAAGGAAATGCCTTTACTTCAACACGCATAACACGGACTGATGTAACGATTTCTTCGTCGAATCCTAACATGAACACATATAAAAGTGAAATGCCAGTTTCGGAGCGTAGACAAGCTAGGCTACCCTTGCTGAAGTACCTTCCGATCACGGAGATCCTGTTGCCCGTTGTTGCGGATTTCAACCAAAGTATGGATGAGCGGTACCTAAAATGGAGAAGACTGGGATCGTCTGAGTCCCATGCTGCTACTCAGCTGCTGGATAAGATGATCTATAGAAGAATTACTGGGGCACTCGAAAGGGGAAAGCTCTTGAACGAACGCAATTTTGCAAAACCGATAATGCCAACTAGGTAATAAATAGACAGGGCGGTATGTGGATTGCAATACAAGTTATGGGTAGCGAAGCCCACACGAGGGTTTCGTGATAGCAAACATTATTGGGACTTTCATGCAAAATGTTTACAAACCGCTAAGATAGAGCTGTTCCACTAGATGGTGGATGAAATTACGGAAAGGCTCGTTGGTCGTAAGTGAGAGAATACGAACGCAAGATGAATGGCTAAGCTAGATGCTATGTTGTCGAACGATGGTATCACCAATACTTTTTGTAAGAACGGCCGCGAATCCATCATCGCTGTCACGTCATCTGTAGTCCGTCGCTAACGGAAAACATAAACATGAGAGTTTGCGAGTACCCAGAGAGTATACACAATGTGAGCTTTTGAAACCCTGTGGCTCCAAGACCGACAAACAGCAGTCTCTTGGACATAGACGTAGATAAGTTGACAAAATCATTAACTATAACGTGCGACGCTACCATGACGAGAAAGTTAGAGCCGAAGAACAAACAGCACCCTGATTAATACTGGTGGAACGACACACTCAGCAGGCAGTTATCTTAGCACCGGAAGGTGCGTCCTGAGAGCTACAGTTTTGGGAGTCAGAGAGGAGCGTATGGCAAGAATGAGATGGTGATGGTGAAGATCAGAGGCCCAACGACATCTGTGGAATCGTGTCCAGAAAAAAATGAAGGTTATCATGGAGAGTCTTTTCCTGAATCGAATCACAACTCAACGATGTGGACAACTACACCACCTGGTACAGACTACATTTACAGACGTAGTCGAACGCGTGCCCGGTAGATCGCGGTTCGTACAGACTCATATGTCCACTAAATACGCTCAGGAGTCTCCTATCAATCTGAGAGAATCATCTTCAATTTGTTGTATTTACAATGGTTCTATATCCCACTGGGATTAAATGATCTTCACAACGTTTAACCAGAAATTCCGGTCCATAGCTGCAGTCCTCCAGCTCCCAGCGACATCTCTTCTTCCCAAGTCTTGCTACACCTGGACCAATCACCTCGCTCGCTGAGTTCTTCATCTTCTTGTCTCCACCGATTTCGATGCGATGGATTGGTGGTTTGCGGGGCTGCTCTCCTGCTAACAGCATGTCCCGCCCATCGCAATGGCCCAGCCTTGGGACTTTCTGATTGTTGGGCTCGCTCGACACTCGAAAACACCAACACCGTAGAGGATTCGGAGAATCGGAGTTTGTTTGACCTTAAGGATTTGTGGAGCCCATAGTAAACACAACTTCCGTTGATTATGAGTCTCCGAATTTCACAGTTGTTGTTGTTTGGCAGTTGTGAGCAACGAGCCAAAGTAGTTGAACACTTTGAAAACCTCGAGCTCGTCGCCATCGATTACAACGCTGCTACCAAGAGGGATTCTGTGACGATCGGTGTTCTTCCAATTATGTCCACGTTTCTTTACAGCTTTTGCCTGTTTATAATATTCGATTGATAGAAAATCCTGGAAAATCCTCAACTCTCTCATTGGAACATCGGAAAACAACTCGAAATCATGCAGTCAACGATGAGTCGTGTGATTAAACGTTACTACGAAACTCTGAGCATCGAACGGGATTAGAAATGCGATTAGAATGGATGTTCTATTAGTGATCAGGATCACAAGCGTGTCGTGAAAGCGTTTAAGCGGTATCCCAATGCTTCGGTCAGGGATTTGGCCAATCTGTCCAAGTCTTTCGGTCAGATTGCCAAGGACCGGGAGGGACTGCATACGTACAAAGTGCCGACAGCCTTAAAACGTGACGAACGGTGAATACGGTGGAAAAGTCACGGGCCTTGAAACTGTACACCCAGGTGCTGGCGAAGCCTCATTGTTTCATTATAGACGATGAGACTTACATCAAGGCGCGCTTCCGGCAGCTTCCGGGGCCGCTGTTCTTCACCGCCCAGCACTAGTTCGACGCTCCAAAAGAAGTAAGGAAGCAGAAACTTACAAAGTTTACCAATAAATACATGATTTGGCAAGCGATGTGCTCATGTGGCAAACAGAGTGCACCGTTCATAACTACCGGGACTGTAAACGAACAGATCTACCTCAAGGTGTGTCTACAGAAGCGTCAGCTTCCTCTGTTGAAGCAACACGAGGGCCCTACGATCTTCTGGCCGGATCTAGCTTCGTATCACTATTCAAAGGATGTCTTGGAGTGGTACGACGCCAACGAGGTCACTTTCGTACCCAAGGATACAAATAAGGTCATTTTCTACAGCAGCGTTTTTTCCCGTGATACAATTTGATGTGGGACACCCGTTCAAATGTGTAGCTACTGGGATTTGTGAGCTGAGATCTACAAATTTCTACGGAAAAGGTATGATGGAATTACCACAAAAACTGCCATACAAAACGTAAACCGGATTATTCTAAATATTCCAAACGAATTCCTGAAGTTGTGCCAGTAATATTTTTTAGTTAAAAGAATCACAAGGATAGGCAACGTCACAATATGAGGTCTGGTTCATGTAAACATTTCACCATCATTACGATTGGAAGCTTTCCTCGGGATCAGCTGCATTCTGTACGAGAAAATGTAGATGTTCGAGCCATCAATGTTTCATTGGTCAGATGCTTTGTTTTTCGAGTTCAATTTGAAAAAAATTAGAAGGGTCTGAGCCTAGGGGCACGGACGGAAGTTTGACGTAGGACTGTGATTGTTCAGAGCACTTGGTTATTTTAAATGTAATTCTTTTCATTGTTCAAAAATCTGTTAGTTTAACTTTTTGGAAACTCTAAATAGTAGCCCTCAGACGGGCCGTTCGTTGTTTGTACTCATAACCTTCAAACAGTTTATAACGAACAAAGAAAGACAATAAGCTTCTGACAGGTTGTTCAACTGTCTAATTGAAAATGATTAATGAATATCAGTGGGACACATAACAGTTTGGAATGGTAGATGAATCGGTAAAAAATTATATCGTCATTGATTACATTGAATATGAAATTTATGGGGAAGAAACGAAAAAACAAGTTGAAAATACTCACGATTTCGTGACATTTCGAGGTAAAATACACATGAAATCATTAAGCTGCTTTATTTTCAATGGATAGCTATGGTATTGTAATTACTTTCCATTGTCTTATTTTTTATTAGGCATCGAGAGCAATAACTTTTTCGGTGAAATAATGTTCGTTCACAGACTATCGCAATCAACTCGTATTAGTTCTACTGCTCAATCTATCATAGAAGGAATTGAATCATTGAGAATTATGAACATGAGTCATGAAGAATATTAATATCTCAATAAATCTTCGCATGATAATCGCCGCCTCCTCCTAATTAATGAACGATCACTGTATGGGTGACACTTTCCTCGTAGCTTTGATGAAATCTCGCATGAAGTTTGAGTGATGCATGAAATCTTGCATCTGATTACGTTATGGTGAATGTGGAAGCTAGCCATTGTAGTAGTATAGGTAAACCCACGTGTAAAAATGGGCTAATAGTGTTTGTGAGAGAAGAGCAAAGCATACGTAAATAGATCAATTCACTTATCAGACTGTGTGACGCTTCATTGACACGAGTCTTTGAATACATTTGAAAAAAAAAATAACAATTCAATACTGAAGTTAAATGTATGAACGATATGTTCCGATGAACCATGCCAATTGCAAACATAAATATATAGAAGGGGTATTTTTGCATATGAAGTAAAATTCTGATTATACGCGAGCGTAACATGTGCAAATTTATAACACATGCGAATTGGGGCTCTTTTGATATTAACAAGTTCTACCGCATAGTAACTCGATGCTGATAATTCCTCAATATTTTCCTTCGTTGGTCGTATTGTTTTCACATATTCACGTTGGAGAACCTTAACCCTTCTCTTCGTTGGCTGAGACATTTTGATTGAATGTAATACTTTTCCGTTTATTGTTTTTGAAAGCATAGGCAGCCGTGGCAGTGTTCCGAGTTCTGCAATACAATTTTCTTACCCAATATTAAAGTTGCTAAAACTTACATTATAGACCCATTAAACGTAAAAATAATAACTGTATTGATATCAACACAATTTTATTCTATTGATTTTCATGACATGGGACGCTATGACTCAGGAATAACATTTTATTGAGTGGTTTTGATAGCTGTTTCGATTATGTTGTCTGGCATCAGTGTCGAAAAAATATCGATGCTTTCACCAATACAAACAAAACCATTGCGGAAAATTGAAAAATGAAAATTTAACTTTCAGAGCACTTGCTCGAGTTTTCCGACGTTTTTCACTATACAGTGCGACAGCAGATGAAAATTTAATATCTTGTGAGTAATCGATTAGAGCAGGTTGATATTACATGATGGAAAGTGTGCGAAAACGATCATTTTCTTCACACTGTTTCGCAAAATTATTGATTTTCGGGCGAGGGGTGAGGGAGGGAGATGAAAGAAATAAGCGCCATTGTGGCAGCCATTTGTTGCTAGCTTCCACCTTCACCTTAACATCTTGCTAACGATAGAACGAATCATTGCACGCAATTTTGTGTTACATACAACATTCATGGGAGCGAAGTTGGGAGGAAGAATGCATAACACACGATTTACCTTCGCACCCGCTCGCAAAACATACCTCTTTTATTTGTTAAATTGTTCACTTGTTTTATTATTTCCACTGTTGATGTCTCAGGCGAAAAAAAATGTGGATGAATTTGCCGTCTAACGGTATATATTATAACATATATCGTGAGAACGATTCTGCGTAATATGCATTTGAAAACTCTTAATAAACGTTACATCTTCGTAAAGTTACCCCCCTATATAGAAATCAAGGACGTAGTCCTACGTCAAAATATACGGTCCACAGTGGGCTGCACCTTGTCGCAGCCCACTGTCCTTGATTGTCCCAACACTTCAGAAGTGGAGATTTGGGTATCCAAGACAAACCCATCCCGGAGAAGTGAGAATGTTTGAAGATGCAGAATTGGAGACACTTTTTCATGAGAATTCAAGTCAAATGCAACAGAGTTTTATAACAGAACCACCAGACGTGTTATAAGCTGTTTTGTATCATTTGCATGCTTCGTGAATGATCCAATAGAACGAGAACTGGATTCCATACGAAATGAAGCCGAGAGATATCGGTCTGCGGTTGGTTGCATGCGAATAATAAAGGGTGGAACGATCCTAATTAGGTCAACTTGAAATTAACATGTTTCGTTTGAGTGAGCGTTCAAAAAAGTACATGACCACATATCCATGGTACGGAGCTACGTTGCTTTGTATTTATTAAGATAAACTAGGCGTTATTCATCGTGAGGTGTAAAATCAGGTAATCTTCACAGAAGCTCGATACCGAGCACAGATTATGCATTCAAGTGCTTGATCGGTCGGTTGATGCAGAAAAAACGTCCGCAATATGAGCAAAGACAATATAATGTTATTTTACTGCACGACAGCGCTTGGCCAGATGTTGCTCATGTCGTTAAAATTATGCAACTGGAAATACTTGCCTTGACCAATGTCTTCAATTTGAGAAGAGTGTTAGTCACAACAAATTCAATGTCAGACCTCGTAGATAATGATCTCTGATATCATTTTTTTTTTTTTTATCCAAAATATATATTTTTATTAAGGCTCATATGGCGTCAGCCTAACGGGGCCGGGAGTTCAATATTTCGACAATGTTTGCTTACAACTATGTTAGTAATATGTAACCGATTACTCGCGGTTGGCTCGAGGTTAGTATTACAAGTGTTCTCACAATTGGTATGTTGCAGTCTTCGATGCTCTGAACGTGTGCCCGACATGGGATACCTCCTATTGGGGTGCAGCTGACCATTAATCAGCAACGCCCCCCTAGTCTGTACCCCATATCTAGCGTGGTGCGTCTTTCTCCACTCGAGGAATCCAGGATAGAATGGTCACTAGCCGGCGCAATCATCAGTTCGTGTAGAGTTGTCATGAGCGGTACAACCTTTGGCTTTTGTTGAATCATCAGCGGACTGCACAACCTTTGGCCCGTGTATCTGTAAAGAGTGTGTGTATGTATTGCCGCGACTAAGTTAAAGTTTATAGATCGGATAGGAGGGATATGAAACGGGGACACAACGAAGGAAACATCATTAAACGTTGACATCGGCGTTTCTGAGGAACAGGTATAGATGAAGCAGAAGATCAGAATCACAGCTACCTAAGATATCCCGGACGGGGATATCCGATTGTCTGCCTTGTGCTCTCAGTGCTCTAGAGAGCTGAGAGCGAGCAGCATGGAACCGGATACACGACCAGACAACATGCTCGATGTCGTGGTAGCCATCGCCACAATCACAAAGATTGTTTGCTGCGAGCCCAATGCGATAGAGATGCGCGTTTAGGTTGTAGTGATTGGACATAAGCCGAGATATCACGCGAATGAAATCACGACCTACATTCAATCCCTTGAACCATGCACTCGTCGAGACCTTAGGGATAATCGTGTGTAACCAACGACCGAACTCATCACCACTCCACATGCGCTGCCAACTTACGAGCGTGTGCTGACGAGGAATGTGGAAAAATTCATTATAAGCAATTTGCCTTTCAAAAAGTGTGCCTTCTGAAGCGCCCACCTTAGCTAGCGAGTCCGCTTTCTCATTCCCCGGAATCGAGCAATGAGAGCGAACCCATGCTAAGGTAATCTTGAATTATTTTTCGACCAAAACACTCAATAGTTGTCTTATTCTTGTTAGGAAATAAGATGAGCATTTATCAACTTTCATTGAGCGGATTGCCTCTATTGAGCTGAGACTGTCTGAAAAAATAAAATAGTGGTCGATGGGCAATGTTTCAATGATCCCTAATGCGTAATATATCGCACCCAGTTCAGCGACATACACGGAACAAGGATCTTTGAGTTTGAAAGAGGCACTGGAATTTTCATTGAAGATGCCGAAGCCAGTGGATCCGTTTATGCATGAACCGTCAGTAAAGAACATTTTATCAGATCTAACTTTCCCATATTCTGCCGAAAATATCGGCGGAATATAATCGGAGCGTAGGTGATCTGGGATTCCATGGATTTTTTGTCGCATGGACAGATAAAAAATGACAGAGAAATTGCAGAAGTATGGGAAGCAAACTTGGTTGGAGATGCCTGGTGAAGGGTGCACGTCGTGGGTAAGGTTCTCATGGTATAGAGACATAAAACTTGACTGAGGAGTCAGTTGGAGTAGATTTTCGAAGTTATCAATCACCAATGGATTCATGATCTTACAACGGATGAGAAATCTGTAGGATAATTCTGTGAACCGAAGAGTAAGCGGGGGTACTCCTGCCAAAACTTCGAGACTCTTCGTATGTGTCGAATGCAAACACCCCATGGTTATACGCAAGCAACGATATTGTATTCTCTCCAGCTTGAGAATATGAATCCTGGCAGCTGATCGGAAGCAAAAACTGCCATATTCTAACACTGATAATATCGTTGTTTTGTACAACTGAATGAGGTCTCCTGGATGGGCGCCCCACCATGTTCCGGTTATTGTTTGGAGAAAATTGATTCTTTGCTGGCATTTCTGTTTCAAATACGCAATGTGTCTCCCCCAGGTACATTTAGAATCAAAATATACACCCAGGTATTTGAAAAACATAGAGTGTTGGATCGTTTTGCCGGATAGGTGAAGCTGGAATTGGGCGGGTTCGTGCTTCCTAGAAAAAACGACCATTTCAGTTTTCTCCGTAGAGAATTCGATACCCAGCTTGAGGGCCCACGTGAACAGATTGTTCATGGTATCTTGCAACGACTTTTGCAGAGCGACGGGATTAGTACCCGTGATGGAAATAACTCCATCGTCTGCAAGTTGTCTCAGCGTGCAGTCTCTAGTTAGACAATCATCCATATCATTGACGTAAAAACTGTACAAGAGGGGGCTTAGGCTGGAGCCTTGTGGTAGGCCCATAAAACTGTAACGAGAAGATTTCGAGCTGCCATGAGAGAAAATCATGTGCTTTTCTGACAGTAAATTGTACAGGAAATTATTGAGAATTGGTGAAAGTCCACGATTATGAAGCTTCTCTGAGAGAATTTCCATGAAAACTGAATCAAATGCCCCTTTGATATCGAGAAAAACGGAAGCCATTTGTTCTTTGCGAGCAAATGCGATTTGGATTTCAGAAGATAGCAGCGCCAGACAATCGTTCGTCCCTTTACCTCGGCGGAAGCCAAACTGCGTATTTGACAGCAAACTGTTCGCTTCAACCCACTTGTCCAAACGAAGTAGAATCATTTTCTCTAACAATTTACGAATACAGGATAACATTGCAATCGGCCTATACGAGTTGTGATCGCAAGCCGGCTTGTTGGGTTTTCGTATGGCTATCACTCTCACTTGTCTCCAGTCATGCGGGACAATATTCAGCTCCAGAAACTTGTTGAACAAGTTCAGCAAACGCTGTTTCGCCAAATCGGGAAGATTCTTCAACAAGTTGAATTTAATCTTGTCCGACCCAGGAGCTGAATTGTTACATGAGTGGAGGGCAATTGAGAATTCTACCATCGAAAAATTCTCATAATCGCATTGGAGCGGAATGTCGCGTACGACGTTTTGTGCAGGAACGGAATCGGGACAAACCTTTCTTGCAAATTTGAAAATCCAACGGTCAGAGTATTCCTCACTTTCATTTGTCTGGTTCCAGCCACGCATTCTCCTAGCCGTATTCCAAAGAGTGCTCATAGCGGTCTCCCTTGACAAACCATCGACGAACTTTCGCCAATATCCACGCTTTTTTGCTTTAATCAGACCTTTTAGTTTGGCTTCTAGAGCGTGGTACTTTAGAAACCATTCCACTAATCCAGTTTTCCGGAATTTTTTGAAAGCGGATGATTTTTCAAGGTAGACCTCTGAACACTCCTTGTCCCACCAAAGTGATGGAGGACGACGTCGGAAAGTGGTAGCAGGAACACGTTTCTTTTGAGCTTGAAATGCGCTTTCGTAAATCAAACTCGATGTAAAGTTATACTGTTCGAGTGGAGGAAGTTCATGCATTGAAACAATTGCTTCAGATATTATTTCCGCAAATGTTCTCCAGTCAATATTCTTCGTGAGGTCATACGAAATATTGACTGACTCACGAGAGCTTGATTCATTAGCGATCGATAAAATTATTGGTAGGTGATCACTACCGTGGGGATCTTGGATTACCTTCCACATGCAATCCAGAGATAACGAAGAAGAGCATAGAGATATGTCTAGCATGCTTGCCCGTGCAGGAGGGTTGGCTATTCTGGTTGCTTCCCCAGTATTCATAACTGTCAATTTGAAGTTGTCGCACAGATCATAAATCAAAGTGGCTCGGTTGTCATCGTAGAGTGATCCCCATGCTGTTCCATGGGAGTTAAAATCACCTAAGATTACCCGCGGCTCCGGCATTGCCTCGATAGTATCAAAGAACTGATGGCGGCCTACCGTAGTTCTGGGAGGGATATATATCGAAGCAATGCAGAGGTCTTTGCCATTGATTTGTGTCTGGCAAGCAACAACTTCAATGCCTGTCATCGATGGGAGAGTGACTCTATAGAAGGAGTGACATTTTTTAATCCCCAATAGTACGCCACCAAACGAGTCATTTCGATCGAGGCGAATAATGTTGAAATCGTGGAAATTCAGCTCATTGGCTGAAGAAAGCAATGTTTCACAGAGAGAAAATACATCACAGTTAGAGCTGTGAACTAAAAATTTAAACTGATCTAGTTTAGGAATGATGCTTCTGCAATTCCACTGTATTACAGTGGTCAAATCCTTGACCTCTTGCCCTGAATCAGGCATCGAGGGAAATGAACGCTGCCAAAAAACCACATTTTTCTTTCAAAAATGTTCTCACAATCGGAAGCAAACATAATACTATGCTTTTAAGAGGGTCATTTATATTTAAAGCATTTAAAATGTTGTCCACCAGGTCAGAAAGCGCAAGCAAGCCAGATTGTGGCTGTTGCCTCGACCGCGAAAACGGAGCAGACGTGTTGGGTGCTGCTCCGGGAAGTGCTGAGGACCCCTGGTGCGTAGAAGAACCGCTTAAACCAGGAGGTACTTGCTTCGGTCTATTCTCAGCACGTTCGATTCGAGTTTTCATTCCAACTTGGGAAGTTTCGGTTTTCTTTCTGGGGAGTGATGGAAAAGAAGTAATTTTTCTTTTCCTGATGGCACCCTGCGATGTACCGGAACTTCCTGCATTGGGAGCGTCAGCAACAGGCTCGTCGTTCTGCAGAATGGAGTAGGGATTGTCCTGAGTCGTTGGAACGGGACTCTTAAGCATTTCTGCATAAGTCCGCTTGGAACGTTCTTTTAAGGAACGCTTGATTTTTTCCCCTCGTTGTATGTACACCGGGCATTGAATAAGATCATGAGGAGTCCCGCCGCAATGAAGACACTTGCGCTCTTTCGGGCAAGGATTCTCATCATGGCTCTCTCCACAATCTGCGCAACGTTTTTTGTTGCAACAATAGGCGGCCGTGTGACCGAGTTGCATACATTTGTTGCATTTCATTACCCGGGGTACAAACAACCGAACAGGTAAACGAAGTGCACCTATTGCAACGTAGTTTGGAAGGGCGGAACCCTCAAATGTCACACGAAAAGAGTTTGTCCGATTGAGAACTCTTTTGTCATTTTTAAGTGACACAGATTTCAGTCGATCGCATGCAAGAATCTTCACACTTTTAAGTGAAGAGTTCTTGAAGCGACCGACACCATCGAGTATCTCTTTTCGTGTCAAACCCTTTTCGTTTATTACACCGTCTATTTCAACGTTGCAACAGGGTACGTATACGCGATACTCGATCGCAAAGAGATCACAGCGCGTTATTTCATTCGCTTGGGTTCTGCTGGAGACGACAACTCGTAATTTGTCTGGCCCCATCCGAGTAATCTCGGTAACTTCGGAAAATTTCTGTGTCAACTCTTTTGACACAGAAATTTTTCTCTTTTGAATGACGTTAAGAGGTTTGGATTTTCGTCTAAAGTATACGATAAATGGGCCTTTGGCGCCATCAGGGTATTCTTTTAGACGAAAATCCTGCTTCTCGTCTTTTTCCTCATCTTCAGAGCTTTCTATTTCGTATACAGAATTTTCCTCCTCATCTTCTGTTTCATCCTCCTGCTCTTCAGGAGGAGGTTCATTATCTGATATATTCTTTGGCGTGGGTGGGGGATCCTCCCCGCCCTCTGCCATATTAATAAAAACGAAGAAGTAGACAACTGTTCGATATGAACAGAATATAATAATTTGGAAAATATAAATTAGTAAAAGAAATTATATTTCTATATTAGTTATTGTTGAAAATTTTATTTATTTCAATTTTTGTTATTATGTGTAATTTGAAAATGAAAAAAGTTCCAATAAAAGTTCAACGGTGATGTAAGAAATGAACACCCCTAATGCCAACGCTTGCCGATATGATAAACACAATGATCAACAATGGTATAAATCGAGCACAGAAGCTATACAGAATGATGGAAGAGGTAAGAGGAAAATAAACTTCTACTTGCCCCGCTGCTGTGTAGCGTGTGTGATGATGTGACTTGTTGCCGGATTGTCTCGATAGCGCACCACTTTTTATGAGCTTTACTCGCTCGCAGCGCACCAGATGAAAAAATACACACTAGAAACGGATGTAAAAAAACACCTGTATCGGATCAAATATAGGTTCGACCGATCTGCTTGCGAGTTGTCGAAGCCATTCTCATTCTCATCGGTAATTATTGACATTTAGCTTTACAAGAACTGTTTTCCGTTTGTGGTACAAATTATTAACCCCTCTTTTGCTCACAATTAGAGTGCTCCACTCAATCTGCCTGCAGCCAAAACTATTTATCAATACTGACATGATGACATGATACTTTATCATGTTGACTTTCGCTTTTCTAAAGGTACAAGGTAACACTGTACACTGTTTGTCCCAAGTCTAATATTTGACCCTTTTCGACAGATCAAATTTGATCTACATGTACTGTTGGTTCTGATCAAATATTTTTGACACAAAACATGACAAGCAAGTATTTACTTCAGGTCTACTTGAACTTTTTCGGACCTGTTCCCCAAACCATGTACTGACATACGATAAGTATTCCAGTCAAATTTCTTCTATGTTCGTTGTTCAACATTGATTGAACACCCGAATTTATCAGATTTGTTTTCCGAAAATAGTAAAAGTCACGTCACCTAAACACCTGTGAAATGAACATCCGACTGTCATGAAGTTTTGTCACGTATCATTTGGAGGTCAATACTACGCATATGACTGTCATTAGTGGTGCCATCTATGCACCAGCCCGGAAGCTTATTGAGTGAAGTGTTATGGATTGTTGAAGTTCGCTAGGACAGATGTTGCTTCTCAGCCATCAAAACAATAATGACTAATGAGCTCGATAGCTCGAAAGTTCAGATAGAATTCGATTCACCTAAATAAAACCGTGCGCCGGTATTCGTCATATAGCAAACTTGATAGTATCACCGATAATTGATTTTCAGAGCACTGCAAAAGAGAGAGAAGAAAAAAAGCAGATAGAAACAAGAATCATAGCCGTCATAGAATTAGGATCTGCGAGATAAGGAACTGTCAATAGTATCACATTATTCGCCGTATCACGGAACGGGGCTGAACCGATTCGGATGCCCTCCTGTTTTAATCCACTTCCAGGCATGGCTGCCGTCCGGCGGCACTGGTGCTCGCTTACAAACTCTGCCTTGAGTAGCATCTCGCGCCAAATGGTGAAATACATGATCAGTCGGTTGATGTTCTTCTCCTTCTCGTACAGCGATTCCTTGAAGCTTCTGTTTGGAGGAGGAACAGTTCATTAGCAAATTATCACATTTTGACAGCAAAAAAAAATTGTTCAAACAAACCTTTTAATCAATTTGATATTCATATTATTCTGCGAGGTGCTACAGTTCAGGTCGTCACCCTGCGGGGGTCTCTCATGCGATCCGCCGTACCGATTGTTCAGCAGACTCGGTGGTATCTCGTTTGGAAAATCCAGCAGACTGAGATTGAGTCTCATCAGATTTATTTCCCGCTTGCTCAAGTGTAGATTGCTGATGCGTTCGTCCAATCGTGACCGAAAGCCTTCATAGTTGTTCTTCTCGGCGTTATGGTTGTTCATCGGAGGAACTCCGATGGGGTCATCGATGATAGGGGAATTGTTAACAGGCGTAGCTTGTTGCGGCGGTGGTACCATCGATGGTGGTGGTGGAGGAGGCGAGTAAGTGTTTTTATCTGGGAACATGATTAATGGATTAAATCAAAGACCACAGCGATTCTCAACGCTACTCACCATTAACATTGTTATTATTCAAGCTGTCGAAGTTATCCACGATCGACTTCAAATGGTTCAATATCAAATTGTTCACTTTTCGTGGGGCAGCCTGCTGCTGTGGTGGCTGAATTGGGATCCCCTCCGGATGGCTGTTGGAGATGTTCAAATTGTCCAGATTCATAGTCAAATGATAGTTTTCGTGCTTCCCGATCGCCGGATCCGAACCCTTCAAAATGTAGCTGGCAACGTTGAGAAATGGCAAATTGAACTGATGAAAATCTCCATCCATCATCAGCGGATGGCCGGGGATTCCTCCCGGACCCCCGAAGGGATGCTGCTGGGAGTGGTGATGATGGTGATAGTGACCACCAATGCCGCCACCACCCATAATGTACTCGCTGTGTTCGTTCTTCACGAACTTTGGTTCCATTTGGGCCTGCATTTTTTGCATCGACAGGAAGCTGGAGTCGAACGAGCAGTTCAACTCCTTCACCGGTGACGATCTGATCAGGTCTTCATTCTTGAGCGAGATTTTCTTAAAGTTATTCTTCTCTATCTGAACCGTCGAAGGGGAGGCAGCATTTGAGAGTTTGTTAGGGGGAGATTTACGTTTCGACGACATCGCGTTCTGTGCTTTCCGTGTAGCGTTCTGCTGAATTAATACCTATTGGAGGACAATAAAACGAACCCCCGTTAGAAGCAGGTAGGAAAAGCGGTACAATGGAAAGAGGTCACTGCTGTAGTGATAATGAGACAAAGATCAAATGAAAAAAAAAATGCCAACTTAGTACGTTAGAATTATTTCGTACAAAACTCCTGCCTAATTTGAAAAAATGTGATATTTATAGCTACGCAATAAATACTTTCGTGTGATGCCTTCCACCCAGAAATAGTCAATATCTAGTTGACGCCTTTAAATAGGGAAACACTCCTAACCTCGAGGCAAGTTGATAAATTTCCTTCACAAGCATATTAGAAACACCGTTCAGGTCCTGAAAACAAAATACATAATATAATCTCCAAAACAAACTCCGCCTGCGAAGGACGGATCTCTATAGTAGCATGCCCGAAAAAAACTGGAACTATTGAGAACCAGAGCAGAGGGTACAAAGCCCCTAAGGAAGTAGTTGTAATAGCTGTTATCCATGGTTATCATGCAAAAAAAGAAAATAATAAACTGCTAAACACGTCACTCACCACAGTGAATCCTGATTCTTACCAACTATCCCTTCCTTCATAATCGCTAGGGAACCACGCTATAAAGGCGACCCTTCTGACTTTCGGGCGACGAATATCATACTAACATTCCTTCCCTTTCCCTGTTGACTGAAAGGGCGTAGCCGACGTCGTTATTGACTATTTAAAGCTCGATTCACCGAAATTTTCTCGATGAGAATGATTTGCTACTCCCAAGCGTCATTCGGTGCGTTCTTTGTTCAATTTCGCTGGCTTAGATCAATCACTGAGAGCAACTACGAAGTGTACAGTCTACCCAAGCTCAAGCTCAGCTAAAGCTAAAAACAAAATAAACCAATCTTCAAAACGAGCTTCTGAAGTCTGTATAAATATCTTGAATAATAATAAACAGTAAAGAATTCTCAGGAAGTTTAACCCAGAGCGGCTCGAAACACAAATTGCTTCTTGGGTAATAACCAAGCTCCAGAACAAAGACCAGACAAGACCGGTCTAATATCGGACCATATTTCATTAATATTTGGACCAGTTGGATTTGTAAACAAAACACAATACGCTTGTGCGTGATCTGTGAATGCTATTCAATGCGACACTTTACTGAAATTCTTGAGAGAATGCAAAATTTCAGGCGTTTGTGATCAACCTCTCTTTCGCTTCAAGTAAACAATCCTCCATCCACTAAGATACGAGCCAATCGGCCTCATCTCCTAAGTGAGAATGAACCCTAAAACAAACCGCAGACACGCTGTAGTGAAAAAAAAAACCCTACAGTACACTATTGTTGTTAGCGCACGGCAACTCTCACGAGCCGTGTTACAGATTTTTGACGTAGAACTACGTCTTCCAGGAAGGGTGCCAAATCCGAACACAGGTCACGTTTATATGAATTAAAGTTAACGTTAATAACTATTTTCACTGTGAACGAATTCTCATGATCTGCATACCAATCGTATCGGAAATTCTCTAAGATTTGTTTGATATGCTATACATTACAATTCGCTGATCTCTAAAGGGTTTAAATTCATGAAAACTGGAAGGACTCCCTTTTTTTCCCATACATTTGTTCTGTCGATTTGTTCTGTCGATAACTCGAACATTTCTCAACAGATCGGAAAGATGTTTGCATCTATTGATAGGAAATATTTTTACACGTCTATCACAATTAATAAAATATTATTTTCCACGAGATAAACAATTGAATAACTGTAAAATGTCAAGCGTTATGTAAACGCCCTAACTGCCCAGTTTTCCCCAACAAAGACTTCAAAATCGATGTACTTGTGGAAATCCGCTTTGCAAATATATATGCAAGTCGGGGGTATTTTTGTTCCCACCGAGCTGTGTCTCTCTACCACGGACATCAAAATCGATGTATTTGTGCAAATCCGCTTTGAAAATACATGCAAGTCGGGGGTATTATTCGGTGTTGAGTACTTTTTTACTCGCTTGTCCTTGTGCAGACCAGAATATGTTTCCCTAAAACGTACTTTTAAACTGAGAAACCTGGGAATTTCAGATACTAGAGGTGAATAAACTTTCGCGGTTCGAGAACTACGTAAACATGAGATGTGCAATAATTTCAGAAGGAAATGTAAAATACAATGCTCGTTTGACAATTCTTCCGTTCACATATTTTGGTAGTCCTAGTCGGTCGTGTCCTAGATACAACCCCTTACATTTTGACGTGGGACTACGTCTAACCGGAATATATGGAGGGTAAAATGAAAACCTAAACACAGAACATGCAGGAAAAAATGAAAGATTTCGAATGCTTATAGCTCGAACATTTCGTACTGGATAGGAGAGATGTTTGCATCACTTGATATGGAATATTTCTACGCATCTATCGCAACTAACAAAATGTTGTTTTTCATTAGATAAACAATTGAATAACTGTAAAATATTAGACGTTATCTAAACGCCCTAACTGCATCGTTTTGATTGGCCCGATTTACGGTTTCCCTAACACAGCCATCAAAACCAAGCAGCCTTGGGGAAATCGGCATTGCAAATACATGAAAGTAGGGGGACTTTTGTTCTCAACGAAAAATATTCCCTAACACAGACTTTAAAACCAAGCAGCGAAATCGGCATTGCAAACACACGAAAGAGCCTAGAGGCGAGTGAACTGAAAAGTTTAAACCCTCTTAAAGCCAAAAAGAAGAAAAAGAACACACGAAAGTAGGGGGAGCTTTTGTTCCCACCGAAATGTGTTCCCTAATAGAGATTTCTAAACCAAGGTGCCTGGAGAAATCGGTATTTCAAATTCATGCAAGTCGGGGGTATTTTTGTTCCGACTGGAATGTGTTTCCCTAACACAGACTTCAAATCCATGAAGCGTGGGGAAATCGGCATTGCGAATTCATACAAATCGGGGGTATTTTTGTTCCGATTGAAATGTGTTTCCCTAACACAGACTTCAAAACCGAGGTTTCTTGGGAAATCGGCTCTGCAAATAAATGCAAACTGCGAGTACTTTTGTCCTCGCTTGCCTTTGTGCAGAGTGGAATATGTCTGTCCTAACATGATCTTCTAAACTTAGGAACCTGGGAAAATCGTGCAGCCACTAGAAGCGAATGAACTTCCCAGTTTCAAGCAAATTCGAGATTCGAGAAGTATGTACACTTTTGGGATGTAAACTTCAGAGGGAAATGTAAAATAAAATAATCGTTTGATAATTTTTTTTGACGTAGGATTACGTCTTTCGGGAACATATTGGGGTACAAATTGAGAAACGAATATCGATCGCATCGTGAAAAATGTCCAATTTCAAACGCTTATTGCTCAGTCATTTCATGACGGATTGATGAGATTTTTACATCAAAACATTGTGGCACTCTATAACAATTTTTCACCTTGAATAAAATAATATATATCATGTAATTAACTATCGAACAATTGAAAAATCTCAACCCCTATCCAAACGGTACTGATTGGTCGAAATTGACGTCATTTCTTTTTCGCCTGCTTCGCTTCTTCCGTTCCCCGATAAGTCATAAGTTTGCATGGAGTGGGGGCGCCTATTTCTTACATACCAACTGATATAAAAGGACGGTAACTTTTTTGGATTTCTCCATTCTTTGGGTGGACATCGACTGTACAACATCGTTGCTGGACGAGCTGGACGGCGAGGAATCGAGTGCCTTTCTCAAGGCAAGAGGGTGGAGGTGGTAGTGTTGGAGTAGAGTAGAGTTTTCAAAGGGCCTTTCTGAAGGCTAGAGACGAATGAACTGAATAAGTTTAAAGTCTCTATAATACAATACCTTACCTTACCTGGATTTCTCATTCTCGTTCAACGCTCAGATCGGCAAACATCTGGGCTTCTAGTGTGCAGTGCTCTACAAATCAACCAACACCATACGATGCGGCAACGGAGAGGAAGCCATCGGCAACCAACGATGGATGTGGTGTGGCAAAGGGAGCAAAGAAGAGGAAGCAGCGGAGAGCATCGAATTAAATCTAGTGTGCATTGCTGGTGCGCTCCTCTTCACATCAACAATTGGATGCAGCAAAGGAGGCAGAGGAGCGAAGTGCATTGCATCGCATCGTATCACACCCGCTATCCGTCGTTTAGCTCGTCGTGGTTGTGCCAATCAAACCCTCGCAAATCGACGCACAGAAGCCGATGGCGCCAAAGTCAAGGAAAGCATCAGCGAATCCGTAAAAGCTACCGCTCCCAAAACTAAACTGCTACATCCGACTGAAACGCAGCAGATTCCGTACAACCCATTAAACCATTCCAGTCCTTCTCAGGACTATCAATTTGTTTTGAAACAAAAGAGTTTATTTTACTGTTTTCCACTTACCACAAAAACTATAAAAAAAACTATGATTGACGACACATGCAGCAGGTCCCTAACAGAGACATCAACACTAAGCTGCCTGAGGGAAATCGACATTGCAAATACATGAAAGTAGGGGGAGATTTTGTACCTACCGAAATGTGTTCCCTAACAGAGACATTAAAACCAAGGTACCCGGGGAAAATCGGCATTGCAAATATAAACAAGTCGGGGTAATTTTTTTATATTGCAAGTAAGGTGAGTAAAACGATTAATTCCAGCAAATAAAATTGAAATTTGGAACTTTAATGTTGGTTGCTTCGTGAAATTTGATATCAATGACCGATCGTGCATTGTGAGACATTCAGCACAAGTGTAAGTGTAAAATTGTATATGGTAGCAGTTGTGTTAAAAATGACTTGATATATGAAACGATTTATTTCAATTTTCAAAAATACAAACCAAGGTGTCTTCTCACTCATGGGCCGTTTGGTTAAAGCTGTCTGCTTTTTTTGTGTTAATTTTCATCCAAGGAAAGTTTATACGGCGAGAAAAATTGGAAAGTGAAGAAATATTAGAAAAGTGATATTCCATATGTTCTACATATAGTATTAGGTGCTGTTAGTCCAAATCAAATTCGCATTGGGTTGAATAAACCCTCAGAAAGTAAAAATTTGTACCCCAATAAAAAATAAAAATACCTTTTCCATTTCAAATATGTTTTCTCTATATTAATGTAACATGTTTTTACTGATGAGATAAATTGATAATTATATTCGGTATTGATAGCTATCTTATATTACATTGGTGAGTTTTTTTTATTTCATCCTTATATAACACAGAAGGTATCTCGTCTAGGATCACAGAGGGTGGTTTTCATCATATCTCGTTCCACTTCGGTATCTTTCAACTGATATACATCATCCAACGACTGTTTACCATCCTCTTGTCGTCATCCCTCGGTAAACACTGCCCAACAAACAAACAAAACGGCCCTTTTCAGGGACACAAAATCATTATCAAAGAGTTTGATGATGTAATTCTTCAAACATATCCAAAATCAACAGATAGCCTAACGTAATCCTACGTCAACTATGCGGTCGTGTCTTGGACACAACCCTCCTGTGACTTTTGTCTTTATTGGAAAGATTTTCAGCCTTAGGCTGGTTCATCAAACGTTTGATAATTCTTCCATACATATATTTTGTTCTAGTCATCATACCAAACGTAAAAGGTCCGTCATTAAATTTACTTGTAACGAAGAACAATCAATCACAATAACTGAATTGACTTTACACGGCATTTGTTCATTTTTTTCACTCACAGAGCAAATATATTGAACTCAATTGAATTTGGAAACTGTTTCATTCTATCAAGAATTTAATCAATACAAACGAATGATTGCTAAGCTAAGGTAGTTCCACGTGAACCTTGCGGTTATATCATAGATATAACCCACTCATTTTTTTTTAATTAGTAAATTAACAAGAAGTAAAATTTTTCATTCAAATTTTGACAATTTTAAACTGCCTCCGGGCCTACAAAACCGATAAAGATTAATTTGCCTCCCAAAATGGTTATCGCCACCAGACGTCGACACTGTCATTCGTCATCGAGGATAAAGTGACAGCCAAGGTGTCCAGTTGCTGAAAATGCTGTTGTTGTTCAAGCTACTTGTACCAGTATCGAACAAGTAATTGGCCTCTAACTTGAACAGAGTGTCTGTTCTCTATTCACTGGATACTTCAACTAGAGCGCTGACTGGCATCGTCTAAATCAGCCTGTACATCAGAGAAGAGAAGTGCAACTTGAGAGAAAAAAGTGGCAACGATTTGTGGCAAGAAAATGTGAACAGTGAAAAAATTGACAGATAGTTTACGCTCTAAAAATTGAACATAATGTTAAGATGTCTCTAAAAGGGTGGGAGACATCATATATAAGGTGGGAGGTTCGTATATAATGTTATTAATGTTAGCATCATCATGATAAACACGGCGAATGGGATAGAAATTACGAACCGAAATTGAATAAAATATACATATAGACGCTAAAACGCTGTGGATAGATATTATAATGCATTTTTATCGGTTTATGTATAATGCATTATCAAAATAAATCCATGTGTTTTAATCATAACTTGCTGTGCTATTCATAACAACATTTATGCTCGTATTCCACCAATGATTACAAATGTGTAATTTACGAATGAAGCTTCGCCATAGAAACTGAACATTGAATAAAAAAAATTAAAATGTGGTAAGAGCATCAGTTGAAATATTTTAAAGCATTCTCATCGGAATAAATTGAATGATACAATAATTATACGACTAAGGCGGCTCGCACACCGCAGCAATAAGCAACTAGCAAACTGCAGTACACAATATGCAACAGGAAACATATTTTGTTGTTCTTCGCATACCAGAGCAATAAAAACCCCTGACATTATGCAAACAATCGCCTTAATGTACGAAACTTGTCAAAATATGAGCGATAAGTTGCTATTCAACCGACACGCCGTGTTGCTAGCGACATGTGTTGCTCTGTAAAGGCGACAGCGATATCGTATTGCGTCGGTGTGCGAGATCAACAAAGATTAAATGGAAAAATCCATTGGTGATAATATTGCTTATTGCATGTTGACAGTTGCTAGTTGCTCATTGCTCCGGTGTGCGAGCCGCCTAAATAATGTAGGTATGCTTAAAAAACAATATAAAAATATGATTTCTGATTATTTTTTTTTCAGTTTTGAACACCCCATAAAAAGCAATTTTTATTTTTTTAAATACCCTCTGTTGGTATTGTATCTAGAATTTACAAGGTAATAAAACGTTATCGTCAATTAGTTTCTAGTAATCAGTTTTTTAGTTGCAGGGGAAATTAACACCAAACTATATTTTTTTAGTATTATATATAGATTCCACGCCAAACCGACATAGCGGTTCTCAGATTTTCGTGTAAATTGGTAGTTTTGTTCCTTTTCGTTAAATTTTCGATCCCATTCCATTATAGGGTGGTTCGAAAAATCTAGTTTTCTCCTTTTTTCCAAAAATATTTTTTTTTTAGATTCATATTTTTTGAACTACTAAACCGATTCAGATGATCGACATATCAAATTGGCCAGTTAGCCAGTTTTTTTTTAAATACTATACTTGCATAAAAAAATAATTTTGTTTTCTTGATTATTGATCGTAATTGTTCTTTATAGTTTTCATTCAAGGGCGCTATGTTTTTTATATTTTTTCTCGAAAGCTGAGGATTTTTTAGATAACATATCCAAAAATGTGTTCTTCGTTTCTGAATTATGATTTTACAAAATTAACCGATGGTTCAAAAAATCATTTTGAAAAAATATAGAAAAATATAGCGCCGTTGGTCCCGAAACCATGTAAACTATAAAAACGGATACAATCAAAAATTACGAAAACAAAATTCAAATTTCTTGGAAGTTTGATATTTTTCCAAAAAGAACTAGCTAATTTACTTCAATTTGATGTATCGATCATCTGAATCGGCTTAGTGGTTCAAAAGTTATGAGTATTTGATAAAAGTTTGGCATGGAATGGCTGATGCAATACTGCAATAGTTCACAAATTTCAAAGTTCGCGTTTTTCTTGTTGTTGTTGCAAAACTAAATACTTTTATACTGTGCCTTCATTTTTTGAGTTTAACGTTCAAAGACCCTTCAATAAAAATGGCATTGGAACAACAGAGTAAAACTGACATACAATTATGACAGATGATTGCTTTTTGATTGACACGTGCTCCAACTGATGAACCGCCAATTAAAAGGCACTCCAACTAAAAAAACGTCAATAAGCAAATGGTACTGTAAAACTGTGAAAAATATATAAAAAAGTCACAGGAGGGTTGTGTCCAAGACACGACCGCATAGTTGACGTAGGATTACGTTAGGCTATCCGTTGATTTTGGATATGTTTGAAGAATTACATCGTCAAACTCTTTGATAATGATTTTGTGTCCCTGAAAAGGGCCGTTTTGTTTGGTTGTTGGGCAGTGTTTACCGAGGGATGACGACAAGAGGATGGTAAACAGTCGTTGGATGATGTATATCAGTTGAAAGATACCCAAGTGGAACGAGATATGATGAAAACCACCCTCTGTGATCCTAGACGAGATACCTTCTGTGTTATATAAGGATGAAATAAAAAAAACTCACCAATGTAATATAAGATAGCTATCAATACCGAATATAAAGGGTGTGTCACATCAAATTGCATCACGGAAAAAACGCTGTAGAAATTTTATTTTTAGGAATTATATCTTCAGCTTTCGCTTATAATCAGATAAGAGTGTATAGATCACGTTGGCCATGCTTCACTATCAATTTTTCGTAAATTTGGAAAAATGTCGTCGAACGAAAAAGAGCGTCGTGAATTAATCCTGTGCACTCATTTCGAGAATCCGGAGTTGTCACATCGGGACATCAGTAAGATGCTGGGAATCGTCCAATCCACGGTCAGCAGAGTACTAAAACGATACTTCGAGAACCTAACAATCGACCGGAAGGTGAAGAACGGCAAAAATGGATGCTCCGTCAGTGAAAAAGATCACAAGCGCGTAGTTAAGCAGTTTAGACGTGATCCGAGAAGTTCGGTCCGGGATGTCGCCAATAAGCTGAATTTGTCAAGTTCATTCGTCCAGCGGACCAAGCAGCGGAAGGGCGTGCGTACATACAAGGTTCAGAAGGGTCCTAACCGCGACGAAAGGCAAAACATGGTGAGGAAGACGCGAGCCCGGAAGTTCACCGAAATGCTGACGATGCCGCATTGCCTGGTAATGGACGACGAAACCTACGTCAAAGCGGACTTTCGTCAGCTGCCGGGCCTTCTCCGCAGAGGACAAATTCAGCGTTCCGGAGGAGATTCGCAAGCAGAAACTATCCAAGTTTGCCAAAAAGTACATGGTGTGGCAAGCGATCTGCCCTTTGTGATGACCGGCCCGGTAAACGGGCAGGTTTACCTTAAGGAGTGCCTACAGAAGCGCTTACTACCACTATTGAAGCAGCACGAGGGCCCGACCATCTTCTGGCCGGATCTCGCTTCGTGCCACTATTCAAAGGACGTGTTGGAGTGGTCACCTTCGCCAACGGGGTCACCTTCGTGCCAAAGGAAATGAACCCGCCCAACGCGCCGGAGATTCGCCCAATAGAGAAATATTGGGCGATTATGAAGCAGGCCCTCCGGAAGAACCCAAAAGTTGTCAAATCGGAGGCGGACTTCAAGAGAAAATGGATTTCTGTAGAAATGACGTCAATTTCGACCAATCAGTACCGTTTGGATAGGGGTTGAGATTTTTCAATTGTTCGATAGTTCGATACATGATATATATTATTTTATTCAAGGTGAAAAATTGTTATAGAGTGCCACAATGTTTTGATGTAAAAATCTCATCAATCCGTCATGAAATGACTGAGCAATAAGCGTTTGAAATTGGACATTTTTCACGATGCGATCGATATTCGTTTCTCAATTTGTACCCCAATATGTTCCCGAAAGACGTAATCCTACGTCAAAATATACAATCTGAGACTCTTTTTGTCGTTTATGAGTTTGTTTTTTTTAAAGTTACTGCTTGGCATGTTTGCGGATAACGGAAAGATATGATATGTTGGTTTGAAAGATAAGAATTGGAAAAAAATATAAAATTCATGTGAATGGAGACAACTTTTGTGTACAGCACATGCCACTAGGGCCTTTTGCTGATTAAGTAAGTAAGATTTTTTACAAAACGTCATAACTTTACAACCATTGAGTCGATTTCAAAAATCGTCGTATCAAATGAAATTTCATTCTTTTATGAATCAACTTTAATCTGTCATTCACACAAACTCAAAAATTAAATACTACAGAAAAACTTTAATTATAACGCTTAGAGAATTTGCGACTTCATTTTCCACAATTCGCTCTTTCACACCAAATTTTTATCTTATCGCAATTTTAAACCTCTCAAATTGAATTGTTAAAATGATAGGTCAAAAAACGAAAAGCAGGAGAAATTAACAAATAATGGAGAGTAAATAATAAAGCAATATTAATCATGGATTTTTAATAACCATCTCAGAAAAATATTGAAAAAAAACATTCCTTTTTTAAATTTTCTTTCAAATTTTGATAAAATTGCACTGAATAGTTAAATAAGAGCAATATTAATATTTGAATAAACTTATGTAATTATAAACATGTTTATATAAACCTTCCCATCTTCTCATTCTTCATTAAAGACTTTGCGTCAAGACAGCTAGACCATTCCTCGTCGATTATTTGCAAGAGACGGACACACATTGTCCGTCCTCCGCTACAATATCGAAGCTGGAAAGTTTTTTTCCCCCTCCGCCAAAGTGATTTTTGGTTGTTGTTTTTTTTTCTTTCGTCCATTGGTGACAAGTTAAGTGCCAACGCATCCGGAACAGCGAGGAAGCAGCACCTCTCCAGCGACGCTGGACCGGTGTTCTGTGAATTGGTTCCATTGAGCGTCACATTTGTATCTTCACCAAACATCAAACAGAGAAGTACAATAGAATAGTTTTTGCCGTCTCGCTATTGTGCTTATACCGTAGCGTGCAGCGTTGTATAGCTCCCTGAATAGGGTTGTTCAAGTTGTTCGAACTCATCAGACTAAATTTTTTTATTGAGTTTTTATTTATTAATTTATTTTTTTTTACGATATTATTGTTTTTTTCAAGAAGATTTTTGATTTGAGCTAGTTTTTAGTTTAAGTTAGTTTTTAGTCTAAGTTAGTTTTAAGTTGAGTTTTTGCGCGAGTGTGTGTGTGCGTGCGAGTTTTTTTTTTCGTTTTCATAGGCGGTTGCGCACCGTCTGCGCAACCGTTATGACATCTGCTGATGCCAATGTTGCGCGGACGCGTTATTATCAACAGTCCTCGAAGGCACCATGGGTTGTTTTCTTTCGGCCCAAGGAAAAAGCTTTGAGAACTCTTGATATTTCAAGAGATTTGCTGCGTAATTATAAGGGCGTCTCGATACATAAAGAGAGACCGGACAAACTGCGTGTAGAAGCACCGACTTTTGATGTGGCCAACAAGATTGTTGACCACGAAGTTTTTAACAGGGAGTATCACATCTACATCCCTTCTCGAGAAGTGGAGATAGAAGGCGTAGTAACCGACGCGAGTCTGAGTGTCTAAAACAAGCGTCGGGTTCCTTCAAAAACTCGATGATTGGAGATCTTGTAAAGATCCTGGATGTTAGAAATCTGCATTCAGCATCT
This sequence comes from Toxorhynchites rutilus septentrionalis, assembly GCF_029784135.1. Lineage (NCBI taxonomy): Eukaryota > Metazoa > Arthropoda > Insecta > Diptera > Culicidae > Toxorhynchites > Toxorhynchites rutilus. The sequence goes on along the minus strand of NC_073744.1, from coordinate 188,008,412 downwards.
TTGGAAGAAAATAAAAAAGTTTATAAGCCCTCGCACTCTTTTCGAGTTACTTTCGCAGGTTCTGTTCTCCCAAACTATGTGAAAGTAGAAAATGTTTTTTTCCCAGTGCGCCTGTTTGTACCGCGGGTTTATAATTGTACCAAATGTAAAAAGTTGGGACACTCGGTTAGCCACTGCGGCAACAAATTTCGTTGCGGCAAATGTGGCGATAAACATAGTGAGGATTCTTGTACTCAAACAGTGGAAAAATGTATTCACTGTGGCGAGAATCCTCACCCTCTACAAGAGTGCCCAAGGTACAAACAGCACTCCGATAAAGTGAAGCGTTCTATCGCTGGACGCTCCAAGCGGACTTCTGCTGAAATGCTAAAGACCGCATCAGCCGCTCAAAATGAAAACCAATTTTCGGTTTTGTCATCTCAAGAATCGGATTCTGATTCTGATGAGGGTCATACTTCGGCTGCACCAGAATCTTCAATAAAGGATGAATCATCAAAAAGAAAGCTCTCTTCACCAATGGTGCACCGTAAGAAAGCTAAAATGACCCTCGGAAGATTGTCTAATTCCAAGGGTAATAGTAGCAAAAAAAACGAATCCGAAGGCTGCTTCTCAGCCAGTTCCTGGTTGCAGCAAGGATTTTACGTCATTACCCAGAGAAGAGAGAAATAAAAACGCTGCTCCTCGATCTTCTCGTAGAAAATTCGCGTCTAATCGAGGATTGATAGCTTTTTCGGACATTGTGGACTTCATACTAAACACGTTCAAAATTCAAGACCCCCTCAGAAGCCTTATTTCTGCCTTGCTTCCATCTTTAAAGTCTTATCTTAAGCAATTGACTGCTTCATGGCCCCTCCTTGCATCAATCATATCTTTCGATGGATAATTCATCTAACGTAGTAGAAGATATGATCAATGTGCTACAATGGAATTGCCTTAGTCTAGTGCCTAAACTAGACTCGTTCAAATTTTTACTTCAAAATTATGATTGTGATATATTCGCTCTTTCCGAAACATGGCTTTCTTCTGACACAGAACTCAACTTTCACGATTTTAATATTATTCGCCTGGATAGAGATGATTCCTATGGAGGAGTACTTTTAGGGATCAAAAAGTGCTACTCTTTCTATAAAATTCCTCTCCCAGCTCTATCAGACGTCGAAATCGTCGCTTGTCAAATAACTCTGCATAGCTTCAGTATACGTTCCCCCGAATACTTCCATTACCCGCAGTCAACTTTGGAATCTAATTTCGATTCTATCAACCCCAGTTCTAATTTTGGGTGACATGAACTCCCATGGTACTGGGTGGGGCGATCTTTATGATGACGCTAGGGCGGCTATTTTTTACGATTTATGTCACGATTTCAACTTGACTATCTTGAACACTGGTGAAGTGACACGAATTGCAAAACCTCCGGCTCGGGAAAGCCGACTCGATCTATCTTTGTGCTCAAACTCGCTATCATTAGATTGTCAGTGGAAGGTCATCAATGATCCCCATGGTAGCGATCACTTGCCAATCAATATATCAATCAAGTGTAGCCCGCAATCCACTGAACCATCTCGAGTTCCATTTGATCTAACAAGGAACATCGACTGGCAAAAATTTGCAACGGCGGTAACAATCGGTGTCGAATCAATAGATATACTTCCACCATTGGAAAAATATCGATTCTTCGTCGATTTATTGTATAAAAGCTCACTGGAAGCACAAAAAAGAAAAGTTCCAAGTGCGTCATTTAAAAGAAAACCAGCCACTCCTGGCTGGGACGATGAATGCACAAAATTGTATTTGAAAAAATCTGATGCTTTCAAAGCTTTTCGCAGACATGGAACATCCACACACTTCGAGGAATATTCAAAGCTTGAAATACAGCTGAAACAATTAGTTAAAGCAAAAAAACGCGGTTACTGGCGCAATTTCATCGAAGGTCTTTCTCGTGAAACCTCAATACGCACCTTGTGGAGGGTAGCTCGCAACATGCGTAACCGCTCATTTACCAACGAGAGTGAAGAATACTCCAACCGATGGATATTCGATTTCGCTAAAAAGGTCTGTCCAGACTCAGTTCCAGCCCAACATATTCTTCGAGAAACGTCTCCGAGCGGTGGACCTCTGGACAGACCATTCTCAATGCTGGAATTTTCTATGGCTCTTCTTTCATCGAACAACTCTTCACCCGGAAGCGATATGATTAAATTCGTTCTTCTAAAAAATCTTCCCGATATCGCGAAAAGACGCTTGCTAGACTTATTCAATACTCTACTAGAAAACAATATTGTGCCACCCGAATGGAGACAGGTCAAAGTGATAGCAATTCAAAAGCCTGGCAAACCAGCGTCTGACCATAACTCATACCGTCCGATTGCTATGCTCTCGTGCATTAGAAAATTGCTGGAGAAAATGATCCTTCGAAGACTCGATCAATGGATCGAGACAAATAATTTGCTATCAACTACACAATTTGGGTTTCGCAAGAGCAAAGGAACAAACGATTGTCTAGCGTTGCTTTCTACAGATATTCAACTGGCCTTTGCGCACAAGGAGCAACTGGCTTCAGTATTCTTGGATATTAAGGGAGCTTTTGATTCAGTTTCCATAGAAATTCTGTCAGACAATCTGAACAGATGTGGACTTCCTGGAATTTTGAATAACTTCTTGTACAATTTGTTGTCAGAAAAGCAAATGAACTTCACCCTTGGACAGCTGACAACTTCCAGAAATAGTTATATGGGTCTACCCCAAGGCTCATGTCTCAGCCCCCTTCTTTATAATTTTTATGTGAAAGATATTGACAGTTGTTTGGCAGAACAATGCACGCTAAGACAACTTGCAGATGATGGTGTGGTTTCCGTCAGAGGTCCCCATGCCGAAAACTTGCAAAGACCATTGCAAAATTCCCTAGATAACTTGTATTCTTGGGCAAGGAACTTAGGGATAGAATTCTCGCCGCAGAAAACAGAACTGGTAGTGTTTACTCGAAAGCGGTCCCCAGCCCAATTGCAACTTAAGCTTTTGGGGAGAAACATTACCCAATCATTGACCTTCAAGTACCTTGGTGTCTGGTTTGATTCAAAATGCACTTGGAATACCCACATTACGTATTTGAAGCAAAAATGTCAAAAAAGAGTCAACTTTCTCCGCTCGATTTGCGGCACGTGGTGGGGAGCTCATCCGGGAGATCTCATAACGCTTTATAAAACAACTATTCTATCTATTCTGGAGTATGGCTCTTTCTGCTTTCTCTCAGCAGCTAAAAGTCACCTTCTAAAATTGGAACGAATTCAATATCATTGTCTGCGTATAGCTCTCGGCTGTATGCACTCAACGCATAACATGAGTCTCGAGGTTCTAGCAGGAGTAACTCCTCTACAGAACCGATTCTGGGAACTTTCTCTCAGAATACTGGTGAAATGCGGTATCACGAACACACTTGTGATTGAAAACTTTGATAAAATGCTTCATCTAAATATACAATCTCGGTTTACGAGAATTTATCATCACTATATTTCATCAGATATTTGTCTTCCATCGTTTACTCCAGACCGTGCTCACTTCACCATCAGCAGTTCCTCAATTGAATACGATCTGTCGATGAAACAAGCAATACTTGGGATTTCAGATCAGCTTCGACCAACTTTCATTCCCCGTATTTTTAACCGAAAGTACCAAAAAGTCAATTGCATGAAAAGATACTTCACTGATGGGTCTCGCCTCAATGGATCCACTGGCTTCGGTGTTTTCCATGGAAATTCAAGCGCCTTCCGTAAACTGCAGGAACCTTGTTCCGTTTATGTTGCTGAGCTGGCAGCAATCGACTTCGCATTGGGGATTATCTCCAACAAGCCTGCAGACCATTACTTCATTTTCTCGGATAGTCTCAGTTCGCTTGAGGCTCTCCAGTCGATGAAAACTAGTAGGCACCCATCTCATTTCCTCACAAAAGTGAGACAGCAGATGAGTGCACTGATCGAAAGATCTTATAAGTTAACCTTTGTTTAGGTCCCCTCTCATTGCTCAATTCCTGGCAATGAGAAGGCGGACACTCTCGCAAAGGTGGGTGCCCAGGAAGGCGAATTGTTTGATAGACAGATTTCATACGATGAATTTTTCCAATTACTGCGTCAGAGTTCCCTCTTGAGTTGGCAAACCGATTGGGACACTGGAAGTCTTGGGCGGTGGTTATATTCAATTATTCCAAAGGTTTCTTCGAGAGCGTGGTTCAAAGGTTTGGATTTAAGTCGTGACTTCATTCGTGTAATGAGTAGACTTATGTCCAACCACTACTCGCTAGATGTGCATCTCCACAGAATAAATCTTGTTCAAAGCAACGTCTGTCGGTGTGGAAACGGTTACGATGACATCGATCACGCAGTTTGGCAATGTACGGATAATTACGCAGCCAGAGAGTACCTTTTGAATGCCCTTGAGGTCCAAGGAAGACAACCCTATGTTCCTGTTAGAGACGTGTTGGGAACTCGCGACATCTGCTATATGCAGTTGATCTATATGTTTGTGAAACGGTCTAGTATAAGTATTTAATGCTTTTGTGTTTTTCTTTTTCGTTATTAGTTTGTTTGTCTTGTCCCCCCATCTCACCGTCGCCCACCCTCGACAGCTAGTCGAACACCAGATGCTATCCCTGGTCATTATGCACAATGCTACAGTGCGTGCGGCAACCCTCGGTTGAGACAACGATACCTCATATCCATATCCCCAACCTGACCCATCCCACAAAAATGTTGCCCTTTTAACCTCGAGTAAACCGCGAGTATTCGGTCGAATCCTACTAAACATAGAAATTAGTTGAAACTTTGTATAAACAAACCTTGAATTAGCGGCTCCGCAAAGCTTATGCGATTGAGCCTTACAAATAAATGAACTGGATAAAAAAAAAAAAAAGACAGCTAGAAATCCATACACTCTGAAATCAAGTGTGCCTGAAAAAATTATATTCTTCACGCAAACAAGTGATGAAAATGTGGACACTTTTTAGTCAGTGAATTGTATGGAGTTCCACTGCTGTGCGTATATTGTAAAACTCTATTGTTTCGTATTTGGTGAAGTGGAAACATAATTAGCATACTTTGATTGAAAATGCGTTTGAATTTGTTAAAACAATTAAAAAATGAATGTATAATTTATACTGCTATTTAAATATTGTGAATCTCATTAATACTGTCAAGTCTCGACTTTTGAAAATTACTATAATTTTACTAAATTACAACTGTTCAAGAATTGCATGTTATGACTGGTGGTTTACCGTTGATTTGCTGGTTTTCGCTGGTTAAAGCGTAGCAGTTGCCCAACATTTCATCTCCTCATTAACATCGTCTAGAACGCAGCATGGATTTCAGAGGATCAATTCATGACATAACTCGCGGTCTATCTGATCTGGACAAAATCAATAGCGGAATTAAGTCCTTTACTCCGTGGAGAGCTTCCATCCAGATACATCAAATGGCCTGCCCAAGGATCGAAGTCGAAAAAAAATATATCGTCACTGCATCGGTGGTCGTAAGAAAGAATATAGATAAAAGGCGATTGCATCGGAATCTCAAAAATTTTAATACATTGAAGACAATCAGCCCTATTCTGTATTACGATCGATTCGAAATATTTCGAACGACTTGATAGAATTCCATTCTGTATTCCGTTCGAGTTGTTTTTGCATTTCGTTCGATCTGTTTCTCTTCGAACGTTCAACGTGCAAAACGTTCGAAATAGAGAATGCGAAATTATAACTCGAACGTAATAACGGTTTCGAACGAAATGGGAATCCGTCGGAATACATAATAGGGCTGAATATCCGTGGTGTTGAATGAGCATTCACATTGCCGATCATAATTATTTGAGGATGGTGTTCGATTTCCCAGTAATTAGAAGATCTAATCATATAACAGCGAAACACCGCGGAAATTCATTTATCTGTGCCTGGAAGGAATGTTTGAATTAATGCATGAATGATCGGTATTAATAAATGTTAAGAAATATGTAATCATCTTCGAAAGAAACATCAAATTTAGAAGACGGACACGCAATCAATTGTTTACGGCAGGATCAAAGTGTCACACTGTTGTCTAATAAAGCACTCGATTTGGTTTGCCTCCATTCACCCAATTCTCTGTTAGTTCCCGAATATTTGCTCGCTTGCGCAGAGTCCCATCACAAACAATGCCGCTTCTGTTTCGCTTTTGTTCTGTGACACAGAAATCAATATCGGAACAGCCACACGGATTACAATTGACTGCGCATCCGCCATTGTATTGCCACAGAGAGAATGCTGAAATGAAATAATCGATAGTTTTTGCCAGGAATTTATAGAATGCCAGAAATGAATCGTTACAATTTTGTTTCGGATATGTTCCCCTTTCGGCCAGGAATTTGAACAGCAAGTCGTCATAGAATATTGTTAAGTTGATAGAAGCCAGAATTGACAGTATCGATTTGTTTTAATTCAAAACTACAGGTTTTGTTAGCTTTTCAGAACTGTGCAACTATATTTCGCTTTTTTCTCCCGTGACCCTTCCGGGTCGGCGGGGTTTACAGTTACGGGTCAATAGAATTGATAGTATCCACCTGAAAGTCTGGTATTTTAGTAAAGGAAATGACTAAATAAAACTAAATTCCATTATTTTCTCAGCTCAGCTCAGCGCATCCCCTCCACTTCCTCCACCACAAGCAGCAAAGTTAGCAGGCAGGAGGCAGTCGGGCAGCAAGCGAAGTGCGATGGCTTCTTTTGGCTCTCGAGAAAGAGGGAGAAAATTTTCACCCAGCACGAAATTTTCCAAACACGAATTTCCACTAAACCTGCCTCGTATTCCACCGTTCGATAAGCACTTTCAGTCGGTCACACCTTCATCGACCGGATGCACCACTTTACCGGGGCCACTAGCACCAAATTTGCACTCAATTTTTGGCGATTCGCGAAGAAAACTTTTGGCAGACAGCTTCCGCGCTGTGCATGTGCTGGAGAAAAAATTACTACTATGATGAGCCGAGCTAAACACCAACGAATGATGCCCTGCCGCATCTCTCCTTCGCGCTCCTCTCACTCGCTCTCTTGAACATTCACATCGTTCACTTTCTTCGAGTAGTGGCGTGAAATGCGCCCGCAGCGGACTATGGTAGATTATGTAGGGATGTACCAGCCGCTCATGAGTTGTTCCACTGAATCGCTTCGCTAGAGTGAGCGAACGCGGAGCAGCTCTCTAAGCTTTCTAAAAATGTTAATATTCCAGTTTATTTTGATTAATTTCTCTTCGTTTCATTACTATAATTACTCAAATGTCACAATTATGTTACATTGAGAATATCTTGTTTAGTATTTTTCTCAGCAAGTTTCTCAGCGGTAAATTTGAACGTTTACTATAAAAAAATTCAAATTCAATGCACAAAAGACCGAAATTAGTTATTTTTCAGTGATTACATAAATTACATTATAATATATAGAAATTGTGAAAGCATAAAGGAATAATGATTGCTACCTAATTCTAAGTCTAATTAATAATATTTGCAATTTTCGTTGGACAGCAGATTTCGTAACACAAACAGGACTAAAAACGTAATTATTTATGAATAAAAAACATTAATTATATATTAAAACGAAATGTAAATTACACCTTAGAAGCAACTCAGATAACCTGAAACAGATAACCTTTTTAATACGTTTCTTCATATTGTTTTTTTAATTAATATTAATACATCCAGGACCACTAGGACCACTAGGAACAATTTAAACTATATTATCTCCTGGCATATCATTCGTTAAATGACCAATTGAAAATGCTGGAAACATCCGGAAACAAACACAACTTGGTTTTTATTGGTTTTCGAGCCCTTCTTCTTCTTCGCCTTCGAAGACTGCGAATGGGAGTTTAAATGAAGTATTATTTTTTTTAATTTTAAAACTATGATAAGTAGTTTGAATTAAATGTGCAGCTTTTTTCATGAAATATAGTCATGGTTTTATGATGAATGAAAAAAAAGAAATCGATGGGTTTTATCTATGATATAACCGCAAGGTTGACGTGGGACGGACTACCTTAGCTTAGCAATCATTTGTTTGTATTGATTAAATTTTTGATTGAATGAAACAATTTCCGAATTCAATTGAATTCAATATATTTGCTTTGTGAGTAAAAAGATTACATAATGCCATGTAAGGTCAATTCATGCATTGTGATAGATTATGTTCTTCGTTACAAGTAAAGTTATTGACAGTCATTTTACGTTTGGTATGATGCCCAGGACAAAATATGTGAACGGAAGAATTATCAAACGATTATTTTATTTTACGTTTCCTTCTGAAGTTTACATCTCTCAAGTGTACGTACTTCTCGAACCGCGATCTTGCTTGATTTAATGAACTTCAGACACTCAGTTTCGATTTTGACATGTACGTCGAACGCATATTGTGTAATCAATAGGCGTTATCGCAGCAAATGGTTATCAACATTTTGCCTAATCATCAAATGGTATGCGTAGAAAATCAGCGAGCAAAGGATATGAAGTCATGTCTTTCAATGCAATCTTGAATAATCGAGTCGAAGCGTTGTGTTCGTACCTGCTTTTGTAATCCGTGTTAGGAAAACATTTCTTGGAGTGAAAAAAAAAAACATGCGGGTGCAGAAGTACCCCGGCTTGCATGAATCAACAAGCCGGGCTACTTTTTGTACTATAGAGGATTTAAACCTGAAAGTTCATTCGCCTCTAGTGTCTGCACGATTTTCCCAGGTTCCTAAGTTTGGGAGACCGTGTTAAAGAAACATATTCTAGTTTGTACAAAGGCAAGTGAGTACAAAAGTACTCGCAGTTTGCATTTATTTGCAAAGCCAATTTCCCTAGACATCTGTGTTGGGGAAACACACTTCAGTCTGAACAAAAATCCCCCCGACCTGCATGTACTTGCAGTGCCAATTTCCCCACGCTCCATGGATTTGAAGTCTGTGTTAGGGAACACATTGCGGTGAGAACAAAAGTCCCCATACTATCATGTATCTGCAATGCCGATTTCCCCAAGGCTGCTTGGTTTTGATGGCTGTGTTAGGGAAACCGTAAATCGGGCCAATCAAAACGAGGCAGTTAGGGCGTTTAGATAACACTTAACATTTTCCAGTTTTTCAATTGTTTATTTAATGAGAAATAACATTTTATTAATTGCGATAGAAGCGTAGAAATAATCCTTTTGAATTTATGCAAACATCTTTCCGATCCAGTAAGAAATGTTCGAGTTATAAGCATTCGGAATCTTTCATTTTTTCTTGCATGTTCAGTGTTTAGGTTTTCATTTTACCCCCCATATACTCCGGTTAGACGTAGTCCCACGTAAATAAGAAATTTCTAAAATAAAATATTGGGCCCTATTATGTAATTCTAGTTGAACAGAACTTTGCTCGATAGCTTTATTTTGCTGTTATAGATACAGTCGGATGAAGGCTGTCGGCACAACTTTTCGAGCTGTTTGGTTTGCACAATGCATTCCTGATGTTTTGCTTTGGCAACATTTCGGTCCCGTTTCAAAATATGTAATTTGCCGACATTCGAGAATGAACTCGATTCGATAAGATTTTATCGATTAACAAATTTTTTCGGTGTGATAGTTATAGAGGTCGAATCGACCGTTCAGTTCAATTTACATAATAGGGGCCAATATTTCCGATAAATAGGTCTCATAACGGTTTTTTCATAAGGTACTTGTCAACTTTTTTTTAATAAACCTCATTTTTTTAGATATCGAATTCAAATTTGTTCTGGTTGTAGTTAAACTCTTACAGTTAAGGAATGAAATTCAATGTCGGTCATATGACCACCACGGTCCTGTTTACAGCGATCGATCCGATCGCTTTTTCCACTAGTCGGCCAGACATTTCGACCGGAATGTTACGAATTTCGCGTCGGATGTTGTCTCTGAGCTTTTCTTAAGTTGCTGGCTTGTTGGCCAAAAATATACCAGTGACATAGTCCCATAAAAAGAAATCCTATGGCGTCGAATCGCATGAATGAGGTGGCCAATCGACAGGTCCATTTCTCGAAATACACACGTTCACCAAACTTATTTTTCGATAAATCCAATGTAACGTGCGCTATGTAGCAAGTGGCTCTGTCTTGGTGAAACCACATATCATTGACATTAGGATTTTTCAATTGTGGCCAAAAATAGTCTTCCAACATGTCGCGATAGCGCTCTCCATTGGCCGTAACATGATGGTCGTTCTCATCGAAGAAGAAATACGGCCCAATCACTCCCCGCTATGAAAACCACACCAAACAGCATTTTTTTTGCGGAAGCAATGGTGTTTCTTGAAGCACAAATGGATGACCAATAACGCATATTTTGCTTATTGACAAACCCAATTAGCTAGAAATGAGCCTCATCGCTGAAGATGATTTTGTGATAAAAATCATCATTTTCTTCAAGATTCGCCAGATCTCATTCGGAGAAGTTTCGGCGCTTCATATGGTCAAGTGACCTTAGTTCTTGAGTCAATTTAATCTTGCAAAATTTCGAAGATTCTTGAGAACTGCATATAACTGATTTGGGTAATTTCGAATGGATTCACATGCTGTTGCGATATTTTCGTTGCTTCGTGCCGAGTGGCTTCTCGTTGGCACTGGAACATCCAACAGCGAAAATGTAAATTCAAGTTTGGTCACTAAACTATTCACAGCCTGCTGAATGCTATGAAGCTAATGCTAATGAAGCTGAAAAAAATATTTTCTGATTTTTTTTCATTTAATTATATGTTTTTTTTTGCTTTAAAAAAAGTTTTAAAAGGTAAAATTACAGAGATACGCATGGTCTGTGACGTCGTGCGCGAGTAAACTAGCTATAATTTTACGCGCAAGTACAGGTGGGTTGAAACTTTGTTTTATTGTCTAGTACTACAATCATTTTCTCAAAATTCTAAATTCTAAATTCTAAAAACAAATCAAAATTTTATAAATATATAGATTTTTGTACCGCTTACACTGCTAAAATTCTGAAAAAAAATCACACATATCAAGAAAAATCGTATGAACACATTCTAAACCTTTAAAATTCAACTTGAAGAGAGATCAGTAATCAGGATGTTTTTGTAAGAATGCTTATGACATCCGACCCTTTGATAAGCAGCTTGCGGAAACGAAAGTCGAAAAAGAAACAAATGCTATCACCAACTGCAATAAAACTACCGCAAAATAACTTAAATTTGAGGTGTAATAATGAGATAGAATCAGAAATTGATTTATGTATTAATATAATGCAAATAAACATCAATAGTAGATAAAGTATGAAGAAAACAGAGTAATATTGAGTAAATTGCGCTGTAAAAGTTGGTATAAAAAGTAATGTTCCCGAGAGTTCCCAAGTTCGAAAAGCAGTTTGCCGAATACTTCGAACCCTGATGAACAAAATGACGTTGAGTATTGATGCTCAAACGTGCACATTTTTGAAAAATTTAATGATTAAAAGTCACACATTTTTGCTTTGTAACCACTGTACATCGCAATGGTGTCACACTAATTGTGTCTTCAGCATAGTTATACATTTTCATGTTATCTAAAATTTTGTGGAACGTATTGAGTTGATATAATGTGATTTAGGCATAACTTAAGTTGAAAAACTAGTTTTGAGATAGTCTCCCTGATAGATATTATGTATCTTCATCAAAGTTTCCTAAAATTTATAGTTCTACAATGTTGCTGAAGACATAACTCAACTATCTCGTAAGTATAAAAAGTTAGTTTTTTTTAATTTTTACTGTAACTTAGTAAGAGTTTAAATGAAACCGTAAAATTATTCGAATTAACATTCTGAACAAGTTTTCTGAAGACACCCAAGCTCTAAAATGTAAGGTAAGACGAGAAAAGATTTTTGACCGTCTTTTTTCAGAACAACCCCACTGTGCACCGGTTAACTAATAAAAAAATCATATCTCAAAAACGAAAAATAGCATCTCTGAAATTGAGATATGTTATGTAAAACATCCTCATCTTTCGAAAAGAATATAAAAAATATAGTGCCCTCAAGTCCAATGCAATAAATAAACAACAAATACAATCGATAATTACGAAATTAAAATCATTTTTTTTTGCTGGTTCAATATTTTTTAATAAAAAACTTGCTCATTGGCTTCATTTAGATATGTCGATAATCTAAACCGGTTCAGTTGTGAATTTTTGAAAAAAGTCAGTTTTGGGAAAAAATATTTTTCGGACCACCCTAAAATAGAAATGGTCACCCTAACGAAAAAATAAAAAAAATACGGGTCCAATGTTTTGCTATAAAGAACAAAACTACAAATTTTCACGAAAATCTGAGAACCACTATATTGGTTTGGCATGAAATGGCTATATATATATATATATATATATATATATACAAAATATACAATAAAAGAAAAACAATCTTACGTGCATCGCGATGTACAAAATATTAATGAATCTATGGAAATTAACGTTAAAAACCACCTTAAAAATGCGTTGCTCAGTGAAAGGCCGCCCGAATACGAGTGAAAATGTTCGCGTTAGCTTTTATCGTATACTCTCAGAAACATATTTACAGACGCACTGGGTCGATTTTTGCGGAGACGACAAACTAGTTCCGAATAAGGGTTCCCCTATCTGTGGAGTGAGTACGATGTTTCAATTACTGAAAACCAAAAGTGTAGCAAACCTTTCATACACATTTTCAGGTTTATTTTGATAGAAATACATCGTTACGTTTCAACCGGAAAAGAAACCTAGTGAGGAAACCATAATGCCTTCTCCACAATTAAGCCGGTAGTTGTGTCAGAAGATTACGTCCATCATCAACACGAAGCGCAGATTGCTTTACCGTTATATTCATCACCAGGACAAGCGTATCATAATTAAGCGGATCTCATTCGGTCAGCTCCAGTAGCAAAGCTGTTTTCACCGGCGTTAGAAAAAAAACGTCTCCAAAACATTTCACTTTTGCTATGTATGTACATATCGAAATTCGCCGATGTTTAATTTTGCTCTCACACTAAAATCTTGGAGTGAACTAAGCGTTATTCGTAGGTTGTTGATATGCTGTCGAGTTCTGATACCTTGCAATATAAGATGCTCTTTCAGAGATGCAGTGGTCAATTATAAAATTGACGGAAAATGTAGTTCGTTCATTTTATAAGTTTAATTATTTTTGCCTTTGATAACAATACCTTTTTCATAGTGTTAATTATCATAAGAAAAATAACGCTCCTGATCATTGGATCTTTTTTGACATTTTAATTGGATCTTTGTTGTCATCCGTTTTGATTCAGTCCGCACTACCTAGGTTGGACAGACCTGTGATGCGACACGAATAATCGGACATTTTTGCCTCTAATTGGACATTTTTGTAAACATCGAGTTATGACCCAAACTATGATATAATCCTATCGTTCAAAGAGAAAAAAAAACATTTGACGAGACGTAAAACTGAATTGTAATTAAGTTTAGAACATCACAATAATACTCAAATGAGCTGAAGAACTTTCTGCACTGAACCATTTACCGTGATGAACTGAAATGCACCGTCCTCCAGCGATGAGCGCTAAACTAAAATCGAGCACCCCTACGGGTCAACAGTGAGCATGTGCGTCACTCATGCGCAGGGTCGAACTGCTGCCTCTCGGGTTGCTATCGAGCACTTTCGATTCGGTTCTCCTGCAAGTAGGCAGCACGTTCACAGCTCGCTTTTGCACAAGGTATGTATCTCGTTTGTATAATTTGAGGCGGAATTTCGCCCAAATTTGTGTTTTCTGCGTAAAATGTGCTGCTTGCTAAATTCTGAAGTGAGAGTTGCGTTTATGTTGCTCTTTGCAACATAAATTTGGCACTTGGCAAGCTTGCAAACTGAACAATCGATCGTGTTCAGTGACCTGTTAATAATTAGGAAATTTTCAGCCAGACATTAGCTCAATGAAATGCAACATTTCCACCATCTATCGCCACCAGCTACAATGCAAATCCAGAGCAACATCCAGAGCGTTAATTCGATCTTTGGTTGCAACGCGTCCGGCCACAGCGGCATCAACCAACTGGGAGGCGTCTACGTTAATGGGCGTCCCCTGCCGGACTCGACGCGCCAGAAGATTGTCGAGCTGGCCCACTCGGGGGCCAGACCGTGCGACATTTCGCGCATCCTGCAGGTTTCCAATGGGTGCGTTAGCAAAATCCTTGGTCGCTACTACGAGACGGGCTCGATCAAGCCGAGAGCCATCGGCGGGAGTAAACCCCGTGTGGCTACCTCGTCGGTAGTGGCCAAGATCTCCGACTACAAGGCCGAGTGTCCGAGCATCTTCGCGTGGGAAATACGCGATCGGCTGCTCTCGGAAGGTGTCTGCAACAATGATAATATACCTAGTGTAAGTCCCAGACTGCTGATGTGCTAATTTAAACAACTAAAAACGTGGCTCTTAATCCCCAGGTTTCATCGATCAACCGCGTGTTACGTAATTTGGCCTCAAACAAGGAAACATCAACCCAGAGCAATGAGACGGTTTACGAGAAGATTAAGCTTTTCAACAACACCAGCAGTCACTGGACTTGGTGCCAGAATATCGGCGGTGGTCAATTCAATTTTTCATCTCATCCCATATCGCATCTCTCGCTGAAGAGTCCATCCGAGCAACAGCAGCAGCAGCAGCAGCCCTCGAAACCAGGTATGTCACAATAAACCCCTCTTCCCGAAATGTATTCTCCTCAAACACGAAACGACTTTTCTCACGGTCAGTCAATTGCTGTTTAGAGGAAATGAGCGACAAGTACTCCTCGGAGGACGACGAGGACTCGGAGCTGCGGCTGAAGCTGAAGCGGAAGCTCCAGCGCAACCGGACTTCGTTCACCAACGAGCAAATCGAGAACTTGGAGAGAGGTAACTAGGCCAAACAGCTGGCCCGGAACCCGCATCGGCTGCTGGCTTCCGTAGGCGAATCTTATTTTAACTTACGCCTTTTTATTTTCCACCAAGCAGAATTTGAGAGGACCCACTATCCGGACGTGTTCGCGAGGGAGCGACTCTCCGAGCGGATCCAGCTGCCGGAAGCAAGAATACAGGTAATTGGGTTCCATGAGACCGGTTCGCGCGAGGTAAGGTTAATGCGACCGGGCGCAGGTAAATGGGTAATTTCAATATCAATAGCATTTTCGGCAAACTGGCAAATTTTTCGGCACATCAAAATGGTCCGTTTCGAAGTTCGAAGCGTATATTTCTTTTACTTTTATATAGCAACAGATTCCACTCGAACAGGATGGATTCCAACGGACTGTATTAGCGGATTTCTTCATTGTTTTTTGATATTGTTTTCAATAAAATCATTTATCCATACAACTTCGGTGTAGTTATTTTCTTTATTTGAATTATCACTCAACCCTAACTCTGAAATTTTCCGAAAAATATTGAATAGAATAAGTGATACTGTCGTGTGGGAAGAAAATGTTAGTATGTTCCCAGCAAACATTAAATCGCATAACAAGCGTATATATATAACATCATATGCCCTAAAATTTGGTTGGCATATAATGCGCCTAACTAGCATATGCATGCAAAAGTGGAGGCCATATACATACATGGCAAATGCTTACCGAATTTGTTTGGATGAATATGCAACTTTGACCGGCTATAATAGCGACTTTTGCCATACTCATATACGATTTGTTACAGACATAGAAAAAAAAACAAATGGCGCAAAATATTTTCGTGAAATGTTTATTATAGCCTCACGAATCGCCATTTTTATATATGGGTATTTATGTTTGTAGAAATACTAATTGTTTGATTGACTTGTATTGGGAGTGGAATATGAATGTGTGAAATGGCACAGATTGATGTTTGGTGAAAACTGCTCCGATGTGGGTTCGAACTCCGGTCGTCTGGATTATCATCCACCAGCTATCTCGCGCGGCTATCTGAAATTTAATTCAACAGCGGTTAAAACTTTCGATTGCATCAGCATTTCATTGACATTTCAATATGATGTAATATGTTCTTTATTAGGATCTAATAGGATTCACTGTTTCATGATTTTCTTCAGCATGCAACACGATTCACTACAGTACTGAATCGATTTAAATTATACGCTTATACGGCACAGAAACTGCATCAGCGTAATATACGCATATGATGCGGATTAAATATATTTTACGACAATGTGCATCATAAAATTGATGTTTATTATACCGAATTGCGACTTAATTTGATAATGGTATTTAAAATCGAGTTTTGAAGTAGGATTACGTCTTTCGGGAACATATTGGGGTACAAATTGAAAAACGAATATCGATCACATCGTGAAAAATGTCCAATTTCAAACGCTTATTGCCAGGTCATTTCATGATGGATGGATGAGATTTTTACATCAAAACATTGCGGCACTCTATAACAATTTTTCACCTTGAATAAAATAATATATATCATGTAATTAACTATCGAACAATTGAAAAATCTCAACCCCTATCCAAACGGTACTGATTGGTCGAAATTGACGTCATTTCTTTTTCGCCTACTTCGCTTCTTTCGTTCCCCGATAAGTCAAATATTTGCATGTCGAGCGAGTGGGGGCGCCTATTTCTCACATACCAACTGATATAAAAGGACGGTAGCATTTTTCGATTTCTCCAGAGACGAATGAACTCTCAGAGTTTAAAGTCTCTCTAATTCAATACCTTCCTTCCTTCGATTTCTCCACCTCTTTTTCAGCTCATTCTTTGTGTGGACACCGACTGGACAACATCGTTGCTGGACGAGCTGGACGGCGAGGGATCGAGTGCCTTTCTCAAGGCAAGAGAGCGGAGGTGGTAGCGCTGGAGTAGATTAGTAGAGTAGAGTAGAGTTTTCAAAGGGCCTTTCTCAAGGCTAGAGACGAATCAACTGCAAAAGTTTAAAGTCTCTATAATACAAGACCTTCCTTCCTTCGATTTCTCATTCTTTGTGTGGACACCGACTGGACAACGTCGTTGCTGGACGAGCTGGACGGCGAGGGATCGAGTGCCTTTCTCAAGGCAAGAGGGCGGAGGTGGTAGCGCTGGAGTAGAGTAGAGTAGAGTTTTCAAAGGGACTTTCTCAAGGCTAGAGACGAATGAACTGCAAAAGTTTAAAATCTCTATAATACAATACCTTCCTTCCTTCCTTTGATTTCTCATTCTCGTTCAACGCTCAGCGAAGTGCATTGCATCGCATCGTATCACACCCGCTATCCGTCGTTTAGCTCGTCGTGGTTGTGCCAATCAAACCCTCGCAAATCGACGCACCGAAGCCGATGGCGCCAAAGTCAAGGAAAGCATCAGCGAATCCGTAAAAGCTACCGCTCCCAAAACTGAACTGCTACATCCGACGCAGCAGATTCCGTACAACCCATTAAACCATTCCAGTCCTTCTCAGGATTATCAATTTGTTTTGAAACAAAAGAGTTTATTTTACTGTTTTCCACTTACCACAAAAACTATATGAAACTATGATCAAAAATACTGTTTATTTTTACATTTTCTACTAACGACTAACAGGGAACCATCATATCACGTCTAGAAATGTCTAAAATTTTCGTAGGGGCATATTGCAATAACCGATTCATTCGAGGAAATGTCTATAAGTATTCGATTAATCGAGCGAATATTCGTTGACCAGACATCGATAAAAGTTACGTCAAATATAATTTTAAATAAACATCGAAGTGCTAAATAATATATTTTTAATGAAATCGTTTTTCAGTTTGATCCAATATATTCTTATATATTCATAATTCTTATTGGATAACGTACTGTTTTGACGTAGGATTACG
Organism: Toxorhynchites rutilus septentrionalis; assembly: GCF_029784135.1. Classification (NCBI taxonomy): domain Eukaryota; kingdom Metazoa; phylum Arthropoda; class Insecta; order Diptera; family Culicidae; genus Toxorhynchites; species Toxorhynchites rutilus. The sequence goes on along the minus strand of NC_073744.1, from coordinate 187,990,647 downwards.
TCTTTCGGGAATTACGTGGAGTACAAATTTTACTCCAATTTTTCGATTTTCAATTACGTGGAGTACAAATTGAAAATCGAAAATCGAGCACATCGTGAAAATTGTCCAATTTCAAACGCTCATTGCTCAGTCATTTCTTGATGGATTGATGGAATTTTGGCGTCAACCGATTTCTGCACTCCATAACCATTTTTTATATTGAAGAAAATAATATACGACATGTAACTAACTATCGAACAATTCTCAACCCCTATCCTAGAGGAAATACCCACTTCTGATTGGTCGAAATTGACGACACATGCGGCGGTTCTCTAACAGAGACATCAAAACCAAGCTGCCTGGGGTAAATCGGCATTGCAAATACATGAAAGTAGGGGGAGCTTTTCAAATCAAATCGAGATGCCCAGAGGAAATCGGCATTGCAAATATATACAAGTCGGGGGCATTATTATATTGCAAGTAAGGTGAGTGATACGATTAATTCTAGCAAATAAAATTTAAATTTGGAACTTTAATGTTGGTTGCTTCGTGAAATTTCATGTCAAAGACCGATCGTGTATTGTGAAAAATTCAGCACAAGGGCACAGCATATGGTCACAGTTGTGTTAAAAATGACTTGATATGTGAAAATTTAATTTTCATAAATAAAAGCGTGATGTGATTTCTACATACAGTATTAGGTGTTGTTAGTCCAAACACTCGGAAAGTAAAAGTTATAAAACAAAAATTACCAATAGAATAGGTATCAAATATGTATTCTCTATATTAAAGTAACATGTTTTTACTGATGAGAAAAATTGATAATTGTGTTCGGTATTGGCAATTATCATATATTACATTGGTGAGTTTTTTTTCTTTATTTCATCCATACATAACACAGGAGGCATCCCGTCTAAGATCACAGAGGGTGGTTTTCATCTTTTATTTGATATACACCTTCCAACGACTGTTTACCATCCTTCATGTAAACACTGGTATAGTGAACAAACAATACCCAACAACCAAACAAAACGGCCCTTTTCAGGGCCAGCAAATCATTATCAAAGAGTTTAACGGTGTAATTCTTCAAACATATCCAAAATCAACAGATAGCTTAACGGAATCCTACGTCAACTATACGGTCGTGTCTCGGACACAACCCTCCTGTGACTTTTTACATTTAATGTGATTTCAAATATGCACGATATATACTTTGATTGATATTATATGCGATTATGATTTATTCGGATTTCTTGTAAGACTTGGCACGTGCAAAATTATACGATTTAATGTTTGCTGGGTTGTATCTCCCCTTTTTTTCAAACACAGGAGAACTAGGGGTTCCCCTAGTTTTTCAGTTTTTCAAACACATGGTACATGCCCATTTCCTGTGTCCACATACCACTAAAATTCCCGTTCTTTGAAGAGCATTGTATCTCAACTTATTGTAGTTCAAGATAGTAAGCGGTTTTTATTATGAAAATTGAAAATAGTACATTTTTCCCTATTAGAAAAAAATTATAGGAGGTTGTGTCCAAGATACGACCGCATTGTTGACGTAGAACTACGCTGTTATTTTATATAAGTCGCTTGTTTATACCTTCGGATATTATTGTATAATGCTGTGAAATTTTGGAAACAACTGCTTAGTAGAATAATCTCTGAAATGATTTTTTCATTGTAGAATCAGTTGACGATAATTGATTGATGATTCATTCTTGCCCTCGCAAAACAATCGTATGTCGCAATTTATTTCATATCAATGCATTGAAAATTTACTTCGAAGGCTATTCCGGTGGCCTTTTTCGAAATTGACATAGACTCGGCTACAGTTGATTATATACATGTTGCACCAGCACCATTACTCCATATCTCATCATCAATATATCTTTGGCACCGCATGTAAACAACAACAATGACAACACTTGCAAGTATTAAATATCATGCTACATGTTATTTAGTATTGCCTCAAAGGAATTGCACCTCTAGATATCGTTCGTACAAACTAAGCGTAAACCAAGCGCCAAACAAGCGTTCACCATAGCATGCATACAGAACCATACATTGGTGGCTTGAAACTACTAGCAATATAAACATTTCTTATCATTTTGCGCTATTCTCAAAAGAAACGCTTCTGTTAATATTACTGGTCTCGAAAAGAGTTGCATTACTTTCTCATGCTCGAGAGAAGCGCAGCTGTCACCCCTAGTGGAGGATGTTTTGCTACTGGTAAGCCTTATCACATACAAAATTCCAAAACATTTACTTTCTTGATGACTAAACAAGAAAAATAAACTCTTTTTGTAGTAGTAGCAATGCTTCATTATGATCAATATTAGCGCAAATGCAGTCCTAGTTGAAGGCCGTTTTGCGACTGGCACGCGAACCCAAATAACTTATAACATTCCAGTAAGACATTCAAGATGCTTGGTATGCCCAAATAATTTTTTGGTGCACAACCTTAACGTCTGCTTCGCCATAACGTCAATTTAATGCATTGATGCATTCTCAAAGGCACCAACGAAGACCTTATGATGACGGAAAACAAACAATGTTAACTGCTTGGAAAAAGACTGAATTATGCCACACAGCTTGTACTCTGCTGTAACACTCATCGATGTGAATTCGCTGATGAGTTTGTCAAGAGCGACCGCCTTCACCACCAGCGGGGGGAGCTTGATTTTGGTTGCTGCCTGGGCGTTTACATTTTCGACCGACGCGCCGAAATCGCCTACTTCGCTGTTGTTCGGTGCGGTGTCACATTTGCGAAGGCTCGGTTCAATGCGAGCGCTTTTCACTACACCAACACCGCGTGCATCATTAGATGACGCTTACCTCGAAATTTTATTGCCCCTGGCAATGCGTTCGTTTTCTGCAGGGCTCGAGCCTGCCTTCCTCTTCTTCTTACTCATCACATAGCGTCCAATTTGTGACGCGGAAAGAAAAACACACGGTACGAATAACGCGAAAAACGAACCGAAAAATCAAACGACGATTTCCAAGTTGGATTACCACTGGTGGGGTCCATTCTTAGATCGAAGCGCAGCGAAAGCAAAATGAACTGCATTACTCAACAGTCCGATGCCGAATGAAAGTTTGCCTCAGCGAGATCCACTGTTTATACTCTAGGCAAGTATTCCCCTTCATTCTTCTTCTTTTCCTTTGTTCACGGTGACTTTAAATCCTACGATTTCCCCTCCGTTGGTCGTCGATAAGTTGCTCGTTATTGATATCTCTGTTCGGGAAAGCACTCAAATGGACAGAACAAATGTATGGGAAAATAGAAACACTTAAAGTTTTCATGAATTTTAACCATTTACTAACCAGGGGATTCTATTGTATGGCATATTAAACAAATCTTACGGAATTTCCGATTCGTTTAGTATGTAAATCGCCAAAATCCGTTCGCGGCAAAAATAGTTACTAACGTTAACTTTATTTCATAAAAACGTGACCTGTTTTCTGATTTGACACCCTTAATGAAAGACGTAGTTCTACGTCAAAAAACAAAAATCATAGGAGGTTGTGTCCAAGATACGCATTGTTGACGTAGAACTACGCGAAAAAGTGTTCAGTTTTGGAACGCTAATACCTCCTCAATTAGGCCTGGCGCAAATTGAGACGCGTATAGCGCCAGTAACCTGCCGCGATATAGCGCCTGTTTTTGTGACTAATGAAAACAGATAGAACGGCGCAAATTGGACGCTGGCGACCGCTACAAAATGGCGGATTAGATATTTTCTCAAAGCCCCATCAATATGGATATCAAATGAAAGGGATTGACTAGTAGAGTTATTTATGAAAAATGCAGATCCAAAATGGCCACCACCACAAAATGGCGGATAACATATTTTCTCTAAACCCCATCAATATGGGTATCAAATGAAGGACTTAACTAGTAAAACACAGTTATTCATGAGGAGTGCAAAGCCCAATCATATCACGGTAAACCAGACCAGATGGTAAATGTGTTCGTTGCCGTTGCCGGATGAACAATAACCCCAGCAACATTTGCACCGCATGACATTTGCACGACAAATTTTGTTTTTTTCGTATTTGAATCTAAACGTTTGAGTGTTTGCTGAGTGCTAAGGTTTTATTCTATCCTTTAATTTTTTTCTGTAATTCTGTACATGAAAAGTTGGCCATTCTGGAATCTGTGCTCCATGATATTCGAATAATGGACACCCCTTGGTGTATTCCTACGTCTCTCCGGTTATGTTCCCAACATTACCCACCCGTCTTTTTATTTTATAGAAGTCGCTTGTTTATACCTTCGGATGTTAATCTATAATGCTGTGAAATTTTAGAAACAACTGTTTAGTAGAATAATCTCTGAAATAGTTTTTTCATTGTAGAATCAGTTGACGATAATTGATTGATGATTCATTCTTGCCCTCGCAAAACAATACACTAGCTGATCGTATGTCGCAATTTATTTCATGTCAATGCATTGAAAATTTACCTCGAACGTTATTCCGTTGGCCTTTTTCGCAATTGACATAGACTCGGCTACAGTCGATAGAATACATGTTGCATCAGCACCATTATTCCACATCTCATAACTACATCAATATATTGTTGGCACCGCATGGAAACAACAATGACAACACTTGCAAGTATCAAATACCATGCCACACAGTCGATCTGGCGTAGTGGTAACATCCATGCCTCTCACGCTAAAGGTCACGAGTTCAATTCTCACTCCCGACATTCTTCCAAAAATGGAAGTAAAAAGTGACGAACCAGCCAAATGAGTTGAAAATCACTATAATACAGAAAAAAAAAAAAAAAAAAAATACCATGCCACATGTTATTCAGTATTGTCTCAAAGGAATCGCACCTCTAGGCATCATTCGCACAACGTAAACCAAGCGCCAAACAAGCGTTCGCCATAGCATGCATACAGAACCATACATTTGTGGCTTGAAACTACTAGGAATTTAAACACTTCTCATCATATTGCGCTATTCTCAAAAGAAGCGCTTCTGTTAATATTACTGGCCTCGAAAAAAGTTGCATTACTTTCTCATGGTCGAGAGAAGCGCAGCTGTCACCCTTAGTGGAGGAAGTTTTGCTACTGGCAAGCGAAACCTAATCACATACAAAATTCCAGAACGACATTTACTTTCTTGGTGACTAAACAAGCGAAATAAACTCTTTTTGTTAATATCAACAACATCGAAAACAGTAGCACTGCTTCATTATGATCAATATTAGCTCAAATGCAATTCTAGTTGAAGGCAGTGTTGCGACTGGCACGCGAACCCAAATAACTTATAACATTCCAGTACGACATTCAAGATGCTTGGTATTTCCCAAATGATTTTTTTGGTGCACAACCTTAACGCCTGCTTCGCCATAACGTCAGTTTAATGCATTCATGCAATGTCAAAAGCATCAACGAAGCCCTTATGATGGCGGAAAACAAACAATGTTAACTGCTTGGAAAAAGACTGAATTATGCCACACAGCTTCTACTTTATACGAAGCATCCAATTTTTGACGCGGAAAGAAAACACACGATACGAATAACGCGAAAAACGAACTGGAAAAACCACACGACGATATCCAAGTTGAATTGCTACTGGTGAGGTCCAATCTTAGATCGAAGCGCAGCGAAAGCAAAGTGAACTGGATTGCTCAACAGTCCGATGCCGAATGAAAGTTTGCCTCACCGAGATCCAATGTTTATACTCTAGGCAAGTATTCCCCTTCATTCTTCTTCTTTTCCTTTGTTCACGGTGACTTTATATCCTACGATTTCCCCTTCGTTGGTCGTCGATAAGTTGCTCGTTATTGACAGCTCTGTTCGGAAAAGCACACAAATGAACTGAACAAATGTATGGGAAAATAGAAATAGAAATAGAAAATAGAAGTTTTCATGAATTTTAACCATTTACAAACCAAGGGATTCTAATGTATAACATATTAAACAAATCTTAGGGAATTTCCGATTCGTTTAGTATGTAAATCACCAAAATCCGTTCGCAGCAAAAATAGTTATTAACGTTAACTTTATTTCATAAAAACGTGACCTGTTTTCTGATTTGGCCCCCTAAATGAAAGACGTAGTTCTACGTCAAAACAACATTTCAACAAAGAAGTTCAACTATCTGAAAAAATATAGATGTTCAGCACTATCACTCGACGGCGCCAGTGGTTGTATGGTTAGCGTAACAGCCTCACAATCCGATCGGCCTGGGTTCAATCCCAGCTGGCGTCGTTGGGATTTTCTGAGGCGAAAAATCTCTGGTTACGTCTTCCTTCGGAGCGGAAGTAAAAGAAGTTGGCCCGGCTCATGAGTTGTTGAGTCTGATAGGTAGGAACAGGTGGAGTCGCCTCCCTGATGTCGGTGATTGGCACTAAAGTGGCGGAAATAGGCCGACGAAAAATAAGCGAAGATAAAAAAAAAAGCACTATCAGTCAGCTCAATTTTTTTCATCGATAAATTCGGATGAATTTATTAAAAATGTAGAATAGTTTCCATTTGTTGAACACAGATGTGAATGGTTTTTTTTGAATATTCATTCAATGTTCAATATTGTCTATACTCCCTCCCCCCTGACCGTGGACAAGCGTGGACATTTCTGTAACCCCTACCCCCCTAAAGATGTCCATGTGGCCAGCCCCTTATCTGTTATCACTATCAACTGCTTAAAATTTACTATACATTCATTATAATTCAACTCTTTGTGGTCGTTTGTCTGCTCTCAGCCACCATACCTTTTTTACCGTTTTGGTCATTTGTCTGCTCTTAGCCACCACAGCAAGAAAACATGCTTATCTGATATTTTACTCAACCAAGTATCAGTTTATGCTTTTCCTAAACGAAGCTTGATGTAGGGGTATGAGGCGGGCCATCATCATCATCATGATGTCTAGTGAACCTGTTCACGAATCAATCTAGTGCTCCCATGAGTAATAGATTTTTTGTTTTTTTTAATTCGTTTATTTTTGCAGGCTCAGTAACTTAAGTTTAAAGGAGCCGAATTCTTAAATATAATTTTAAACCTATATATATAAACAATTTTCTTACATCTATGGTTAGTAAGGTGGAAAACCGGTTACTCGCGGTGTACTCGAGTTTAGAAGGGTGACATATTTTTAGGAGAAGGATGGGGTATAAGGAAACTGTAACAATGTTGATGAACACTCAATTCTTAAATCTGTTCGTATATCTATAGTGTTTTTACATTTCAACTTATTCTACTATTTATAGCAAGGGGACGAATTACCCGCAAAGGAAGGAAAGGAGGGTATAAGGACATAGGGACAATCACAAACGAAGATCGATAGCTTTAAGGAAAACATATATATGGGACATGTAATCAAGGTCTAACCGAGCCAACACATCTCTCACCGGCACATTGGGCTGTCTTCGTCGGGCCCGAAGGGAGTTTTCTAAATTCGATCTGGCGACCAGATACACCTCGCACGACCAAACAACGTGCTCGATGTCGCGATAACCTTGGCCACAAACACAGAGATTGCTGCTGGCAAGATTGAAACGAAAGAGTAGTGCATCTAAGGAACAGTGATTGGACATGAGTCGGGAGAAGGTGCGAATAAAGTCCCGACTCAATTCCAGACTTTTGAACCACGGATTGAGGCTAACCTTAGGGATAATCGAGTGAAACCAACGGCCCAATTCATCTTCATTCCACTTGCGTTGCCAGTTAGCGATGGTATTTTTGAGGACTAAAGAATAAAATTCATTGAAGGCGATTTGACGCTGATAAATATCGCATTCAATTGCACCTACCTTTGCTAATGAGTCAGCCCTCTCATTACCCGGAATTGAGCAATGAGAAGGGACCCAGACAAAGGTAATGACATAACAGCGTCTGGATAAAGCACTCAAAATTTTTCGTATTCTCTCAAGGAAGTTCGGCGAGTGCTTTTCCGGCCTCACTGAACGGATAGCTTCGACAGAACTAAGACTATCCGTTACCATGTAATAGTGTTCAACAGGTCATGAGGCGACGCTGTCCAGCGCCCAATGAATTGCTGCCAATTCAGCAATATACACTGAGCAAGGATTCTGAAGACTGTGTGAGGTGCTAAAAAATTCGTTGAACACTCCAAATCCTGTGGACTCATTTATAGTGGACCCATCAGTAAAGTACATATTATCACAATTGATACCCCTATATTTTTCATCGAAAATCGTTGGAGCGATCCTCGATCGTTGGTAATCTGAATATCCATGGATATCTTGCTTCATGGACAGATCAAAATGCACAGAGGAATTGATGTAGTCAGGGAAACAAACACGGTTGGGAATATACGAAGAAGGATCAACCTGCATGGAGATGAATTCATGATATGAACTCATGAATCCGGAGAGAAAATTTAGCTCGATCAGCTGCTCAAAATTTCCGATCACCAATGGGTTCATGACCTTACACCGGATGAAGAACCGAAGAGATAATAAATTGAAGCGATCTTTTAGTGGGAGTAGGCCTGCCAAAACCTCGAGACTCATGGTATGCGTTGAGGGCATACATCCCAACGCGATACGGAGACAAAGATACTGAATTCGCTCGAGTTTAATGAGGTGTGTTTTGGCAGCTGATTGAAAACAGAAACTGCCATACTCCATCACTGAGAGAATAGTTGTTCGATACAACATTATAAGATCTTCGGCATGGGCTCCCCACCAGGTGCCGGTAATTGTACGGAGAAAGTTTATTCTTTGTTGACGATGAGTAATAGATAACGGTAGTCAGAATCAAACAAAGTGGTCACCCACACAAAACAACACACAGTGCGTTGAATGCATAGAAATGTGGGACAAAAATCATAACACCAGAACTTAGCCATTGTAACACTTTGGTGTGATGGAAAAGATTGTTCATAAGTATCAAAACTACTGTTTACATAAATGTCTCATGTTATTTGAATAATCGCATAAGTGTCTCAAGCGACAAAATCTTTGTTCATCTGAAGTGAAAAGTTCTGATCATTTCTGCGTATCCGATTCATTATCAGTATCCGTATCATTATTTGAGTATCTACTGTTGTTAAAGTAGTAACTAAATTATGTTGAAGTAGTTAATACATATACATATATATGTTCAAAAAAAAAGAGAAAAAAAAAGTTTGTTTCTCATAATCTTGCATGTATCAATTCTTATTCCAGGAAAAATAATTACGACCTGTATGGGGCCGTCCACATACCACGTGGACAACTTTAGGGGGGGTAGGAGGTATCAAAATGTCCACGCTTGTCCACGGAGAGGGGGGAGGGGGTATAAACTATATCCACGTGGACACGAATAATAAATATTTTTTCAAATATAATCACCGATACATTCTAAAATAAATAAAAACTGTTCCATATTTCAGAATTTTAAAACTCCACCCAACCTGAGTATTCCGTAAGTATCAATAAAATGATTGAGTTGACTGAGAGTTCTTCATATATTTTTACTAAATCATTGGACTTCTTCACTGAAATCCATATTCTGGAAATGACTCACGTAAACTGTGAACGACCGAGCTTTTTCCTATGATCCTATGAATTTCGTAGTTACAGGCTACTCATAGACGTTTTTAATCAAAAACTATAAAAATTAAACAATTCCATAATGGTTGAGTTTTCATGATATTACGAATATGGTTTTTTCACCAAATATAATTTTCTTTAGATTTTGTTCTATTTCGAAAACAGTTAGTCTCAGAATAAAAATGTCTGTAAAGTTTTTCATGCGGAATGACGTGTAAAATAAATTTGTTGTATTACTTTTCTCGAAAAGTTACAATTTTTCAAAACATTGGAAAATTTGTTTTCAATTCCTTGGATTTAATGTGTAAGTGTAAATTGTGTATGATGATTTATGCACCACAAGTCGTCATAATTTCCCTTGAATGAGATCGTGTTATCTCTCCACGCTAATAATCGTTTGCTTACACCGAGTCCGTTATCTATTATCCATAGAAACTGCGTATTGATTCGTGATCAAATTCTCTAGACATTGAAATTCGTACAAATGAAGTGTAAATTATTGCATGTGGTAGGATAAAGTATTTAGTATGATTGCTTGCTGTGGTGGCTGATAGCAGACATACGACCGCAAAGAGTTAATGAATTGCAAGTGGTCGATAAGGATTTGAAAAATAATAAAATTATAAATACGCTTTCAATACCCTCTGAAAATTTTACAAACTATGGCGGAAAAGGTTTCGTATTGCGCTACCGACTAAAGGTGAATCGGAAATCCAGAGTGAAGATGAGTCGGCATTTGCTGTGATCGATCATATTCCGGAGTGGGCAAAAATCTGCACTCAACAAAAAAAAGGACCAGAATGCGACATCGAAAATTTTGAGTGGGTTTTGGAACTCTGCAACTCTGTCATAAAACGATGCATTTGTCAAAGCAACTACTGGGTCTTGTATAGCACATTTCACAGCTGCCCATCGATTTGCTGTGCGATGAAAATTCATAATCCAAAATGAAAGGATAATTTTTCATCCGATCGAGAATATCTATGGAATTTCATATGAAACGAATGGAAGCGAATCAATCAGGTTAATTGGATTATTACTGGTGAATATGTTCCAGATGGAATAAGTACTCTTCTGAAATAAAGCTGTGAACTTGAATTAACATTATTGTATCTATGTATTCTATGTGATATCATCACATTTTATTGCAAGTGTTGAAAACATCCTGAATTGTATTAAAAAATGATTTTCAATCCATTTAGTTTTAATCGATTGGCGTTTGCAATCACAATTAGTGAAGCTCAAAATCAATCTTTAAAGTTGTGTAGTTTATATTCAGATGCGGCTTGTTCTTCACCTGGTCAACTGTACATTACGAGTTTGCGTGTTAGCAAACTAGATAGCCTGCATATCTTCGCTGATAATGGTAAAACAAAAAAATATAGTTTACTCACAATAATTTCAAAATTAAATGAAACATATGCTTTGTTACTTCTCTACCATTTCTCTACCGTACAACAACAATGAACCACAGCAAAGCTGGTACAACAGGGTACAGCTAGTAAAATTTGAAATAAAATAAACTTAAATAGAATTTAGGCGCAATTCAGTTATTTCCTTAATTATTTTAATTAAAAAAGGAAAAATGTCCACGCTTGTTTACAAAGGGGGAGGGGGAGTCTAAAATCGTGCTTTTTTCTGTCCACGTGGTATGTGGACAGCCCCTATGACACCCATGCTCAAATTTAATACGATCGCAAAGGGTTAATTTAATAGTTAACTCTGAGTACTGTAAATAAATTAATACTGTTAAAGAGTTCATAATTATTTAATTTTAGTAACATTTCTGACATGACAGTGATATTGTTTTTTGAGTTATGTTTATAAGCCATTGTGTTATGATTCATCTCCCGTAAATGAGAATTTGTTTTTTATAAAATTCGGTATCTAGCCGAAGTGGATCCAGATCCTTTCTATTTCTAATACATATACAACATTTGTAAAGAATCGTAGCAATTTTTTAAAGATTTTTTTGTGATTTTTTGTGGAATTGCTGATATTGCACAATTTTAACTGGATGGAACCTTATAACAGTCCCAACCACAAACACATTCCAATGCCAAGCATGCTTCGACCTATCATACATCGGAATCCTTGCTCTTTCACTTCCAGTGCATGTGTTCATGAAGTACAAAAGATAGTAAACAACCGAAGTAAACATCTGATATGGGTGTAAACATGTGCCGTAATTATTATCGAGTTGCATTAATTGGAGCATGACAGATAAAAATCACTTTATTTTCCAGAACAAAGTCAAGTGAAAACGTAAAATTAAATCATTTAGTATGATCCTATAAATATCCTAGGATTGAGGGACAATAATAGTTTGCAGTGTTCGCTGAAGAGATAGATACCGATGACGACATCGTTCCAAAATATAGTACCCCGTATTTGTGTGCGCGGTACATGTGTTGTGCTGTCAAAACGGACAATCCAAATCTTCTTTCAGTAGTGTATTTGGCTGTCATTGGGCTCTGCCAGAAGCGAGAGAGACAGGGGAAAAAAAGAAGCAAATATATATCGCGAAGGGTAACACACAAGTCGGTTTGCAATTTCGGAAGGAAGGTGCACAAATAGATAAATGAATTAAGTGTTTGTGATTGATTGAACGCACCCCGGGGTACTAACGATTCGATAGTGCGTGAGCGGCGGCCGGCGAAACAATCGGCGGATACGGAGCTACTAGGAACACTAGGAACCTGAGCCTGAGAAATCCACAAATCCTTCCGCAGAGTTGCCTTTCTTCCTGCGTTCGGCGGCGAATGGCAGAATAGCGAGCATCCATCAGAAGAAAAAAAAACTTGTGTGTGATTAGAGCCAGAAGTAAGAGGGAGAAAAATTGGAGAAGCTTAATTGTAATTGCTGGAGCCCGTGGTTACGTGTTCGCACGATCGATTCTTCCTCTAGCGGTGCAGGTGAGTGATGGGATCGCCTATCCCACCAGGGGGATTCCTATGGTTATTCGATGGTTGACCTTCCGAAGATGGCGAAAGTTTACCAAATTTGAACAAGAGGAAAAGAAAGATGCGAGCGCCGTAAGAATTTCACGGCACTCTAGATGACGATAGGAAATGTGGAACGGATAGAATGGGGGAATCGTTAGATTTTAACAGCAGGAATGCGACAAAACAGCTAGCTGTCAACAAATGATCGCGCTGAGTTGATTTTGTTTTGCTTTGTTTACACACGATTTGCTGATTAGTCACTTTCGGTATCAATCTTTTCTCATTCTTGATATGTCTCTTTTGCAGTGCCTCCCGTCGTGTTAATTAGTTAGCACTATGAATAATGGTCCTCCATCGTCCGGGCGGGGACGGGGCGGAAAGCGCCAGCAGCAGTCCCTTTACAGTCCCGGCAGTGGACCGCTGCGGAAATCGGAAAACTCCGGCAGTAATCGTTCGCTGAACTCGATCGGAGATGGTGGTCCTCCTTCCTCGCGGGATCGTGATCGCGACCGGGACCGCGACTGGGGCAACTCCGATGGGTGGCGTTCGGTTAACAAGAAAACGAATAACAAAAAGCACGATTACTACGATCAGCGTCGGAATGAGCCGCCAAACTTCCGCCAGGCTTCCGAGCCGCGGGTACTGTCCACAAATCCTCCCAATGTGAGCTACAGTCGGCCTCAGGACCGATTGCGCAACGAACGGGACACCCGCAGCCTGGAACCCAGCTTTGGAGGGGGTCGTGGTGGAAGTTCGAAAAAACCTCCGTTGCCTTTGAACATTGAGAGTTTGCCGCCTCGGTTGCAGCGCAAGCTTCTCCAGGATCATGGCCTGCCACCGGATTACTTGGAAAACTTGCGCAACGAGCAGAACAATGCCCATCCGCCCCAGAGCTGGTCCCACACGCTTCCGATGTCACCGAGGTCGCGACAGGGGATGAGAGGCGGAGGTGGCGGCGGCCGGAATCGATTCTCAGGAAATTATCAACCGTGCAATTATCAGCCGGATTATCGCGCGAGGACACCTGTGGACTATCAGAGGCCACGCAGTCGCTCGTCGGATGTTGCCGGGGAGCAGGACGATTACGAAAGGCCTCCGAGGCCGAACAGTCGGAACTCGAGTGGTGATAAGAACGAGCGGTGGAATAGTTATGGTGGTCATCGCGAGAGGGGAGCGGGATTTGAGGAGCCTCCGCTACCACCGCATGGGGCTGGCGGAGGCGGCTTCCGAGTGGAACGCAATCGGAATGATGAGGACGAAGGCAGAAAATCTGCCGGAAAATTTGTGAGTTTCCATGGCTTCTGATTCCTAACGAATTTATGCTCATACTCATATTCCAGGATTGGGCTGACGATGTTGAGCGGGAGGCTTTGCAAGAGAAGACTGCCAATAGCATTAGCAACAGCGTTAGTAATAGTAACAATATCAACAACAATAACACCAACAATAGGAACAATAGAAGGCGAAATCGGAGGTGAGTAATGGGTTTCGTTTGGAGACACTGAACCTAAATTTTCTAATGTTTGTCCTGTTTTGAATCCTTGCTGCGCGCACAGAAGCGGAAATCGAAAGAAACTGAAAGGACCGAAGTAAGTTCTATGCTGGGATGGCTAAAATTGACAGTCATAGCTCACATCGTGTTGTTTGTAGTGAAGTTGCACAATTCTCTGGTTGTACGAAAGCTTCTGAAGTCGTGGTGACAGAATTTTCCAATTTTGATTTCATGGTCATAAACAATTCAAAGTTATTATTCTTTCAAATTCTATTTTGGTGCCTTGATAGATGTCACTACAAAATTACCTGATTCAAAAACAGTTAGAGGGTTGTAATAATTATTAGAGGGTTGAATAATTATATCCTTTGAACCATGATTTGAGGGAAACTTTAGGAATGATAGAATACAGCCACCGAACTTTATCGCTGCCATCCCAACTTGTCTGCCAAGATTCAAGTGCACGTTCACGAGAAATATGAGATATTCATCAGAAGTAATGGACCTATGAAATAAGTCTCCTTCCATAGCGCCCTTTTTTGCAAGAAAATCTGCTTTTTCATTTCCTGGTATCGAACAATGAGAGGGAATCTATACAAAAGTGATATTAAATGATCTTTATTCTTTATTCTTCATTCTTTATTCAAATTTAATTTGTAACTTGAGACTTTTGTCTCTTTAATTGTTACACTGATTTACGTACAAATGGTGCATTACTGATTATTAAATTATTAATTATTACTTTGAAGAATTTCTTGAGTTTAACAATTAAAGTGCTCTATACATTTCCTCTTAAATAGTGTTTGTGATTTTACAAGAGTCAACTCATTTGGCAATGAATTCCAGTGTGAAATGCCTCTCACGAAGAAAGAGTTACCATACCTGGAAGTGAAGTGTCGTGGAATTGCATATTTTTTTGAGCGTGAACTTCTTAGAGTTACTAGTTTTTCGTGTAAGTAGCCTGGAAGTTTTGTTCTTGCAAGATTGAATAAAAAGATGCAACATCTCATCGGAGCAAATTTGCGAAATGGACAACCAATCAGACGATGTTGAAGGTGAGAAACTCTGGCAAATCTACTCAGTCTGAAAACATATCGAACACAAGCGTTCAATGCTACTTGTAGTTTAGATTGCGCAAAAACTGATGAGTTAGATAAAAGGAAATCGCAGGCGATGAAGTGCGGCAATACCAGGCTTTTGAAAAGCTTAAGTTTAGTGTCAGTGCTGAGGAAAGATGTGGTAGCATACAATGTACGAAGGGTACCATACACTTTTCCACATTGTTTAAAAATAAATTTATCAAAGCTAAAGTTAGATTGAATAATTATACCGAGACTCAACCCGCTTTCAACATATTGAATTATTGAACTATTCAACTGCAGCACTGGTTTGAGAACGTTATTGGATTGCGAGTTATTTATGAATAATGCATTGGTTTTATTGGCATTCAACATAAGTTTATTTCTGCACGACCATTCATGTATTCTGACAAGGTCTCCATTTATATTTCTTGAAATGGTCGATGCTGTATTATCCAGGCAGTCGAAGTATATCTGGACGTCGTCCGCAAAAATGTGTATTTTACAACATTTTAGAACATCAGGAAGATCGTTAATATACAATGAGAATAAGATTGGTCCTAATATCGAACCTTGGGGTACTCCCGAGGATATTGGAAGAAATCTAGAATAAACATCGTTACTAAAAACGGTCTGACTTCGTCCTATTAGATACGATCGCAGCAATGTCGTTGCATGACTCGAGAAATCAAAGTTTTGCGACAGTTTTTTACACAAAATTTCGTGGGAAATCGTGTCGAAAGCTTTTGAAAAATCAAGAAGTAATAGGACAACAGGTCGACCCTTATCCAGAATAAGTCCTATATCATCGAACACCTTCAGCATTGCGGTTTTTGTGCTGTGATGGGGACGATATCCAGATTGCATCGAACTTAGCAGGTTATTTTGATTTATATGATGACAAATTTGGTGTTTAATAATTCGTTCAAATACCTTGGACAGCGCACAGAGTATACTTATAGGGCGCAAATTTTGGATGTTATTAATGTGTGCCTTTTTTCTTATCGGAATTATTTTAGATTTTTTCCATTCGTCAGGAAAAACACTTGTAGCTATGATACAATTAAATAAATGAGTAATCGGTTTGGCCACAAGCGAAATGATTGCTTTCAAAAATTTAATTGGAAGAGAATCAAGACCTATTGCATTGGATTTTATATGGTATAAAGTAATTATGACATCGTCTTCATTAATCAAATTGAAATAAAATGAATTTCGGTTTGTTACAAATTGATTGACATTATTCTCAGGGGAATTTCCAGAAAAATTTCGAGCAAAACTCTCATTTATCTCATTAGAGTCAAATTGTACAGAACAAGATGATTTTGATTGACAAAAACCTAATGTTTTTAATCTTTTCCATAGTTCTTTGGAAGGGAGATTATTGTCAGTCCAGCTATCATAATACGTTCGTTTGGCTTGACGAATGAGCATAGTCACTTTGTTTCGAAGAATCTTGAATAATTTATGATCGTTAGGATCTTTACTATTTTTCCATTTCTTGTAAACCAAATCACGATCAATAATACCTTTACAAATGGAATCATTGAACCATGGGTTCTTAGATTTATTGGGAACAAATGTTCGAAGAGGAACAAAATGATCATGCAGATATTTAATTGTTGAATTAAAAAAGTTTAGTAATTCATTGGAATCATTTAACCGATAAAAACTTGTCCAATCAAACGAATAAAATGCCTGAAGTAAGCCATCTACATCCATCGAGGAATAATCAAGATATTCGACTTGTGGTGGAGTGGACACTATTTCAAAATCAAGTGAAGCAAAAATCAAATCGTGATTCGAAAATACAGGTGAATCTATTTGATTGATACGAAGCAAGCGTGATCTACAATTAGAGAGCATCAAATCTAATTGTGATGAACCATTACTATGGAAAAATGTTGGTTCGCAACCAAAGCTGAACATTTTATGAATGGATAAAATGGATTTAAATCTGGATGTTTTAGCCGAATTGTTATCAAGAAGATTCGTGTTGAAATCGCCTACTAGAAGTATATTTTCGAATTTTGTCCCATATTGAGACAGCAAGGTATCGACTATGTCTGCACAATCTACTTCAGGTGGATTGTAAAAAGTAGCTAAAAAAATCTTTTCATTGTTTAGTAAAACTTCAATTGCTATATACTCGGAACATGGCGTTCCTGGTGAATATGAAGAAGAATCAATGACACTATACTTAAGTCTGTCGTTAACATACACCATGATGCCGCCTCCTAGACGCCCCTTTCTATCTTGTCTAACAATGTTATATCCATCAATTTTTAACACAGAATCGTTAATATGTTCATTAAGCCAGGTTTCACTGACACATACAATATCGACCGCAGCGAGCTTTAATATTTGTTTTAATTCATCTAACTTGCAAAGCTTGCGAGCACAAATACTCTGACTGTTTACACTACACACGGATAGTTTTCCTGGATGAAGAGCACACTTCATAACAGTCCCCGGTATGCACAAATTCGTGGAGGCATTATCATAGTAATGACTAGCCATAGGGATTGGAGATGAGCTTAGCAAATAAGAGAAAATAAGTAGAGAGCACTTGCACGATTATAATAGAATGCATAATAATCTTCATCAAAAATTCAATCATAATTCAACTTTTCAAAAACATGAGCGACGCGAATGTCGAATGAAATCAAACAATTTAACCTATTAGCACTACAAAATCAGGTAACATAATTGCACTGAAGAAAACTTCTAGCCCAAAAACAACACCAACAGCAGCAACAGCAGCAACAGGAACATCGGCAGCATCAGCATCAGCAGTAACATCATTTAGCTTTTAGGAAGGGAGTCATAGGACCAGAGGAATGGAATACATAGGAGTAAACAGAAACGTAATAGGAAAGGTTATGGCGAAGCTTGTAGATCGTTCTCCGAAAAAATAGGCTTTCCTTGTCCATCAGCACTCTCCTTGATATGTACGATACCAAACTTCGTGTAGACTTTAACTAGCTGTCCTCGTTTTTTCATTTGTAGAGCTTTGGCTCGTAGTTCCCTCGCCGCGGCTCCCAAGTTTTCGTTCACAAAAATACGTTTGTTGGTCGTGAATCCAAGTTCGGAGAGGCAAAGCTTTCGAGAGCGTAAGTAACGAGCGAAGAAATCATTACGTTGCACAGTTATAGCAAACTGAATGAGAATTATATATGCGGTCCCGTTCGATGGAGTGCCTTTGAAGAGTCTCTTGATATCGACGTGTGGAATGTTGTCATCGGTATATCCCAGAGTGCGGTGCCAAACTGAAAAGTACTCCATCAGATTCTCTCCTGAGCGAAATGGAACTCCACTAACGACGAGATCATTAGAACGCAAACTTCTATCCACAGCTACTAGACACTCAGCCTTACTATCAGCAATGGAATTGGTGAGTTGGGTGGTAACTCTGTCACTCTCTTTACGAATACGTTCGAAGTCACTCGCAATATCTGATCTAAGTTTATCCATTTGTGTATGTATGGAATCTTTCAGTACTCTGATTTCATCAATCATATTCTTCTGGTACATAACAAACTGTGACTTCATCATATTGGCCAGTTCTGCAACGTTCATGTCTGCGTCAGTAGTTGATCCGGAACCTTTGTTAGATGTCGTAGTTGAGTTACTTCGAAGACCACGTTCGCTTGCCATGGTGGTTGTGTTGTTGTTGAGATCAAAAACTGCTCGAATTGAACTCCTTTGTTTTTCGCTAATGGCTTATCGATCCAAAGAAGTTAAGATAAATCACTTCTCAATTTCAGCAAAAACCAATTGTTGATTTTCTGGAACACACGCGAAAAACTTCGAAGCCACCTATCGGTTCCCCGATTCGCGAGAAATATATAATTGTTTTTGATAGATAACTGGGTTTTGATCGATTCGCGTCAGCACAATATAGATTACGTGCAAACCATTCTATTGATTTGTCGAATCCTCCTACTCATCAAAACACTTAAAAGCTGTTGGATTCAAGACAAGAGATACGAAGAATATCTAGACCTTATCGAACGAAGTGCCTCAAAAGAACTGAGACACTCAGAAAAACTGTAAAAATGTTCGTGTGACAAGGACTGAATATGTTGTAAAGCAGTGTATATCGCAGCCAATTCCGCAACAAACACCGAACTGAGCTAAACTGAGTAAACTGAGCTTACGTAATGTGGAGGAGTTAATATTCAATACCCCAGAACCTGTGTAACCATTAAGACTGAATCCATCAGCAAAAAAAAATTTTGGTTGAGTCAATATGTTTATATCTTGACCAGAATATTGCAGGCATAACTATTTGGCGGAGATCACCTGAAATACCACTCACATAAACTTTCATTGACAAGTCAAAATTAATAGAATAATTGAACAAAATTGAAGGAATGAACTGGAAACCAGATAAAGCAGATGGGCTTTCCAGGGTCAGAAATTCATGATATAGCACATTCGCCTAGATTGAGTGCCCAAGGTTAGCATTTTTCAAAGTTTCAATCACTATCGGATTGAGTGTTTCACAACGTATCAAAAAACGGAATGATAATTCGAAAAAGCGCACAGAAAGAGGAAGGATACCAGCTAGCGGATCTGAAGCAAAAACTCCCATACTCCATAACAGATAGAACGGTTGTTTTATACAACCTAATCGAATCGTCAAGATGGGCCCCCCATGGATCGGAGAAAAATTATTCATTTCTGACATTTTCCTGAAAACAACACCATCTCTGACTTTTCAGTAGAAAACTCAATACCCAATTTACAAGCCCAATCAACCAAATTATCAATAGAAATCTGCAAGGGATTTACATAAAAGTTAAAAAGGTTTGGACTAAGACATAAGCCTTGAGGAAGACCCATGTAGCTTATTCGTAAAACTGACGAAGAACCACGGGAGAAACTCATATGTTTTTCCCGCATAAGGTTAAACAGAAAACTATCTAATTTTGGAGAAAACCCATTTAGATAAAGTTTTTCAAAGAGAACCTCAATGGAAACTGAATCAAACGCACACTTGATATCTAGGAACATTGATGCCAATTTGTTGCTTTTTACACAAGGCGATGTCAACCTCTGATGAAGCAGAGCTTCATCTTGTCTTCATTAGTTTTTTTTGCCTCTACGAAACCCGAATTGCGGTCAGATGGATACATACATAGATGTCAGACTTCTTCTCATGTAAATCCGTGGAATTCCTCAAATCGAATATGCAAATGCTCTAGTATATAGGACTATTTTCAGGAAATTCATTATGAGATACAATGAGAATAATCGGTGAAAGTCCAGGGAAACTAGAAATCTTTTCAGTCTAGGCAAACTTATTTTGCCAAAGATATTGAAAATAAAGTTTGATGTGAAAATAAAGAGTCTCCTTGTTTGATAAAATTCAGCTAAAATACGAAACATCAGTTGGAAATACGGTCAGATTTGATAAAAATCGTGATTTGTTGCTTTCAATGATTAACCTTTAATTTTAATGTTGATTTTAATGAACTTCACATTCATTTGTATTTTTTAACCCGAATTGATATGTACATGAATGTTTGATTGAAACCAACAATTAGTTAAGTTATGTTGTAGATTTCTCTGAAAAATCTATATTTATTTACGATGAATGTTTGTTAAAATTATTCAAAAGTATTTCCATTTCTATTTATTTTCAAGACCATTCATGTTTTTATAACCTTCAATCGTTACAGGACTTCCTTCAATTTTTCATAAACCATTTTCAAGAATCTGTTGGTCGTTTTTCGAGCAGAACTCGAATTAGGTGAAATGAATGGAAGTTTGGGTAAGATCGATACCCTGTTGGGGTAAATCGAGAGAAACGAAAGAAAACTTGTTAAAATTGTTAACTTGTTAATTTCGAAGTGCTAAGCGGCTATCCATAATACCATATGCACAATTTGATGGGGGAAGAGAGTATTGTTGCAATTGATTTCGAATGATAAGTTGTAAGCAGATTTGAGCAAAGGAATTTTCGTCGAAAACTGCGATCACACGGCCGCAGTCAAGATATTGTTTTGTTTCCACGAGCCTTTTTACCTATCAAGTTTGTATATGATACGAATGAACGCGAAGATTAGCTGCACAGGATATTCAGCCATCGGATGGACATTATGGTCAAATCATCTGTTGAAGATACCTACAGCCATCCGGTTTCGTCCCCAGTCACGAGGGCCGTTTTACAATGATGAATGCAGTCTGGAACTGAGGAGAATAAAAAACTACGAAATATGGTTTTCTGCAGTAGACATGCACACGACTGGAATCGTTGTTTCTCCCGTTTCAGCAAAAGTAATACTCCCACCATAGCTTTTTGTTTTTGAGGAAGCAATTTTGATCTTTTTGTACTATAATTTTTTTTTAACCTTCCTATACTCGCGCATCGGTCTGACAGACCGAGAGTAAATGAGGTATGAATTAAATGACTAGAAAAACTGTATCAAGTTAAAGAAAAAATATTTTCTGGATTTTTTTCATTCAATTATATCTATTTCTTCAAATAAATAACAATAACGCCTAAAAATACACAATAGTGATATCCCAGAGACACACACAGTCTGTGAGTATACGATTTACGATTTTGCGCGCGAGTATAGGAGAATTAAACGAAATTATGAATTTTTCTACCGTTCACACGGCGATCTCATCTGTGCTATAAATGCGAGATGCTCGGGAATTTCTGGTTTTTAAATCGATCTTTCATGATGGACTAATTCCTGCTCCTGATCCAGAGTAAACATGATCCCAGTCTGAGTGAGCATCTACCGGTGATGGGGCAGATGAGTGTTGATCAAAGGATATCAACACAGTACTATGAAACAAGCGAGGTTCTAGTTAGTTTCTTTTTCGCACAAACATGCAAGTGATTGTAGAAATTGAAGAGGAGTAGTCCATAATCTACAAGTATTTTCCAATAAAATAAATAAATAAATAAATATGCAGTAATAACTACCGGGTTCCAACCTTCCATCTGAAGCCGCCTCATTCAAACACTTTTTTGAATCTTCAAGTGCGACAGGCAGGCGCAGTCAGCTATGTATGAAGCGATCACTACTACTAATGCGCAGTTTTGCGTAAAAATTACATTTGAGGTTCAAAGTTCTCTGCTGAACGAAGCCGGTGGAAACGATAGTGTTTTCTATCATTGTTGTTTCATTGTTGATTGAACAATTAGCTCACTTGACGCGTCGCCTCTGCTTTTTTCATCTGAATTTCAGTTCAGCCATGCCTCTCTATACATAAACACGAGGGATCTGCATAAAAGATAGTATTGTATGTATTTTTCCTGTCAGAAAACACAGGGAGTCGTCGGTTCTACCCCGAAACGACTCGCTATTCTCCAACAACATGTTTATGTCAATTAATAGAAGAAACTTTCCTTTCTCCACACAGAACACGAGAAGCATTGGTTTTCCATCGAACCGCCATAGATGATGAGAAGAAACATCATAAATTTATGTCTCAAACATTCAAGTCGCGGTTGCGAAATTTTACAACAACAAACGACGCTGATCGAAGTTTTTTTGTTGTTTATTTTGAAAGTTCTAGGATAACTACAATTGCAAGGGCGTTCAAAAGACTCAAAAACATAAACATAAACAAGATAATAAAGGTAATAAAGCCATAATCAGTCGTGAGTTGTGAGCATAGGTGTTCTTCAACCTCTTGTCGTGGTTTATCAATTTTAATCAAACTGTTTTCCGAAGTGTCACTACTGTTTCACCTGTATCTTCTAAATCATAGATTTTTTCAATACAAGGACCATATTGTCGATAAGTTGTCAATGATCTCATTAGTAACATTGAAAAAATGAACCCGGTGAACCCATTTCTTCATGATCCCCACGTAGAATCTAATGCACCGCTTTTGAAAAATTTCTCGTATCACACTCAACGGAACCGCTCGGCCTACGTGGTCCAGTTCAGTTCTTTGTTTTGAGAGGCTTTAAACTTCACAGTTTATTCGCCTCTAGTCTACGTAGTTAAAAATTTTTTTTGAGCTCAGCTTACCTGGATTGAAATTAGGATATTACAAAATATCTCAATATTCGATACGGGAATATTTTTACGCATCACTGTGGAGTGTCTGAATGTAATTTCCTGCTTCTCTATCTGAAACAGTCTTCCAACATTGTGAACAATTTGAAGAATGACATTCAGAAGATACCAGATACAGCTCAGTTATTGGGTCTGTCAAAAACTTTTTTGTTTTGCTTTGGATAACTGATCATGTTTCGTTGCTCCTGTTCTTCTTCGCTCCAATAACCCTCACATCCCAAATTTGGCTCCATTTGCTTGATAAGTTCTTGAGTTATTTATGCTTCATTTGTATGGTAGCCCCCCCATAGAGAGGGAGAGGATAGACCACCATAGAAACGTGTCTTGCCCCCAAAAACCTTTACAAGCCAAATTTGGTTCCATTTGCTTGATTAGTTTTCGAGTTATGCAGAAATTTGTGTTTCATTTGTATGGGAGCCCACCTTTAGACAGGGAGAAAAGTGTCAAACTACCATAGAAAGGTTTATCGATCCCTACAACGTCTATATGCTAAGTATGTTTCCATATGTTTGATTAGCTCTCGTGTTGTTTAGCAACCTGCCCCCCACCCCCTTTAGAGAGGAGAAAGGAATGTCTAACCACCATAAAAACATTTATTGCTCCCAAAAACCTACATATGCGAAATTTGGTTCCGTTTGCTTGATTCATTCTCGAGTAATGCAGAAATTTGTGTTTTATTTGTATGGCACTCCCCCTTAAAGAGGGGGTGGAGTGTCTAACCACCTTAAAAACATTCATTGCTTCCTAAAACCTCCATATACCAAATCTGGCTCCATTTGCATGATTAGTTCTCGAGTTATGCAGAAATGTGTGTTCCATTTGTATGGCAGCCCCCCTTTAGAGAGGTGGGGCACTGTTCAACCACCATAGAAACATTTTTTGCACCCTAAAACATACACATGCCAAATTTGGTTCTCGAGTAATGCAGAAATTTGTGTTTCATTTGTATAGCAAACCAACCCCCCCTCGAACTTGTAACCCGACACGCCTTCTAGGCGTGTGAGTCCTTCCTAACCGGGACTCTGCGCAGTCAAGCAGAAGGTGAGAGAAGGTTGTTGGATTCTATCCAGCTGTCTAAAGGCTGATTTAGACGAGGCCAGTCAGCGCTCTAGTTGAAGTATCCAGTGAACAGAGAACAGACACTCTGTTCAAATTACTTGTACCAGTATCGAACAATTAATTGGCCTCTAACTTGAACAGAGTGTCTGTTCTCTATTCACTGGATACTTCAACTAGAGCGCTGACTGGCATCGTCTAAATCAGCCTTAAGCGACATAGAATCATTTTCTCTGATAACTTGCGAATGCAAGAGAGCATTGCTATTGGTCTATAATAATTATAATCAGACGCAGGTTTACCAGGTTTCAGAATAGCTATAACTTTAATCTGTCGCCACTCATGCGGAACAACGTTCTGCTCAAGAAAAACATTGAACAATTTCAACAAACGTTTCTTCGCATTATCAGGAAGGTTTTTCAATAAGTTGAGTTTAATCCTATCTGACCCCGGAGCCGAATTGTTACATGACAGAAGTGCAAGCGAAAATCCAGCTAGGGGCTGATTCTGGGCATATCTTCTTGGTAAAGTCATAGATCCACCTTTCAGAATATTCAACCTGTTCATTTGAATAAGATGAATTTCTCGTTTGTCTGGCAACTCTCAACTCTCTGGCTCAAATAAGACTCTCGGGAAAGCCCATATTTTTGGCTTTTATGAAGCTTTTGAATTTACGCTCCAGATAAATGTAATTGCCGTTTGGCAAATGGTGATTGGCAAATGATCACTTCCATGTGGATCTTGGATAACCTTCCAATAACCATCTAATGATACAGAGGAAGAACAAAGGGATAGATCTAAGCGACTTGCGCGGCCTGATGATGGAGCAATGCTTATTATATCACCTGTATTCAAAATTGTCATGTTGAATTCATCGCATAGATCAAGCATTCTCAAACTAGTTTGGGACATGGAATCCTTTTCCAGAATGAAGCGATCCCTTGGACCCCTGTAGCCAGTTTTTTTTCTATTCATACAAATTACTTACCAATTTAAAAACTTTGGTAAAGTGAGTAAAATTCAGTAAATATCAGTTCTGGTTCTCAGATTTCCGTGAAAAGTTGTAGTTTTGCTCCTTATCGAAAAATATTAAACCGCATTTTTAATTTTTTTTCATTAGGGCACCCTCTTCCATTTTAGGGTGGTACCGAAAAATCATTTTTTTTCATTAAAATCATTCAAAATGCATTATTTTTGAACTACTGGACCGATTCAGATGATCGACATATCGTATTAAAGATAATAAATTATAAAAATTTTGGAAGTTTTTGGGAAAATATTGCACTTGCAAATTGGATTTTATTTTCGTAATTATTGATTGTAATTCTTTTTATAGTTTACATGGCTTCGGACTAGAGAGCGCTATATATTTCTATATTTTTTTCTTGAAACCTTGAAAACTGTTTTTTACGAGTCATATCCAAAAATCAGAAATGTGATTTGCATGCTTAAAGATAGAGAGCGGTATATTTTTTTATATTTTTTCTTGAAAGCTTTTTGAAAGTTTTTTAACAAAACATACCCAAAAACCAGCGATGTGACTTTTATCGTTTTTAGTTATGATTTTTCAAAGTTAATTTATTTTCAGTCTTCGTTCAATATTCCTATGCGACTAGAATCCAATTTTATCGCACATGTATTTTTTTTTCAAGAAGACTAGGTCATTGGCTTCATTGTTATATATCGATTATCTGAATCGGTTCAGTGGTTCCAAAGTTATTAATTTTTGAAAAATTACGTTTTTTGAAAAAAGAGAAAAAAATGATTTTTCGGTACCACCCTCAAATGGAAGAGGGGGCATTAATAAAATAAAAAAAATAAAAAATACGGTTTAAAATTTTTCGATAAAGATGACTGTGTATTGGTAGTAGAAAAAAAACGTGAAAGTAGAAGTTTCATCCATCACGTCTCAGATTTAAAAAAAAAGGTGTTTACCTTGATATTTACTGAATTTTATTCACTTAACTGAATTTTAACAACCAATTTTTTGAGAAGGCCTGAGAAACCCTGGCATAGATCATAAATAGAATTAGCTCTGCGATCGTCAAAAGACTCACCCCAGCCAATGCCATTTGAGTTGAAATCTCTGATATTTTCGGAATTTCAGATACATTGAAATGTCTTATTTCTGTTTGGCTTCCTACTATCACTCAGCTCAAATTTGAGCAATGTACTTGATGGAATATAAATAGAAGCAATACACAAATCTCTACACTTGATACGTGCCTGACACGCAAGAATTTCAATTCCTGTAACTAAAGGCAGGGGAATCCTGTTAAATGGATAGCATTTTTTAATACATATGAGAACTCCAGATAAAGCAAACACATCGCAATTAAAAAAATGGAGCATTTGCTTGAAAGAGTCAAGTTTTGGTAGAAGACTTCTACAATCCCACTGTAAAATAGTAGATTTCTCTGACTCATTCAATAAGTTTGGTATCGAAATTAATGAAGGAGAGGAGGGGCCACTTTGAAACCATTTGCTTAGCTAACTGACTGATAGTAGGAAGCCAAACAGAAATGAGACATTTCGATGAATCTGAAATTCCGAAAATATCAAAGATCCATCCAACAATTGAAGAAAAGGAAATACCTCCTGAAAATGATTGGGATTCAGGAGCCGATCGAGAAGCAAATCTGGAATGACTTGATAATTCAGGGAAATGAACGTCATAGTTAGAGGATCCCCAACCAGGGGGGTTATTGTTGAAAGGAGCAGAGACATGAGAAGAAGCTTCTGGTTGCTTAGAGGATAACCCTCTTTCTTTAGCAGGCTTGGAGGAGGAAGTATTTTTCTCTTCCTGGCTCTTCTCGCGATTATTGGATCGAGCGTAGTATCCGATTCATCATGCTCTGATAAAACAGAGAAACGATTTTCTGAAACCTCGAATACCTGAGGTGAAGAATGCCTTGAGTATATCAGAAAAGGATCGCTCAGAACGTTCCTTAAGTGATTGTTTAAGTTTAATCGAACAGGATTTGTATTTTGGACATTCCTTAACTGAGTGAGGAACACCTCCGCAAAGAGTGCATTTATCAGCATCTTTATTGCAAGTGCTTCCATCATGGTCGACTCCACACTTAGAACATTTAATTTTATTGCAACAGAAGAAACAAAAACACAAAGAAAATCTGAAATATTCGTTATGATGAAAACTATACGCCACCTTCATTCCACGGCTTGCTGATGTATAAATGACGTTGTATACTTTGATCCACATTATATACGATTGTGATTCGATACCAATAAGAACACTAGAACAGATGTGTTGATACCCCGTTTTCTTCCTGTCATCATTTACACACATCCCCTCACACTCTAATACTTCTCCTCCTCTCCACCCACAGCAACTCTCGCTCGAGCAACGATTACTACGACGAGGGTGGCTTCAAGATGCCATACGCTCCGAAGGGAGGTATGGTTGGTGGCGGTGGTAGCAGCGGACGCAGCCGTCGGAACTCCCAGTCGTCCAATCTGAGCCGCGAGAATAGCATGGACCGGACGGCGTTTGGCGGAGGTGATCGCCGTGCGCGCGGTGGAAGTTTCTACAACAATCGTGAGAATAGTCAGGATAGGTTTTATGATCGAGGTGGTGGCGGCGGTGGCGGGTATAGCCACCGCAAGAAGACCACTGCGGGGGGTGATTGGTTCGGGGGTAGCAGAGACAACAGCATTGATCGGGGGGCTGGTGGAGCCAACTGGCAGCGAAACGAACCGGGCAATTGGCGGGGGACAAATGACAATAGTGGCGCGGAGAAACCGACGGATGTTACGATAGCGGAAATGACGAAGCAATTTGAGGAGCAGGTTAGAATCCAGAAGGGTCCGGGAGTGTTGGTGCTTCCGCCGAAGGTTCCACCGCCACTAGGTGGTGGAATACGGGAAGAACACCCGTCAGAGGCAGATCAACAGGCCGCTAACTCTCGCTTGCTATTTGATCCGAAGAACCCCAACAAACCAATCGTAGTGAAACAGACGCTAACGCGCAATTACAATCCTCCGGCGAATTTGAACGCGCTAACGAATGCCTCCGGAATTGGAAGCAATGAAGGTAAGCGTACGGCGGGGGGTAGCTCGCAGGGTGCTCATACCCGTCCCCCCTGGTACGACACCAGTGCTCCCCAGGCCCATCTACTACGCAACAAGGAAATGGTTCGCCAACTTGAAGCGGCCGACAACCGTCTCCAGGAATTGCTTCTTAGTGGGAACCTGTTCCGCGAGTGGGATTTGTACGTTCAGATACGATCCGATATGCAGAAGCTGCTGGAAGCGTTTCTTCTGTCGGAGATGCGCTTCTCTCAGGACGTTAACCTTGAGCACCACTTCTGGAAGCTCCTTTACTACAACATCATCGAACAGATCAGGAAACTTCTGGCCGAAGACAGCGACCAAAACAATCTCGCATACTATCGCGAGATGGCTCTCGAAATAATCGAGAACGGAACCCAGTACTTCGAGCATCTGCTGACCCTGCTGGAGAAGCAGTTCTGCTTCAGTTTGGAGAGCTTCATCGGGCTGAACGCTGCCACCAACACGAAGGGCGTCAAGTGTGGACTGGCGCTCGTCTCGGCCCAGAAAGTGTTCCTATTTCTGGGGGATTTGGCTCGCTACCGGGAGCAGATCAACGAGTCGAACAACTTCCGCCGGGCGAAGCAGTGGTACGTGAAGGCGCAGCAGATTCTGCCCAAGAACGGGAGACCGTACAACCAGTTGGCGCTGCTGTCGGTTTATGCGGTAGGTTTCAAGGGGTGTGCCCGGTTACGATTTCAGCTTGTAACCTGGGTCCTGTTTTTGTTCAATTGCAGAAACGCAAAATAGACGCCGTGTATTTCTATATGCGCAGCTTGATGTCCTCCAATCCGTTCGAGTCGGCCCGGGAGAGTCTGATGGATTTGTTCAATGAAACGAAGAAGAAGGTAGGGTTTTGCGAGCGCTGTTTTTTTATTGTGTGCATGTAGTTGATTTAGCTTCTTTTTAACTAACGCGGTAAAAATCGGTACGATTTATCGCACTGTGGCAGTGTTCGGTTGGAGAATGTGGTCAACGTGAATGTTGTATTGCTCATATTACACTGAATACAAACGATTATCGACAACTGTTTCTTTGAGTTACTATCATTAGATTGAAACAGATCAGTCATCAGTCCATGAGCGTTGAAATAGGGTTCATGGTACCATGGACGAATTTCATGCCAACTCGACTGGCCGTTGGCAGCACCATCTCAGATAGTAGTGGAACGAAGTGGGTGTAAAGCCTGTTTCACGAATTCTATGAGTATTTCGAAGAAGAAGCGCTGGCCAATGTGCTGAAATTTTCGGAACAGATGTTCAACTTGGATGAAACAGCAGTACGTACAATACCTACAAAGGAACTAGTTATAGCTGGTTCCGGACAAAAAAAAACATCCAGGCAAAGGTAGTTAACACCGATCGCGAATCTTAAACTGCCCTGTTTTGTGGTAACGCAGCCGTGCAGTTAGCGGCAACGTTGATTCTATACCCGTACAAATCCAGGATGACAAAAGAAATCTGGCAGAGCTTGACCGAAAGCTGGGCCGCAGCAAGAACGGGATCGGGTTGGATATGCTGGATTGTTCCTGTTTCTCAAGGATGTGTTTTCCTCTTGGCATGTCCAGCAGAAAATAAAGTTCCCTATTAGACTCTTTCAAAATTGACATAAGTCATATGTCTTTTACGAGACGATGCTGCTATGCACGGAGAAAAAACAAAATCCTGGTTCATCTTCCATAAAATTCCACTAAAATCATTTAGCTGCTGGACGTCACCTTTTTCAGAACATTCAAAAGCTGTGGATAGAATGACGAACATATAATCGACATTGATCAACGGTTTCCGGCGATGTGAATTGCATACGTTAGATCCTGGTGCTGTTTATTATTCAGGTCTTATTGGAAAATCCAGTAAAACATCTTCATCACAAGCTGTGTTGCCAATGCATATACTACTTATTACTACTGTGATTCATTCGATTATTGATTTCGACTCATTTAACTTGTTTACAACATAAATTGAATACATAAACAACATAAAATTATCGAATCTACTATTCAAAACGATTCATTAGTATAACAATTTGATTATTGGAATTAGGAACACCAATTAACAGAATTAGGAAAATGACGTTTTTGCCGGTTTGAATTAGGACCAAAAGGTGCAAAATATTTTCCATCATTATAGGTGGATTGAATACAGCAACACTCTCATCCGTATGTATCCGTGTAATTTTTAGAGTACACAAACGTTGAATATTGTCTTAGCTGACCGGTATATGGGTACTTCACGGTATTTCAGTTATTAATGCTGAAAATTTTGTTGTTCTGGTGTAACGCTCTCGTTTTCGAAACTTTGAACTTACATCCCAGCATAGAAATGTTTCGAACGGGAGAAGAGCGGCACGTTCTTCGGGATCTTGCTGTGTGTGATTCCCTGCCAGTCGTCGCCATCCAGCGTTGAATACGTCTCGTCGTTCATGAAAACCGCGAAGTTCCGCTTCGCTGGGAAAAGTTGTATTCCGGCTTGCTTTAGCTTCAGCTGCAGTTCACGATCGCGTAGCGCCGTCGGACGACCGGAATCGGTTTTCCGTTCAATGCTCTCATTCTTCTCCAGGATATTATAGGTACCGGAACGGGTGTATCATGCGGATTTAAAGTACTTGACGATGTCCGTTTTCTTCGTACCGGGATGGAACTGAAACCGACGAAGCACAAGCAGCGGTGCCAGCGGATATGAAGCAACGGGCATTGGCTACCATCTGTCTTAGTTTGGAGAGCTACAACTATAGTTTGGTGCTGGATGCGGCTGATGCACGAGCTGTCTGGGAGAAGCTTGAAACATCACGGAAAAAACGCTGTAGAAATTTAATTTTTAGGAATTATATCTTCAGCTTTCGCTTATAATCAGATAAGAGTGTATAGATCACGTTGGCTTCACTGTCAATTTTTCGTAAATTTACAAAAATTTCGTCGAACGAAAAAAAAGCGTCGTGAATTAATCCTGTGCACTCATTTCGAGAATCCGGAGTTGTCACATCGGGACATCAGTAAGATTCTGGGAATCGTCCAATCCACAGTCAGCGGAGTACTAAAACGATACTTCGAGAACCTAACCATCGACCGGAAGGTGAAGAACGGCAAAAATGGATGCTCCGTCAGTGAAAAAGATCACAAGCGCGTAGTTAAGCAGTTTAGACGTGATCCGAGAAGTTCGGTCCGGGATGTCGCCAATAAGCTGAATTTGTCAAGTTTATTCGTCCAGCGGACCAAGCAGCGGGAGGGCCTGCGTACATACAAGGTTCAGAAGGCTCCTAACCGCGACGTAAGGCAAAACATGGTGGGGAAGACGCGAGTCCGGAAGCTGTACACCGAAATGCTGACGAAGCCGCATTGCCTGGTACGGGACGACGAAACCTACGTCAAAGCGGACTTTCGTCAGCTGCCGGGCCTGTTGTTCTTCTCCGCAGAGGACAAATTCAGCGTTCCGGAGGAGATTCGCAAGCAGAAACTATCCAAGTTTGCCAAAAAGTACATGGTGTGGCAAGCGATCTGCTTTTGCGGAAAGCGGAGCGCCCCCTTCGTGATGACCGGCACGGTAAACGGGCAGGTTTACCTTAAGGAGTGCCTACAGAAGCGCTTACTACCACTATTGAAGCAGTACGAGGGCCCGACCATATTCTGGCCGGATCTCGCTTCGTGCCACTATTCAAAGGACGTGTTGGAGTGGTACGAAGCCAACGGGGTCACTTTCGTGCCAAAGGAAATGAACCCGCCCAACGCGCCGGAGCATCGCCCAATAGAGAAATATTGGGCGATTATGAAGCAGGCCCTCCTGAAGAACCCAAAAGTTGTCAAATCGGAGGCGGACTTCAAGAGAAAATGGATTTCTGTTCAAAAAAAAAATGGGTAGGTTATATCTATTATATAACCGCAAGGTTGACGTGGGACTTTTTAGCTTAGCAATCATTTGTTTGTATTGATTAAATTCTTGATTGAATGGTACAATTTCTGATTTTGGTTGAATTCAATGTATTTGCTTTGTAAGTAGAAATATTTAATAAATACCATGTTATGTAAATTCATGCATTGTGATTCGCTACAAGTAAATCATTTTACGTTTGTATGATGCCTACGACAAAATATGTGAACGGAAGAATTATAAAACGATTATTTTATTTTACATTTCCCTCATTACACTCAAGTTTGCATCTCTCAAGTGTGCATTTTCATTTTGTCTAATCATCATTTTGTCTAACCAACATTTTGTCTAATCAAATTATACGCGTATAAATTCAATGAGCAGAGGATATTAGGGCATATCCTTCAATGCAATCTTGAATAACCGAGCCAAAGCGTTGTGTTCGTACCCACTTTTGTAATCCGCGTTAGAAAAACACTTTTCGGTGTGCAAAAAAAACATGCGGGTGCAGTAGTACCCCCAGCTTGCATGAATCAACAACTTCAACTTCTACTTTTTATACTATAGAGGCTTTAAACTTGAATGTTCATTCTCCTCTAGTGTCTGCACGATTTTCCCAGGTTCCTAAGTTTAGAAGACCGTGTTAAGGAAACATATTCTAGTCTGCACAAAGGCAAGCGAGTACAAAAGTACTCGCAGTTTGCATTTATGCCAAAGCCGATTTCCCCAGATACCTTGGTTTAGAAGTCTGTGTTAGGGAAACACATTTCAGTCGGAACGAAAATTTCTCACTTTCATGTATTTGCAATGCCGATTTCTTCAACGCTTCTTGGTTCTGAAGTCTGTGTTAGGGAACACATTTTGATGAAAACAAAATCCCCATACTTCGTATGAATTTGCAATGCCGTTTTCCCCAAGGCTGCTTGGCTTTGATGGCTGTGTTGGGGAAACCGTCAATCGGGCCAATCAAAACGAGGCAGTTAGGGCGTTTAGATAACACTCAACATTTTACAGTTATTCAATTGTTTATCTAATGAAAAATAACATTTTATTAATTGCGATGAATGCGTAGAAATATTTCCAATCAATTGATGCAAACATCTTTTCGATCCAGTAAGAAATGTTCGAGTTATAAGCATTCGGAATCTTTCATTTTTTCCTGCATGTTCTGTGTTTAGGTTTTCATTTTACCCCCCATATATTCCGGTTAGACGTAGTCCCACGTCAAAAACTACAACCTGACGTTGTACAGAACCTTATGGACGGGGTAAAAAGGAAGGTGCGAGCATACGGGCTTGGGCTCGAAGTATGAATAAAAAGAAAATGCCAAAAGTTGTTTAATAGTTTTTATTTTACTGTCTAAAATTTTCAAAAGGATCGGTCTACTGGGCGAATTTCTACAGCGTTTTTTCCGTGATGCAATTTGATGTGACACACCCTTTAGAGGTAAACATAGTTCGACAATGTTGTAGTCCCAGTTATTCGAGACATCTTTGTAGAACAAAGTTTTTTTTTCTATCTCTTGAAATCGATATAGCGTATTTTTTCTAAGATACGTTTGGGTCACCAGGAAAAAAAAACTGTTTTCGTGCTCTAACTTTTGTAATTCAAATTCTACATGCAAACTGTCTTCGAAAGACTTTTAGAACATACTAATACAAACATTTTGCGATGCAGGACTTGTTTATATCTCAACTTTACTCAAAGTTATCGACATTTATTCCCAAAAAAACACGCTCTTTTCATTTGTTTGTCATTCTTTTTGGGGCAAACATAAACAAATTTTATTGGCAGCATTTGAAAGAGCATACTTCATTTTACACAATGTGTAATTTCCAAAACTATTTTATTTTTCGTGTTTGAGTAATTTGAAATTGAAATCATTATTTTTTGGGTAAAAAACATCAATAACTTTGAGTAGGATTAAGATATTGACAAGTTCTGCATCGCAAAATGTTAGCGTTGATAAGCTCTAAAAGTCGTATGAAGACAGTTTTGATGCAGAATTTGAAATATAAAAGTTGAAGCAAAAAATCCCGTTTTTCATGGTCACTATAATGCAAAAAAAAGCGCTAATTCGATAATATCAAAGGATAGAGAAAAATTTTGCTCTACAAAGTTGTTTGAAATAACTGGTGCTACAACATTGTCAAACTATGTTTATCTTTATTTATAAAGATAGGAAAGTTAGATATTTTATTTCATCGACAATGTTGGTCACCCTATTTTTGATAACAGAAAAATGAGCGCTCTATCATATGTAACAACTTTGTCGAAAACAGTTTTTGTCTAAAGAATAAATATCTCCCTCAAAGTTGTTCTTAGTCTTTAACAAAGTTAACAAACAAACAAAGTTAACAAAGTTAGAAATTTGTCAGTTTCTCTGAACATAACACTGCACGCTATTCCACTGCAACGCTATTTGAAGGATCCTAAACGCCGAAACATCATTCAGCGGAAAAGGGAAGGTACAAGTCAAAAAATTGTGAACAGATCGCGTGCGGGTGATAATTTTTAAATTGATTTCGTTTAAATTGGTAATATTTGTCGTTATTGAAAAAAAATTCTGTACAGAACTGCCGGAGGTAAATATAGAGATTTTCTTCGAATATGTGACTATGAAATTGAATATTATTCAGGTCCACTTCTGAAACAGCTCCGACATTGTTGGTCAGCAGGAAAGAAAGGACAGTGCTTTATAAAGGCCCCTGATATGTAGGTTATTTAAAACTTTGTTATTGAATGTATAATTGAATTATACAGTATACATTTGTTCAGACAACAAGGTGCTTCCCGAACACAGACGTATTGTCCAAAGAGTGCATCAATTACGGACGAATTATTTCTCTCGAAGTCCCAACAGAAGTGAATTGTTGCAGTTTTTGGTTGCTCGATAAAACTTTACGCGAGTGTATATGCCACAATATAGGCGTCAATTCCGTAAGCGTGCATCGGAGTTGAAACAACTGTCTAACACAGATGTTAACCGAGATGAGACTGTCCGTATCTGACAGCGTTGATTCCCCGGCACTACAGCATTTCGTGCTGGGCCTTCCAGACAAGACAAAGCTGTTAAATATCCTACGTCAACTATGCGGTCGTGTCTCGGACTCAACCTTCTTGTGACTTTTTTTTTACATCTTTTCATTCGAAGGTTATGAAGAGATTTTTCTGAGTTACAGCAGATCTGATTGCAAGTTTTCTAATGGACATGATTATACCTTAGTATCGAATCAGGCTTGGGTTTGCTCGGATGTCTCTAGTGAAGTGAATCTGGTTAATCTGACCAGTATTTATCTTGAAATTCACGTTCATTACGGATGTAGATATTTAAATCAAATCTTGGGTAGTTTATTCGATACATATTCTATGTCTGGCACTAACAGTAGTAGCGAAATGAGAATGGGATCATAATCATTATTATAAATATCAGACAACAGCCACAGTGTCGCACCACGTTGACCACATTCGGTCGGCCATACAAGGCCACACTGCCTCGTACTCTATGCCCATGAGTAGACAATTAGAACTAGATAATAGGCTAGTGTAACCTTTACTAACCGAGTGTCACATATTTTATCTGCTTTGAAATTCCAACATGCCGCCGCCACCACATAAAAAACACAAACATAAGCATAAGCTTTTGGTGAGTTTCCCATCGCCTCCGGTCGAAGCACTGTCCAGTTCCTTCCTAAAGCCCGCTTCCCTTTTCCCCCTAGACCTGGTCCTAGAGTACCACCGCCACCAGCACCACACAAGGGACCCCAATCACGATCGAATGACAGAATTAACTTGTAGACAAATTTAGACAAGATGATGACACTTGTTTTTTCTCCCTCAATACGAGCGTCTGCGTGTTGTTGCAACTAATCAGCCAAATGCAGCGCCGCTTGGAAAATTGTCTCTGACTGATGGTCGTCAATCTATGTTCTTATTTTTTTTCCCAATTTGCCACATCGTCGTGTAACAACAACAGTACGAGAGCAGCCAGCGCAAGCGGGAGGAAAAGATCCGTGCGCGGCTCAAAGAGAAGGAGCACCGCTTCGATGGCCACCTGCGGCGCGAGACGTGGATCCATCCGGAGGGTGGCTCGCGGGTCCACCGGACCGCTCCGCTGGATCCGCTCGCGGGCCAATCGGCGGCGGACACCAGCGAGGAGGAAGAGGAAGAGCTGCGTCAGCTGGATTCGATCGAGCTGAACAAGCGCTTCATCGTGAGCTTCCTGCACGTGTTGGGCAAACTGATCACCAAGACGGGGATGGAATCGTTCTCGCCGTGTGCGATCCAGATGCTGCGCGAGTTCCGGGCCCTGATCCAGCACTCGCCCATCGCGGTCACCTCGCATCGGCTGCTGCAGCTGATGTCGCTGAATATGTTCTCCATCGAGATCACCAAGCTGAAAGGTAAGTGGATACATATCATTATCGCGCGCCGCCGCAAGTCGAAAGGCCGAAAGGATTCTCGCAATTAATCAATCATCGGGGCTGAGGCTAACGGGAACGCTTTATGGCGTTGATAAAAGTTAATTTGAGAAAGGGAGAGCATTCCATAAAGGATGGAGAAAAACAAGTGCAATCTTGCTGAGGGAGAAGGGATAAAAATACCGCACTCACCTTACAAGACTTTGCTAGCCCTATCGATGATGATGGATCGTTGCCTCCGGTGTGTGCTGTCATGAGTGATGATAGCATTCGTCGCACCACCTGTGCCCTGCGTCCCGTGTATCTTTCTCTGAATGAACTATTATAGTTGCGCATCTTGGTGACAGTGTGAAAAATGTTGTTTGCCTGGTTCGTGTCGGTTTGCTACCCTCCGCGCACCGACTGGACCTCTATAACTGGTTGTGGTGCATCGGCAAGGCAAGGCTAAAATTAGACACATCCCTCGGAGCTGTTACCTTATTTACGGGCACGATCATCGGGGTCTCCGTTTCAGCTCTGATCGGTTGCCTTTTCTGAAGGGAAGATCCTGTCAGTGGAGACAACTGCGCAGCGCAGCTTTTTTTTCATGCTTCTAGTTATCGATGACAAAGAGGGTTTTGGGATGTAAGAGAGGGTCCGGGGGGATAAGGTGGGATAGATAACACGGTGTGGTCAGTTTCGAGTTGAGTGAGTGATATGATGATGAATCACGCGTGACTAACTGCGGCAGTTTGTTTACCAAATGACTCAGAATGGTTTTCTTCTTGTGGTCTTCTTGAGACCGCAACACGCTCGCTAGGATAGTTGGGATCGATGCAAGTCAGCCGATCTTAGATTCCTGACTGTGCGTGCACTTGAAGAATCAATGACTCAGATGCTGTTCTTGAAAATCTTGAAACTCGCAGATGAATGCCATTCGTACTTGGACTATTTGTAATTGATTACCTAGGTATCAATTGCTATGCTATCATTAGCTGGAAGATCATTTGTGTCATTTGCTGGAAGCAGTTGTTCTTCAAGAGACTTTCGTAGATAATTTAAAATAACGTTGAAACTCGGAATCATTGATTATTTTACAGCAGCGCTCCTGTCGGTGAATCCTGAAATGTTTTGACAGAAGTTTGTGTTGAAAAAAATCCCCTTTCAGTGCATAATGTTTCGATGCGATCAAACTAAAATGAAACTTTCCAGAAGAGAAGTTGATTACGAACTAGTTTTCAGTCAAACCCGGACCAGCTGCTGATTGATTCAGATTGTTGAATCTGAAAAACTGATATACAACAAGATAAACATCCAAAAATTAGATTTCGATAATATGCACGGCGTTGCCAATCAGACCGCGTGACCAAGCTAGCTACCTGTTCAATCAAAAATGGTTTGTGTGTGTTCTATCGTTTCCATCGGCTTCGTTCAGCACAAAACTTTGAACCTCAAATGTATTTTTAATGCAAGACGGGGTATTAGTAGTAGTGATCGCTTCATACATAGCTGACTGCGTTTGCCTTGTCGCGCTTGCATACGCAGAAAAGTGTTTGAATCACGGCGGGTTCAGATGAAAGGCTTGAACCCGGTAGTCATTACTGCTTGTTTCGTAGTGTTGTGTTGTTATTATAATTATAATTTTTTTATTTATTTCATCCGACGTTACATGGTCTTAATGAATATTATCTTATTCTAATTTATTCGGAACCTTGTGCGCAACTGAGCGGAGTTTTCGTTGAATTCAGAAAGATTAAACACGGCATTGAGATTACGCATGACTGCTCATTACCATTGTAGTCCTGTCTTCGTCGTGACAGTCGAAAAAATTTGAAGGTCCTGAGTGCGTAACCAGGAATATTGATGTCCACAAGTGTCAGGAGGTTCGGAGCGTCGAGCTCGGCGTTGTATTGCGTGCGGATTGTGTGGTGTAGTCAAATGTAGCCATCTGAAATAATAGAAAAAAAACAAGGATATTCGGGATAATATTAAAATTACAAATTACAAATAAATTTCTTTCGATAATTCCTCATCCATGTTACAAATGTAAAATAAGAAAAAAAAACTTTATTTAAATTTTTTTTTCTGACATTGTCAACCTGTCCTATGAACAGCTTGAACAGGTG
Source organism: Toxorhynchites rutilus septentrionalis (assembly GCF_029784135.1). Taxonomy (NCBI): domain Eukaryota; kingdom Metazoa; phylum Arthropoda; class Insecta; order Diptera; family Culicidae; genus Toxorhynchites; species Toxorhynchites rutilus. The sequence continues at coordinate 187,952,074 of NC_073744.1, read as the reverse complement.
GACGAGACGCCACTATTGCCAATGATATTCAAAATTTGAATAATAGTTGCATTCACAACTCAATGGAATGAAAATTTATTCTACCGATTATTTGTTGATTACCATACTCATTCCGATCTTGTATAAACGCTATGTTATGATTAGGGATGATCTCCAAATGAAACAAAGTATAAATTACTCCATTTATTTCAACATGCTTGCTGTTTGATGCCTTTTCTGCTATCGTTTATTTGTTTTTCACACATATATTTTTCGTTTTTTTTAATATAAAAAATTAATTCAATTTTTGATCCTTTCCTTCAAAGTCATAAAAAACCTTTCTCATATATAAAATTCAAATTCTTTCAGGAGTTGATAGAGAACCATATTTAATGAAAAAAATCCTTCTAAACATACATCCGAAATTCAACAATGACAGAGTTATTGAACTTTTCTTCTGTTTCGGGTTCTGTTTCAAAAATTACGCTATGTTGGACAATTCTATTGCTTTCATTTGAAAGATGAGAGAATTTTAAACAAGATACAGTGGTGAAACTTCCAAGTGAGTGAATTTAAGTATCATTTAAGAAGAGAAAAACTTAAAAGTTTAGTGGTTTTCATGATTTTTTTTGAAATTTTTTTAGGAGTCAAAAAAATGCCAAAATTGACAGTGCTTTTCTTCCAATGTATGGGAGACTGGTTGGCAGTTGTATGGCCTATTCATATAATATTGATAAACACAAAAACATTGAGGAAAACGAATTTAAATTTTAAAAATATTTTTTTAATGTTTTTTTTTTTTTTTATCTGTATTATAGTGATTTTCAACTCATTAGGCTGATTCGTCACTTTTACTTCCATTTTTGGAAGAATGTCGGGAGTGAGAATTGAACTCGTGACCTTTAGCGTGAGAGGCATGGATGTTACCACTACGCCAGATCGACTCCCTTTTTTTAATGTATTTTTTTTGACAATTTGTTTTTTTTTCAACGAAAGCTTGAACAATTTTGTATACTTCATTGTCCGACCAAAACCTGGAAGGATTTTTCTTGAATTTAAGGTTTTTTAAACTATTTTCGAAAAAAATATCCCAAAATTTAAAAGACCTACATAATTTTAGTCAGGAAATAAAATTTAGGAAAATAAAAATACAAAAAAATAATTTGAACATTCAAATTCATTTTTCTGAAAATATGAAGAAATTTAACAAGCAAGCGGTAATTTTATCTATTTACCCTGAATCAACAGTATGAAGGGGGACATCATGAGAAAGGTGGGTTTCGCCTTCTAGTTGGAATTTCCCATCGTTATTTACTATCTCTACCCAATCAGCATCACAATAAGGTAATATGAGCTATGTTTCTGAGTTCTTTATTATGCTTCGATTATGCATTTTGCAATGTTTATATATCGAAGTTTCCCTGTACAGAGGAATAGAGAGAAATACAGAGAGAGAGAGAAATGCAGAAAGAGGAAAATGAAGAGAGAGAGAAACACAGTGAAAGAGAAATAACGAGAGAGAGTGAGAAATATATGGAGAAAGAAATAAAGAAAGAGAGGAAGAAATACAGAGTTCGTTTTTTTATATGCGAAAAAAAAGGTTTGCCTGTACAGAGAAAGATAAGAAGAAATATAGAGAGAGAAAGAACTACAAAGAGATGGAGAAAGAGAAGCAAGGAATACAGAGTTAGAAAGCGAGATACAGACAGAGTGAGATATACAAATATTCAAAGAGAGAGTGAGAAAGAAAGGGTAAAAAAGAGAACAAAAATGAAAATATCATAATGTATTGAATGCTACGCATATTTCAATATCATCAATCATGTTGTTTGGTTTCTTTTAATTCTGAAAAAAATGTGTAGGGTTTGGTTTCCAGGACACGACCGTATTGTGGACGTAGGAATATTGTAGGAATTCAATCACGTTGTTCAATTCGTTTGTTTAGCACTCGGATTTTCACATCTAAATTTTCGAAATAGTTCTTTAGTAGAGAATTTTGGTGGCCCTGAAAAGGGCAGATGATTTGCGTGTTTTTGTACGAGAGAACAATACACAAGGTGGTTATATGTCGAAATTTGTGTCCATCGTGAACGTTCTTGTTCTAGATACCTTTGTTTATTTTTGACAAGATTCAATCATACACAAACACTCGTCACCTGACGGCATGAAAAGCAACGCGATACATCTCTTCATCGAGCTTCCACCTCGAATTTGAAAACCAAAATTTATTGGGCGTTTGTTCTGTTTTTTTTTTTTGCATGAAAAGCACATTTATTTGAATAATAAAATGAATTAAAACCTCTGCTTTTTCCAATCTTTTTTGGAAATTTACGGATTCCGTCGCTAAAGAAGCATTCATCCTTTGAAGTCAAGGATGTATCCAGCCGATTTTTGAAACTCTGTTTTGAAATAAAGCGTATTTCACTCAAAGCGTTCTGCATCGATCGAAATAAATGGTAGTCGGAAGGTACTTGGTCTTGGAGTTATAAGGAGTTATAAGGCGAGTGAACCAGAATTTTCCATCCGCTATTTCCCGAACAGTTTTTACATCGAACAACACCATGAGGCCGAGCGTTGTAATGATGGAATATTATCGACTTGTGTTTGGTCCTAAATTCACACACTTGGAAGCACCCAATGTCAGAAACTATTACTGCTGAACAGTACCAACTACAGTTAATACGTTTGAACAGAGCTATGGAGGAAAACAACGACCGGAATGGGAGATGAGACACGACAAGGTAATTTTACAGTGTGCTAAGGCCAGACCTCATACTCATGGATCTGTCAACGATTATCTAGGGAAAGTGAACAGGTGGTTCACTCCTCATCTGCCATATTACCCACAGAATGTCCCCTCAGATTACTATTTGTTTCGGTTCACGGAGTCGGCCCTTTCTGAAGAGCGGTTTCGATTTTATGAAGAAATCAAAGATTGGCTTGAGAAGTGGGTCGCTTCAAAACAACCATACTTCTAGGAACGTGGAACCTGTGTATTACATGGAAAATGGCCTAAGCTTTTGATTTCTGAATGCCTTTTTTATCAAAGAAAATAAAATAAAATACACGCGCTACTTTATTGAACGCAACAAGTTATGGTAACATAGTCAGTTGATTACTCCTCGTCCGAAATGAAATCAGTTCCCTACACTGAGTGCGAGGAAAGTGCGCACACATGGGATGCACTCTGGTGATATCAACAAGTGGTACCCGCTGCCAAGACCATCAAGAAGTTCTAGAATTCCATGCGACAACGACGATAACGACGATGATGATGATGACGGATGGGAGTACCGTTAGATTTTGCTACACACATCACGTACATTATGCTGTCGTTCGCGTCGGGACGTCGGATATCGTTCGGGCTTGCACAGAACAGGAGGTGTTGCGTGTCTTCGGGACTGAGCAAAAAAAAAGAAGATTGTTCTGAGCAACGAAGCGATAGAAGCGTGAAGAATTGCCACCATAACGCGCGCGCCCTGATGGACCATGTGTGGGCTTTGGCAGCAGATTGGACACAGGTTTTTCTGCCGATGCTCCAATGAGTTACTGAATTCACCTCCCGTGCGCATTGGCTGGACTTTAAACAGTCAAACTCTCCGTCATTCTTCAGAAAGTGGTCGTCTCGAGGGGAAACCCAACTCTTCGTAAGAAAAATGGCTCTTTGTCAGAGAAAGTTAATTTAGATGATCATGAAAAATGAAAAGAGCCTTTCCAGCAAACAACGCTTAGGAACAGGGTGGGGGTGAGGGGTTGTGAGCTTATGGGAATTGCGTGTTTTCACGAGAGGCCTCCACAGGCGTGTGAAAATGTGAGGAGAGGACCTACCATAAACCTCACGATGCCTACCCAGCGATAAAAGTCGTCAGTCGCCCTCGACTCCTCCTAGTCGCCACGATGGCGATTCAATTTGATGATTATCGCCGTCGCAGGAGCTTTTCAAATATTGCACATTGAGCATGGATCGCGAAGCTAAGCGAGAATGTGCCAGTGTTTCTTCCGGTATCTCGAAACTTCGACCAGAATTAATCAGTTTAATTATGCAACCCCGCTGCTAGGTAATTGATTTGACTAATCAGCAGAAACAAAGCTCTTGGGTCGTTTATTTTCCTCATTGACACCTTGCTGGGAGGATCGTTCCAATGTTTTGAACGATCTTCAGAAATGAGAAATGTCAATTCCGCCATTTGATTCCATTTTGGCGAGGCATTTTGGTGCCCTTCGATTCTTCCTGTTTATTAGAAGTTGCACCAGAAACAAAATATATATAATAACAAAAACAAATCGAAATTCATGGCGCGGATCTTCTCGTGCACCGCACATCTCCGATACTTCTCTTTTTATGATCATTTGCTTCGTGTGTTTTGCTTCGATCTGCGATATATACATTTTTTTTGTCTGTTATACATTGCAAGGCTGCACTCAAGGACGGTTTGAAAACGAACATTGCACTCTCGATGGTTGGTGCGCCGCAGCTTCTCGGTGCCGATGATGATGGGTTTGGTGAACCCCGACAGAGACAGAAAGAGAGGGCCCCCCCATTCCTAAATGGCATCCCGATCCCACTTCCGATGTCCATCGAATTCGGGTTCGCGCTTTCCCATGCTTCAAAATCGCTACGTGCCGAAAGTTGCGTATACACAAGTTTCGAACGGAACGGAAATTCATCGTATAATTTTGGAAACTTTTACGACACGTCAATCGGGTTTGGGACGCGAAAAAAACTTCAACAGGGTTTTTAATCCGCGATGAACACGATTCAGATTAACTGCATGGTTTGGGTTTTATGCTTTTAAAGGGATTCTCGAGAGGAAACGAATATGTCGATAAGAAATTACCCAAAGCTGTCAAAGCGCTGCAATCGAAGATGGCAATAAACTGGTGGTGCCCTTGGGAGTGTTCGGAATGTGGACCCCAGATGTGTCTCGAATTCAACGGGCTCCCAATCCCAACAGATTGATCAGCTAAATGAGGAATGAGGTAAAAAATCGAAAGCGAAGTTGATGGCGATCACTTTCCCATGTGCTAGAGAATGTGATGGATTTGGTCGAAGACGGTGGCTTGTGGGGCCCAGTGTTGTGGAGTTTTTGCTCAAAAGTACCCACCTAGAGGTCAAAGTAGAGATTGATTCTACACTGTTCCAGGTATTAGCAAGTCGAGCGCTACTACAGACACCGTCAAAAAAAACTTCGACCTAGAAACTTCTTTCATGAGGATCACATCTTTCGGGAACATAGAACCTGTTTTTTTAAATTGGCCTTTTTCATGGTTAGAGGCGTAAGAATGGAATAGCCTCGAGCATCTATATTTTAGCTTGAGCTGGAGTCTTCGTAGTTGCTCTCCTAACCTGAACCAGCGAAATTGTACAAAAAGAACACAGATTGGTAGTTTTTCTTCATTTGTCTTTTTTTTAAATGCAACAGAGTTTCCTGGATAATACGAAAAGAGAACGGAAGAACTCCCCTAAATAAACCGGACTTACGATATATTTCTAAATTTATGGTGGTAGAATGTCCTTCAATGTATCGTATTATTTGTCAAACGAGTGGCGGCGGAAATTATCTATGAGTGTCCATCAGACGATGAATTTTAACTCGCTACGACGAAGGTTATCTCTGGGAATCTTACAACATAGAGATATCTTCTTTTACTTAGGTTATATTAATTCTCTAAAAATACAATATGCTTTGAAACATATTATTCTTTGAATTTTCATATTATGCTTTGAATTACACAAACAATTCCCACCAGACGGTATGAATTTTATCGATTGTCCACCTCGGATTGAAATCGCAATGAAAATCACACCGCAGTGTGTGGTATCTTTCATTCACAATCTACACTATCGATCCTCATAAGTGATTTTGCTTTCGGATTTCGTGTCGGGCAAAATCATCGTCAGCCTGAAAAACAAGAGTGGAATAGAAATCGCAAATGATACCTTCCGTAATCTCGCTCAGCGCAATGTGCAAAAACGAAGTTTAGGTTGCCAATGTCTCCCTCAATCAGGCGCAAATTTCGGACGTTTTTCGATATTTGAACAAATAAAAGAAATAATATTTTTACCATCCATTATTGTATTATTTGGTATGACAATTTGGTTGGACAAGCAACATTTTTTTTAGACAAAATGGCAACCGTTAATAAACAGATTTTCCTGACGATTCTCATTCATTGAAATAAATCGGTTTAGTAGAACTTGAGATATCGTGTACGCCAACCTAACAAAAATAGTTTCGAGTCAAATACATTTGGAGGTTTGAGTCAAGGTTGTACCTGATTAGATTCCGCGTCACCGTCAGAATGGCTATATCTCGGTGAATAATGGGAATTTTGAAAAATCTTTTCAAAGTTACGAGAGTGTTGGATTCAATCTGGTAATTTGCCTTTTCCGCGGGACCTCTGTAATTCAAAGATAAAGAATGAGAACGTTCCCGATGGTGCTCTGTGCTTGTGTTGGCATTGAAATAAGGCAACAAATTGCAACATTAGTTTGTGTATTGTTCTCGCGAGGGCAAAAATGAATCATCAATTTATCATCGTTAACAGGTACTAGTATTGTATAAATTAATGAATTAAATCGCAAATAAAATTTATTCTATACTCACTATTCCGTCGCAAGGGCGGAATCAATATTTCTGTTTTCTCTTGCTATTTTTTCTTGTTTTTTTACTTTTTTTGTTAGAGCAACTAGACCGAACTTGCTTCTGCGAACCAAGTCGCAAAATTGAAAATGTCGAGTTATTGATTGCATTTGGTTAAGCATTATGTAAGCTACATACCGTATTTATCAGATTTGGAAAATCACGCATACAGCAGGAAAAACGGATCGAAATTGTTATGAATGATCAACGAAAACCTCTCATAGTATGCAGTCAGAGCGGACCATGGGCTATTAACCATGGCGATATGGCTCTATATCATATGCAGACAGAATTGTATGTCGAAATTAAACAATTCAAACCAACCATTTTTTTGTAAAAGCTGCGAGATACCTTGTTGGAATGCGCTTAAACCCGTTTACGTAGAAGGTACACAATTTGATTAAATTAAATAATGAACGTGGTTTACTCACACTGAACGGATCAGTGAAAAATGCTGATCTTCAGTGTGAGTGAATCATTGGTTCAGTCAGAGTGGACCAATGTACGCCAAATAGCTGTCTTGTTTCCAGAAATGTTAGCTACTCTCTAACAATATTGTCACGTATGATAATTGCAAAAAACATTGAAAGCTTCGAAAATTGCAGAACTCGAACTCGAGTTTTGACGACTTTGTGACATTAACAAATGAAGTCCGATTGAGCTGAAATTTCACATGAGGTATTATTTTGTGGAAATCAAAACAGCGAAGCAATAAAATTCTCCAATCAACTCTCAGCCTCAGCATTAACACGTACTGTTGATTGCTCGCTGTCTAGAGCGACACTGAAACATTTAATATGGTGAATATTCAAGTAGTTTTCTAGTATATCTTGACAATCGCAGTGGAAAAAAATTTCCCCTTTAGTTTTGAACCGGAGAACACAGCTCTCACTGCAGTAAAATACCTTCTTCGCATCCGGTTTAAAATGTGTTACACTGTGTCACTTTTAACCCGATAACAATGCATGAACCCGCGAAAAGTGAAAGATCGATCGGAAAAACTAAGACATACACGATTCATCGGTCATCTAGCTAACAAGCCGAAGGTAGCGATGTTTTTCAAATGGAATTTATCCATTCCGATAGTTTAGTTCAATTTTACAAACTGGCATTTTTCAAGGCTAGAGACGAATAAAAGGGGAAAGTTTGAGGGCTCTACAATTCAAAACATAATCATCACCAATAAATCCGATCCCCACTCCTAAATTCACAAAAGCTCTTTTCCGCTGTCAGCATACATCAGAAGCAATCTATTTACGATCTTAACTCAATTACTTCATTTGGGCTTATTTCGCGATACTTATACAGCCATTCCATGTCAAATCAATATAGTGGTTCTCAGATTTTCGTCAAAAGTGGTAATTTTGTTCTTTATCGCAAAACATTAGACCCGTATGTTCTTATTTTTTCGTTAGGGTGACCATTTCCAACCGATTTAGGTAATCGACATAAATTGCAGGCAATACCTTTTATAAAAAAAATATTGAACACGCAAAAAACAATGGATTTATTTTTCGTAATTATTGATTGTAATCGTTTTTTTATTGTTTTTTGATGGCTTTGGACTAGAGAGCGCTATATATTTTTTATATTTATTTTTTATGAAAGCTTTTTTACATAACATATATCGATACCAGAGATGCTAGATTTTTGGTTTTTGAGGGTTGAAGATAGAGAGCGCTATATGTTTTCATATTTTTCTGGAAAGCTGAATGATTTTTCGGACCTTAACTTTGGAAAATCATTTCTTAAAAACGAAAAAAAATGGCATCTCTGATATCTAAATATGTTATGTAAAAAATCCTCAGTTTTCCAGAAATAATATAAAAAAATATAGCGTCCGCTGAAATCCATGCCATGAAAACAATAAAAAACGACTACAATCAATAATTACGAAAATGAAGTCCATTTTATTTGCAATTTTATAATAAACTAGCTAACCCGGCAAACTTCGTCCCGCCCATTTACTTGATTAATTCTCGAGTAATGCAGAAATTTGTGTTTTATTTGTATGGCAGCCACCCCTAAGAGAGGGGGGAGGGGTATCTAACCACCATAGAAACATTCATTGCATCTTAAAGTTTCCATATGCCTAATTTGGTTTAATTTGCTTGATTAATTCTCGGGTAATGCAAAAATTTGTGTTTCATTTGTACGGCAGCCCCCTCTAAGAGAGGGGGAAGGAGTATCTTAACACCATAGAAACATTTATTGCATCCTAAAACATCCACATGCCAAATTTGGTTTCATTTGCTTGATTAATTCTCGAGTAATGCAGAAATTTGTGTTTCATTTGTATGGCAGCCCCCCCTTTGAGTGGGGGAAGGACTGTCTAACCATCATAGAAACATTTATTGCACCCTAAAACATTCACATGCCAACTTTGGTTTCGTTTGATTGATTAATTTCCGAGTAATGCAAAAAATTGTGTTTCATTTGTATGGCAGCCCCCTCTAAGAGAGGGGGAAGGAGTATCTTATCACCATAGAAACATTTATTGCATCCTAAAACCTCCACATGCCAAATTTGGTTTCCTTTGCTTGATTAATTCTCGAGTAATGCAGAAATTTGTGTTTCATTTGTATGGCAGCCCCCCCTTTGAGTTGGGGAAGGACTGTCTAACCATCATAGAAACATTTATTGCACCCTAAAACTTTCACATGCCAACTTTGGTTTCGTTTGCTTGGTTAATTTCCGAGTAATGCAGAAATTTGTGTTTCATTTGTATGGCAGCCCCCCCTTAGAGAGGGGGGAGGGGTCTCAAAATATCACGAAAACCTTCCCCGGCCCCAAAAACCCCTACATACCAATTTTCATGTCGATCGGTTCAGTAGTTTCCAAGTCTATAAGAATCAGACAGACAGACAGACATCACTCCATTATTATATATATAGATAGATAGATAAGGATTTAATAGCTTTTGCCAGCAAATTTGATATGTCGATTATCTAAATCGGTTCAGTGGTTCAAAAGTTATGAATTTTTGAAAAAAAGTCGTTTTTGGAGAAAACGACTTTTTTATAAGAATAAGATGATTTTTTGGACCTCCCTAAAATGGAAATGGGCACCTTAACGAAAAAAAATAAAAAATACGGGTCTAATGTTTTACGATAAAGAAAAAAATGACCACTTTTGCTAAAAATTTGAGAACCACAGATAGATGTTATAATTCCCAATTTTTCGAAGAAATAACGACACTTACCTCGAAAATGTATGGTTTACAAAAATAAATTAGAAGACTGTAATTAATTAATGCAATTTGATTGAAACACACTTTCGTTCAAATCGGTTCATTCGTTTTATTTTTTTGATCACGTTCGATTAATTTTATAGATCGGTAAAACATTCAAAAACACTTACGATAGATTAGTGATTTTTTATTTAACAACCAAAATATTCACTTGAAATAATTCATATGACAGAACAACGTTTGCCGGGGCAGCTAGTATATTATACAAATGCTATACGGTATAGCATATAATACCAGTATTGGAGAGTGGTACATTTTCTGTTATTTTTAGGCTGATTTAATGTAATAGATCGGACATGTGCTAACATCAAGTTTTGAGTGTATTACTTGATTTCCATATTTCTATACGCGGCGGCGTTTGGTGATCCATAAAAATAGTTGAGATAACAACTCCCGATATTCTGGTTATTTCTCATATATACGATGAGACAACTTCGTAGAAATTTGAAGATTCGAAAATATCAACGGATTCACACAAAAATTGCATCTCTGGTTTTCCGTAGTGCTTTTTTGGCTCGATCGAAAGAGATATTAAGATCGACAGGTCAATTGAAATACTCGTAGATATACCTATCCTAACGAAGTAAATTCATAGTTATACCTTGAAGTAAAGGTGAGAGAGCAACGAACAGTCATCGGGTGCGGAAAAATTAAGTTTTAGGGTTTATGCAATCAAATCTATTCGTGAAAATTTTCCGTTTGCATGTTTTGCTCGTTTCTCGCGCCGTTGTTTTCCTCTCGAGTGTACTGTGTTTATGTGCGTGTGTGATAGCCAGAATCTCAGTTCAAATTCTTTATACCAGACGCGATCGAGGCAGGAGTCGCATTAGTTCTACTAGCAGAATGGTGACCCAACCATGTCGAGGAATATCAATACCGCAGCTAAGTTCTTTTTGAGTATAGTTTGCCTTCTTTAATAGTATTGATGATTCGCAATTCGTAATTTCGAATACCGATCCGAAAGCTCTCCGAAATCCACTTCACATAAAGACTCTCTCAGTGTTGTGAGAGGGAGAAGAGACGGTGGATGCGGCTGTGGTGCGAGAGTGTGGCCGTACGAGTCGTGTGTGGTCGTGGGATTGCAGCCGTATGGAATTGTATTGGTGTGGGTGCCTTGCTTTCCCTCGCTTTGACTCTTTGGGCGGGTAGGGTGGTTAGCAGCGTTGCCAATGTTCCAGTTTAAACTGGATTCTTCCAGTTTTTTTTTCTCGATCCAGTCATCCAGTTGAACCCTAAAATCTTCCAGTTTTCTGGAATATCGTCCAGTTTTATCCAGTTTTTAATATATGTGCCCTAGTTTTATCTATGTTATGTAAAATCAATTTACAATGAAAAATATTATCTGTCCCTCCCTCTTCCTATTCCTTATGTAATTTTATTTTCTGACATTTATCATTCGACCTTGGATCGATCTCTGGCGAGGTTATAAGTCGGTTCTTTCCATTTTGTTCAATCCGTCGATGATTTGTCGAAAATTCCAAAACGAAGAGCTTTCCCGAATGGTGGAAACTTATCAAACTACTTTAGAAACATGGTACCACTCAATTGATAATTTTATTTAACAGCCTAGATTTAGCATCAGATGTTATAGATCCTCCAAAATATTCTGAAGTTCAGAAGGTCATAGAGTGAATAGTTTCCATTGACTATAATTGATATGAATATAAAACCCAAGTGACCTTGCTTCCGTTTACAACAAAAGGATATTAGTTTCTCATAGTCACTCAAAGGAATTTTAGTTCTAAATATAATTGATTTAAGCAATGCAAACAAACTCCCCTAAATAGCTAATGCATATTTTGCATAAAGGGTGTGTCACATCAAATTGCATCACGGAAGAAACGCTGTAGAAATTTAATTTTTAGGAATTATATCTTCAGCTTTCGCTTATAATCAGATAAGAGTGTATAGATCACGTTGGCCATGCTTCACTGTCAATTTTTCGTAAATTTGGAATAATGTCGTCGAACGAAAAAGAGCGTCGTGAATTAATCCTGCGCACTCATTTCGAGAATCCGGAGTTGTCACATCGGGACATCGGTAAGATGCTGGGAATCGTCCTATCCACGGTCAGCAGAGTACTAAAACGATACATCGAGAACATAACCATCGACCGGAAGGTGAAGAACGGCAAAAATGGATGCTCCGTCAGTGAAAAAGATCACAAGCGCGTAGTTAAGCAGTTTGGACGTGATCCGAGAAGTTCGGTCCGGGATGTCGCCAATAAGCGGAATTTGTCAAGTTCATTCGTCCAGCGGACCAAGCAGCGGGAAGGCCTGCGTACATACAAGGTTCAGAAGGCTCCTAACCGCGACGAAAGGCAAAACATGGTGGGGAAGACGCGAGTCCGGAAGCTGTACACCGAAATGCTGACGAAGCCGCATTGCCTTGTAATGGACGACGAAACCTACGTCAAAGCGGACTTTCGTCAGCTGCCGGGCCTGTTGTTTTTCTCCGCAGAGGACAAATTCAGCGTTCCGGAGGAGATTCGCAAGCAGAACCTATCCAAGTTTGCCAAAAAGTACATGGTGTGGCAAGCGATCTGCTCTTGCGGAAAGCGGAGCGCCCCCTTCGTGATGACCGGCACGGTAAACGGGCAGGTTTACCTTAAGGAGTGCCTACAGAAGCGCTTACTACCACTATTGAAGCAGCACGAGGGCCCGACCATCTTCTGGCCGGATCTCGCTTCGTGCCACTATTCAAAGGACGTGTTGGAGTGGTACGAATCCAACGGGGTCACTTTATTGCCAATGAAAATGAACCCGCCCAACGCGCCGGAGCTTCGCCCAATAGAGAAATATTGGGCGATTATGAAGCAGGCCCTCCGGAAGAACCCAAAAGTTGTCAAATCGGAGGCGGACTTCAAGAGAAAATGGATTTCTGTTCAAAAAAAACTACAACCTGACGTTGTACAGAACCTTATGGACGGGGTAAAGAGGAAGGTGCGAGCATACGGGCTTGGGCTCGAAGTATGAATAAAAAGAAAATGCCAAAAGTTGTTTAATAGTTTTTATTTTACTGTCTAAAATTTTCAAAAGGATCGGTCTACTGGGCGAATTTCTACAGCGTTTTTTCCGTGATGCAATTTGATGTGACACACCCTTTAGAATGCATGTGAACCCAAATAAAACCATCCCTCAAATATTATTTCACAGTAATTACAGTTACAGTTTTATGAACCACATACAAAACCTACATCAATTTAGATAAATGAAAAATGAAATTAGTAGCTTTAGTCTATGGACCGTGATATAAAATTGATTATATCGTAGGGTCCATTTGTTTAGAGAAGTTCTCTCGGTTACCTTCTCAGGTTTCCGACATGTAACTGTCCGTCATCGCGATTGGATTAGCGATTGAAAAAAGAACATGTATTTATGAATATATAGTCGGTCCAATCAATTTAACAGGTTTTCCTTCTCAGGATACCTAGAGAGAATCTATAACGTGTGTGACATATAAAATTTTCGAAAATTCGTTTCGACGAGTGGTCGATGGTTTGCGTTAAAAGAATCACATCACTTACCGCAGTGAATCCTGATTTTTCTTAACCATTCCCACTAACAACTATCCCTTCCATGATAAACGCAAAGGAACCACGATATAGAGGCGACCCTTCTGGCCTTCGGGAGGCGAATATCATACTAACATTCCTTCCCTTCCCCAGGTGACTGTAAGGTCTTGGCCGGCGTCGTTATTGACCATTGACCATTGACCACAACGAGAATGATTTGCTAGTCCCAAGCGTCATTCTGTGTGTTCTTTGTGCAATTTGGTTGATTCAGGCCAATCACGGAGAGCAACTACGAATTGTACAGTCTACCCAAGCTCAAGCTCAAGTTATACCTTGAAGTAAACGTTTTATCACTCTAGGAAGAAATTGGATTGTTTCTCAAAACTATAGAAAATATTTGATGGATACGGCGGGAGGTGTGTATTTTCTGAGAGCTCAGATGATAACACGACAACCAAATGCCGATCGAATCATTCAGCTTAGCCTAAATCTCATCCTAATGATCCATCCATTTGGACCTAATCAAAGCTACCGATACCGCATTGCCAACGCCGTGCCAGATTTTTCGTTGTAAGCGCTTAGTGAAATGCTTCCCCTTTCCCAATCATATCCACCAGCATGCATATAAACGGCAGTAACAATCCGACATTCGACAATGGGGGAATGGAAATCCAAACAACAATATCTGGTGGTGGGTAATAAAATAGCCATGATCTTGACACTGATGAAGAACGTGTTTTTCCCGCGAGCGGCATCTCCCGTCAACGAAGCGCGCGGCGGCGGCGGCGACGGAATCATACGGTCCACTCGGGCCGTTTTCCGTAGCCCAAGGGAGTTGAGGAGGAATTGAAGGACGCGTTACACGGCACACAGCAGATTTAATCAAGATATGCACAAACAGGTAGATGACGGCACTTTTTCCGCTCTCGTGGTCTTTCTCTTCTTTCACTTGTTTATTTTTATCCGAGTTTCGTCGGTCGCGCGAACAAACACACAAAAATATTAATCACCGCGGGCTTGCGGAAATTTGCGATCCCAACCAATTACTGTTCGGAGAGTGGTGTGTTCAATGCGAGTGTCGGAATAAACAATATCCCGGCCGGGAATTTGGTTAATTTCCAAAAATCCGGCCACCGAAGGAAATTAAGACGTTTAACGATTTTGGGACGCGCGGATATTAAAACCGTTCTAGAACAGTTTTAATGTAGTTATTCATGTTTTTTTTCGGACCCGCCAGGGAAACCCAAATAATCATTTGCATTTTTGTCGGATATTTATGTGGGACCGGTCTCTCGTTCTCTCGAAACGATCTGGAATTTGACCTAATTTGGGGTTATTTATTTTATATGCACCGAATCGAAATGCGTCGAGCATCTCCTCTTCACGGACTCCTATGGTGATCATTTTTTATTGTTGCATCGTAATCTTCATGGAAGAGAGGTGAGGAAGGTGAGTAATTTATGGATCGTTGGCGATGTGAAAGCATACCCCATCCGCGGTCCGACCACCGATGTGCAATATAGCCTGGTTTTTAATCAAATACGCTCAATCAGTCTGCGCAAAAATTCCTTCATCCCGAGTGGGCCAGGTAAAAGGCTTCTCTCGCCTACGCGCCGCTTGCGTCCACCACAAATGATTGGCAATAAAGCCTCTGTATGCAGTTTTTCATTGCCCCTTTCTTCCGGGCGCAGCTCAATTTCTCCTCTCAATTGCTCAATCCCAAGTGCGCCAAAAAAAAAAACCAACGATTCGAACAACAGCCCAAGTAGTGGCTTATTATCATCCCCACATCTCGGAAACGCCGCCACCGCGGTGAAACCGCGCGCGCTTTTGCCCTATAATCAATGCACACGCTCTGACCGCTTAAACACACAAAAGATTTGAATATCAACCCAATCTAGCCGAATGGCGACTAGCAGCGAGAGCACAGGGAAAAAAAATGACGCGAAAACCGTACCTTCTTCTTCCTCCTCCCCCGCAACCGCACCCGCGTGTGTGTGTGTAAAATTGGAGTACGAATTGCACTGATTTTTAATAATAAGACATTGCAGCCAACGAAAATGCTCTCACCGGAACCGTTACGAGACGCTGCCGTTGACCAGCGGCCCGGATGGACGCGGACAGGCGGTTGGGGTTCTTATTCCCTCAGTTGCTTTGATTGTTATCTCGGCAGAGGGTCTTTCTCGCTTGGACCTTGCTCCCTTGGGCCCACACCACCCCCACTGCCACAAATGACGCACACGGACAGTAATGATGATGATTGCCCCTCACTCTGCTGGTGGGTTGGTGGTAATTCTATGAAATCGAGTCTTCCGAGTGTTTCCTCCAGAGTTCGAGGGCCGAGATTTTCAACGACTTTTTACGCCTTCGTTTCTTCGTCACTCTACCTTTGTGTGTACTCCCTCCCCCACGGGACACAAGAAGCACGGTTCAACAATCGGTTTGCGCTAATTATTCTATGCAGATTGTTTTCGCTTTGTTCGGTTTGATAACGAATGGTCGGGGTTGCATGACGCGGGAAGAATAGTATGTTCTCAAGAGCAGGCGAAGACGTTGGGTAAACCGACTCCAGCTGGAATTCGCGTCTAGATCGTGAAGTTAACGGTGGTACGACATATCCTGTTTGCAGCTAGTGATGTAAGATTTACACGTGTTATTGAACTTGTTTCCACTCTAGATCGCGGATCGTGCGCCGACGTTTTTTGCCACTAGCTAGCAGAATTCTGGGAAGTTATCAGGTCGGAAGCATGTCCGGTGGTTCGACTATAGACCACCCTCTGACAGACCCTCCAATAGAGTTGTGAGAACTAAGTTTCTGGGAATCACACCTTCGTCGACTTCGAAGCCGCTTACGATTCTATCGACAGAAGCCAGCTATGGAGAATCTTGGACGACCAGACTTCTTCAGGCCCCACTGCACCGAATGTGTGTGTGATTGTCGGGCGATCTCTCGGAACTGTTTCAGATTTGCAGGAGACTTCGACAAGGGGAGAGCTATTATTAGCTGATATTTTTGGTGACCCTGAAAAGAGCCGATGGTTTGCCTGATTTTGTCGCTTAGGACACATCGAAAGCCAAAGTCTATCCTGCCCATGTTTTCATAGGAGACGTAATCACCAACACCATTAGTGTTGGGAAAACGCAAATTTGTTGTTTTTTCCCTACAAACGTAACCATGCAAATTTCCAATGAAATAATCTGTCCAGGATATGAATCGGCAAAAAGAGGGCCTAGGAGATTTTGCGGATTAAAACATATTTTTTTCATTTGGAAAACGCTTGCGTTTATTTATGCGGACAATCAATCGTTTCAATCAACATTTGTTCGCGTAGCTAGACGTTATCACCAGATTGCTCTGTCTGTAGCGTTAGTATTTCCATTCCCGATAATAGTCAAATCGTCTCCGTCGATAGTTTCAGTTGTTATCGGATAAAATCAAAAAGGTTTGGAAGAAATTTAGTGAAATGTCTGAAAAAGGTGCTCTGGATTTGTTGCGAGTCTATGATAGTACTTTTTTCCTGAATACTCTGGGATATGATAAGAACAGTAGGTTCGTGTTTTTTTCAATTAATTGAATTTGTAAAAGCAATCTGTAATGTTGGTAATTTTAACAACATAATTCACCGATATCACGATCAATTGCATAAAGATGGTGGAGTTACTTACACCAACTGTATGAGAAAATACTGAAATCGTGACAGGCTTGTTTGGACTCTACAAAGAATGTGATTCAAATGTAGATTTAGCTTATCGCACATAATACTGACAGTTGTTGATTTTCGAACGATGTATGAAAGCTGTATGGAACTACGTCTGTTATGCGGACAAACAGTGATTTTTCGGAAATGATTTTTCAAAATTACTCAAATGTTTCCGAACAAAAAATGTTTGTTTGCATGTTGAGCAAACGTATTACATTGCGTAGAATGTATAACGGCCGAAAAGTCGATTTTGTTCATTTTGTCGCTTACGTCTCCTATACAAACATGGTCAGTATCGTTGATACTCCCACATAAATGGGGAGAACTCGGCATTCTCTGATATTCTGTTGAGAAATGTGCACAAAGAAGATGGGTGTGTATTGTCGGGGACATAGCCGAAAAGACGTAGGACTACACCTAGGGCTGTCAATTCAAATTTTGTTTGAATTTGTTTGATTTTTTTCAAAGGGATTTGACCTCGTAAAATACCAATTCGGAGAACATAGCATATAATGCACCAATTTACGAAAACTGATTGATCGTTCGGAAAATGTTACCAATAAATCATTCACGATTTCCTAATCATCATGCCAGCAACCAGATGGTAGCGGAAATGAGGCTTTCCAGAATAATGTTTAGTTTAGTTTAGTTTTCCAAATTAGTCTTTTTTAAAGCTAGAGGCGAATGAACTGAGAAATTCTGAGAGTTTGAGAAAGCCTCTATTATTCAAAAAATCATCATCATTACATCAAAAAATCCAACATGCTCCTAAGTTCACAGAACTCTGTTCGAGAAAAAAATAATAATAAAATGATTAATTCGGATATTATTTTAGCATGCATCGAATTTTTTTTAAAACAACTCTTCGGTCGAAGGTGATTAGAAAATTAATTGAAAATCATTGAGAGCGAGGATGACTGATGAACTATCTAGCAAATGGTCATTCTAAATGACGGGACGTAATGAATACAAATCTGCCTCTTCATTCAACCTGACATCATACTTCTACTCCCCATGACATGAATCTTTTTTACGTCAATATAAAGTGAAACGATAACTTGATTTCTGATGCAAAAAAAAGTTGTTACATCATTGATGAACGGTTTATTGTTTACCACCGTGAACTCAAACCAACGAACTTAGACAGTTATCAGGTATGCAATAAGGGCCTCGCGTTAGTATTAAAAATAGTGTGCAGTTCGGGAGGAATTCTAAACAAACTTTTAGTTCACTTTTTCTCCGCGTTCAATTTTGTAAAAAATCAGAAAACGGGTTTATATTAACAAAATTCACAAATTTGTCAGTGTTTCTGAACACAACATTGCACGCAATTTTATATGTGTGAGTAATTTTCGTGTACGATACAAAAAAATCTAGCTCATCTATAGTATATGTGAAACCACGTTCAGTTCAAACATCGATACATGCATACGTGATACATGACAGAGAAACGAACTCATTTTGGTGGGGAATCACTTTCATATGGATTGAAGTCCATTTGACGGGGAAGAATGAATTGAGATAGTCGAGTCGTAGAGCGAGATAGCAACTAAACGCCCGAATGACTGTTGAGTCATGTTGACGGATTTGAATTGAATACGAATAGGAAATTCTTAGTTGAATATGACTTTGCCGAGCCCTGTTCCTTAGCTTGGAAAATGACAAGCCCATGTCTGAATCGATCAAGCACTTGAGCGAGAATGCGCTTTTCAAGAAGGATATCTCAAAACAATTACAAATCCTAAAATATTTTCAACTGAACACTTTAGTATGAATGAACGAGGACTGGATGGAAACAAAGACTTACTTTAGTGTTCCCTTGAAGAGATTGGATTTAACCGCAGGAAAAGGTGTTGTTCATCCAGGGGCAATCGTGCTTGGGTCTAAGATGGGTAAACCCACAGAAGAAAGGTTCACTGGATCAGGGACCAGGGATGTCAATTCCAATGGGACAGGGTATCATATTCTAACAATTGTCTGCGATTCACCACAATCATAGCGCAAGCCCAAGAGAACAACTAATTAACGATCGATCATTAACTGCCACGGACCAGACGCGATTATGCCGTTTGCCAAGCTCCGCCAATGTTCCGCCAAAAGACACGCGATCATAAATTAATTGAATCCCACAAAACACGCAATTAATAAAACAAAACAGCCTTCCGGAACGCTCTCAAGGCGCGCACGGCCACGACATAATTGATAGTGAGACTGCTGCCAATCGCAGCCCTTAATTTTGGACAATTTTATCTGCCTTTGGACCGTGACGATTCTCTCGACGACCTCCTAATTGCCCAAAGTTGTTATTGCGGCACCTCGTTGCCGCAACCGTGTGACCGTGTGAAGCTCATCTCCAGTGGGCTTGAATTACACCTTTCGGTACCACTAACTACCGCATACTTCCGCGATGACGATGATGACCACGACAAGGGTGACGCTCTTCTCTCGTTAGCTTAGAATCGATCGCCGATCATTCTAATTGACGAGGAGGAAGTCAATCGATCGCCATCATTACTTTGCTTGCCCATGTACTTCCCAGACGAGGTACGAAGGTACAAACGGCGAAACATTGAGGTACTGTGGCGGTGGCGTTGACGGTCATTGGCACTTTCCGAGCGACGGCAGATTTTCCCATGTTTTTACTGCTCTAAGCGGCGGCGCCATGTTTCCCAAACAGGTTTAAACGTTTGCTCTTGACCGTAACACTTTGCAACACGCACGCAGCACTTTCACTTGGCTGCTTCTTTTTGGCAATGACGATTTGTTCGTTTCGTTTCTTCGAACTAAACTGTCTATTGTCACGTCTGCCTTTGTCTCTGGCGGTTTGTTATAAATGGTTTTTGGTTTTTATCGCATGTGTTAGGACAGACATAACTTTGCTATAGCCACTTTCGATCACTTTCTGGCCAAAAAAGCTTTTGCTTTCGTTTCGGTCTTCTACTCGGTTGTGAATATTTGATGGATTTTTTCGACATTCTTATGGTTTTATGGTCGTCGCCGGTGGAGCTGTGATTCCCAGCAACTCCTCGTACACGTCACCCTGAAATCCCAGGTAAAATAGGAAAAAGAAAGCGATCGTCAACCTCAAATCGAACCCGAGGACTGATGGCGCAGAGTTCTGCTTCTACTCCGGGATCAATTAGCTGGATCCATTTGGTCCGTCCCCCAACAAACCCCCTCTCTTTCGGGGGGATAGGCTTCAATCAAGTGTGGCATCTGGTTATGGCGAAATATTGCTGATTTTAATAGGCAAATAAAATCGTGGTCGGGGATCGGTGTTTGAACTTATCGCTCTTCTGCGGCCGGCTAATGAGCCCTGACATAGCCGCTTATCGGCCCGGATCGCCGCCGACCGGATCGTCGTGGTTGTTTGGATTTTATGCGACAGTCGATCGATCGATCGCTACAAGTGCGCTTTTAACAATTTTTTTCCGAAGAAGGCAAAAGCTTTGATAAATAAGTTGTTTGGCGTGTGCGCACCGGTGTGCTCACGGGACGTTGGCAACCGGGGCAACCAACCGGAACGTCGATAATTGTCCGGGAATCTGCGGGAGTCTTGTCGAGTGGCGAATCAATATTGTCTCGTCGATGCATTATTCTGCCGTTATCCAATCACTTGCGGGGATATGGAGGCCGACTGCTGCTGCTGCTGCTGCATATGGTTTCACATTTGTGGCGATAGCACACAGCACAGGGGATAATGTTCGTTGAAGCGAATAGTAGCGAATGGGGACGACCCCGTTAGAGATGTTCCGTTTGGAAATGGGAGACAAACATTTCGCTATGTCAACATTCATTCGAAATATCTGAACAGGATGTAGTCAAAGCAATTCAAAGGCTTAAATTCTCGTATGCTCCAGGCCCGGATGGAATTTCACCTGCAGTGTTGAAAAAATGCAGTTCTGCACTGGCCTCTCCGCTGACGAAACTTTTTAATCGATCACTGCAGCAACGTGTGTTTCCCTCGAGCTGGAAAAAATCGTATCTATTCCCCATCCACAAGAAAGGAGATAAACGAGATGCTAAAAATTATCGCGGCATTACTTCTCTTTGCTCCTGCTCGAAGCTGTTTGAGATCATTATAAATGAATCGCTTTTTGCTAGTCGCAAGCAGTACATCTCAACGAATCAGCATGGTTTCTACCCACAAAGATCCGTGAACACCAATCTAGTTGAGTTCTCATCGCGTTGTATTC
The DNA here is from genome assembly GCF_029784135.1 of Toxorhynchites rutilus septentrionalis. Lineage (NCBI taxonomy): Eukaryota > Metazoa > Arthropoda > Insecta > Diptera > Culicidae > Toxorhynchites > Toxorhynchites rutilus. Next base: position 187,930,790 of record NC_073744.1, on the reverse strand, counting down.
GCGCCATGGATGCTGGTAACCAAGTGGATGCCGTCTACTTGGACTTGAAGGCAGCTTTTGACCGGGTTGATCATCAAATCCTTCTCGAAAAACTAGTGAAATGTGGCGTAGCCCTTGGTTTTGTCGAGAGGTTCGAGTCCTACCTGAAGAATCGAGCTTTGTGTGTAAGAATAGGGTCACATGAGTCCGAGTCGTTCACAAACATATCTGGAGTGCCTCAGGGGAGCAATTTAGGCGCCTTACTTTTCGCATTATTTATAAACGACGTGTCCTTCATCCTGCCACGTGGAACGAGACTCTTCTATGCTGATGATTCTAAGGTCTACGTTATTGTGGAAGACATAAATGATTGTCATCATCTTCAAAGCTTGCTGAACATTTTTGAGACGTGGTGTGTACGAAATTGTATGACGTTAAGCGTCGAGAAATGCCAAGTTATATCGTTCACCAGAAAGCGGAATCCCATCAATTTCTCCTACATGTTATCCGGCAAAGCCATCGAGCGGGTTCAACAAGTGCGCGACTTGGGTGTAATGCTTGACAAGGAGTTCACTTTCATCTACCACTATAACGACATCATCTCCAGGGCAAACAAGCAGCTCGGTTTTGTTCTGAAGGTAACCAATGGATTTAAGGATCCGCTTAGCTTGAAATCTCTATACTGTGCGCTGGTTCGTTCTATCCTGGAATTTGCTTCTGTTGTATGGTGCCCTTTCCCCAGCATTTGGAAAGCGCGCATTGAATCTGTACAAAGAAAGTTCGTACGTCGTGCTTTGAGGAACCTTCCATGGCGGAATCCAAGGGAATTGCCACCTTACGAGGAACGCTGTAATCTGCTGCGAATTGATACTCTGGAAAACAGGCGATCTGCAGCACAAGCCATGTTTGTTGCGAAGCTGCTGAGGAACGAGATTGACTCCCCTTTCTTGCTAGCTAATCTAAACATGTATGCTCCAGAACGCACCCTACGTCATCGTGATTTCCTTAGGCTCGATTTCCGGAATAGTTTGTATGGCCAGCATGATCCGATGGAGTTTATGTCTGCTACATTCAATAGGATTTTTCACATCTTCGACTTTAATCTCGCTAGCAATGCGCTTCGGATTAGATTAAATGATTATTTCAGAATAAGTTGACACTCGCAATGCGTGTATTTGATACTGACTTGGTTAGGTCCATTAAGACAATTTGATGTCAGATGGATTAAATAAAATAAAATAAAAAAATAAAGAAATTCAATCTGGAATTTCGAAAAACAATTGCTTGGAATGCGGTGGCATTATTCGACTTTTGGCATTTAGTCTCTGAGAGTTCAGGACACACGTCCAGAATCAATCAAAAACCAAAAAAAAGCGTCGTGTTAAACTAGAACAAGGCGAGATCTCATGCCTCTTTGAAAACCAGGAATACTCAGGAAGAGTTCCCCGTTTGAGTTGCGTCAATTTGTCCCGGGTGGTTTTTTCAGTGTGTGGTCGAGTGTTCTTGTGAAGAACAACAACTTTGCGCCTGGTACCTGAAGATGCCCTCCAGCCATTCATTCACTACGCATCTCATCGTTTACTGGATGAGAATCATCTTGGTTGCGAAAAACCAAAAGCTTTAGGCGAATTTCATGCTAACAAGTCTGGCCGTTGGTAGCGCCATCTCAGATTGTAGTGAAACATTGTAGGTATAAATACATGGGTCATTAAAGAAAATTAGCGTAATTGAAAGATTTCTATTTCATTGAAATAGAAAAAAAATCTAAATCAAAACCATTAAAACTTATAAATTTTTGATAAAAAGAATGAAATGTGGGAAATTGTCCGAATTTTCATGAAATAATACAAAAAAAATAAAAAATACACTGACAATTTTTTTTTAAATTATAATTTATTTTTCTCAAAAATGTATTTTTTTTAAATTCTCAAAAAAACTATATATCGTTTATATAGCCCATATAGTTACCAACAAATCATCCATAGATCCGAAGATCGGCACTTTTACAGGGAAAAAGTTTTTCGAATAACTACCTTGCCATATTTTCATTGAAAATTTTTCAACTAATCCCAATTTTGCTTATAGTCAAAATAGCGATAAAGTGTATTCGACAAAGTTTTAGATTATCTTAAAATATGGTTTTTTGTCGAAAATTTCAGCTTTCTATCTTTTAAAGTTTCTGAAATATATGGCATTTTTGTATGGAGACCTCCGAAAAAATAATGTTTTACTCGTATAATTTTTGTGCAAACGAATGAATGTAGCAAGCGTTTACCCGCGATCCTTTTATTTGGAACGCTGATCTTTAGCAGTATCAGAGTTCGACAAACTGATTATAAACTGGGGATAGTCAGGGGACTATGAAGAAATCCGCCTTCGCATTCAAACGGAAATGAGTTTTCCTTGTTCCAGCAGTCTCTCCGTCAACATGACGCAACTGAACATTCGGTCCTTTAGTTACTATCTCCCTCTACGACTCGACTATCTCATTTTTTCCTTCACCGTCAAATGGTTATCACGGCAAATAGAAGGGATTCCCCCAGACTGAATTCGTTTCTCTCTCTCATGTATCATGTATGCATTTATCAACGTAAACAGAATATCAGGTATATTACATCGCCTGTGTGATACACGAACTCTCCGATTACGTTGTGCATGTATCGATGTTTGAGTTCACGGTGGGTAAACCATGGAGCCGTCCAATAATGGTGTAACTACTTTTTCGCATCAGAAATCAGGTTTTCGTTTCACTTTTTATGGACTTTAAAATAAGATTGTGTACGTTGTGTACGCGGGCAACGATACTTATGTCAGGGTGGATTACTAGTGGTGGATTGAAGTCAGGTTGAATGAAGAGGCACATTTGTATCCATTTGTCACGTCAATTAGAACAACCATTTGCTAGAATAGTTCATCGGTCAGCCTCGCTCTTAGCGCTTAAAATCAGGCGTAATTTAAATCGTCAATTCATTTCTAGTCAATTCAAGTCATGTTGACGGCGAATGCCGAAGTAGCCCTGTTCGAAGCGAAGCGACTGAGAGGAGAGTCGATTTCATTTTTCATTTTTGAAAATGTTGGACTCTGAGTTCATGATCTCATGAATCAGTTTTTGAAATTATGATGGAAACTATCTGAAGCAGCTATACTCAACCTGCGGCCCATCGGGCTTGTTTGGTTGGCTTTAAATTATGTTTTATGTGTAAGAATTACGAAAAAATAAAAAGCGATTTAATTTTTTTAAAGTTTTTGCCGAAAGAGAACTTTAAATGTTCTCAGTTAATTCGACTCTAACTATGAAAAGGCCAATATCAAACTAAACTAAACACACACCAGGCCATTTGAAAATCCTCACTGCCATCTTGTCATTCGCGGGATGAATCGTGAATGACTTATTTTATGTGAGCATTGTTCCCAGGTTGAAAGTGACGTGAAAGTGCAGCGAATTTCAAGTCTGATGTAGGAGAAGGTATTTTTCTGCGTTGAGAGCGGTGTTCTTTGGTGGAAAACTGAAAGTGTAAATTTGTTTCGATGCTGGCACTTTCGCTTGCACTGCCACCACACGATTCGGATTTTCTGGTGTTGTGCGTTCTTTGGAGCGTTAGATGATGATGATGGTCCCGCCTCCTTCCCCTACAGAGGTTTGAGCAAGACGAGTTATCTAAAAGATAATTTATTTATTTTTTCTCAACATTGAAATCAGTTTAGTAAACACAAAAAAACGCACTGATTTTATTTTTATTAGATATAAGTTCAAAAAAATTGCAATGTCGAAAGACAAGCCAATACTCAGTCATGTCCGCCACAGAGCCGATACGGCCCCGACAAGTGGTCCACCAGAGCACAAGTCCAACCGCCAGCCTTGTTTTGGATTGACTATGAATATTCTCGTTCAGAAAAATCGAGAAAATTTCCTTTACCAAAAATTCCTAGACCGGCATTTAAAAATCTTTCAATTTAATATCCTTTATATATGTGGCAGGCGCGCGACGCTCAAACTTTTGTAGACTACTTTTTTTTCCAACTAATCTATATATATAAAAATGGAGTGATGTCTGTCTGTCTGTCTGATTCTTATAGACTCGGAAACTACTGAACGGATCGACATGAAAATTGGTATGTAGGGGTTTTTGGGGCCGGGGATGGTTTTCGTGATATTTTGAGACCCCTCCCCCCTCTCTAAGGGGGGGCTGCCATAAAAATGAAACACAAATTTCTGCATTACTCGGAAATTAACCAAGCAAACGAAACCAAAGTTGGCATGTGAAAGTTTTAGGGTGCAATAAATGTTTCTATGATGGTTAGACAGTCCTTCCCCCACTCAAAGGGGGGGCTGCCATACAAATGAAACACAAATTTCTGCATTACTCGAGAATTAATCAAGCAAATGAAACCAAATTTGGCATGTGGAGGTTTTAGGATGCAATAAATGTTTCTATGGTGTTAAGATACTCCTTCCCCCTCTCTTAGAGGGGGCTGCCGTACAAATGAAACACAAATTTTTGCATTACCCGAGAATTAATCAAGCAAATTAAACCAAATTAGGCATATGGAAACTTTAGGGTGCAATGAATGTTTCTATGGTGGTTAGATACCCCTCTCCTCTCTCTTAGGGGTGGCTGCCATACAAATAAACACAAATTTCTGCATTACTCGAGAATTAATCAAGTAAATGGGCGGGACGAAGTTTGCCGGGTTAGCTAGTACAACTATAAAAACAACTAAATAAAAATAGAAATTGTCCATAATCAACAGATCATGACAGACATAATAGAGATCAATACAAATTAAAAATAAGATAAAAGAATAAAGGTTTAAAGGGTGTGTCACATCAAATTGCATCACGGAAAAAACGCTGTAGAAATTCGCCCAGTACACCGATCCTTTTGAAAATTTTAGACAGTAAAATAAAAACTATTAAACAACTTTTGGCATTTTCTTTTTATTCATACTTCGAGCCCAAGCCCGTATGCTCGCACTTTCCTCTTTACCCCGTCCATAAGGTTCTGTGCAACGTCAGGTTGTAGTTTTTTTTTGAACAGAAATCCATTTTCTCTTGAAGTCCGCCTCCGATTTGACAACTTTTGGGTTCTTCCGGAGGGCCTGCTTCATAATCGCCCAATATTTCTCTATTGGGCGAAGCTCCGGCGCTTTGGGCGGGTTCATTTCCTTTGGCACGAAGGTGACCCCGTTGGCTTCGTACCACTCCAACACGTCCTTTGAATAGTGGCACGAAGCGAGATCCGGCCAGAAGATGGTCGGGCCCTCGTGCTGCTTCAATAGTGGTAGTAAGCGCTTCTGTAGGCACTCCTTAAGGTAAACCAGCCCGTTTACCGTGCCGGTCATCACGAAGGGGGCGCTCCGCTTTCCGCAAGAGCAGATCGCTTGCCACACCATGTACTTTTTGGCAAACTTGGATAGTTTCTGCTTGCGAATCTCCTCCGGAACGCTGAATTTGTCCTCTGCGGAGAAGAACAACAGGCCAGGCAGCTGACGAAAGTCCGCTTTGACGTAGGTTTCGTCGTCTATTACCAGGCAATGCGGCTTCGTCAGCATTTCGGTGTACAACTTCCGGACTCGCGTCTTCCCCACCATGTTTTGCCTTTCGTCGCGGTTAGGAGCCTTCTGAACCTTGTATGTACGCAGGCCCTCCCGCTGCTTGGTCCGCTGGACGAATGAACTTGACAAATTCAGCTTATTGGCGACATCCCGGACCGAACTTCTCGGATCACGTGTAAACTGCTTAACTACGCGCTTGTGATCTTTTTCACTGACGGAGCATCCATTTTTGCCATTCTTCACCTTCCGGTTGATGGTTAGGTTCTCGAAGTATCGTTTTAGTACTCTGCTGACCGTGGATTGGACGATTCCCAGCATCTTACCGATGTCCCGATGTGACAACTCCGGATTCTCGAAATGAGTGCACAGGATTAATTCACGACGCTCTTTTTCGTTCGACGACATTTTTCCAAATTTACGAAAAATTGACAGTGCAGCATGGCCAACGTGATCTATACACTCTTATCTGATTATAAGCGAAAGCTGAAAATATAATTCCTAAAAATTAAATTTCTACAGCGTTTTTTCCGTGATGCAATTTGATGTGACACACCCTTTATAAATACTGCTGGGTGATAGAAAATTGGTTTTTGTGTATTTTTGAGTAATCATGAACAGTTTCGCATCAATGAGTAAAATTTTTTTTTGCTTCGATATAACGTAACTCTGTGTAACGTAGCGAGAAAAAAATAAAGTTGCCTTATATCGAGGTATAACTGTACCGATCATCTGAATCGACACAGTGGTGCAAAAGTTATGAATTTTTGAAGAAAGAGATTCTTGGAAAAAAGGGATAATTAATCCATACAAATGAAACACATATTTCTATATTATTCGAGAACTAATCAAGAAAACGAACCAAATTTGGCATATAGAGGTTTTAGAGGGCGATAAACGTTTCTATGGTGAGTAGACACTCCTCCCCCTCTCTAAGGGGGGCCGCCATACGAATGAAACATAAATTTCTGTATTATTGGAAAATTTATCAAGCAAACGAAACCATATTTGGCATGTTGAGGTTTTGGGGTCCAATAAATGTTTCTATGGTGGTTGGACACTCCCCCCTCTCTCAAAGGGGGGGGGGAGGTAGGTGTTGCGGCGAAATGGCTGGGGTGCTACCACACAGATGAAGCATAAGTTTCTGCATAACTCAAGAACTAATCAAGCAAATGGAACCAATTTCGGTATATGGAGGTTGTAGGGTGCAATAAATGTTTCTATGGTGGTTTGACACTCCTCTCCCCTCCCTAAGGGGGGGGGGGCTGCATTACTTGAGAATCAATCACACAAACGGAACCAATTTTGGCATGTGAGGTTTTAGGGAGCAATAAATGTTTCTATGGTGGTTCGACACACCTATCCCCTCTCTACTGCCACACAAATGAAACACAAACTTCTGCATAACTCAAGAACTAATCAAGCAAATGGAACCAAATTTGGGATGTGAGGGTTTTTGGGTACGAGGAATGTTTCTATGATGGTTTCACACTCTCCCTCCTCTGGAATGGGGGGAGGGGTCCCATGAAAATAAAACACATATTGTAATCAAACATATTCCAACCAAACATGACAATTGAAAATTTTCTGAAAACTCTGAAGAAAATGGGAAAATTTGCGAAAACTCAATTCACATGTGTTATACAATTTCATAGTGATAAGCGTTGTTAGTCTATTTGATCTTTGCGCTAACGAAATTGATCTTTGTTCGAAAGTGGAAATGGATTTTATTGTGATAAAACTCGCATCTTCTATCTATATAAATAAAAATGGATCGCCGAATGTGTTGATAAGAGTAAAACTCGAAAAAGGAATTGTCCGATTCAGGGCTGTCTTTATTCTATCATATTTTTTGTATCAAACATTTATTCCATGTAACGGAGAAACATGTTATTCGCAAGTGGTTGACAAATCTTGAACGAGAATTGTGTCTGAAAATAATCTGATATTATAATGACGAGTTTTGGTAGAAGTACTATGAATTTTATAGTGAAAGGTTATTTTAAAGGGTAGATTAGAAGATCAATCAACGAATAGTTCTGTGATTGGACCCAGGAACGTGCGCTCAGTAAGAAAACCTGAATGTGATCACGAAAAATATATTCAGGGCGAGACGAAGTTTGCCGGGTCAGCTAGTGAAAAATTAATACAATCAATAATTACAAAAATAAAATTGTCTTTATTTGCAACTACGATCCCAGAAGCCATGCCATGTAAGCTTACTCTCGAATTGAATGGAATGGAGGAATGCTGCTTGTTGCATTAGAAAGCATGTACGAGTCAAATTGATCTCTTTAATTTTACTATTTCCACAAAAACATACGTGGGGATTTTTTCTCGTAATTTGTGTATTCGGAATTTAAATCCATCCGTTAATTGAGAGAGTTAACGTTCGAAATCTTTCACTATTTCCAACCGAAATTTAGAAAAAGGCCCCTATATTGCAAGGTTAGACGTAGTCCCACGTCAAAAACATTCAAGGATTCTCTATTGAATTGTTGTGAGGAAGGTTTGTGGTTAAACTCGGATTGTTGGCTGGACAAAACTGAAAACTGTCTACAGTACCTGCTGGGAAGTTTTGGATCGTTCATTCCATGACCACGATGACGTTAAAACAATACAGACACAGCGAACGATGGCGAAAAAGATTTTCCTTCCTCAGCGACCTCAGCAGCGAAGCTGCAGCATCCAGTGGACCTGCCACTTTAGGCAAACAAAGAGACCAGTCCCACTCACGACACTGGACACTGGACTTGGCAAAGCGCAAAGCAGCGAGTTAAAAATGGAAAGGAAGCGGCAGCGGCAAGCGAAGAAAAACTATCGCGAAACTAGTTTCCTCCTTCGCAGCGAGCAGAGAGATAGGTCAGCTGGCGCCCATCTCAAATGACCTCTGATGTGTTTGTGTGTATGTTCAGACCCTCTTCATTGTTTTTTTTTTTTGTTTTGTTTCTCCTGAAATTCCTTCGCACATACACACTTCCTCCCGTGGCGCGGCTCCCACACTCCCGAGAGGGCTGGGCTGCGGCTGGCGCTCCGATGCGAAAGAGGATGCGGTTTTGGCACACAAGTGTAAAAAATCGCGCAAATTTTGATTACGGCGTTAATTGGCTTAGGCTGTTTATCGGCGGGTCGTTTCCTGTATGGTGCGGCCCTCTTTTCTTTCTATCTCAACAATAACAACAGCCTCGCAAGATTGGTGGGAAAGTTGGATAGTTCCTGCCGCTGCCAAAACTCTCCAGGGCTGTGGATTTTGGGCGTTTGCGACAAATTGCCGGTGATTAGCGCGCGTTTCGAACTTGTGTGCTTCCACATTCACTCGGACCTCATTTTCGAACCCGGGGGGAATTATCGAGTCGAAAAACGAGTGGATCCGTTTCTGATCGTTTCTGCCTGGTGGTTTAATTTCGATGGGGCGTTCGATTTGTTTGTTTGTTTGCTTGCTGTGTGACCCACTTGTGATGGAGGGGTTAGAGATTGTGATGCTGCGCTGCTGTTGCTGCTGATGTCGAACTGATGTGCCATAAAAAAATGAAGTGATTAGTGGGACTTGTTTTTACAGTTTATCGGCAATAACACGAACGACAAAGATGAGTTCATCAACTGCATCACTTGATAACTGTTAATCCTAATGAAGATAGGTTTATGGCAGGGCGGTCTAGCTGTTCGTTTTTTTATGGTACAACTTAATCTAGAACTATTATTACCATGGTTCACTCGAGCTGGGAGCTGGGAGCTGGGAACCAACGTCGTCGGAGGCAATTAAACCACCTCACATGAGCTCCCCCATTTGTACGAGAGAAGATATACATTATATATTCCACAAGGTGCCACTTTTATTGTGCTCCATCTTTATGGCTGATTTATTGGCTCCAGAGCAGAGTTCCTTTTCATCCCGCTGCTGGTGGCCGTGTCCCGAAACCAAACAAAGGAGCTGGGGCGCTGGTTCGATCAAAAGTTTTCACTTATTTAAAATTTTACGATCCCCCCGCGATTAAGGAGGACGGGAATGAGGAGCGGATCGGAGATGATCAGCGCGAAAACGTGAGGGCTTCGGGACGCGCCAAACCAATAAACTAAGCAAAGAAAAATGTATCGATAAATGGCTGCGATAATCCTCGGGCTTGGGCTTGGGCTTGGGTGCACTCTGCCACTCCGAGTTGCAGGCTCTGTTTGCCACGCCACAAAACCGCACCGAGCTTACAAAACGTCGTTTTGTTGTAGGACTTAGATGATCTGCTGCTGCTGCTGCCGGATCCGACGAGGGAACCGAGATTCCTCTGTTCGAGAGATCGATTGTAATGGGGATGGGTAGTAGCAATGAAAGGTTGCACCTTTTAGAGTCTGGACGGTGGTTGCTGTAAGGGGGACCCCTGTCTGGAACGTCGAAAAATAACGAACTTTCGTGAATTTTTTTCCCGGATGTTAGGAATAAAGTGAAGTGTACGGGTATTTTGGTTATTGTTTAAGGTATATTTGAAGATGTATTTTCCATTTTTTGAGTGCACGAATAATGATTATTACGTTTGACAGTTGGTGGATGCTGTCTGAAAATAGGTACCTAGCTAGTGGTATCGGTTCTGAAGCACCGGGTTATCGCAGAACGAATCCCAATGAATTTTCTGGATCTTTAGGAAAATAGCTGAAGTGTTATATAGGGTTTTTAAAAACTCGAAAAATTGTCAAAATGGCTGCCATTTTTGTTCAAAATGAGTTATTTTTAATGGAAAATCGCCTTCCAAAAGCGCATAAAAAATTGAACAAATGAGATATCAAAAAACTATGTTATGTAACGTTTTAGATTTCAATATGCTGATAAAAAAATTCAGCCGAATCGGTCGAGTAGATCCTGAGATATCGATACCATCAGTTGAAAAACATGATTTCGTGAAAAACGCGTTTTAAAATTACTTCGGCAATACTTGAGGTGACTTCATGTTTTTGGCTGTAACTTTCCAACGAAATTCAATATCGGAAAATCCTTTTAGGACAACAAGCATCCCAAAAATGCAAAAAAAAAACAAAAATCCGTTTTTTTTCGATTTTTCAGACTAGGGTCCCCCTTTAAGTGTGGTGTGGACATTCAAAAGATTTGTAAAAACAAATTCAGAACAGAAACAAATTTTTACGTAATTTTTCGCTATACTATTGCATCGAATGATTCACTAGAAAACGATTTGTCTTAACAATTTTCAGCCTATGAGCCCTTTGTTTCAGTCGGTTCGTCGAAAAGAGCGTTCGAGCCATGGCTCTTCACAAAAAATAGCCAGGGCTCTCAAATGAACCACGACTCATAAATGAGCCAAAGATTTCGGAAGATTAATTTCGTCGCTCTATCGCCCATTCAATTTTTGTGAGACATACACACATATACAATTATGAATTATCGAATCAAATTTCTATGCTTTCATAGAAAAATTATCGCTTTACCTGAGCTCACTACATTGCACAGAATAAGTATTGATCTGAAGGAGTTACAGGTCAGGGAAATTTTAATTATGCGGTCTAGCATTGTCGGGTTGAACAATAAATTGCATCCTGATGATCGTTACTGGAATTTATCCAATATTTTGAAAATCGCCAAAGTTTCGACAGCAAAAAAAACATTTCAAATACATTGAAAAATCTTATGCATTTTGGAAAATTTGTGAAAATTCCATTATTCGTGAAATCGTTACCATCCAAGAAAAGTAACATCAAAAATGGAATCTACATACCGTTTTGTCTCAAATTCCGAACACTTAAGCTTTTTTGGCCATTAAACAGCGTCTCACTACTCAAAATGGTACTTTTTCGCGAAATTAATGTGGTTTTTGAATACAATAGAGCCTTTTCTTTCATTTGGCTACCATAAAATTAATTTACAAATTCAAATTCATGGTGAAAAACTAGAAATATGTTTGGTTACATTTGTCTCTAATTCCGAACACCCGAAATGCATTTTTTAAAAATCATAACTTTTGAGCTACTAGACCGATTCAGATGATCGATATTTCAAATCAAAGCGAATTAGCTATTCTTCTTTGGAAAAATAGAACCCTCCCAAAAATTTGGATATTGTGCTTCGAAACTTGATTCATATTCCGAATTTGCTAACGCAAACATTTTATCGCTGGTTTTGACAGTCACTTTTTTGCAAATGCTTAGTATTTTAAGTTATATACAGTATCGATACCGGTGAATGATGTTAAAATGAAGCCTACACCACAAAGAATGTCAAGTTCAGTAAATTTACATTTGAATATGAATTGTTCGGAATTTGAGAGATGTGACATTTTTTTTTAAGATGAAAATCACATCAGACATCTGAATTTCGAGTTAGGATTTTTTGAAATCATTTTCCATCCAAGTTTAGAAATAAAATGGAGAAAGCCGGGTTAAAATTGACTATTTTTCGGTTGATTTAGCGTGGAATTGGTTTTCGAGAAAATTGTGGAACAATGCTTGTACAATTACTCGCTGATCATTGGTGTTAGTTAACTGATTGGAAAAAGATCGTAGAGAGCTTCTTATCGATCTTAGAGAAGCTTTTGATACCCTGAACCACCCATATTCGACTAGCGACTCGTTGGATATTCTAGTGGGCGTATCTAGTGTTACTTTATTTTAAACTATTTTGTATGTGTAACAATAACGAAATACTGAGAAATCATTATATAATTTTTTTTAACGTAGGACTACGTCTTTCAGTAATGGTTGCAAATCAGAAAACAGAACACATTTTTATCAAATAGGAATAGCAAATGCAGCATTCGTTCCACGGACAATGTCGTCCGTGTCCAATTCATCTAGTATAAATAAACTATTCGTGACTTTCACGATTCATCGGTCATCCAGCTAGCGACCGTGACCGACGACCGACGGCAGCGTGATTTCCCAAATTGGCCAATTTCAAGGCGAATGAACCGAGAAATTCTAAAGTATCTACAATCTCATCATTATTCATATCACAGTCACGCTCCAGCTAGCAGGCAGTGGACGTTTTCAAAAAAGTCAAACTTTGACGTCTTTGTTACTCTAGTACTTAAAGTCTGATTGAGCTGAAATTTTGCATAAGGAATTTTTTCACGGGAACAAACCTTTTGTTCCGTTCGAAAATTCGAGATGATCATTTTCATTGGCACTCTAATGCTCAGTGTTTAAATTTTCATTTTATCCCCATATGATTCTGTTAGACGTCCTACGTCAAAATCAAAAACAGATTAAGCGGCTCAAAAAAATTTTTTTTTTAAATTCATTACAATTGATAAAATCGACCATATATATTTCAAAATCGACAAAATCAGCTTTCCGAATTGCGTATGTAACAGAGTGTGCTTTCCAGAAAGTATTTAAGTAGTTTGGGGTTTTTCGGTGCAAAAAATAAAAAACGCACAAAATTAGAAATCTGATGCGCAGTTCAATATTTTCTCCAGTTTTTTTTTCTGAACATCTATTTTGTTCTGTAAAAATAAGGAAAATCGATCAAGCGATCTTCAGAGGCATCGTAAGCAGGTATCTCAAACCCTACCAATATGGGTATAAAATGAAAGGGCTTCACTAGTAGAACACAGTTATTTGTGAAAAATACAAATCCAAGATGGCTGCCACTACAAAATGGCGGACTACATATCATGTCAAAACCCCGTTAATATGGGTATCAAATGAAAGGGCTTCACTAGTAGAACACAGCTATTTATGAAAAATACAAATCCAAGCTGGCTGCCACTACAAAATGGCGGACTACATATTTTCTCAAAACTTCATTAACATGGGTATCAAATGAAAGGGCTTGAATAGTAGATCACAGTAGATCATGAAAAATCCAAATCCAAGAGGGCCACAATCACAAAAAAGTAAATTACTTTATCAAACGGTTTTATTTAGCTTGAACCGTTTGTATGTCTGTAGGGTTGTCCCACATCAATAGAAATTTGACCAATAGGAACTGACCGAATTTATAAAACACCTTTATCTCTGCTGTCATTTTAAAACTGCTTATCTTGAAAAATCCAATTTGACCGCCGCTACAAAATAGCTTATTTCATATCATCTCAAAAAAAAAAAGAATGCGCAGTTCAATATTTTCTCCATTTATTTTTCTATACATCTATTTTGTTCTGTAAAAATAAGAAAAATCGATCAAGCGATCTTCAGAGGCATCGTAAGCAGGTATCTAAACGTTAACACGAGAAACAGGACATTTTGACATCGACGTTAAGAAATGTTTACTTTGTAAGTGAAGGGTTTGAACAAATCCCATGTTAGGTCAATTCACGTATTATGATAGATTACGTTCTTCGTAAATCTATAGCATGATGCCTTGGACATTTCATTAATTTAACGTGGACTTCCAAAATATGTGAACGGAAGAATAGATCATTCGATCATTCGATCATTCTATTTCACACTAGCTGAACCGGCGAAATTCGGCCCGCTCAAAATCATTGTTCGATATCGTTTTCTTACAAAGTGAACGTTAGTGGGTTCAATCGCAGAACTCTCAATTCATTAATCTTCTAATTGACCCCTTACAATTCACTTTTTACTATTGCTATTGCTGCTAATGATGAATTTCATGCCAACTCGACTGGCCATTGGCAGCAGCATATCAGATAGCAATGAAACGATGTGGGTGTAGAGTCATTGGTCATTTAGGCATCTTTGTATACTTGAAATATTTGAAAAAGATTTAGAATATTTTTTAAGAAGGGCCAATTTTACAAAAATCTATAACGCCCACGAAATTCTGGGAAGAGAAAGAAATGTAGAAAATTATTTTAATTTTCATAAAAAATACCAAAATTACAAATTACACTAAAAAAAAATTATTTAAAACAAGTTTTTTTTCTCACAAATGTATTTTTTGAATTTCTTAAAAAAATGTAAATAGCCCTTATAATTTCCAATAAGTCACCCATACATCAGAAGATGGGCACTTTTACAAATACAAATACAATGAGAAAAAGTTTTCCGAACAACAACTTTATAATTTTTTATTTGAAAGGATTACTACTAATCCTAATATTGTTTAATGTCAATGTTTCAGATCTTATTAACATATGAACTTTTGTCGAAAACATCAACTTTCTATCTTTTATACTTTTTGGTATACACGGCACTTTGGAATGGAGACTCCTGAAAAAAAGTAATATTTTACTCGTAACATTTTCGTGTGCAAATTCTCGCGTTTTTTCAAATTTGTCCTTGACATGTTTTTAAATAGAAAAAAGTTTTCAGAACATCTAAATCGGGATAATTTATACATAATAATGTTACGAGTTAAACATTAATAGTAATTTTCCAAAGAAAACATGAGAAAGATTTTGTCACAATAACTCTTTCCCTGTAAAAGTGCCCATCTATCGATGTATGGATGATATTTTTTTAAAGTTTTTACTGCAAACTTTTTTTTTTATTCAGAAACATGTCAAAAACATTTCAAACGCGAGAATTTACATACAAAAATGTTACGACGAAAACATTACTTTTTTCAACAGTCTCCATTCCAAAGTGCCGCGTATTGGAATAAACTATAAAACTATAAAAGGTAGAAGGTTGATATCTCCGACAAAAGTTAATATTTTAATAAGAACTAAAACTTTGTCGAATACATTATGTTGCTATCTTGACTTCAAACAAAATTAGGATTAGTAGTAATTTTTACAAAAAAAAAATGAAAAAGTTGTCGTTAGAAAAACATTTTTCCTTTAAAAGTGCCGATTTTCCGATGTGTGGGGTGACTTGTTGGAAATTGTAAGGGCTATTCACATAACTTTTTTTGAGAATTAGAAAAAATCTTTTTGAGAAAATGAATTACAATTGTTAAAATAATTTTTCATCAAGAACTTTTGGTATTTTTTATAAAAATGTGTACAATTTCCTACATTTAATCTTTTAACTAGAATTTTGTAGATATGATAGCTTTTGAATTATAGTTAAGAGATAAGTTTTGACTCTTTCCAAAAAGTAGTCTAATTCTTTTTCGAATATTTCTGGTATGCAAAATTGCTGATCAATGTCTTTACACCCACATTATTTCACTGCTATCTGATATGGTATCCTATTCCTATTTCCTATTTCTTTTCTACCAAAACTCGTCATTTTTATATAAGTTTATTTTCAGACACAATTTTCGCTCAAGATTCTTGATTCACTTGCAAATAACATATTTCTCCGTTACAAGGAATACATGTTAGATACAGGAAAGTAAATTTTTATTCATAATTTGAATGAAAAATGAGTTGAGAATCTATTGCCATTTACACTTCACACTTCGAATAGTTCAAATAGGTTCATAGAGTTCAACGATCAGTGGAAAACGAAACAATTTTATGGACCATTTTTCGGCAAGCACTCATGAATGGGAATCCCTCGAATATTCGAGAGCTCTCTACTCCGGGGAAAATTCGTGAGAAAGCGAGAACGTTTTGCTTGTCCGACCGCGATCAAGCATTTCACGCACGAACATTGTAAACATTGAGTTTCGCTCCCTAATCATGACCATCGGTTCGTACGATGTACGAAAAGCTGTTCAATTTTATGAGGGACTTGGCCCGAACGGCCCCGGCATCCAGGCGGTGCCGACGCTTCACATGTGACATGAATTGGTTTTACGGGGCAACAACGAATGACCCTTTCCCATTTGAATCCCAAACGCGGGCGACATTTGCCGATGAATTCAAAGTTTGTAATTAAATTTTGTAAATCGGCCCATTTATTTTTATACAATATTTTGCTGGTGTTGGATCTTTCTGCGGTGTACCGACTTTCCCAGCTCATTTTGATCATAACCATGAAGGATAATGACCCATCAGTGTCACATCAACAAAACGTCCCGAAGAGATATAGAAGAAGGGGGGAAAGGTGGAGAAAAACAACGCCACAAATTGCTAATAAATTCGACCCAATTTGGAACGATCGCGTTGCGATCGTTTGGGTCGGTAATCCCCCGAACGGTGGCGTATTTGAATTTCTAATTCAGCACCGAGTGATCCACAAATCGTGGGGACCTGATTCTGGACTCCTGCAACTGCTCAGCGTTTTGTTGTAAACTATATCGCATAGCGTAGTAGTCAGGAATTCCGATTATTCCAGCGTGTTCCGCGCGGCAAACGCGCGGTAATACGGCTTAGCAAAATTCTTCAGCAAATGGTCGCTTTATTGACGACGCCAGAGACCAGTTTGAGCAACTATTTTCTATTCTCGATGTGCAGCAGCAGCAGCAACAGCTCACATATTTTTCCAGGTAACTGAGGTGCACGGAAGCATGAGGAGAGAGGAGTGTGTGTATGTGAGTCTTCTTCCCGTGCGTCCTACTTGCGCAAATCTCGACTTTGTCCATCGCCTGCATAGCTCCTCGGTGGTGTAATTTTGTAGGGATTTATTAAACTATTGCCATTACTCGCCCGTGTCTTCCAGAACTTCCAGACGGCCGTCGTCAGCTCCGATGTCGTTATGCGCGCGCGTCTTAATATATAGATGTTTCAGATTTATAAATTATTAATAAATTGCCGTATAGTATTTCTCCCCCTTTTTTATGTTGAGGTAGGGCCTGGCCACCTGAAAAGCCAGGGTTCGCGAGGGGTTTGTAGTGGTCAGTAAACACCCCCCCCTTGTCCAGGAGGAGAAATCGCGGAAAAGACAAATATATAACTAACCATAAGAAAGACAACAGCTTGCGCCTTAAGATCTGATTACATTCAGATTTATAAATAGAAACAATTACTCATTGCTAGTGTTCGGGAAAGGGACCGAAGGTGGGGACCTTGGAGAGCCACAGTGAGCCACAGTGAGCCAGTGCTCAGGGAGTTGTACGGCTTGAAAAGGCCCTCCGGTGATCACTGGTGCCAGGTCTAATTGTGCTGCAAACGAATGGACTGATGAACGGACCCACCGCGCCATCCGGTTGGTGAGGTGGTTAGAGGGGGTAACGCGCGCGGTCTGGAATCGAACACCCATCGAAGAGACCAATTCGAACCCCGGACTCATCTCTAACTGCTTCTCATTCTTCTTCCCGCTCTCTGTTGTTTTTACTGTAACCCCCTTTTTCCCCTCCCGTCGACCGGAATGGGATATGTGAGTAAAAATAAAACGGGTTCTCATTTGCTCTGCGCATACCGCCGCACTCCACACTCTACACTTCGCCGCAATCGCGCTTTGGTGAGTTGTTGTTGGAGTAAAGTGGCTTTTCCCGTCCCTCGTCTTGTTGCATCGGTGGTGCTAAGTATTAAACATATCGGTTCATAGCGTTCGGTTGGGCCCTTACGGTCGGTGCATTGATTAGTTAGCGTTGGAAAGTTGATAATTGCACCAAGGAGAACTTTCCCAAATTGCGCTTGGAGTCAGCGAATAAAGGATTTTCAGTCTATTTATGATGAAATAGCGAATCAAATTGAACACAGAATTTTCAATTGACAGTTGTCGAAAGGTGTTGCCAACTTAAAATATTATAGAAAACACTCATGATAAACCTATATTCTGGTAGCTTTGAAGCACGGATGTCATCCAAATGCTCGCTATGCTTTATATGCCCATATAGGGCAGATATAATGCTGGGGATGCGAATATAGGGCCTTTAAAATTCTACAGTTACAACATTTAATATGTATTATCAGTGTTTATACAGAGACCATGGAAACGAAAAATTTCAGATTATATTCTTCAGATGACATGAAAACCGACACGGTGTATCTTTGCATTGAGTCTCTACGTCGAGGATTTGAAGTTGCAAACAAAGTCGCACCGATGTGAAAGTATTCACAACAGCCTATCGATCCTCCTAAGTGGTTATGCTTTAGCACCTGGTATCCAGCAAAACCACTGTGTGGCATCAACGTAAAGAAATACGGTTGTCTAGGCGCTGGTTGAAGCAAATCATATGTTTTATACTCGGTGGGGCTTGAGCTGCAATATTCCCATTCTCCGTAGTGTCCGTGGAACGAGCACTGCGAATGACTCACAGTGGTATATGAAAATTGAGCCCGCCGCTACATTAGGTGCTCGTCATTGGAAGCTCGGTTAATTAAGCACAAAAATGCACAGAACAAATGTATGGGAACATGGAAATACTTACAAATCTCGTCAATTTCAACCACCTACATACCAGGGAATTTTAATTTCATATTAAACTAAGAGAGTCCGAGAGAATTTTCGATTTGATTGGTATACAAATCATCAAAATTCGCTCACAACTAAAATATTTTTTGAAGATTACAGATATAAACATGACATGTTTTCTGATTTGGCACCCTCAATTAAAGACGTAGTGCTACGTCAAAGAATGATAAAAAAACTCAAAAACGGAAACATATAATTTTTTGTATTGATTAGTTACGTAAACACAAGCTCCCAGCTTTCTCAAACTGACATAGAAAGCTCTCTTTGACTTCGACACTTTGAAAATCACAAAAATAGATTATAATTTTCAAAAGCTTTACATGAAAGTAGACATTTTAAGTGCAGTTTAGCATTTTTCACTGCTAGCTCATTTAGATAAATGCGAGGTTTGAGTAAAAAAAAGCAGAATGTTATATTTTTTCAATTTAGGAAAATTGTAAAATTTTCGAAATTTTTAGATTTTTAAGGTATGTTGAAAAAATATTATTGATCAATCAATTCTTGAAAACTTTCGGATTTATTTGTGAATTTTTATTTTTTTTTCCAAATTTGGACTAAATTTCAGACTCTTGGTTTTTGACGAATTTTGAAATTTGTATGAATTTAAGAATTTTAACGACTTTTGTAATTTTTACAAATTATACGATTGATTGTACGATTTTTTTTAATTCAACGGATTTTTGAATTTATACAAATTTCGAATTTTTAACTGATTTAGGAAGGTGCACTCTAAGCGTGAAATGGAAAAAAAATCTTCAAATAAAAAAAAAATAAATATGCAAGGTTTGAAGAAAAAAGTTGAATTTTTAAATTAATGAATTTTTATGAATTTTTCAAAATTTTTTTATATATACAGGTCGGACTCGATTATCCGGAGTATTGATTAATTTTTCACTCCGGATAATCGAATCCTCCGGATAATCGAGTGAAAAAATAAAAACAATTTTCTCTCGGTAAACATAATATAATTATGATTTGCACTTATTTATTAACCCTCCTGTACTCGCGTGCAAAATCTTAACACGTATACTCGCGCACGGTGTCACAGACCGAAAATTGAACTTGTCTGTAATGTTGCCATTGTGTATTTTTCAGGCTTTATTGGTATTTATTTGAAGAAAAGGGTATGATTGAATGAAAAAACTCCAAAAAATATGTTTTCTTTGTCTTTATTATGCTTTAATAGTAATCTGATTCAGCTTCCTTTAAAGTAGAGTATTTTTTGATACTCCAACACAAATAACGAAATTCGAATTTTTCACTGTTATTAATTACAAGTAAGCAACTGAATATAATTCATGGAAGTATAAAGAGCTATAAAATAACATAAAAACGTATTAATCGATTGTGGTTTCATTGGAGTAAGAATCAGAACATAGCATGACTGCATGCTCGAAACAAACATATTTTTTACATTTCATGCAGTTGTTGCGTGTTTTTCGGGTCTTTTATAAAGGGTGTGTCACATCAAATTGCATCACGGAAAAAAACGCTGTAGAAATTCGCCCAGTAGACCGATCCTTTTGAAAATTTTAGACAGTAAAATAAAAACTATTAAACAACTTTTGGCATTTTCTTTTTATTCATACTTCGAGCCCAAGCCCGTATGCTCGCACCTTCCTCTTTACCCCGTCCATAAGGTTCTGTACAACGTCAGGTTGTAGTTTTTTTGAACAGAAATCCATTTTCTTGAAGTCCGCCTCCGATTTGACAACTTTTGGGTTCTTCCGGAGGGCCTGCTTCATAATCGCCCAATATTTCTCTATTGGGCGAAGCTCCGGCGCGTTGGGCGGGTTCATTTCCTTTGGCACGAAGGTGACCCCGTTGGCTTCGTACCACTCCAACACGTCCTTTGAATAGTGGCACGAAGCGAGATCCGGCCAGAAGATGGTCGGGCCCTCGTGCTGCTTCAATAGTGGTAGTAAGCGCTTCTGTAGGCACTCCTTAAGGTAAACCTGCCCGTTTACCGTGCCGGTCATCACGAAGGGGGCGCTCCGCTTTCCGCAAGAGCAGATCGCTTGGCACACCATGTACTTTTTGGCAAACTTGGATAGTTTCTGCTTGCGAATCTCCTCCGGAACGCTGAATTTGTCCTCTGCGGAGAAGAACAACAGCCCCGGCAGCTGACGAAAGTCCGCTTTGACGTAGGTTTCGTCGTCCATTACCAGGCAATGCGGCTTCGTCAGCATTTCGGTGTACAGCTTCCGGGCTCGCGTCTTCCCCACCATGTTTTGCCTTTCGTCGCGGTTAGGAGCCTTCTGAACCTTGTATGTACGCAGGCCCTCCCGCTGCTTGGTTCGCTGAACGAATGAACTTGACAAATTCAGCTTATTGGCGACATCCCGGACCGAACTTCTCGGATCACGTCTAAGCTTCTTAACTACGCGCTTGTGATCTTTTTCACTGACGGAGCATCCATTTTTGCCGTACTTCACCTTCCGGTCGATGGTTAGGTTCTCGAAGTATCGTTTTAGTACTCTGCTGACCGTGGATTGGACGATTCCCAGCATCTTACCGATGTCCCGATGTGACAACTCCGGATTCTCGAAATGAGTGCGCAGGATTAATTCACGACGCTCTTTTTCGTTCGACGACATTTTTCCAAATTTACGAAAAATTGACAGTGAAGCATAACCAACGTGATCTATAGACTATTATCTGATTATAAGCGAAAGCTGAAGATATAATTCCTAAAAATTAAATTTCTACAGCGTTTTTTCCGTGATGCAATTTGATGTGACACACCCTTTAGAAGAGAAGAATATATAACGATCTTCTAGAAAATTAACAGATGATAAAGGTTCTGGAATATAAAGTTTGCATATTTCTAATATTCTTTGTCTCTGTTTTCTTGGTGAACTAAGAATTAATGCCTTTTTCTAGATGGGGCATAAAAAGATGATATATTCCTTTTTTCTTTTTCTTTTCTTTCTAGGATTTCTAGGAACTTCCTTTTCTTTTTCTTGTTTTCTTCTCGATATTGTCCATTATAAAAAAAATATCCCCGCAACTGTAACTGTTAAAAATTACCATAAGCTACCGATTAGTTTATAGTTTACTGTTTACAATTCTTCCACAAGTGAAATTATTTCTCAAGTGTGTATATGTGTGACCATTATATTTAGCGAATAACTATACGAAAGTCAAACATTTATATTTTGCTTTTGAACGTATGAATCTAACGACGAATAGTTAATATATGGATCGGTTCAATCCAGTTACAGAAGGGACTGAAATCAAATAAGAATAGTCCGGTAATGATCTTATGCATTATATTCAATGAATATTCTACGCCACTGACAATAATTTATACATTTCATTCAACAATATTCTAGAATATGAAAATTGCAGTTGTCCAAAAAAGTTACTCCTGTACTCGCGTCGGTGTGTCAGACCGAAAGTGTTAAAAAAGTGGCACACGTCCCCTTTTTACCAACACATGCGAAACGCTAAACGGTGACGAACGACGAATAACGAAGCTAGAGAGAATCGCAAAGTCGTAGTGTTGATATTTTCTGAGAAATAAACGAATTATTGATTTTTCGGTCTGACAGACCAATGTACGAGTATAGGAGTGTTAAACGGTTGTATCTAGGTTGACTCGTTTGTATGTTTGTAGTTTCAAAGTCAACTTTGGATCTTTGTACCTTTTTTTTTGAAAATTTCTCAATTTATTAAAATTTTAAAATTCTTATTTTCACAAATTTTTGAATTTGCACAATTTTTTTAATTTTCACAGTTTTTTGTTTAATTTTCAAAATTTTTGAATATTACATTTATCAAAATTTTTTTTTTGCAAATTTATTGAACTTTGGTAAATTTCCAAATTTTTTACGAATTTTATATTTTCACTTTTTGAAAAATTTTCCATGAATAATTGAATATTTTCTGAAATTTTACGAGATCTTGGATTTATATATGAATTTCTACATCTAGATATGAATACAACTAATTTTAACGAAGTTTTGAATTATAACTAAACTTGTTATTTTTCATAATTATTGAATTTGACAAATTTTGAAATGTTTACAAATTAAAAAAAATTGTGAATCTTTTGTTTTTTTTTTACAAAGTATGAATATAAAATGTTTGAATAACTGAATTTTTGAATTTTTATTTTGCTATTTTAAATTTTTTTTTTAATTTTTTAGCCTTTTAATTTTGATGTTTTGAAGATTTCGAATTAATTTTTTGATTTTTTTTTTTGATTTTGATTTTGAACGAATGTTTCTACGAATTTTTAAATTGACACAATGTTTGGAATTTTTATTTTTCCATGATTTTTAAAATTATTATAATTTTTATAATTTTTGCGGATGTTTCAGTCTTAGGCTAGGAAAATCTCTACAATAAAGACAAAAAAACTGTTGGATATTCACGAATTTTCTTTTCTTGTAACAAATTTTAAAATGCATGTTTTTTTTTAATTTTTAAAAATTTTGAAATTCAACAAATTTTTGAATTCTGACTAATTTTTACAATTTTTTATGAAATATTAAGTTTTCATTAATATGATTTTTGGAATTAAATAATTAAATTTAAATATTTACTTTTCACTGTTTTTTTTATTTTTGAATTGTTACCATTTTTTTTTGAACTTTTTGGTTATTTCGGAATATTTTTTTTTTGTTTGCAAATTTGTTCAATTTTCACTAGGTGGGATTTTTGAAATTTCATGAACTTTGAACTTTTGAAATTGTTACAAATATAAGAATAAGTTTTAAGTTTTTTTTTTAAATTTTCATTTTTTGCGAATATTTTAATTCTTTTATAAATTACTTAAATTTTGTCGTATTTTAAATTATTACAAATTTCGGATTGTTTCATAATTTTTGTAGTTTGAGTAATTTTTACCAATTTTTGAATTTTTACGAACTTTTGTTTTTTTTCATTTTCAATTTCAGAATGTTCTCATATTATTGTACTGTTACGGTTTTCACGAATTTTTAGAATTTTTTTGAAATTTGAATTTACGATTTTTTTCATAAATTGAAAAATTTTATCAGATTTTACTTTTTCTAGTTTTTGAATTCTTGATTTTTTAAAATTTTTATTCTTTTGAAAATTGCCCGAATTTCTACAAATTTAAAAATATCCATGATTTTGTACTAATTTTAATGCTTTTTAATTTCACAAATCCGCCAATTTTTGAATTTTCATCAGTTTTATGTTTACAATTCATTATTTTATTTTTATTTTTTTTTATTCGTAGAATTTTCACAAATTAAAAATTTTCTACAAATTATAGAATAATTTTTTAAAATTTTTTTTGTCAATTTGTCAACTGGTCCATTGGTCAATTAGTCAGATTGTCAATTTATCAATAACATAAACTTGAATGGAATGAATCAACGAATAATTTGAATATAAAAGTTTGAACAAAAAGAAAAAATTGATTAAACGAAAAAGCGGAAAAAAATTGATTAGAGCCCTAAGAAACTCCGCCAAAGGAAAAACAGTAAAAGAATTATAGAGTAGAAAAAAATGAAAATAATGGGACATCGCAAACAAAAAGGAAGAATTAAGGGATCTGAAGAAAAATTATGTTACCGGAAAAAATGTTAAGAAAATTGAAAAAAATTAAAAAATCACTAGTGCTTGTCACTTGCTTAGTCAATTGGCGATCTTTAATATGAATTAAATGGTATATTTTCAAAAAATCATAATCTAGAAAAATTTAAACATTTTAAAAATTTAAGAAAAATCAAAGAATTAATTGAATATGAAAATTTTAACAAAAAGAAATATCAATGAAACTAATAAATAAGAAACGAACATCAAAAACTAGACCTCAGGAAAAAAATTAAAGTTGGAAGATTTCAATTTGTCAATTTGTAAATTTGTTGATTTGTTAATTTGTCAATTTATCAATTGGTATATCGTTAAATTGGGAAGAAGTAGAAAAAATAATGCGAGAAATTGAAAATTTATTAAACAAAAAAATGACAAAAATTTATTTAAAAAAATGAAAAATAAAATTAAAAATGAAAAATTGAAAATTAAATAGAAAAATCGAAGTAAAAAGAATAGTAAAATAGAAGAATCGAAGAATAGAAGCAAATTTTATAATTATGTTACCGGAAAAAAATTTAGGGAATTGAAAAAAAAAATAAAAAATCACTAGTGCTTGTCAGTTGCTCAGTCAATTGGCGATCTTTAATATGAATTAAATGGTATATTTTCAAAAAATCATAATCTAGAAAAATTTAAACATTTTAAAAATTTAAGAAAAATCAAAGAATTAATTGAATATGAAAATTTTAACAAAAACAAATATCAATGAATCTAATAAATTAGATACGGACATCAAAAACTAGACTTAAGGAAAAAAATTAAAGTTGTAAGATTTCAATTTGTTGATTTGTTAATTAGTCAATTTTTCAATTGGTATATCGTTAAATTGGAAAGAAGTAGAAAGAATAATGCGAGAAATTGAAAATTTATAAAACAATAAAAAATGACAAAAAAATTAATTTAAAAAATGAAAAATGACAAAAATTAATTTAAAAAATGAAAAATGAAATTAAAATGAAAAATGAAATTAAAATGAAAAATGAAATTAAAATGAAAAATGAAATTAAAATGAAAAATGAAATTAAAATGAAAAATGAAATTAAAATGAAAAATGAAATTAAAATGAAAAAATGAAATTAAAATGAAAAATGAAATTAAAATGAAAAATGAAATTAAAATGAAAAATGAAATTAAAATGAAAAATGAAAAATGAAGAATGAAAAATGAAGAATGAAATTAAAATGAAAAATGAAATTCAAATGAAAAATGAAATTAAAATGAAAAATGAAATTAAAATGAAAAATGAAATTAAAATGAAAAATGAAATTAAAATGAAAAATGAAATTAAAATGAAAAATGAAATTAAAATGAAAAATGAAATTAAAATGAAAAATGAAATTAAAATGAAAAATGAAATTAAAATGAAAAATGAAATTAAAATGAAAAATGAAATTAAAATGAAAAATGAAAAATGAAATTAAAATGAAAAATGAAAAATGAAATTAAAATGAAAAATGAAAAATGAAATTAAAATGAAAAATGAAAAATGAAATTAAAATGAAAAATGAAAAATGAAATTAAAATGAAAAATGAAAAATGAAATTAAAATGAAAAATGAAAAATGAAATTAAAATGAAAAATGAAAAATGAAATTAAAATGAAAAATGAAAAATGAAATTAAAATGAAAAATGAAAAATGAAATTAAAATGAAAAATGAAAAATGAAATTAAAATGAAAAATGAAAAATGAAATTAAAATGAAAAATGAAATTAAAATGAAAAATGAAATTAAAATGAAAAATTGAAAATTAAATATGAAAATCGAAGTAAAAAGAATAGTAGAATAGAAGAATAGAAGAATAGAAGAATAGAAGAATAGAAGAATAGAAGAATAGAAGAATAGAAGAATAGAAGAATAGAAGAATAGAAGAATAGAAGAATAGAAGAATAGAAGAATAGAAGAATAGAAGAATAGAAGAATAGAAGAATAGAAGAATAGAAGAATAGAAGAATAGAAGAATAGAAGAATAGAAGAATAGAAGAATAGAAGAATAGAAGAATAGAAGAATAGAAGAATAGAAGAATAGAAGAATAGAAGAATAGAAGAATAGAAGAATAGAAGAATAGAAGAATAGAAGAATAGAAGAATAGAAGAATAGAAGAATAGAAGAATAGAAGAATAGAAGAATAGAAGAATAGAAGAATAGAAGAATAGAAGAATAGAAGAATAGAAGAATAGAAGAATAGAAGAATAGAAGGATAGAAGAATAGAAGAATAGAAGAATAGAAGAATAGAAGAATAGAAGAATAGAAGAATAGAAGAATAGAAAAATAGAAGAATAGAAGAATAGAAAAATAGAAAAATAGAAGAATAGAAGATTAGAAGAATAGAAAAATAGAAGAATAGACGAATAAACGAATAGAAGAATAGAAAAATAGAAGAATAGACGAATAGAAAAATAGAAGAATAGATGAGTGAAAGAAAAGAAAAATTCTAAAATCTAAGAATAAAAGAATAGAATAATAGAAAAACTGAGGAATAGAATAATTGATGAATAGAAGGATTGAAGAATTGAGGAATTGAGGGATGAATTGAAGAATTGGGAAATAAAATAATCAGAATTTGAATAATTAATACATAAAATAAAACAATTTTTTTTAATATTTGATATTAAAAAACGGAGAAATTAACGATGTTCGCATTTTTTTTTAATGAATCACAATTTTTAATACAAATCCAAAATATGAAACGTAGAGTCTGAAAATTAAAAAAAAACTAAACCGTGGAAAAAACATAGTCTCATAAATTATACGCGTGTGGTGCAAATTATCGTCCAAATCTAAGATGTTTGGGTAATATATCGTATATCATCCGCTCATTTTCTTCTCGCCTAAAGTGCTATCCAAAATGTTCAATTAAACGAAAAAGCGTCGCTTTTGGCTACTCTACGCAATAAATCAAATCTCCAATTAAATTCAGCACAACTCCAACTCCTGTCCGAGAGAGCACTAATAATTCCAGCCCGGTCCAAAACACGCGCAACAAGGATCAGAGGAGCAACACGTAGCCCGTAAACACCGATGCTGGACAAGCGCGAACGCGAAACCGCCGTGTTCAACTTTTTTGCTCGCTTACTTGCTACCCTTACCACCGCCCCCACCAAATCAACAATCCCAACATGCCCAGGGCAAAACACGGCACGCAGCAAGTCGCCGCTCGAGGGTTGTGACTTAACTTCTCCCGCTATGTTTTACGACTGGGCTCGCTCCTCCCAGCGGGACGCCCGATGTTCAACAGATATGTAAACAAACATTCCGCGCACAGCCAAATTAACCGAAATCATAACTCAAACTCTTATTGTGTCCTGCTGCTGCTGCTGCTTGATACTGAGAGAGAAAAGAAGGAGTCTGCCTTTTTGCTGTTTTTCGCATTTTCGAGGAATTCCTGGACTGGCATATGTAGTGGCAATGACCTTCCCCCCAACCATTACAACCGGCAGCCACCAGTCCACCAACCAGCACCGGTTTGAGTGTACCGGTGACCAATTAGTGGTCCACTTACAGTAGCAGTTAATATTTCGCAGAATACGAACAAGTACAACCTTGCCTTGCCATACCTTGCTGGGTGAAGGGCTGAGAGAAGATCGGGAGACAAGATGATCGAGTTGAAACGTAATACAAACCGCACATATCTCTCCCCATCCACAACTCGGCCTGGACATGACTTGTGGTGATGTTTCTTCAATCTCTCCAACATAACCGCGGCGGCCTCGAAACGACGAACCATTAGACTTCTTTTTCCACACAGAACCAGGACACAGGGAAGGGTAGCGGAGGCCTTGCTAATGTCAACGCTACAACAATGATGTGTGTGCGCTGGAGATAGAGCCTTTTTCCTAGCAAAGATCGTCATGAAGACGACTCCGAACTGCGCGGACTAGTTTTCCTCTTTTTTTTTGCGTTGTTAACTTTTCGTGCCGAAGAACCATTTTTTGTTGTTGGGCAGCTGTGCGGTGCCAAGAGTTGTTGTGGTGATATGTGCATAATCTTCGAAGCAACAGCAACAACAAAAAACAGGCCACTTGCATTGCTCCCTAGGGGATGGCTGATTTCCGATTCCTCCAAGAACCCATGATCCCATGCTCGCTCGGTGGAGGAGGAGGAGGAACGAGAATAGCTGGCAGCAGATTACAGATAGGGTAATATTAAAAATAGAAACAAAACAAAACCAAACAAGAATTACAAGAACATCATCTTTCTTTCTTCGAGTTTGCGCAACGAAAAAGCGCTACAACGCCGTACCCCGCACAAACCTCCGCCACCAACAGGCAACCTTAGCTAATGAAGAGACGGGGGAAAACGGTGCAATAGTTTGTGCAATAACAACAAGCTACCTGTTCGGTAGAGTCTTGGGAAGAGGCGGCGAAGGAATGCACAAGGAGATGTTCCTGGTGGGAACGCGCGCGGAGAGTTCGGGGCGGATAATCAACGACCAGTTTGCTTATTGCCTTGGCTCTGTTTTTGCTCGGACTTCTAACGCACTCTACCTTGTCCAAGTCCGATCCCATCATCATCAACATCCGCGCACCCGATGCCGAGGAGCATTTTCTTCAACAGAACAACAACGCAATGGCGAAACCCTTGTCGTCGGTACGTCGGATAGAATAGCCGAAGAACCCAGCGAACGCTGGCTAGAACTCAGAACGGGCAGTGGCATCAGATTGGTTGGTTTGTTGTTGGTTTGCCATGAACACAGAACAACACCTGTGATTAGGGGCGCATAATGAAGGGTTTATTTGCATACAAGATTGTATAGCATTTTTCGAAGTCGCAAATAGGTGCGTTGGGATATGCCACTGAGGAGGAGAAAATAGCCAATCTTCGTGTGGTTAAAAGTGTTTAAGTGGCTTACAATTGCGTAGACTTTAAATTACGTAGTTGCTTTACGAGGTTGACTTGAAGACTCTAGATGATGCTCTGGAGCAACAATACACTTTTCTATATTATATATTATGTTGATGTTCCACGATAATTGGCAAGATTTAAATGATCCGAGAAACGAAAATTGAAAATATGACATTGAATTGAATTGAATAGAATAGAATTTTTCATTAACCCTAAAATTCATCAATTTTAAAATGCTTCGTTTCTATAATTCTTCAAATCATCAACTCTTAAATCTTCGATTCGTCTTTTTTTATTTCTTTAATTTCTCAATTCTACAGTTCTTCAATTCTTCAATAAAACAGATCTTCAATCCTTATTTCTTCATTTCTTCAATCATTTTATTCGTTAATTCTTCAAATTTTCAATTGTTTTATATTTTCAATTTTTTTAATTTTAATTTGTCCAAATAAAAAAAAAGATTGAAAAAGTTTAAAAACGACACATTTTTTTGTTTCCTTCTTTGGTTTTTTCCCTTTTTTCAGTTTTTTATTAAATTTTTTAATGTTTTCGTTCGATTTTCTAATATATATCTTTCTACATTTTTCAATTTTCAACTCTCTATTTTCTACTTTTAAATTTGTTTATTCTTCAATCTTTCAATCTTGCGTTACTTCATTACTGTTTCAATTTTTTAATTTTATATAAAATTTGGTTTGTCCCCTTTTTTTAGATATTGTTTTTTTCAATGTTTCAATTTTTTCGTTCGATTTTCCAATATATTATAACATTTCATGTTTTTAATTTTTAAATTATTCAGCTGTCAATTCTTAACTTTTTCTCCTGCCTTTTTTAACTTTTAGTTTTCTATTTATTTAAAATTCTTAATTTTTTTAATTTTTTCATTCATTTTTACAATTCTTTGATTATTTTATTCTTCAATATTTCAGAATCTAAGAATTAAAGAATCTTAGAAACGAAAAATTCATTAACTCTTCAATTTTTATATTCTTCATTTCCGCAATTCTACAATTCATCAATTCATCAACTCTTCAATTCTTCTTTTCTTTAATCCTACAATTCTTCAATTCTTTAATTCTCCAATTCCACAATTCTTAAATTCTGCAATAGCTAACTTATTCTACTCCTCAGTTTTTCTTTTAAATTTTTGAATTTGATTTTTTTTTTATTTTTAACTTTTTATTTTTTAAAATTTTTTAAAATTTCTTATTTTTTAATGTGTCAATTCGTCTATATTGGAACAAAAATTTCAACAATGTTTCGAAAAGATTTACGCAATTGAAAAGTAAAATTTTAAAAACTTCAAAAACGACAAATTTGTGTTTCCATTTTTGATTTTTTTAAACCCAAATTGAAAAAAAAAACATTAATTATTGGAAAATTGGAGAAAGGCAAACTATTTAAAAAATATTCTCAAAATATTCATATTATTATCAAAAAAATGATACAATGAAAAAAAAAAGAGAAAAGGAAATAAGAAATGTTAATCAAATGTTTTTCTTGTTTCATGATATTTGGAAATTTGCAACCTTTTTAAGAATTGAAAACAAATTCAAATTAAAATCAATTGCGTGAACTGACAGAAATAAAAAATGGAATATTTTATACATAAATTTTGAATTAAAAAAACAATAATAAAACCGAGGGAATTGAGGAATATGAAAGAATATAATATGAATGAATGATTGATGATCACCTAAATTGACGAAGATAAGATAAATAAATTTATAAAAAAAAAAAAAATTCAAAAATTATAACATACAAAAAATATTTAATTAAACCTTTTTTTTTATTATTGATAACCCTTATTTTCTATCAGTTAATTAATGTTATAAAATATTATCAAATTTATTATATTTTATATCATTGATTAACTGATCAATATCTAAAATAAGAGTACATTTTGTATATTTAAAATTTAAAAAAATAGTGAAAATTCAAGGAATCAAAAAACGATTAAATGATTAAATATTTAACATAATTAAAATTCGAGAAAAATTATTAATTTACAAAATTAAAATTAAGTAAATTAAAAAAAAAGATTTTTTTTTCTTATTTGATGACGTTGAAAAATGAAATTAAAAAAAAATCATTTTATGAAATTAAAGTATGGTACTAACTGATGGAAATAGAAAATTTGAGCTTTTGCAATATGCTCAATATGTTGTTTTGAAACAATTAAAAATTAAAAATGTCAAACATTTTCAAGATTGTAAAAAATGAAATGAAATTTTTTTTTGAAAAATGATATAAATTGTAAAGAAAAAAAATTGTTTTAGTATTTTAGATCCTTTTTTTTAAATTCAGTCTATGGAATATGTGGAATAAAAATTGAAAACTTTACTTTGAAAAAATAAAAGAACAAAATCAAAGATATGTTGAAAATTTTTTATGTGAAAAGATCATTCGAAACTGACAAATTAAACACAAATTAAAAATTAAAAAATTACGAACGACAAATGGATTAAGAAAAATTAAAAAATCGAAATGTATGAATTGAAAAAAATGAGAAAAAATTGAAAAAACAATGAATAATCTACATTTTTTTCTAATTGATAGAATTGAATTAAATAAAAAAAAACACCAGGAAATGAAAGAAAATCGTCATAAAAAGATAATTTCGAATAAAATGAAAAAAAAAATAATGATAAGAGTATTTGAAAATCAACAAAATGAAAGAATTGAATATTGAATATTTTGTTCAAATTTTATAATATTTCCAATATTTTTTTTTTAGATTCAACAAATTAAAATAAAATATTTGAGGATTCAAAAAAAAAAACGTAACAGAAAAACACAAACAAAAGGACACAATTTTTGGTTTTCATCTTTTATTTTGTTTTTAAACTCAAATTGAAAAAAATTGGAAAAACGAAAAAAGCAAAATATAAAAAAAATATTTAAAATATTATCAAAAAACAAAAACAATTAAAGAAAAAGACAAAAGAAAATAAGAAAATTAAATAAATAACAAAATTTATAAAGAAAAATATTTTATAACATTGATTAACTGATCGATATCTGAAATTAGAATTTGCTCGGTAATGCTCGGCCGCATGTCGCGAAACCGGTCAAAACATACTTCGAAACGCTGAAATGGGAGGTCCTATCCCACCCGCCGTATTCTCCAGGCATTGCTCCGTCCGATTACTACCTTTTTCGATCGACGCAACATGGCCTGGTTGACCAGCACTGATGAAATCAAAAATTGGATCGATTCGTGGTTAGCCGACAAACCGGTCGATTATTTCCGCAAAGGGCGTGAATTGCGTGAATTGCCAGAAAGATGGGAAAAAGTTGTGACTAGCGATGCGCAATACATTGAATATTAAATTTGTAACCATTTTTGCAGAATAGAGCATTATTTTTTTGGAAAAAAACGACGAAACTTACTTTTAAAAGGCGAAAAAAAAGGAATGAAAAACATACTGTAAAAGAAGTTAATACAGGGAAACTTCGATATAACGTACCCTCGATATAACGTCACTCGATATAACGTACACATTTCCAAAGTGTAAAGGAAATTTTTTTTCAATATTTTTTTTCTGATAGAACAATGAAATATCTGTATTGTAATGCTAAAACAAGTTTTGTACCTTCAATCAATCCCGAAATATTGCTGGTTTTGTAATTCCGGATTCTAAACGAATCAAGTTTTAATCTACAGTACGAAGGGAAACATCATGAGAAAAGCTGGCTTCGTCTTCTGATTGAAGTTATTCATTAACTTTACTAAAACAGCAAAACAATAATGTATTATAGACTACGTTTGTGAGTACTTTATTATGCTTCGATATAACGTACAATTCGATACAACGTACAATTTTGAAAGTGAAATGTACGTTATATCGAAGTTTACCTGTAATTTTCCTTTTTTTTAATTTTCAAATTTTTTCAAATGTAAATAGTTTAAAACACAATCAACTATTTAAATCCGTCCCGATATTTAAAAAAATTATATAAAAAAAGGTGTAACATTTTGAATAGATTGAAATATTCTAAATCGTTTATTTGTTTAAATTTTCAATTTAGTCAATTTTTATTCCTTTTATTCTTGTATTTTATTAAATTGTTAGAATTTTCTGCATTCCTTCCGTATTTAAAATATTATTTTAAAAATTTTAAGTCTTGAAAAATTAAAAGACATTTATCGAAAAATTGATAAAAGTAGGATTGAAGAAATTTAAATAAAGAAGATAAGCGCGGACATAAAAATTAATGTTTGAAAATTAATTTCAAAGCTGAACAAAATTGAAAGATGAAAGTATTGATAGGAAAAACACGCAAGCAAAATACAAAAATTCAAATAATATAATACTAAAAATGATAAATGTAATCTGAGAAACTTTAAGAATACAAAAATTTGAAAAAATTAAGAAAAAAGTGACAAAGTCAATTACTTTTATTTGCAAAATTTCTAAGATTAAGAAAAAGTGAGAGAAAGGTTTGAGAATTAAAAATAAAGGTTCTTTTAAGCTTCTTTCGAAAATTTCAAGAATTCTAAAAACTATTGTTTTGTGAAATCGAAAACATACTTTTTTATTTAGATTATTACAATTTTTTTAGAATTTGAAAATTTGAGGAGAGTTTTCAGAAACTTCAATCTGATCTGAAAACTGATTTTTTATGAAAATTTTTGTAAATTACGATAATTTTTTCAGGCTATTAAGCTAATTTAAGAATAAAATAAAAAAAAGAAAGGTTTGACAAAATTGATGAAATTTAAAAATCGTAGAATTTTTTAAAAATTGAAAAATCTAAAATTTTTAAACTCCTTTTTTAAAAATTTCAGGAATGTTGGTATGGAAATAAAAATCAAGTATTCAAATCCATTTAACAATTCCATTCACAAAACTATAATTTGCGGGGATTTTTCAAAATGTAGATTTTATGGTTTATTTTCAAGTTCCAAAATATACGATTAAAAAATTGAAACAAACCGAAATAACTTATAAAATAACGAAATAAAAACAAAATAAGGAAATTAGGAAAAATTTACAATTTTTTTTCCGTTTTTAGATTGAAGAAGTTTCTTTCAATTTTTTTATTTTATTATTCTGAGAATAAGAGAACACTTCAATTCATTTTTCAGTAGCTGACAGAAAGAACTTCATCTCGCCCAAATTGGATTTTTCGATATGAATACTTTCGAAACATTTACGTTTTATTACTAACATTGAATTTATCAGCCAAAGCAGGAAAATTACAATGGCAGGAATGATAATTTTGTTTTGAAAGTTAACGAATGCCATGAAAAAAATCTTTGACAACACTGTCTTCCATCTGCACCGAGAATATATGCCGATATCGACAACAAGGACACTCGCAAGAACAAGACTCATCCGCTAACCTGTTATTGTTCGGCGAGAATCGAGTTGTGTATTCGTCCTCTTGCCACCGTTCCCACATCCCTTTCTTCTCCCCACCCCCCGAGGGAAGGAAAAGTTATGTGCAATTTTTTTGCTCTTTCGTACTCCATTTCATTTAAAATTCATTATACAATAATACCACCCCTTGCACGCACATACTCTCCGACGATCACTTAGAAGCGGATCCTTCTCGCCAATCTTCGCCGTCCGTCCGCGGCTCATCGACCGTACGTCGGGCCCCCGGTTCACGGACTTCATTATTGTAATACAGTATATCAATGGGTCCGAGATGCGTCGTGTTCGACGTCCTTTCTCTGTGGCCTGGGTTGATCATCTTGCTCATAGCGCGGTGGATGCGCAAGGAGTTAAATAACCGCTTGGAGTTGTTACGTGAAGATGGGGCGCAGTTGGTGTTGTTATTACGTAGTCCGCGAGGGGCGGTAGGACTGGTCGTTCTCGCCGCACTCTCGATCAGGATTAAAGGATTGGTATGGTCGGCGGAAATGAGAGGTAACAATATTGACGAGCGAAGAACACTCGCATTGGCGAGTGGAAAGAATTCCGAAGAAATTTAAATGATGCTCTGAACAGCGCATCCATGGTTCGTTTTTTTTCCTCATCGCTCTCACTGGACCCGGGATTCTGCACGCTCCTCGAGAACAGTTGTGTACGTAATGACTAATTGCTATTACAGGGATAATTAGTGTTGATAATAACCGGTCTGGCCAGCAGGAACGCCGGACGTCTGGTCGCCATGAGATGGTGCAATTTTTCTCCTTCCAATTTGATGTTATAATTGGATTATGACTAACGCTCTTTCTCCCCTCGTGAGGGAGGTGGCCACACTCAAGATTCAGACGCAGCTGCCCTTCCGCAGATAGTAACGTTCTTTCGCGATTACTTTGTGTAATCATCATCCGCGCGGAAGAAGAAGGGGTTGCTGCATTCTTGTTCAGTTTATTGTCTGGTTCTGTCCGATGCCCCCTCACAACGCGCACGTGCTTTGACTCACGCACCTGATGAGCATCCTGAACGAAGGTCGAAGCTGGAATTCGACCGTGGATTCCCACATCATTGATTCATGTGTATAAATATTTTGTGGGAACGATGCGGGGTTAATCAATCAGCGTTTTCGACATATCCGGGATTCCTCTTCAATTGCATGAGTTTAGATGAGCCATCTCATAGCGTTTGTGGTCGGCTTTCACGTCTCCGACAGCGGTTAGACAGACATTGGAAGGTGACTCAAACCGGATGATTCACGTTTACCCATGCTTGATTAATTATTTCTCGCCGTTTGCGATCGATTCGAAGCTAATCACAACGCAGCTGTAGAATGTTCAAGAATCGTTGTTGGCCAGACCACCATGGGTTGAAACAACCCATCACATCATAAAGACACCGTCTAGACATATAGAATACCTGTTTGAATTATCTAAAAAACAGGATGATATTCGAGCTCTTATTGTCTAGAGTAATTTTGGGAGAACTATCGATCGAAATGGTTGAATTTTGTTATCTGCATCATCTCATTACTATCATTTGCTGTTTAGATGTTGAACAAGAACAAGAACAAGAACAAGAACAAGAACAAGAACAAGAAACAGAACAAAGAGACCTAATACTCCAGGAACCTAAGACCTCTCTAAGCATCATCCGAATATCGATTTGAGATTAATTGCAATCAAAATAAAAGGCAATATAGGCAATACATGGATCGAAATGTGAGACAATTTTGCAAATTTGGCTAGTCGCAATTTAAAATATTTGATTCATTCATTGAACTTTTTGGCTATCAAATTTAAAATATGTCGGTTTGGATGATTTCTTACACTGTTATTTTTTATCTAGAGTATTTTTCACGTTTCGGTCATCGTATCTTCCGACCCGATTGCAGATGGAAATACCAGGGTTTGGAGGCGATCTGGCGTAGTGGCAACCTCTCACACCAAAGGTCACGAGTTCAATTCTCACTCCCGACATTCTTCCAAAAATGGAAATGACGAACCAGCCAAAAATAGAAAAAAATTGAAAATATATGTACATAGAACAATTTATTTTTTTTTTCATTCGATTATTTACAGACCTCGATTATATTAATTTCATTATTTTTTATTATTTTTCCGAATATCATTCGAATGTAACATTATCTCGAATGTTGCATTGAGTCTTTCAGTTTCCTAGGCTGGTTCGTCTCAGTTTTCCTGAATGCAACCTTCACTCGAATATAACATTTGTCTGAATGCGAGATTTTACCCGAATGTTACATTTACCCGATTATCATCTTGTTGTAACATTTACCCGAATGTAACGTTTTTCCGAATGGAGTATTTATCCAGATGCCACGTATTATTTGTCCGAATGCAACATTTACTCGAATATAACATTTACCAGAGTTCCACATTTACCTACATGATCTCATGATTCTACATGATTCCATATCTCAGATTTCCCCGAATGCGACATTCACACGAATATAACTTTTTTCTGAATGTCACGTCTATCCGAATGTAACATTCACTTGAATGTCACATTTACCCGAATGTAACTTTTACATAGCTGAAGCGCATCGATTGCTTGTGGAAGTTTATGGTGTCCATCGGATAGATTTTGTAGGGAATGGTTCGACGATAATTTTTGCTGTATATTGCCCAGTAGCCATTTAGGCGTGAGAGTATTCCTATCCTATTGCTCGAATGATCACAGTTGGACTTCACACATCGGAACAGTTGATATGAGACTTCCATTGTTGTGTTACTAATAGTACCAATTACCGATGAAACAGACCGTAAGATGAACGGTAAGGGACTGGGATTACCGTCGCATGATGATTGTTGCTTGGATGTAGTAGCTAGAATAACACACAAAGATGAGGGTCCTGAGCAGTGTTGCCACACGTACAGATTTATTTGGAATAGTACAGTTTTTTTTCGTTATTTTTGGTACAGATTTTCGTCAAAAAGAACAGATTGGTACAGATTTTTTCCACGCGTGAAATTTCTTACATTTGAACATAACAACATTGACGTAATGAACTTTTCCAATTTAATAAGCATTAACGTTGTGTTAAAAGCGTTTCCAGGATTCTTCAATAGGGATGTACAAAATGTGGAGAATTCAATTCCATACCCTAAAGATAAAATTACTCCGTAAGGAAATCATAGTTCTAGGAAATGAGCATGTGCAGGGTTGGTGGACAAAAATTGAATACGGTTCACTCGCACTTCGATGGTCTTGTTTGTAACGTTCTCACTATGACTCACTCCTCAGCAATTGGCGAGTGTATTTTTGTATTTTTCAATAAGTTTTTCATGCCAACAAATTATTTTTTTCTATACAACGATCATTTTTGATGGTACAGATTTCTGGGAAAAAGTACAGATTAGAATAATTTTTAACCCCTCTGGTACAGATTAAAATGTGGCAACACTGGTCCTGAGTTATGAGCTCATGATCGTTCGCTTAGTAGCGGACACGCAACCAATTAGGCTACGAAGACTTCACCATCCGTGCAATCGTTTCAGCCCTCTAATCGCGGGGAAGTGTGTATGTATTTCTAAAACGTCCGGGGACTACGTACTAAAATGGATGAGATCTTCCTGGCTGTGAATGGATGCGAATACGACATCATCATTCTAGTGGAGACCAATTTAGACGAATCAATAACATCAGTACAACTGTTTGGTGATAACTACAATGTCTTCAGGAATGATCGGAACATGCATAATAGCTGTAAAAAAATCTGGAGGAGGTGTTCTCATCGCCGTTCGTCGTCAATTGGCTTCATCTCCTATGTGCAGCGCTGAGTTAGATTTCGAACTAGTGTTCACAAAAGTCCAAATCGATGACACGAACCTACTCATTTGTGCCGGATACATCCCACCCGAACTGCGTGCTAACGTTTTATATATGAGGCGTTTTGTCGATGCAATCAATAACGCTCTTGATTGTACCCGCGATGGTGATACAATTATCGTATGCGGTGATTTCAATCAAGCTAATCTCCTGTGGAAATCTGAAGAGTCAAACTTTGTAACTGCTGATACCAACAGCGTGGAAACGGCAAGTGCCTGCTTGCTAGATAACATTGCCTTGATGAATCTAAAACAATTTTGCGGAATTTTGAATCCTTGGAATCACATTCTTGATCTCGTATTTTCCAATGCTGGTTCATGTATTGTTCACGAAGCTGCTGTTGCAATAGTGAAAATCGATCGTCCTCATCCACCGTTAGAAATAACACTCGTCTTTAGCGGCAGCGAGTCATTGTTTGAGCACGAAGACATTCCCCAACTGGATTTCAATCGCATTGACTTCGTTGCATTGAATGCTTTTTTGGCCGATATTGACTGGACAGATGCTTTGTCCTGCACTGATGTGGACCTTGCCGTGGAGAAGTTTAGCAATCCTATTTTACAGTGGTTTGCTTCTAACGTTCCAAAAAAGCGATTGCCTGCCAAACCGCCTTGGGGAAATGCACATCTCCATTTTCTAAAACGCAAAAAGAATGCATGTCAGCGTCATTACCGGAGACTACGAATCCCGGTCCATAAGCTCCGTTTCCAAATCGCTAGCGATTCATACAGGACTCTCAACTGTTTTCTTTATAAGCAATACGTTGCCAAAACACAAAGTAGCCTCCATAGAAATCCTAAACGTTTCTGGAACTTTTTCAACTCTAAACGCAAAAGTATCGATGGTGTGCCTGCTACGGTGTCTCTGTTTGATGAAGTTGCAACTAATGCTTCGGATAAATGTGAACTCTACGCAAAGCATTTTGTAAGCGTTTTCAATACTGCTAGCGCGACAATGGGCCAAGCTAAGTCTGCTGCATCCGCTGTTCCGGGTAGTATGTGTGACTTGAGTCTACCGGTCATAACCGAGGAAATATTACATACTGCAGCAAAGAAATTAAAATCGTCCACAGCTCCCGGACCCGATGGAATTCCAGCTGTCGTATTCAAAAAATGCATTGAAATTCTAACTTCGCCACTGTGTCGCATATTAAATCTCTCACTACAACAGAAGAAATTTCCCACGCTCTGGAAGGAATCTTATATGTTCCCTGTTTATAAGAAAGGCGATAAACATGACGTGCGCAATTACAGGGGAATCACATCTCTATGTGCTGGCTCTAAGTTGTTTGAGACTATCATGTACGGTCATCTATTTTCTCAATCGAAAGCTTACATCTCCACGGATCAACACGGATTCTCCCCGGGTAGGTCAGTGACAACAAATCTGCTCCAATTCACTTCCGAATGTATTAACCACCTGGAGAATGGCAAACAAGTTGATGCCATCTACACCGATCTGAAAGCCGCCTTCGATAGAATTGACCACCGGATTTTGCTATGTAAGCTCTCTAAACTTGGTGCCTCGGCTGCTTATGTGGACTGGCTCAAATCCTACCTTTACGACTGGAAGCTTTGTGTAAAGATTGGCTCATATAGTTCAACATGGTTTCAAAACCATTCCGGCGTCTCGCAGGGCAGTATCCTCGGACCACTACTATTCGCACTCTACATCAACGATGTCTCAGCTCTATTGGGTGTTGGTTGTAGACTGATGTATGCTGATGACCTCAAAATCTATAACGTAGTCGACAGCCCAGCTGACTGCGTTCACCTACAATGCCTGTTAAATCTGTTTGTCGAATGGTGTAAACTGAACAACATGATGCTCAGTATTAACAAATGCTCCGTGATAACAATTTGTCGCTCTGCCAATCCGATCCACTGGGAGTACAAAATTGATGATATAGTTATTGAACGAATGCATCAAGTAACAGACTTAGGAGTTCGGCTTGACTCTAGGCTGACCTTCAATGATCATCGCTCCATAGCTATTGATCGTGCTAATAGATTGCTAGGACTCATCATGCGGACAACTAAAGAGTTCACTGACATGCATTGCCTCAAAACGCTCTACTGTTCGTTGGTTCGATCAATCCTTGAATCCTCGTCAGTGATTTGGAGTCCCTATCAAGCTATTTGGATCGACAGGATTGAACACATACAACGACGATTTGTTCGTTTCGCCCTGCGCTTGCTTCCTTGGAGGGATCGCATTAATCTCCCTCCTTATATTGATTGGTGCCGCCTGCTGGGAATGGATACCCTTGAACAACGACGCTCTGTTCAACAAGCAGTCTTTGCAGCGAAGATTTTGAATGGAGAAGCTGACTGTCCCAGCCTACTTGCAAAAATGTCACTGAACGCTCCCACCCGGATTCAACGACGAACTCTGGATCAAATGCTGGCTGTTCCATTCCACCGCTCGCTATTCGGTTACTTTGAGCCGATGTCCACTATAACAAGAGCATTCAACGAAGTGTCACATTTGTTTGATTTCGATATGTCTTCGACAGTGTTTAGACAGAAAATCCTCCGCTCTAGACATCCTCCACATCATTAGGTTAAGTTATTTTCATTAAGACTATGAGTCAGATGGATTAATAAATCAATAAATAAATAAAAATAAAAAAAAGACCCCCGTTTGGACGATTTTAGTGTTAAAGACAAAAAGCGTCCGATTAAATCGGAAAAGTTTGAAGACGAAGAATTCGAGCCAAATTTAGCATGTTTTGGGGGGCACGAAACGTTTCTATGGTGAATAGACTCTGCTTCCTCCTCTTTAAAGGAGAGCTGTCATACAAATGAAGCATAAATTTCTGCATAACTCAACAACTAATCAAGCAAACGAAACCAAATTTGGCATGTGGAGGATTTAGGAGGCAAGAAACGTTTCTAAGTTGACTCAACACTCCTCCCACCTCTCTTATGTCTGCCATACGAAGGAAACGAAAATTTCTGCATAACTCGAGAACTAATCAAGCAAATTGAACCAAATTTGGGGTATGAAGGTTTTTGGGCAGCACTAAATTTTTCTATGGTTTTCTATGGTTACACCCACCTACTTTATGAGCGGAAGGGGGCTACCATACAAATGAAACACAAACTTCTGCATAACTCGAGAACTAATGAAGCAAATGGTGCCAAATCTGGGATGTGAAGGTTTTTGGGGACGAGAAATGTTTCTATGATGGTACGACACCCCCAAGTGGTTTAAAAATCTTGAACGAAAATCGTGTCTGGAAATAATCTGATATTATAATGTCGAGTTTTGGTATAAGTACTAGGAATTTTATAGTAAAAGGTAATTTTAAAGGGTCGGTTAGAAAATAAATGTTGAGCTTTGATAAAAAATGCCCTTGCTAATCGTATCGACATTCGTCGAGTTCGTCGCTCACGAGTGCGCGATGGGGACCGTTGAAATCTTTTGACCCCTTTGGATGAGAAGAAGAAAACATTGATGCTATCGACACGACCAAGACTGACGTCAGTGCCAAGGCCAGCGCGGAGATAACAGAAAAAAACAATCCACGAACAATTACCGTGTGCGCTACTGTAAATCGTTTTTACGGTAATTAGGTCGGAAATGGTGCAAAACGAACGCCGCGATTTGTGCCGCCAATGTATATGGAGAGAGGTGTTATGTTGTGGGATGGAAAATCGCAGAAATAAAACAATACTAAAGTAGTTGCTATCAAAAACATGCACTGTCCAACTTTTGTAATTCTAAAATGCCAATTGACTTTTCGACAGTATCATTGTTTGCGAACCTGTTCATTTTAACCTGAATGTTCCGACGCATAAACTGAAGAGAGCGAAAATCATTATCGATATCACTTCAAGCAATAAACAGCTCAAGGAATGTCATGCAGCGCCCGAGTTGGCTCTAATCCCCCGATAATGTATCGTATATTTCGATCTCACCGAATTTCTCAATCTTTTAAGTAGTTGTTCTGGGGCGCCAGCACTGCTCAGTTAGAGTGATCCCGAAGTTGAGATATAAATGAAACGTCAATTAGAGTAGCCCCCCAGGGGGGCTAATGAGAGACCTGTCTTTCCCTTTCGACCGAACCGCGAATACACATCAGTCGGTACACCGGGAAGAATATGATTTTCTCCTTTCGGAATATGTGCCGCTTTTGCGACAATAACGGAAAGAAATAATAAGTCCATTACCTGACCGACCAATACCCCCCCCCCCTCCCCCTACGCACTTATGCGCGGGATGATGCATAAGAGCACCGAATGCAGATGACTGTTTATCTCCATTATTTAATCTGGTCTTTAAGAAGGCATAATTTTTTATTCACCCCCTTTGGGGGGGAAGCTGGAAGAGCGAAGTGCCGTTCTTCGGTGTCCATGATATCAACAAACGATCACTCTCTCGCATGCGTGTGTGTGTGTGTGTCAATGCATTCATATTTAAGAGCAGAAGGAACGAACCAAGAAAAAAATATCTCACAACATTCTGACCTAGATCTGCGGCAAGTAATCTCAACCATTTCCATAGTTCCTCAAGAGACCTCAAGTTAACGCCTTTGGTAAACGACGACGATGACCACGGGGCGAGACACAGACTGACAGACGGTCAGTCATACCGGGAGAGAGACACAGTGAGTGAACTAGCGGAAAAGCAAACAAAAATTTATAGCCTTTGACGAAAGTTTACCTTTCCAAATGCAATAA
Source organism: Toxorhynchites rutilus septentrionalis (assembly GCF_029784135.1). Lineage (NCBI taxonomy): Eukaryota > Metazoa > Arthropoda > Insecta > Diptera > Culicidae > Toxorhynchites > Toxorhynchites rutilus. Next base: position 187,887,835 of record NC_073744.1, on the reverse strand, counting down.
AAAAAACCCCAGAGACACGATACGACAAAATCAAAATGGGCTCAGATCAGCCGAATTTGATTTGGTCGCAGCGTCATTTTTGGCCTCTCCTGCTCCTCCCCCGTGTGAGTTCATATTATCACCGATCGTGGTCCGCGGCCGGTCGTCACTTTCCGAACCACGGTACTTAATGTTAATTTCTTCTCGTTTTCGTTTTGTTTTGATTTTGTTTGGTGTTTTCTCTGTCGGTCGAGCGCAGTAACAGAACTCATTTTCGCTGCGCGGTTTTATTACCGAGGCCGAGATGTAGTGTCCCTCTCTGTCTCTGCCACCGCCGCCACCGCCCGCGGCACACGGGGATGCAGTGATTTGTCCGTGTTTCCTCGCTATTTTTTCGTGTGATTTTTGGAGGCCAATATCGTTGACCTGACATGCGTTCGTTCCGCCGGCCCACCACAGCGGTACGCAAAATTTCTCCTCGCGAAATGATACAGCTGTCCGCGAGCTCGCGAAATCGGCGTGATATCCACTTATGTGGAGAGGTCATTCTCGGCGGACGATAAATGAACTGACCGCCATTCGGGGCGAGTGGGTCGTTAAGTCGTGTACTGCCTGCTTCCCCGCTTCGGATGGGTTCTGGTACTCAAATCGATACGGCACTTTCACTGGTCACTGGTTTCCCCAGTCTGTGTGTAATTTAGCTTCGCGCTCAGATTTGGTTTTGGTTGGTGGAAGAGTGTGGGGACCAAACTTGAAGTCCAGGTCCAGGAATTGGGTCCGGTTGGTTTCTTCACCAATTAGTCGCATACAAATCTGGGATGTGTGACAAATCAGGTCAAATCCAAAATAAAAACTCGATTTTGATTTCCTCATAAGTTGTAGTTCAAGGGCTTCAGTGCATTTGGAAGATTGGAAGAAGTTTACGGTTCTTGGAAGCGATCTTTTTGTGTTATTGCAATGCACAGGAGTTTTTTTTTTTTTTTTTATCTTCGCTTATTTTTCGTCGGCCTATTTCCGCCACTTCAGTGCCAATCACCGACATCAGGGAGGCGACTCCACCTGTTCCTACCTATCAGACTCAACAACTCATAAGCCGGGCCAACTTCTTTTACTTCCCCTCCGAAGGAAGACGTAACCAGAGATTTTTCACCTCAGAAAATCCCAACGACGCCAGCTGGGATTGAACCCAGGCCGATCGGATTGTGAGGCTGTTACGCTAACCACACAACCACTGGCGCCGTCGGTGCACAGGAGATGTAATTAAGTGGTAATTAGCATTTAGAGCTCGACAGTTATTCTCTAGACAAAAACTGTCTTCGACAAAGTTGTTACATATTATAGAGCGTTCATTTTTATGTTATCAAAAATAGGGTGACCAAAATTGTCGATGGAATAAAAAACCTAACTTTCTTATCTTTATAGAAAGAGGTGAATATAGTTCGACAATGTTGTAGTTCCAGTTATTTGAGACATCTTCGTAGAACACATTTTTTTATATCTCTTGAAATAACCGATATAGCGCTTTTTTTTCTAGGTTACGTTAGGGTTACCATGAAAAACATTTTTTTTTGCTCTAACTTTTATATTTCAAATTCTACATACAAACTGTCTTCGGAAGATTTTTAAAGCTTACTAATACAAACATTTTGCGATGCAGAACTTGTCAATATCTCAAATCCACTCAAAATTATTGATATTTATTCCCAAAAAAATCGCTCTCTTCAATTGTTTGTCATTCTTTCTGGGGCAAAAATAAACAAAATAATAAGTTGATTGACGGCAATTGAAATTGAAATCATGAGTTTTTGGGAAGAAAAACATCAATAACTTTAACAAGGATTAAGATATTGACAAGTTCTGCATCGCAAAATGTTGGAATTGAAAGTCATACGAAGACAGTTTTGATGTAGAATTTGAAATATGAAGTAAAAGCTAAAAAACTCGTTTTTTCATGGTCACCCTAATGCAACTTAGAAAAAAAGCGCTAAATCGAGTATATTTAAAGATAGAAAAAAGCTTTGTTCTACAAAGTTGTTTAAAATAACTGGGGCTACTACATTGTCGAACTAATACTGAAATTACATGTTACTAAGGTGTATCGATCAATATTTTCAAACAATTTTTTCATCAAAAAAAAATTAAATTAATTTTTATTTTTATTTTAAATTAAATTCTAATATTTTGACGTAGAACTACGTCTTTCAGAAAGAGTGCCAAATCAGAAAACAGGTCACGTTTTTATGAAATAAAGTTAACGTTAATAACTATTTTTACTGTGAACGAATTCTCATGAATTGTATACCAATCGAATCGGAAATTCTCTAAGATTTATTTGATATGCTATACATTACAATTCGCTAATCTCTAAACGGCTTAAATTCATGAAAACTGGAAGAACTTCCTTTTTTCCTATAAATTTGCTCGGCCGATTTGTGAGCTAACCCTACCCGTATTTCGAATGCTTATAAAGGGTGTGTCACATCAAATTGCATCACGGAAAAAAACGCTGTAGAAATTTTATTTTTAGGAATTATATCTTCAGCTTTCGCTTATAATCAGATAAGAGTGTATAGATCACGTTGGCCATGCTTCACTGTCAATTTTTCGTAAATTTACAAAAATTTAGTCGAACGAAAAAGAGCGTCGTGAATTAATCCTGTGCACTCATTTCGAGAATCCGGAGTTGTCACATCGGGACATCGGTAAGATGCTGGGAACCGTCCAATCCACGGTCAGCAGAGTACTAAAACGATACTTCGAGAACCTAACCATCGACCGGAAGGTGAAGAACGGCAAAAATGGATGCTCCGTCAGTGAAAAAGATCACAAGCGCGTAGTTAAGCAGTTCAGACGTGATCCGAGAAGTTCGGTCCGGGATGTCGCCAATAAACTGAATTTGTCAAGTTCATTCGTCCAGCGGACCAAGCAGCGCGAGGGCCTGCGTACATACAAGTTCCAGAAGGCTCCTAACCGCGACAAAAGGCAAAACATGGTGGGGAAGACGCGAGCCCGGAAGCTGTACACCGAAATGCTGACGAAGCCAACGGGGTCACCTTCGTGCCAAAGGAAATGAACCCGCCCAACGCGCCGGAGCTACGCCCAATAGAGAAATATTGGGCGATTATGAAGCAGGCCCTCCGGAAGAACCCAAAAGTTGTCAAATCGGAGGCGGACTTCAAGAAAAAATGGATTTCTGTTCAAAAAAACTATAACCTGACGTTGTACAGAACCTTACGGACGGGGTAAAGAGGAAGGTGCGAGCATACGGGCTTGGGCTCGAAGTATGAATAAAAAGAAAATGCCAAAAGATGTTTAATAGTTTTTATTTTACTGTCTAAAATTTTCAAAAGGATCGGTCTACTGGGCGAATTTCTACAGCGTTTTTCCTGTGATGCAATTTGATGTGACACACCCTTTAACTCGAACATTTCTTAACAGATCAGAAAGATGTTTGCATCAATTGATAGGAAATATTTCTACGCGTCTATCGCGATTAATAAAATATTATTTTCCATGAGATGAACAATTGAATTATTGTAAAATGTCAAGCGTTACCTAAACGCCATAACTGCCATGTTTTGATTGGCCCGATTTACGGTTTCCCCAACACAGACATCAAAATCACACACACACAGATGTTCCTGTGGGGATCCGATTTGCAAATATACATGCAAGTCGGTGGTATTTTTGTTCCCACCAAGCTGTGTTTCCTTAACACGGACTTCAAAATCAATGTGCCTGTGGGAATTCGTATGCATGTCGGGGATATTTTTTGGTGTTGAGTACTTTTGTACTCGCTTGCCCGGAATATGTTTCCCTAAAACGTACTTTTCAACTGAAAAGACTGGGAAAATCACCATTTCAGATACTAGAGATGAATGAACTTTCGCGGTTCAAGAACTACGTAAACATGAGATGTGCAATAATTTCAGAGGGAGATGTAAAATACCATGATCGTTCGACAATTCTTCCGTTCACATATTTTGGTAGTCCTAGGCATCATATCAAACGTAAAAAGACGTTCACCAAATTTATTTTTAACGAAGAACAATCTACGCAATTATATATATATATACAACCCCTTACATTTTTTTATGATTTTGGGATTAAGTACTACTCTAGTTTATTAAAATATTCAAGTTTCTTCCTACGTATATTCTAGGTATATGTGATTTTTTTCAGAATTTTTAGAGCGGTTTTCGCGGTGCAAAAAAAATATATATATTTTTTCAGGCATTTCGAAAAAAATTACTTTTAGACCCAATTTTACTCTAATTCTTATTTAAATGCGTTCGTATGTGTTGTTTTTTCCAAATGAAGCGTTATTTTTTCTTGAATATTTTTTGGCCTTTAAGCATTTTTGATTTATTTTGAATTTAGTGACACATTACTGCTCTAATATTTATTTGAATTTTGTTTATCATATGTCTAAATTTTGTCGGTATATTTAGAGCATTGCGTTGTACAAAGATTTTTTTCTCGTATCTTAAAATATAAGAGATTATCTTTACATTGGATTTAGATGATATACCAAATTCATAGGAGTCAGCAGTACGATAGAGCTCTGTGAGAAAAAATAAAGTCCTTGTGGAAAGATCATTCGGATTAATGAGAAGAACACTTAAGAAAATCCGAATTATTTTTTAAAATTTTAATCTTACAGTTTAAAACCACGAATACAATAAAATAATCGATTTCAAGAAAATAAAAATAATAATGCAGACGATGAAGAAAATAATTTTTGTGTCCCGAAATGCTCTTAAAAATTCAGGAAAAATTACGCCACATGTAGAAAAAAGACACATACGAACGCATTTAAATAGAAAATCAAGCAGAAGTGGGTCTCAAAATTATATTTTTTTTTCAAAATTTCGAAATGCCAGAAAATATATAAATTTTTTTTGCACTGCGTATTTAAAATTTTTTTATTAGATTTTTTGATGAAAAAATAGTTTGAAGATATTTGTCGATACACCGTAGTAAGATGTACTTTCAGTATTTTTTTCATATTTTTGTCTCAAAGCTATTGAGAATGGTGTGAAAAAAACCAAAAGGTGCATTTTCACCATAGATCCTATGGTGTACCATATACGGATTCAAATATATGGTACCACTGACAAAATGTTTTATTTAGTACCCTATATAATATTTTCCATACAGCTGGTGATTTGGTTTGGGGGGACCTTTTACTCCCTTACCAGCCAGACCCTTTGTAAATATAAAAAAGAATTTTTTGGTACCGCGCAAAACTGAAAAAAATCTGGAAAATATCACACATATCTTGAAAAGACGTGGTAACACATTTAAATATGAATTAGAGTAGTACTGAATCCCAAATTTTTTTTCAAAATTTCAATATTTTTTTAGTACTTGAATTTTGATGGATTTTTTTTTAATGATTTTTCTTGATACACCGTAGTAAGACGCACATTCAGTATTTTTTTCAAATTTTTATCTCGAAGCTTTTGAGGATGGCGTGAAATAAACGAAAAAGTACGTTTTTCATTATACAGTGTTTTCCATTTCGGGCTTCTGAAAGTATTCAGCCCTGCGCTGACAACCGTTTGACATAGCTGTTAACCAAAGTGTCATATCGTTAGTTGATGTCTGCCATTTTACAATATGGATCGTTTTAGCATCGCACAATGTGTTAATTTTGTTTTTCAAGCATTACGGACGGATTTTGGTCGTCATGGACGGCCTACAGAGCACACAATCGCTAATGTAGTGCGTAAATTCGAACAAACTGGATCCGTAGCGGATATTGTGAAACCTGTGCATCATCGTAATGTGCGTTCGGCCGAAAATATTGCTGCTGTTGCTGCCAGTGTGGAGGATGATCCGAATGTTTCGATTCAACGGCGTGCTCAGCAATTGGGCTTGTCAAACACATCATTGTGGCGAATTTTGCATTTGGACTTGCACCTACATCCATATAAAGTCCAACTGGTACAAAAATTAGAGCGTGGTGACCATGGAATGCGTCGGGCATACGACGATTGGGTGAACAGCAGCAAAATGCTGAATTTTCGCATCAAATTTTCTTCAGCGATGAGGCACATTTCGAGCTCGTTAGCTATGTGAACACCCAAAATTTCCGTATATGGGGCTCAGAAAATCCACACGAGATTGTTGAGAGGCCATTGCATCCGCCAAAAGTCACTGTTTGGTGCGCATTATGGTCTGGTGGAGTCATCGGGCCGTATTTCTTTGAAAATGAGGACGGCGAGACGGTAACTGTGAATGGTGAGCGCTATGGCCGCATGTTGACCGATTTTTTTTTGCCACAAATTGAAGATATGGATACGGATGACATGTGGTTTCAGCAGGACGGCGCCACGTGCCACACAACACGACCGAACATGGCCATATTGCGAACGAAATTTGAGGGACGCATAATTTCGCGTTTTGGTGATGCCAATTGGCCGTCCAGATCATGCGATTTGAACCCGCTAGACTTTTTTTTGTGGGGTTATGCGAAAGACCGTGTCTATGACAACTCTCCGCAAACTCTTGAACATTTGAAAGACAACATTCGTGAAGTTATGACCGAGATACCGCCCCATATGTACCGAAAAGTCATCGAAAATTACCTGTTCCGGATCAAGGTGTGCGAGGAAGCCCTAGGTGGACATTTGAATGATGTTGTATTTCACACATAATGGCATAAACCAAACTTTAATTTGAAATAAAAGTTTCATCGAAATTCGAGTTATAAGTGTGTTTTATTTCAATTTACTTTCGGAATTTAAAGTTGGAAAACCCTCATCCTATGTAAAACCACATAGGGGTTAAAACAAAAACCACCAAAATTTCTTATTTAATATCCTATACAATATTTTCTATACAGCTGGTGATTTGGTTTGGGGGCACTTTTTACTTCCTTACCCGGCCTGGCCCTTTGCCTGAAAGCTTTTCTCTTGTTCACGCAGTGTCTTAAACGCTTGGACCAATCGTGGAAGTGAACTTCCTTGGCTTCCCGACATAATTTTCATCGATATGAAAATTTGGATGAGAATAACCCGTTGGAGTGAGGTTTGGGCTACCGAATGGTCAATCATTTGCGGAGATGATGTCTAGCAGGTTTGCTGCTAGTAACGTTTTCGAAACGTTTTAGGAGTCTTTGCATCGTTATTGTCGTAATTGTTTCTATCCACAATAAACGGCTCACACATCGCCAAGCAGTAAATCTTTTCGCAAAATGAACTTTGTAGTTTAAAGCGGCTTATGATTTGTAGTAATACGGCTTATGATGCGCTCGGATAGGTTCATTTCGACTGATATACGCTTGTGTTTGCGAAGAGGATTGCGCCGAACGCGTTTACGAACGGAATGGATGCCCAGGCGTCCTTCTCTGGGCTTATCTTCCTCATCGGTTATTTCTTTGTACCGCTAAAGTGTACGAAACACGAAATGTTCAATGAAAGAATCGTGTAATTTGCAGTTTGTAGATCTGTTTCGCCGTCTTCCTGCACATAAATAACGTGACAGTTGCCACACGCTTCTCGTACAGACCTAACTTCATCGTTACGAGGAAACCGAACGAATTGTGATGGACCATGGAAATTGGTGAGAGTAAGGAGGAGAGTGATAACTCTACACGACTGCTTTTCTCTTCAAGTTTCGATCAATCATTTTCAGAGAATTAATGTTCTTCAATGATCTATAGTGAGAATTCAGGCTTCCGAAGTGTTTTGGAAAGGTTGCATCAAACCAATTCATAGATAAATCGAAGATTTTTTTTCAAATCCCTGATAATACACCGCAGAACATACCGAAATTACACAGTCACGTGACGTTCATCCTGAAATTACCAAATACGTGAGCCGATCGAGGTTCGACGAACAAAATCTAGAGCATTCCGGATTGGGTTCGATACACGAAAGAAAATACGCGTGCTCTACTCTTCTCTTTCTTATCTCTCTACGAAGCAAACTTCCGGTTGAGATGGTATCCCAGTTAAGATGGTATCGGACGCTATTGTTTAAATATGTGTGACACACACTAAATTGTAGACTACTGGAGACAGTGTAGAAATATTCCAACAAACACAGACCCTCCCAAATGGAAGGAAATTGATTCTCGCTTAGCCGGAATCATCAGCCGCTGTGTGCGTTTGGCAAAAAGTGAGAGTTTCCCTTTTGCCCATTGTCGGTTGGTCGGAATCTCGGTTGCGTCTCCGGAGTGGAGGCTGCTGCGATGACCACAAGAGCCTCTGCGTGAGTAATTTTCGCTGGGTCTAACTTTCGTTTTCACTTGTGATGAAATGGAATCTAATTTCGAGGGAGATGCCTTACGTAAAGCGCAATGGGAGCGATTACGTACTCAGCTTAAGTTAATATCAAATGGAGTAATGCTAATATAAGTGTTTTTGTTGTTTTGCTTGTGGAAAAAGAAACTACATAACATTACCATTGAAACAGAGGAACGTGAAATTAAATTAGGGTTTCTGTTTTTCGTTCGAGAAATGAAGAAGTCAGTCATCGTACTCGCACTCGTGTGGATCATATTATAACGGATTCGTCACCATAAGAACCCTCCGTCAGAATATACTGTTAGCTGGAGCTGAAGAGTTTTCTGTCCGATAATCATAATCATCAGGCAGCTGATAATCAGCTATTCCTGGATGATGATGGCGTCTTGATGGGGTTATTCCTCTCTCGCTCTCTGTCTCGCGCCCGCTTCACCGGTCCGTTGACTTCCGCCTGATAAATATACTGTGGCAGCAGCGCAGTCTCCTAATTATTGTGGCGTTTTTTTTTCTTCCTCCTGATGACCATGAAAATGGCCAAATTAAAACGGAGCATCATCTCTGCGCGCACAGATGAGCCAACTTCCAAGAATCGGAAGCTCTATATCAAGTGGAGTACACATGATTGGCCACGGTCGCAGCGAATGCGTTTTAATTTTTTTTTGCGCGGTCCCATCGTTGCCAGAACCGAATCCAGCGAGAATTTGGGAACCCAGTAGTGGAATTAAATATATGCGATCGTGATGAAAGCAACGGAATCACTGTTGAAAGTGAGCATTAATTCTAATTTCTGTGTGCTAATCGGGGCACCAAGCGGACGCGAAAAGATTTCTAGAAGATAGCGTTCTGCGAAAAGACGCAGCGTTTCCTGCTCACTAGACCAGAACGACCACCAGGACGGAATTTTCGCCGCGATTCGCCCTGGTCTGTGCGCACATTTTTTTCACGATTGTTGACGGCATGATAAATGTGGGTTCTGTTGAAGTATGATAGCGCAGAGGGTACTTGATGGGATGTTAGACGTGATTTTGATGATTAAAACAAAAACTGTGTCGCATATCCTTATCCCTCAATCTACCATAGACAACGCATAAACACAACGATATATGCGTGAGAAACACTAATCCACAAGTACTTTCCACCGGACGGTATGAAAACCGACACGGCGTATCATTTTATTCAAGTCGAATATTTGGAGCTACGATCAAGATTGCATAGCTATGTGTATCATCAGCCTTAAAAACAAAAGAAATAGTTAACTGTTAGTCTTATGAAAGGCTGTTGATTACTCGGTGGATTCTGCGAAATTAGAATTGAATTCGAAAACTACATCTACTCATACATACATAATGTTTTCCTTCTCCTTGGCGCTAACGTAAGCACTGAACTTAGGAGCGCAACCGATTCCCACGGTGAATTTTGCTTTGCTGCTATGCTTTGCTTTGCATTCGATGGCGCTGTTTGAGGAGTACGGATTGTTTGTACAAAAGAACCAATTAAAATGTGGGATTTTTGGTTCGATAATGTTCGAATTTTTTAAATTGTAGAACAGTTGATTTCAATCAAATTATAATTCTCTTACCTTTTGCAATGAATGCGTCGAAATATATTCAATCGATTGATGCGAACATTTATGCGATCTTCAACAAGATGCGTCACAAATTTTTGATGGGGTTGAAATCGAAGCCTAGAATGGATTACACCACTAATTATTTTCAATCAGATGATGGGTTTCGTTGCGATGTTCCGTATTGTTCAGTGCATGTTCAGCTTCAACATTCGTAAAGACCGTCCAAATTAAATGAAAATAATTCTATTCATTCTTCCGGAACATGCTACCAAATCCATATTGCGTTACTCGATGTTGACGTTGAAGAATCTGGAATTTTAATTTTTGAATCTTAGAATATTTGATTTTTTAAAGTTTAATGCTGTATTTCTAAAAAATTAAAATTTTTTTGTTCTATTTTTTTTTAATTTTTAAATTTTTTTATTTTTTTGATTTTTTTTTGTTAATTCTTATTTTTTCCAATTTTTTTCATTTCTAGATAATTTTAATTTCAATTTATATTTTTTTCATAATTTCCTCTTTTTTCTCTTTTTTTAATTTGTCATATTGTCAATATTTCAATTTTTTTTTCAGTTTCTATACTTGAATTTTTGAATTCTCGAATTTTTAAAATCGTTAATTTGTCAATTTGTGTGTGTCTGTGTCAATTTTTTATTTTGGAAATTTTGGCAATTTTTTAATTTTTAATCTTGAAATTTTCAGATTTTTGAGTTTGACAATTTGTCAATTTGAAAATTCATGAATTTGTCATTTTGTTTCAATTTTTCAACCTTTATTTATAATTTTTTTTAAAATTTTTCTTCAAGAATTCTTTATTGTTTGAAAATTTGCCAATTTTATCAATCTAAGTATTTATTATTTTTTTTCAAAACAAATTCTGAATTTTGTAGAATTTTGTTGTATTTTTCTGAATTGTGAGTTTTCTGAATTTAAATGAATTTATAAATTTTGAATAATTCAATTCAATTCATTGAATTTCGCTGAGTTTTGGTAAAATCTGCAGAATTTTGTAGAATTTTGCTAAATTGTTGTGAGTTTAATTGAATCTTGCAGAGTTTGGTTTAATTGTGCTGAATTGTGGTGATTTTTCAAAATTTTAGAGTTTTTTTAAATTTTGCTGACTGACTTTGTTTTTTTTCTTCAATTTTACTGATTTTTGACGTTTATTGAAGTTTATGAATTTTCGGAATTTTGTTGAATATTGCTAAGTTGTGATGATTTTGCTGAACATGGAAGATTTCTGAACTTCACTGAATTCTTGAATTTTATTGAATGTTTACTAAATTTTGTTGAATTTCGCACTTTTCTAAATTATGCTGTTTTTTTTAATTTTACTGAATTTTGGACCGTTACTCAATTTTGTTGAATGTTACTGGATTGTGGCGAGTTTTTCTGAAGTTTGAAATTTGCGGAATTTTACCAAAATTCTTGCATTTTTCTTTGTATTAGATTGTGAGTTAATTTAGGTGAATTGTGGAGTAGAATGAATTAATTTAGCTGAATTTATAATTTTATCAATTTATGAATTCATTAATTTCTTAATTTTCGTCAAATCGTCAATTTGTCAATTTTTTAATTCGTCATATTGTCAATTTTTTAATTCGTCAATTTGTCAATTTTTTTATTAGTCAATTCAGTGAATTTTTCGAATTTAGATTTTTTGAGTTTTGGAATTCTAATTTTTTTAGTTTTGGAACTTTTGAATATTTGAAATTCAAAACTTGCTAATTTGCCAATTTGACAAGTTGTGAATTTGTCACTTTGTTGATGTTCCAATCTTTATTAGTAATTTTTTAGTTTTTTTTTCTTATCTTGAATTTTTTAATTCTGGATTTTTTTAGAATTTTTAATCAACTTTTTTGATTTCTTAATTTTTCTATTTTTGAATTTTTTAACATTGTCAATTTTGTCAATTTACCAGTTTGTGAATATGCAAATTCGTCGATTGGTCAATTTGTCAATTTGTTGAATTTTTGAAATTCTTCAATTAATTTTTTTTTGAATTTTTTGAATTTTTCGATTTTCCAATTTGTCAATCTTTTTATAAATTTTATTATTAATTTGAATTAAGTTTAGTACATTTGTTTAAATTGTAGAATTTTTGAAATTCGCTGATTTTTTTTATTTTGTTGTACTTTTATTTCGCTGAATCGAATTCAATTAATACATTAAGGACCGCTCACGAGTTTTCGTCTGTTACGGATGGATCACGAAATAACCCGTGTTATGCTATACTTGATGGTTAAATCCTAGGTCTGCCAAGAAACTAACAAGGGCTACCGATGGCTCGCCTTCGTCTCATCCACACCGAAGTAAACGATCTCATTCGTGGAATCCTAACAAATGAAGCGTACAAGTTTGCCCCAAAACCTGCGGTCCTTAATGTGTTAAATTCAATGAATCTGTTGAATTTCACCTAATTGATGATTTTCACAAAAATTTACTGAATGTTTGATGTTTTACTTTGCTGAATTATGATGATTTTTTTTATTTTGACCGATTTTTTAGTTTACAGAAATTGGTGATTTTATAAATTTCGCCTAATTCGTCTTTTTTACAATTTTTTTTTGTTTTCTGAATTGTTGAATTTGATTAATATTGCAATTTTTTTTTAATTTTGTTGATTTTTAAAAAGTTTCTGATTTGTTCAATTTTGTTGAGCTTCTGATAAACCCAGGTAATTTTTGCTGAATTTCTTAATTTCACTAATTTTTTTTTAATTTTTCTGGATTTTGTTAAACTGTGCTAAATTTAAGAGAATTTTTAAAATCTTCTGATTTTTTTTTATTTTGTTGTGCTTTGAACGCTTATTGTTTCAGGAAAACAACTGGTTTTTTGTTGAATTTAGTTCAATTTCGATCAATTGTAATAAGTTTTGTTTAATTTGAGATTTTTAAATTTTTTTTGCTGAATTGTTTTATTTTGCTTTACTTTTTTTTAAATTGTGCTGGATTTAGCAGAATTTTGAAATTTTGCTCATTTGTTTTCAAATCTGCTGAATTTTGGACGTTCATTGATTTTTTTCCCCGAATTACTTTTTATTCCTTTTTTTATAACTTTGCCGAATTTTGAACGTTTGCTGAATTTTACAATTTTTCTAATTTTCGATGAATTTTGTTGATATGTATTTTCTGAATTGTGAATTTTGAAAAACTGTGCTAAATTTAGCAGAATTTTAAAACTTCTGAATTTTGAACTCAGTAATCGTTTTGCTGAAACTTCGTTGAATTTATAAATTTTGCTAATTTTTGGACGTTTACTGAATTTTCAAATGTTCTTGAATTTAATGAATTTCGCTGATTTAAAAAAAAAATCTGAATTTTGTTGAATTTTCCTGAATTGTGGTGAGTTTTCTGAATTTGTAAATTTAGAATAATTCAGAATTTCGCTGAATGTTGGTGGAACCTACAGAATTTTGCAATATTGTTGTGAATTACATTTGAAAAAAAGATTGGTTGAATTGTGCTGAATTTTGGTGATTTTTTCTAAATTTTAGAATTTTTATATTTTGCTGTTTTTAAAGAATTTTGCTAAATTGTGGTGAATTATACTGAACTTTGTCTTATTTAGCAGAATTTTAGAATTTTGCTAAATTTTACTGAACTATGTCTAATTTAGCAGAATTCTTTAAATCTCACCGAGTTTTTTTTCTTCAATCTTGCTGACTTTCGACGTTTGTTGAAGTTTATGAGTTTTGCGGAATTTTGTGAAATATTGCTAAATTGTGATGAATTTTGCTGAACTTTGAAGATTTCTGAATTTCACTGAATTCTTATTTTTTTTTTTTATTTATCTGTATTATAGTGATTTTCAACTCATTTGGCTGGTTCGTCACTTTTTACTTCCATTTTTGGAAGAATGTCGGGAGTGAGAATTGAACTCGTGACCTTTAGCGTGAGAGGCATGGATGTTACCGCTACGCCAGATCGCCTCCACCGCTCACTGAATTCTTGAATTTTATTGAATGTTTACTGAATTTTGTTGAATTTCGCTGAAGTGAATTTTACTGAACTGTGTCTAATTTAGCAGAATTTTTAAATTTTCCTGAATTTTTGAAGTTTACTTTTTTTTTTTTTCTTTCTTTATTAAAGAGATTTTCAGCCAAAGGCTGGTTCATCTCTAATATTGAAGTTTACTGAATTCTATGAATTATGGGAAATTGTGTTGACTTTTGCTAAATTGTGGTGAGTTTTACTTAATTTTTTGAATTGTACTAAAATTTCATCAATTTTGTTGAATTTCGCTGATTTGTAGGAAATTTTACTGAATTGTTATTTATTTTGTCTGAACTTTTCCTAATGTAGCAGAATATTAAAATTTCGCTGTATTTTTAAATTTTACTGAATTTCGATCGTTTACTGAACTTTATGAATTTTGTAGAACTGTGTTGTGTTTTGCTGAATTGTGGTGAATATTGCTGAATTTCCGAAATTTGTTCAACTCTGAACGATTATGTATTTTACAGAATTTTTGTGGATTTTTTTCTGAATTGTGGTGAATTTTTCGATACAGTTTCTAAATTTGGCAGTTTTCTAAATTTTGCTGATTTTTTTGAAAATGTTACTGAATTTTGGACCTTTACTATATTTTGTTGAATTTTACTGAATTGTGGCGAGTTTTTCTGAATTTTGAAGTTTGCTGAATTTTACTTAATTCTTGCATTTAGCTATTTTTTTCTGTATTAGATTGTTACTTAATCTTTTTTGGATTTTTAAAGTTTTCTGTTTTTGATTTTTGTTAACATTGTCAAATTTGTCAATTTACTAATTTGTGAATATGCAAATTTGTTAATTTGTCAATTGTCAATTTGTTGAATTTTCGAAATTCTTCAATTCAAATTTTTTAGCCTTGTTGAATTTTTTTGAATTTTTGAATTTTTTGAATTTTTGAATTTTATGATTTTTTATAAATTTTATTTTTAATTTTAATTAAGTTTAGTGCATTTGTTTAAATTGTAGAACTTTTTGAAATTGCTAATATTTTTATTTTTCTTTCGCTGAATTGAATTCAATTAAATTCAATGAATCTGTTGAATTTCACCCAATTTAAAAAATTTGATGATTTTAACAAAAATTGACTGAATTTTTGATGTTGTTACTTAATCTTGCTGAATTGTGAAGCAGAATGATTAAATTTAGCTGAATTTAGCATAATTTCTGTTTTCAAACTTCTAGTGCCGAGTAGGTGCCAGATTTGGTTTTCCATTGATACTCGGGTTTATGATTCGATGGACAGATTTCTGATTCTGATTCAAATTTTGAGATTCAGATTTTCAGATTCAAATTTGCAGACTCAGATTCAAATTATCAGATTCAGATTTTAGGATTCAGATTTTCAGATTCAGTGTTTCAGTTCATTTTCGGATTCCGATTTTCTGATTCTGATTTTCAGATTCCGATCATCAGATTCAGATTTTCAGATACAAATTTTCAGATTGAAATTTACAATTTAAGATTTTCAGATACAGATTTCAAATTTTCAGATTGAGATTTACAAACTCAGATTTTCAGATTCAGATTCAAATTGTCAGATTCAGATTTTAGGATTCCGATTTTCAGATACAGACTCAGTTTTTCGAATTCCGATTTCCAGATTCTGATTTTCAGATTCCGATTCTCAGATTCAGATTTTCAGATTACGATTTTCAGATTCAGACTCAGTTTTTCGAATTCCGATTTCCAGATTCTGATTTTCAGATTCCGGTTCTCAGATTCAGATTTTCAGATTCAAATTTCCAGATTGAGATTTACAAATTCAGATTTTCAGATGCAGATTTTAAGATTCAGATTCAGATTCTCTGATTCAGATTTGTAGATTCAGATTAAAATTTTTAGATTCAGGTTTTTGGCTTCCGATTTTCAGATTCAGATTTTCAGATTTTGATTTTCAGACGCAGATTTTCAGATTCAGATTCATATTTTCGAATTCCGATTTTCAGATTCCGATTCTCAGATTCAGATTTTCAGATTCAAATTTTCAGATTGAGATTTTCAGATGCAGATTTGCAGATTCAGACTCAAATTTTCAGATTCAGATTCAAATTTTCAGATTCAGATTTTCGGATTCCGATTTTCATATTCTGATTTTCAGGTTCAGATTTTCAGAAACAGATTTTGATTTTCTGAAGCAGATTTTCAGATTCCGATTCTCGGATTCAGATTTTCAGATACAAATTTTCAGATTGAGATTTACAAATTCAGATTTTCAGATTCGGATTCAAATTTTCAGATTCAGATTTTCTGATTCAGATTTTTAGATTTTCAGATTTCTGATTTTCAGATTTAGATTTTCAGAAGCAGATTTTCAGATTATGATTTTTAGATTCAGATTCATATTTTCGAATTCCGATTTTCAGATTCCGATTCTCAGATTCAGATTTTCAGATTCAAATTTCCAGATTGAGATTTACAAATTCAGATTTTCAGATGCAGATTTTAAGATTCAGATTCAGATTCTCTGATTCAGATTTGTAGATTCAGATTAAAATTTTTAGATTCAGGTTTTTGGCTTCCGATTTTCAGATTCAGATTTTCAGATTTTGATTTTCAGAAGCAGATTTTCAGATTCAGATTCATATTTTCGAATTCCGATTTTCAGATTCCGATTCTCAGATTCAGATTTTCAGATTCAAATTTTCAGATTGAGATTTTCAGATGCAGATTTGCAGATTCAGACTCAAATTTTCAGATTCAGATTTTCGGATTCCGATTTTCATATTCTGATTTTCAGGTTCAGATTTTCAGAAACAGATTTTGATTTTCTGAAGCAGATTTTCAGATTCCGATTCTCGGATTCAGATTTTCAGATTCAAATTTTCAGATTGAGATTTACAAATTCAGATTTTCAGATTCGGATTCAAATTTTCAGATTCAGATTTTCTGATTCAGATTTTTAGATTTTCAGATTTCTGATTTTCAGATTTAAATTTTCAGAAGCAGATTTTCAGATTATGATTTTCAGATTCAGATTCATATTTTCGAATTCCGATTTTCAGATTCCGATTCTCAGATTCAGATTTTCAGATTCAAATTTCCAGATTGAGATTTACAAATTCAGATTTTCAGATGCAGATTTTAACATTCAGATTCAGATTCTCTGATTCAGATTTGTAGATTCAGATTCAAATTTTTAGATTCAGGTTTTTGGATTCCGATTTTCAGATTTTGATTTTCAGATTCAGATTCATATTTTCGAATTCCGATTTTCAGATTCCGATTATCAGATTCAGATTTTCGGATTCAAATTTTCAGATTGAGATTTTCAGATGCAGATTTGCAGATTCAGACTCAAATTTTCAGATTCAGATTCAAATTTTCAGATTCAGATTTTCGGATTCCGATTTTCATATTCTGATTTTCAGGTTCAGATTTTCAGAAACAGATTTTGATTTTCTGAAGCAGATTTTCAGATTCCGATTCTCGGATTCAGATTTTCAGATTCAAATTTTCAGATTGAGATTTACAAATTAAGATTTTCAGATTCAAATTTCTAGATTGAGATTTACAAATTCAGATTTTCAGATTCGGATTCAAATTTTTAGATTCAGATTTTCTGATTCAGATTTTTAGATTTTCAGATTTAGATTTTCAGAAGCAGATTTTCAGATTATGATTTTCAGATTCAGATTCATATTTTCGAATTCCGATTTTCAGATTCCGATTCTCAGATTCAGATTTTCAGATTCAAATTTTCAGATTGAGATTTTCAGATGCAGATTTGCAGATTCAGACTCAAATTTTCAGATTCAGATTCAAATTTACAGATTCAGATTTTCGGATTCCGATTTTCATATTCTGATTTTCAGGTTCAGATTTTTAGAAACAGATTTTGATTTTCTGAAGAAGTTTTTCAGATTCCGATTCTCAGATTCAGATTTTTAGATTCGAATTTTCAGATTGAGATTTACAAATTCAGATTTTCAGATTCGGATTTTCGGATTCAGATTTTCAGATTCAGATTTTCGGATTCCGATTTTCAGATTCTGATTTTCAGATTATGATTTTCAGATTCAGATTTAGATATTCGAATTCAGAATTTCAGATTCCGATTCTCAGATTCAGATTTACAGATTCGGATTTACAGATTGAGATTTACAAATTCAGATTTTCAAATGCAGATATACAGATTCAGACTCGAAAACTACTGAACCGATTGACGTGAAAATGAGTATATAAGGTTTCTCGAATACGACCAATATTACTGTGCTATCAGTTTTACTCTATTTCAATTGGTGTTGGCTGTCATACATAAATAGCATTTGTATGACTGCTTGCTAAATTTGAAAAATCCGTACACAATTTGTGCTGCGAATACAGTCAATCTAAACCGGATCCGTTCATTCATTCGATGCATATTTGCCATTGCAATGGAGATTGCATTGAGATTCCTTCGAGCTGCTTTCCCAGAACATAATAGTTTCGTTTTCAACAGGCGTGAGTCTCGGAGTCTCTAAACCACACCAAACCGCATTTTTCCTTTTGCGTCAACCCTTCGACCTCCACCACTTGTGCTTTTGTTGAAATGATACATTTTTGCGCGATCTGGTTTGTCGTTTTCTGCTGCCGAACGCTGTGTTATTATTACCGCGCTCCACATATGAATTAAATATGTTCCGAAATTAATTTACTGTCATTCACACGCCCCAAACGTGGTGTAATGTATGCTCTTGGCAACAAAACAGCGATCCGACGATTTCCGTCTGTATGCACCGTGCAATTTCATCCGTTTTCGCAGCAACAACAAATCGACTCTTTGTTGTCTCTCCGCCGCCGCGCATATTCGCCCGCGATGGGTCCTCCAACGGGTCCCACTCCGGGACCCAGCAAAACGATCCCAATTATTTCATTATGTCAAATTTTAACGCATTTCTGCGCGCGGTAGCAGCACTGCGAGCCTTCGGCCGTGCGGCGGTTTCTCGGAATAGAATTCCATTATAATTATTTAAGTCAGTTAGTGTGAGATTTTTTTTCGCCAGATTTCTTCGCATTTCTTCCCAGCATCATCATCATCTTATGGTTGTTCTTCTCTCCTTTATGTTGTTTCATTTTCAGACGAAACAATCGCTCCCGGTGCTCGGTCCGAAGTGCAAGAATGTGCACTCTCGATCGGGCTGCTCATGTTCGGCATCATCCTGGAACGGTTCGTTCACATGATACAGGGTGCCTCGGAAGGGCTCACTGCCAGGAACAACAACAACAATGACACTAGGAAAAATAACAACAACAATAATGATGACACGAATGAGTCACTGCTCCGAGAGATCGCCACCAAGCAGAGCGTGATCGCGGACAACCTCAAGGAGCTGAGTGCTGTGTCCACGGCCAAGCCATCGCCACAGTCCAAGACAACAAAGAACCTAAGGTAAGGCAAATCTCACCTTTTCCATCATTCTTCAGACACCCGAACCCTGGGCTCGCCCCGAAAACAGAAAATTTAGCAATATTTGTTGCGTCCGTCCGGCAGCGCAAAGCACCGGGAATTGGGTGTCATTTATAACATTCACGTCTCTCTCTCTGTTTCTCTTCCGCCACCCGTCCGAAAACCACAAATTGCAGGATAAATGATGGGTCAGACCACACCTTGGCCGCAGCCTCCCCTGGGAACAGTATTGACGGCACCAACAAGGTTGAATCGACAGCCACTGCTGCCGGGGCGGAGAACCGCCAGAAGCTCGTCCTGCCGGAGGATGCCAAGGCGATACTTCCCGCGATTAAGGTAAGGTTTCAGCGTCTTCCCGAAAGCGTACTTTGAAGGGGGATTATATAGATTTTTATTTTGATTTAAATTTCGGCTGACTGGGGTCGCCTCCCCTATAAACACAAATCCACGAAAGAAACGAGAATTAGATCCTCTGGGTCGTCTGGATGGCACACGGGAAACGAAGCGAGACGATGGACGGACGACCTCCCGATTTATCGGGAAATTACTGCGAGATGCTAAAAGTCTTGCGAGTTTCAAGACGTTTACGATGGGTCTCATCGATCGATAATGTTGGTTTCGTGTTGGTCGTTTACCGATTTTTCGGGGGCGGCGAAACGTGAAATGATTGCCTTTTGATGTGTCGAGTGATTTCGAGAGATTTTTTTGTCTCTCTCTCTCTGTTAACGTTGGTAAATCGTTGGGGACTGTGCCCGTGACGTGTTAAGTTTAGTCATGCGCGAACCTAAGACTCTGACGTCTTTCAATAAAACCAAAGAAATAACAAAAGTTTTGGATTACCTCGTAATTCAGGAACTGATCAAATCTTGTTACGCGACCTTAGCTGTATGAAATGATGCACAATTCTTGAAGATGGAATATTATAATATATTTATTGGGTGTTTGAATATAAAACCGCCCTTCATAATCACTTCTTCTGCCTGTATATTCAAATTTAGATATTTGCATTCGATAGTATTTTAGTATTAAAATGTGAAATGCAGAATGTGACATACTGTTTAAGCGTAAATAATAAGTCATTTTATAACACTGAAAATATTAAATTTTATTCAAAACTTTTAAATTCGGTAAACGTCTCGCTTAAATCCGTAAATTCATATACACACCCAAGTAAAAACTGAATGTTTATGATTTCAGGTTTCAGAAAAGTAAAAAAATATGTTTACTTAAACATAACAATAGAAAAATTAACTGAAATTATATATCACAAATATTTAATAAGTAAGTGAATCAATCACGATTAATGAAAGGGAAAGAGTTAGAGAGGGAGAGTCTGCTAATTTTCTACCGGAGCTGAAAAAAAAGGATGAATTAAAGTATGGTGACCTTCTTCATATAAATTATCAAGAACAGAAAATTAAAAAAGCTAAAGCAAAATTTGTGGCTACCCTTCATCTAGTGGTCCCAAAACAACGGACAGATGAGATCGGTTGATGTTTTTTTATGTTTGAATGTTTCCTCACGAAATTTCTCAATCGTATTGTACAGGAATTGCATTTTGAACAACGGAATTCAAATATTCGACATCTTAATTTTTTCTCTCCACAATCGCACCTAATCATTCCGGTTAAAACGTCAACTGATGCCAATTGCTAAAAATTAATTCGAGACTGTCTCGACAGATGAATCGTCGTTGTGTTACGCAACTCGCATATTCGTAGCCAAGCTCCAAATTATTTGTAGCAGCATCAACTTTACGAACAATCAATAATTGTGACAGGACGAAGCAAAAAGCACACCCGTCATATTTGATTTGACTAACAATGCCATTGTCAAGTGATTTTTCAGTTTGTCAATTTTCCGATTTTTCAATTTGCCAATTTGTCAACATCACAACTTATCAATTGATTCTTTAGTTTGTCAATATTTCAATTTGTTAATTTTTAATTTCATCAATTGGTAATTTGTAAATTTGTCGATTCGTCAACTTGACAACCTGTCAATAAATTTCTCAGTTTGCCAGTTTTCCAAATTTCCAATTAAATTTTCTTTTGGCATTTTATTATAAATTAGGCAATTTTTTAATATAAAATTTTTTAATGTCTATTTGTTAATTTGTAAGTTTTTGTATTTGTCAATTCGTTGAATTTTTATTTAGTCAGTTTGTCAACTTATCAATTTATCAATTTGTTGATTTGAAAATTGTTCCATTTTTTTTGGCAATTTTCAAAATTTGTATTTTTTCCCAATTAGTTTTTTTTTAAATTTTGATCACTTTTGTAAATTTTGTAAATTTCGTCACGTTAATAAACCAATTAAGTTTTTTTTTATTTTTTTCTTAATTATTCACTTTCTTAAAATTTATCTATTTTGTCAATATAATTATTTTTTAAGTTTTCAAAACATTTTAAATTTTTTAATTTTTGTTTAAATTTGTTTGATTTTTTTTTGTTTTTTTCAATTTAACTTATTTTGTCACTATTGTTAATTTCGTCAATTTTGTCAGTTTTATTAATTTTTCTTCAGTTTTGTCAATATTTTTTAATCTTTTGTGAATCTGAAAAGTCGATTTTTAACAAAAAAAAATTTTTTTGAGTTAACTATAAATCTCGATGTGCCATGTTATTTTAAGACATTTGGCATCGAAAATTATTTTTGGAAACCCCGATTTCCGATGATTTTTCGGTTTTCAAAAAACTCAACTTTTAACGTCTGCAACACTAATAAATGAAGTTCGAATGAGGTAATGTTTTGCATTGGATATTTTATCGTACAAACCAACATTTCGCAACAATTTCCAAATGAAAAATCGAGATAATTATTTTTATTGACAAATAAAACCATATGTTTCGTCTCGTACTCCGAAAAAAAAACTAAGTCTCAGAGTGTCGATTTTTTACAAAACATTTTTTTTTTTCGAGATGACACTAAATCTCGGCGTTTCATGCTATTTTAAGATATTTGGTATCAAAAATTTATTTCCGAAAACCCCGATTTAGTTTTTTAGAATTAGTTTGATTTTTCGATTTTCAAAAAACTAAAACTTTGACCGCCTTGCGCCACTCTTCCTTAAGTCTTATTGAATCGATATTTGGCATAGGGTGTTTTTTTCGAGGTGGTAAACATTTTGTATAGGGTAACTTTTTGGAATTTTAGGGTTGATTTTTTCCCATACATTCATCGGCACCCTAATGTACATCTTAAAGCTCGAACTTCCAGGTATTAGCATATTTTACGTATTTTTTATGTTTGTGTGTAGGTGTTATGGATAACAATCGATTTTTTTTTAGATTTTGTAGAATGACACCATTTTTTGCTAAGCTACTCAATAACAAATCCAATTAACCTTATCAACCAGCTTTCATTTGGTTCCTGGAACTTTCCTGTAGGACCTTTCCATACAAAAATATTTCTTTTTGAATGAAAAATTGCTCTGTCCTCTTCGATGATGAATAATTCAATAAATAATGATCGCATCGCAAATCAAAAAGCAGTTTTCAAAACTCCAATAAATTCTGTACAAGATCAATTTATTGCTTTGACGAAAAAAATAAATTATTTGAATTTTTCACATCGATTCCAAAAATCTGCTAAAAAACAGTTATTTGTAGTGTACATGAATATTTTCTGCGATTTTGTAAATATTGCAGTGAGTTCTAATGTTAGCAGGCAAATTTTTAGCCGAGTGTATCCCCAAAACACATATAAACGTTCCATATTGATACGTTCGGCAGTTTTTTTCTAGCCTATTTTTCAAAGTTTAGAGTGAATTGAAGGAGCACTTCATCGCAAATTGTACCAGAATACAGAATGCTCTGCATTCTCTCATAATGAACAATTCGTAATTTTTATTTTTCGTGCGTTTGTAGGTACGAGGATTGCAAGGAGTGATGATACTCACACGTATACATAAGCATTTGCACATACACAAGCACTCCTCACCCACAAACGCTTTAAAATGATGAACATTCCATCTATTTGCGTTGGTTTTTCATGAAGTTACAGCATGTCAAAACTCTTAAAATTTACGACTTCGTCAAGTGTACTTTGTTAATTTTGATAATTTTTTTTTTTATTTGTTCTTTTTTTAAATTTTGTTAATTTTGTCACTGTTATAAATTTTGTCAATTTTCCTTGCTTGCAGTTTCGTCAATTTTTTCACTTTTGTAAATTTTGTAAATTCGGTTTATTTTGTCAATTTGTCAATTTTATTAATTTCAACAGGTTGGTTTATTTTTCAATTTTTTTCAATTTTGTTACTTTGTTATTTTATTTTTGGCTATTCATATATTTGATTGCATCTTTATAATCAAATCAACTTTGTTGATTTTGATTATTTTTCCAATTTGTCCATTCGAAAAAAAAAAATCATTTGTATATTTTGTCAGTTTCGGCTTTTTATTTTTTCGATTTTTTTTTCTTCAGTTTTGTCAATTGGTTCGCTTCTGTAAATTTTATCATTCATTTCAAACTTAACAACTTTGCTAATTAATTTTTTTTCCAATTTGTCCATTTTTATTTTTTTCCTTAAAATTTGTTTTTTTTAAATTATGTAAGTTTAGTTTTTGATTTTTTTTATTTTTGTAAATTTTGTCAATTTTTTTTCTAAATTTTGTATTTTTTTTAAATTTTGTTAACGTTGTAATTTTTACAATTTTTTTAAAATTTTTATTCATTTTTTTATTTGTTCAACTTTTAGTTATTCATTACCTTTGCAAATTATGTCACTCTTGTATATTTTGTGAATGATGAAAATTTTGTATGTTTTGTTTATTCATATTTTTCAGTTGTGTTATTTTTTTCTCTTTTGTGGACTCCATTGATTTTGTCAGTTTTTAAATTTTGTTAATTTTGTCAATTTTGTTGATTTTTTCAGGATGTTTTTTTTTCAATTTTAACAATTTGTCATTTTTGTAAATGTTGTAAATTTTGTTTTTTTTTCATTCGTATCAAATTTGTTAATTTTGATGTTTTCTTCAATTTGTCCATTAAAAAATTCATTTTTGTCACTTTTGTAAATGTTCCATATTTTTATATTGTTTCAGTTCGGTTATTCGTCAATCTTATTGAAGTTTTGTCTTTTCTTCCATTTGCCAATGTCTAAATCTGTTTTGTTTCCATTTTTTTGCAAATATTTTTCTTTTTTCCAATTTATTCATTAATTTGCATTTTTATAATTTTTGAATTTGATTTTCATCAATTTTTGATTTCTTAAATCGAAGCCCAGATAACCAACCGTTTGCGGTTCGGAGGCCGTGGATTGGTTTCAAATTGATTGCAGGCAAATAGTTGTTTTTTTCCATTCCATTTCACCTTGATGGGTGCACAACGTGAAAAACACGTTGTTTTTAGGGTGTTTAACGTCCAGTTTTTCATAATAATTCAGGATTATCTTTTCAGTAAAATGTTTTGGTGGCACCGGCAGATACCGATGGTTGGTTTTCGTGGTTTTGTCGAATCAGCTGGAGATAATTAATTCATGATTTGTTCATACCTCGCGAGAACAATACACAAGCTGGCGTAACTAGTCTCTTTATGTCAATGGATACATTACACAGTACGCAGAGCTATATGAACTACAAAAATCATTTGTCTCTAGCTTGAAAAAGGCCAATAACTGTTATTTAGCACGTTTTTATGACGATTCAAATTAAAAAAAAACTAAAATTAAAAAAAAAGTTTTTAATATTTCACGCGATAAAGAGATAAGATGAGATGATATAAAATTAGGAAATTTGGAAAAAACCGATGAAATAATCGGCATTGCGCCAATAAACAGTCTTTATTAAGTGTTACGTTTTAAATTTTCAAACCGCCTTTTTTGAATTATTTGCCATTTTTTCCCCGAAATATATTGGTGAAAGATATAATAAAACTAATTGATGAGGCAGACCTAATTATTGTTTAATAAATGAAAATCCGTACATATTTCAATTATAACACAACCAGAGACGAACTTGTCCATGAGGATAGAAGTATCTCTATTGAAGCGACAAAAAAAAATGTAACATAATGTTTTTATTATTCGAGAAGGTGAAACGTGACTTAGGCTGACAAATATCAGTAATATTTTGAGGTCACGTAAATTCGACCTGGGCAACCAAAGGGTCCTTTTTTGTATATTGCTATTTGAAAATTTAAAAAAATCAACCACATTTTTCAATTTTTCATTTTTTATTTTTCATATATTTAAATACAGTGGAACCCCGATTATCCGCGAAAGTGAGTTCCATAGTAATTCTTTAGAGCTTCCCGAAATTTGTCAGTTGGTGCACACGACGTTACAGATTGATAGGTGCATGATTTATGCATTGATAAAATATAGTTTGCGTGCTGTTCGCGGATAATCGGGGTTCTACTGTAGTTCAGATGACTGTTTAAGAATAACTCGTAAAAAGTATTTTTGTAGGAGCTGTCATTTTAAGTTATATCGATTTACTATAAAAGTTGCAGTTTCGCTCTCTCCAGAACGCATACTAAATCAATTTTGGCAAAACAACGTATGCAAAAATCCGTTATTAGCTGTTATCTTATCAAAGTTCAATGAAACCTGAAAGGATAATACAGTCTCATAGAAGCGTTGGCGAACAATCCGTCCAGTACTCTTCCAACCATGATAAGCATAAGTTGGAAAAACGCTGGTCCTCCAATTGACATCTTTGAGAACATTCATTCGAACAAGTCAATTTGTCCAATGGTCCAAATTCCGAAGCCATGCGTTTGGGAACTCTGTTTACGTTAGATCTCTGTCTCCTCATTCCTGTGTCATGTTTTTATTTCATTCACCCGCCTCTTGGAGAATAGAAGCCCACCAAAATATTTTACTACTCAAGCCATGAATAAGATCATCTCACACGCAACCAAACCGAAGATGCATCTTTTCCTGGCTGATGTCCACAGAAATGCCGCATGACGATGTCCAAATAGTCTGTAAACAATGTCGGCGGCCAATGCCGCCACCCCCGCTGCCAGCGCCCTCCACACAGCCTGATTTAACGGTACTCTTGCGGGCGCGCATAACGCAGAATGCACCTCAACCCAAAGTCGAACCCAAACCGGACCAGAGTTTGGTGTATATTTATGACCCTTGACGCAGCAGCCCGTCATCTTACCGCTCCCGTTCGTCCCTCTCTCTGGAAGATCTTCCTAGCCGACCCTAGCCGTGGATTTTCGATTACCGTTCGTTTTTGTCCAGTGGTAATTTCTTCTTTTGTTGGAAGATACCAGAAACGGAGAAGCGGACGGAGTCCCTTCGGGACTCCCGAGAGGTTCCCCGAGTTTTACGGCGCGCGCGTATCACATATTGTAAAGACGTCTATTAGACTAAATTAAAAACAGATTCTCCAATGCACAGCACCGTTTGAGCCGGGAGTCGTTTATCTTGGCCGCCCCTTTCTTTTGTCCGTGGGGCTTTCAGAGAGGGACCGTTTTTTATTGTGATAGACCACTCGGGCGCGTGCACACATTGCATCCACAGACCCCGGCAACCCGGGTAGTGTTACACCTGACGAAGATCGAGCGTTTGTCCCATTCGGAGATGATGAGGATGATGAGGATGATGATATACACTACTCAACGGGAATGTACAATAATCATAAACGCCCACCTTTTACGAGATAGGGAGCAGATTTAATTTATAATTTCAACCGGTGGAATACGTGACAGGGAGACACTTTGGCAAGATAGTCCGTTAACGGGTTTCCGCGAGAGACGATGTTATGCCGGGGTGGTCATGCTAAATGGGCGCCTAGAGTAGCCTAAACAGCTCTCATTCCAGAGTGATGAGATTTGGGATGATAACTGTATGAGTTGTGTGTGAAGCCCGTGTGGCGGCGGCGGCGTCGGCGCATTGGATCCCGAGATTGGGGACAACATTTTTAGTGGAGATTACTTTGGAGGTTGTTAAACTGTTTCTCTAGAAATAGCCTGTTTATGAGCGACGACTTCCGGATTAGTGAAAGAGGAAAGTCAACGTTTTATCTTTTTGTGGCTCGAAAAGACAACAAATGTGTAACAATAATGATGATTTTGTGTGTCACTGTTGTTAATGGCTGGAAAGGCTGGAAATAGACGAAATGAGCTGACTCAAAAGAACTTTTTATGGCTTGGATTTGAATGTTCGAATTTCCTATACACACTCATACATATTCATTGACAATGTCGGGATGGAACTTCGGTTCTTCTTGAGGGCTTCATCTCACAAAACGAGTGGACAAACCAACAGTAACTGTGTACTTACAGTACTGAGCGGATCGCAAAACAGAACGATCTTACCATGTCAATGTTTTCGACTGTCCTACCTGTTCATGGAAGCTAATGATGCCCAGGAACACGATCTTGGAGCGCGATATAATACACGTTGCGTAACTACAATTGAATTTGACCGTTAAAAAATATGTGTTTACGGTGAAATTGTATTTCGTATTTGTCCTTTTCATCTCCTTCTTAAATGGCACTAACGTTCATAGAGGAACTTCGTCATCCCAACGTATCCCCGGTCAGAACCAGAATTCCTCCAGGAGGATTTCGAAATGCGTGACGCTAAACACTTGGCCATGGTAATCAAGAAATTTAAAATACAAAATTTCCAAACTGTCAAATTACCAAACTCTAAATTTAAAAATTTTCAAATTTCCAAAATCTTAAATTCACAATTTCTCAAATTACCAAATACCCAAATTCTCAAATTCCCAAATTTCAACGTACCCAAATTTCTAAAATCCCGAAATTCCAAATTTTCAAATTTCTCGTATTTCTGAATTCTCAAATTCCTTAATTAGAAAAAAACAGAATCCCCATATTGCCAAATTCTAAATTTCCCAAATTCTAAATTTCCCAAATTCTCAAATTCTCGATTCCCAAATTCCCAAACTCTCAAATTCACTTGTTCTCAAAAATTCCCGAATTCCTGAATTTTAAATTCCCAAATTCTAACAATCAAAAATTCTAAAATTCTGAACATCTTCATTTCTAAAATTTTCAAAATTCTTAAAGTTTCCAGAATTTACAAAGCTTCTAAAATTCTCAAAGCTTTCGAAAGGTCTCAAAATCCTCAAAGATCTCAAAATTCTCAAAGCTTTCGAAAGATCTCAAAAAGCTCTTAAAAATTTTCAAAATTCCTAATGCTCTGTAAATTACCAATGCTCCTAATACATCCAAAACTTTGAAAATTCTCACCCCTTTCAAGTTTTTTAAATCTCCAAAAATTCTCGAATCTTTAAAAATTCTAACCTCTTCAAAATTCAAAAAGCTCTACTCTCAAAGCTCTCATAGTGTGCAATGCTCTCAATATTCAAAGCCCTCGAAATTATCAAATCTCTTGAAGTTCTCAAAGATCTTAAAATTCTCAAAATTCTTCAAATTTTCAAAACTCCTTCACAATTTTTAACATGTTACAAATTTTCTAAATTTTCTAAAATTTCCGCACAATTTGGATTTTTTTTCCGATACAAATTTAAAAAACAAAATGTCGAGGAGGATCAAAAATTAAAAAAAAAATATTACTAATGAAAAACTTAAAACCAAACACAAAAAATTAGAAAAGGGAAAAATAAAAAAAAAATTAAAAATGCCAACCCGCTGTCTCCCGGGCAAAGGAGATACACCCAGACAATGGAGCTAAGGTCAACACGAATACTACGAATGCGATCACCCGAGGAGGGTCCCCGAACTGGAGCTGGTCCTGGAACGGGCGTAAGAGCGAGCGGCCAGCGGCTGGAGGGCGATGTGCAAGAGCGGGCCACCAGCCGGGTTCAACCCGAAGAGCTACCGCCACACGGAAACAGCAGCCATCGACATCACCAACGAAACGCTGCGCCTACGAGGCGTGTTGCGACTGTCAGACGACAGTCGTCCACACTTGTGGGTACTACTAGGCGACGGATCATGTGGACACACGAAATGAACGAATTCGTGATCCGCGCCTATTACATTTGCACTGCTTTGGAGACGGACATGAGCGGTCGCCCTCGAATACTCGCAATGTTCGAGGAAGCGTATCCAGAGTTCGTCGGGAGGCTTGACCAAAACGCGATGAACGCGAGGCGTAGAGCGATTGTACGCAACAATATGCTCTCCCAAACGCAAGTCGACGAGATCAAGCAGCAGGTGCAGAGAGAAATAAGCTCCAGGAACAACAGAGCAAGCGATGTGTCGAGACGAAGTTCAGTACGGCTGAGCAATTCATTCGCGAGTGGGGCACGCGAATCAGCACCAGTGGAGGCCACAGTACAACAACCCCCTGAGCCGGAAGATCCACAGCCAGATCAACAACTACTACGCGATCTGGTCTTCCATTACGACGAGGCGATCTCACAGTTCCGCGACACGGACCCTTTGTCGCGCCCCAGGATCCCGAAGTTGCAGCATTCCCGCAGGCTGACAAGTGCAGTAAAGCTCATGAACGAGCACGTTCTTCCGCTGCACTTGGTTGATGCTGAGAACATGGAGGAGCTGCAACTGAAAGTTTACTGTGCTGCTGTGGCGACCGCCAAAAGTTTAGGATACCGGATTAGGCCAAGAGGCGGACTGCTCCAACATCTCCGTGAAAGGCGTGAGCCTCCATGGCGAAGGAGATTGGAGCAACGGATCCTAAACAAGCGCGCCGCAATTGGAAGACTGATGGCGTACAAAAGAGGCAGCAGATCGGTGAAATTATGTCGCCAAGTTGCTGTGATCGTGCGGCCTACTGAACTTCGCCAGCTGGGAGCTCACCAGCTGACGGAAAAACTCGACACACTGGTACAGCAATTGAGCGTCCTTACCAAACGGCTGAAACGTTACTCTGACTCTGCAAAGCGCCAGGAACAAAATCGGATGTTCAGAGATAACGAGAAAGCGTTCTACGACCACATTAGCGACGAGAAGCCCGACTACCGCGAAGGTTTGCCAGATATTAGCGATGTGACGAACTTCTGGGCTTGTATTTGGGAGACCCCAGTAGAACATCGCGATGGGCAAATGTGGTTAAGACGGGAGGAGGAGAGTTGTGGTGAAATTGGAGAGATGCCAGCTATCATCGTCGGAGAGAACGATGTCCGCGAAGACTCGCGGTACCTGAGAAGCTGACCGTCGCACATCCAAAGATAGCTGAGTGCTTCAACAAGGTGCTACGTGACCCACACAACCTTCCTGAATTCGCCACCCGTGGCGTCACCTTCCTCCTCCCGAAAGACAGCAACACATTGAACCCATCAAAGTACAGACCGATAACGTGCCTATCGAGTCTGTACAAAATACTGAGCAGCATAATTACCGCCAAAGTTTCTGCTCACTGCGAACAGCATCACATCATCGCAGAAGAGCAGAAAGGATGCAGGAAAAATACGCATGGCTGCAAAGACCAGGCCATCATCGACGCAGCCATAGTCGGCCAGGCGGTATATAACCAGCGGAACCTAAGTATGGCCTACATCGATTACAGGAAGGCTTATGACTCCATACCTCACTCGTTTCTCGTCCGGGTATTGGAGCTCTACAAAATTGATCCCGTCGTCGTTAGGTTCCTGCAGCATGCGATGAGGCAGTGGAGTACGTCTCTGCACCTCAGTGATGGGGAAAATGTGTTGCAGTCTAGAACGCTGCAGATAAAGAGGGGGATATTCCAAGGCGACTCTTTCAGCCCGCTTTGGTTTTGTCTGGCACTGAACCCCCTCAGTAGGACGCTCAATAGAAACGGTCATGGCTATAAAATAAGGTATGGCGACGGCGCCCACGAAGAAGTGACCCATACCTTCTACATGGATGATCTCAAGGTCTACGCTGATTCACGTCAGCGTCTAGGTGTAGCTATCCGGGTTGTCGAAGACATAAACAGGGACATCTGCATGGAGTTCGGCCTTGACAAGTGCCGCTGTGTCCATCTGCTGAAAGGGCAGCTTACCGAATCCGGAGGTTACGAGGTCTATGACGGCGAGTTTATAAGAGACATGGTTCGTGGCGAATCCTATAAATATCTTGGATTCCGACAGCTCACCGGGATTCGCCACTCCGACATCAAGACGGAGCTGCGAGACAAGTTCTTGAGTCGAGTGAACTGTGTCCTGAGGACTTTCCTCAACGCGGGGAACAAGGTACGCGCGATCAACACATTCGCGGTTCCCCTGCTGACCTTCAGTTTTGGTGTAGTCAAATGGAGCAAAACTGACCTAGAGGACCTTGAGAGGAGGATGAGGAAAGCATTTAAAGAGGCCGGAATGCACCATCCTCAATCGGCACTGGAGAGAGTTTCACTGCCACGCAAAGAAGGGGGACTTGGAATAGTCGACATATCTGCACTGTGTGTTGCCCAGGTACGACAACTGCGCGAGTACTTCGCAGAACGCGCCAACCAAAACGCGCTATACCGGGCTGTCTGCGCCGCCGACAGAGGATACAGCGCTCTGCACTTGGCGCAAGCGGAGTACCAACTCAACTGCAATCTGCAGACAGTGGAGGAGAAGATTGCAGCTTGGAAGCAGAAGGCAGTGCATGGTGCCCACCCCCATCAACTGGACCGGCCACACGTCGACAAGGCCGCATCTAATCTGTGGCTAACGCGTGGTGAACTCTCTTCAGTAGTAGAAGCCGACATGATAGCCATCCAGGACAGGATAATGCCGACGAGAAACTGCAGGCGGTACGTCTGGCATCAAGACGTTGATGACATTTGCCGGATGTGCCATCAACCAGGTGAAAACATAGAGCACATTATGGGAGGCTGTCCCGTTTTGGCCAACGCAGCCTACACCGAGCGCCACAACAACGTGGCCCGTATTGTTCATCGACAACTGGCGCTCCAATGTGCTCTACTGGAAGACAACGTACCAAACTACCGGTACCTGCCTGCACCTGTCCTGGAAAATGACCGTTTCAAGCTGTACTGGGATCGCACTGTTCTGACCGACTTCTCGATCCACCACAACCGCCCAGATATAATGGTTTACGACAAGAGCGACCGCAAAGTCACCATCATCGATGTCGCTATTCCACTGAACCAGAATCTGGAGGAGACCCACGGTCGCAAAATCTGCAAGTACCGACCATTGGCCGTGGAGCTCAAGGAACTGTGGGGGCTAAGGGAGGTCCCAAGAATTGTTCCAGTCGTTCTCTCTGGAACTGGAATTGTCCCGCAGACACTTCTGGAAGCGCTAAAGGTGTTGAATATGGAGAAGGAATTGGCCGGCATCCAAAAGTCGGTCATCCTTAGCACCTGCGCGATTGTCCGACAATTTCTCGGTCAGGACTGAAACAGCACGAGCATGCAGATACGTGCATTCCGCAGAGCCTAGTCCCCCTTTGGCATTCAGAAGCCCGGGGCAGGTGAAAATTCTGGCTAGGTTCGCCTAGTTAAGAAGTGAGATAAGTCTGCCAAAATACAAAAATTGGAAAAGCGACCAGTTAAAAAATTAAAAATACAAAAAAATAAGCAAGAAAAAATCGCTCATCAACGTGAAAATTAAATGAATTGAGAAAAAAATTCTAAATCAGAAGTTTATAGAGTTTGAAAATGAAAAATCAATAACATTGAAAAGCGAATAAACCTAAATAATAAAAGCAAAAAAACTAGAAAAGTGATAAATTGAAAAAAAAAAATCAAAATGAATGAATGATTTAAAGCGAAATTAATTGTGACCCAAAAAAAAGTAAAGCGAACCATTAGACAAGCAATTTCATACGGAGTTTTTTTTTTGATAAAATAAAAACACCGAAATGAAATGAATAAGAAAACAAAAATTGAAGAAAACGAAAAATTTAAAATGCGTAGAAAAGCGAACAAAAGCAAAAACCAGAATAAAACAGTAAAAATATAAAAAAAGAAAAAATTTAAAAAAATGTAAATTGAAGATAAAAAAATACCTGATAACTGTAATATAACTGAACAAACAAAAAAAAAAATGTAGAAAGTACAAAAATATTCAAATATCGATAAATTTCAAAAGTGCAAGATTCAGCAAGCGGAATTATTCAAATGCGAAAATTTGAGATCAAAATACAAATGTTTAAAAAGCGACAAATCCAAAATTCAGAATGCAAAAATTGATGAAAATTAAAACAGCAAGATTTGGAAAAGCGAAAACTTGATACAATCAGAAATTGGAAAAATCATAAATTTAAAGAGCGATAAATTAAAGCAAGAGAGAATTGAAAAATTTTAAAAATGGAAAAAGCGAAACTTTTGAGGCGCAGAAATCAAAAAAGCGTAGAAAAGCAAACAGTCGAGAAGCGAAAAGTTAAAACACTGGAAAATCGAAAAAGCCAGACGTTGGAATAGTGAATATTTCTAAAAAAGTTAGAAGATTAGAGTACAAAAAATGTTCGAAGAACTGAAAATTTGGATTGAAAAAATAACCATTTAAAAAAATAAAACCCTTTGCGGTCGGAATTATTTTTACTTGAAAAAGCAGTCACAGTCACATCACAAAAATAATAAGCTGTGCGTCTTCTGTCTTTTAACTTTCTGTTTGAATGTTTCTGTTTTTCCATTAAGCCTTTCATCAAGCATGGGTGACCAATTTTCTTCTAGAAAAAGTGTGAACTGACATATTGTTGCATAAAGTAAAAGATTCGTATACTTCCTTGCTGTGATGGCTGAGAGCAGACAAACGACCGAGAAGGGTTAAAGAGTAAAAAACGATAACGCAGAAAACTAAATAAAAATAAAAATATTTAAAAAATAAAATTCAAATGAGTGTCCTTTTTTACAATTTATAGAAATCATGAAACAAAATCAAAAAAATTATAGAGCTTAGAATGAAAAAATTAAAATCGTTGAAAATACTAAAAAACGAACAAATAAAGAAGCCAATTACTATAAATACGACAGATTGAAAAAAGAAAAACAAAAACGAATATTAAAAAAAAATCGATACATTGAGAAATGAACACTTTTAAAAGAGAATAAAAAATACCTAAAATTTGAAAGCAAAAAATAAAAAAATTGAAAATTTTGAAACGCAGAAATTGAGAAGGCGAAACTTTGGAAAATCACAAATTTAAAAATGCAAAAAAAATGAAAAACAAAAAGTTGAAAAAGTGACAAATCGAAAAACTCGATTGAATAGTAAAGCAAAATATTTTGAAAGCGAAGCGTTTTCAAAAACCAAATATTGGAACAATAAATTAATAAATAGAAAAATCAAAAATTGAATAAATTAAAAATTCACAAACACGAAAAATGGGGAAAGCAACAACAAAAAAACTAAAAGCGGATATTTCTTCGTGATATTCGTCAAATCTTTCAGAAGTTCTCCAACAAATTCTTGAAGACTGTCATTGTGTCTGTTACGTGGAATGTTGTGGTGTACCACGGCTATACCAATAACAATAATTTCGACCTGAGTAGTGAAATATAGAAGTGACATTCCAATCATCTTGGATTGTACTGTGCTACAAACACTAGCCACCACACAGTATTATAACCGAAGCGGTATATTATTCTATTGAGCCTCCACATTGGATTTGAAATCGCGATAAAAATTATACCGCGATGTGTCAAATGAAGTGATTTAAAAGATGTGCCTCGTCGCTACGTTAAGTGCTCGTTACTGATGGCACTGTTTGGAATGCACAGGAAAGTACAGAACAAATGATAATTGTTCCAATTTTTGTCGAATCTAAACTTCTTACGGAATCGTCATGTTTAGAATTTCGACCAAATATTAATAAAAGAATCCAATTTAAATGGTATGCACATCATTAAAAATTCCTTCGTAGCAAAAATATTTGTTGATTTTAAAAGTATTTCATGGGAACGGGCTTTGATACTTCATCGATAAAAAACCGAACGCAAATTTCCTATATCGATAACCCACTTTTTCCAAGTGCACACATCTCTCCGTACCTCCGAAAAGTGGCCCTTCTCGGCGTTGTTGTCGTACATGTTTCCAACTTGACAAGCGTTGAAATCCACTGTCGTCATGCGTCGTCGTCTTCGTCGTTGCTGTCGTCATTCGGATTCATTTCGGCGGAAAATCATCGATGCCAAATGCGCATCGATTTGACTCGGTCACCGCGCGCTTCCAACACTCACTCACACACACCCGCTCATCAGAGACCCCGGAGAAAGTAGGCAAACGCTGCGGCCGGCCACCACGGGAGCGCGATTCCCTCTTTCTCCGTGGTTTCTTGTTATTTTTTTCTGGTTCTTTTTGGCGTTTTTTTTTTCGTTGTACTTTTTTTTACTGCTCTGACCGATGTTGCCGCGGCGTGATAAAAATGGTTATTTAAAAATAAATTACAATCTTTTTAAAATTCGTTACACAGAAATGGTAGCGGGGCAGCAGCGGCAGAAGTGGAGTGCGCACGTTGTCGAGTGCCCAGTAATGGTCACGTCGCTTTGGTCGGACCTCCGCGCGGTTGAGTGAAAGAGCCGGAGAAAAGACCGTAAAAGTAGGCAAGGTCACATTATTGAAATTTCGTTTCGTTTGCATTTGCACTTGAACCAGTACTCAGTGCGCGGAGGGGGTGACACGGCAAACGGGGGAAGACGTTATATGACTAAAAAGAGAATTATGTTGGAGTGATTAAGCGGCTAATGTCTGCATTACCGAGCACTAATGAATGGCCGATTTTTGTGATTTTACTTTCGTCGCCATCACTCTGAGGCGACGTTGACGGTAACTAGACAAAAAAGTCAAAAATTAAATGATTTCTATATTCAATCCAATGTTTCGATCACTTGACCATCGAAGGCAAGCTTCAACTTTGACCGGAATATTGTCGTTCCCAGCTCGATTGAGGACGGATCCCTTCTCCTTGTTTGGGACCAAATTGGATTTGTCCAAAAATAGAAAACAACTTCATTTGCTTACGCTGCTGCAGCGAGTCGAGCGCTCTGTGGTCCTAAATACACGCCATGCGGGGGAAAAGCTGCACCTTTCGGGATGGGTTCCCCCGGTTTGCCACTGGATAATTGTCCTCTCTCTGAGATGTGGCGCGCATCTGATGGGCCAATTCCTGTGTGCATGTTGTGATGAAGCTTGATTGGCTCAATTATGTGTGAAGTGATTTTGCCTTCCTGGTCCGGGCAGTTACGCTAAGACCCCGTCGCGAGTTATTATTGACTTCCTCGCCTTTTTTTTGCGCTCTCTCTCTCTCTCTGGATGTGCGCCTTGAATGCCACACCTGCATAATGAAAGTGCTGAGTAATGATGGATTGGGCAAGCCAAATCCCGAAAACGTCCCCAATAAAAAGCGGCGGAATTCGCCGATTAGTTGGATCTTTGTTCCGCCTTCTTGAAGATTTGTTTTAATTTCATTTATAGGACATTTTAATAATTTTGAAAACTTGAAATTTTGACATTTGAAAATTCAAATTAAAAAAATATATATTTTATAAAACAAGAAAAAAAAATTATAGAACTGTAGAGCTTTAAAACTATAAAACTTTAAAACTGAAAAACAGTAAAAC
Organism: Toxorhynchites rutilus septentrionalis; assembly: GCF_029784135.1. NCBI lineage: Eukaryota > Metazoa > Arthropoda > Insecta > Diptera > Culicidae > Toxorhynchites > Toxorhynchites rutilus. Next base: position 187,851,268 of record NC_073744.1, on the reverse strand, counting down.
TGTAAAACAGTAAAACTGTAAAACAGTAAAACTGTAAAACTGTAAAACTGTAAAACTGTAAGACTGTAAAACTGTTAAATTGCTAAACTGTGAAACTTCAAAACTGTAAAACCATAATACTGTAAATCACGTTTTTTTCTCAGAAAGCGAAAATTTTTTGAGTTTGTAGAATTTTCCAGCTCCATCACTCTTGATAAATTCTCACGTCAGATACGTTTAGGTTATCACGCTTTCAATATCAACTTTGGGGGGAGGGGATGTAGACGCAATATTCCAACGTAAAATGTTTGTCGGCGAAAATTGTGCGACAATTGTGTTTGGACTCACCTGGCAAGTATATCAGATACGGAAGTATATACAGGTCGGACTCGATTATATTTAATCGCAATTTCACTTTCAACGTTAATTTTCGAATCCAATACATAATCGAATAACAAAAAAGCTATTTTTCTATTAATGTTTGACATTCATACATTAATGAAAAAATTGTTTTCTTGAGATTCGATTATGTATAGGATTTGAAAATAATTGTTGAAAAAAAATGGTCGACTATATATAATCGAGTCCGACCTGTATTGTCATATGTTTCTTATTCTGAATGTATCATTTTATCGAGTTCCTCTTTGGATTTGATGCTTCAAACATAACCGCCCTGAGGTTTCATTCATATCACACCATTGACCGTCTGAAATGATGTTGCTCTTCGACAAATCATCAGTTTGGACGATTGTTCACTTATTCTAGAATTGGTGAAGTGGAAAAAGAATAATTCATGAAGTTAAACATAAAAAAGTAAGAAAAAATAATACATTTTGGAAAATAAAAAGTCGAAAAAGAGAAAATTCTAAAAAGTGATAATTACAAGAAAAATATAAAAAAAAAGAAACGCGAGCAATTTAAAAAAAAATAGGCGAAAAATTAGGGACGCGAAAATTAAAAAAGCAAGAAAATATAAAAAAAACAGCGCGGACTCGATTATATACAGTCTTCGATTTCTTTTCACTGTATGTAATCCAATTATGTATATAATCGAGTAAAAACAAATATTAGTTTTTTATACATAAATTTTTGTTTTTTTTTATTATAAAAGATGAATTTAGTTTTTGATCCATCCTCTTATAAAAAATACCTTTCTCATATAAAAAAATCTGAATTCTTTCAGGAGGTGATAGAGGATCATGTCTACGTAGGACAATTTTGTTACTTCCATTTGAAAGATAAGAAAATTTTATACAGGATGCAACTTCTAAATTGGTGGATTCAAGTAACATTTTAGAAGTGAAAAACTTCAAAGTTTGAAGATTTTAAGGTGTTACTCTTAATTTTATCCAAAAATTGTTCTTCGACACCCAACTTCTGCCTTTTTTAAATTTGATTGCAATATCATTTCCAACAATTCCTGGTGAATCTTCAACTGAAATCTACCAAAATCACGATTTTTACATCACTCTTCTCGTAATGGCCAATTAACTGTTCCTTTAACGTTGACCCAATTAATTTTCTCTCGAAATAAGTCATATTTGGAATATAAAAATAAAAGTTTAACTGTTTATAGTCGAGTCTAAAATTGTGTATAATCGATTCATATATAATCGAGTCTGTATATAATCGAGTCTAAAATTGTATATAATCGAATCATATATAATCGAGTCTGTTTATGAGAGAGTCCGACGTGTATTTGAAAAGTGAACCAAAAAACAACCAAAAATTTAAAAATCGGTAAATTGAAGCGCAAAAATTGGGAAAGCAAGAATGTTGCAAAAAAAGAAACAGAAAAAGCGAAAATTGTGGAAGGCTAATATTTCAAGAAACCAAGATCTAAAGAAACCTAGAAACAAAGTAAGAATTTAAAATTGGTGAAACATTGAAAAAAAAAAATGAATAAAAAAGGGGGAAACCAAATAAGCAAAAAAAAAATAGAAAGGAATAAATAAACTTAACGAAATTTTTTAAACGCATAAATTGAAAAATTCGAAGAGCGAAAAATTTACCACGCAAATGACTAAAAAAACGAGAAGTCAAAAACGCAAATGATTATAAGAACGAATAATTGTAAATACCATAAACAGCGAAGTATTGAAATCCCAAAGTAGAAAAGGCCAAAATGTGCAAAAACTTGGAGAACCGAAAATTTTTGCGTTTTAAACTTTTCGGTTCTATAAACTGTTCGCTTTTGATTTTTTTGGGAGAAACGCGCATTTAAACATTCAAAAATGCAAAAAATTAAAACAGCAGTTTTTTTTAAATACTACAAATCAGATACGAAAAAATTATAATCGAAAATCCAAAAAGCAAAATGAAGAAAAAAAAACAATAATCGAAAAAGCGAAAAATTATGAGCACTCCAAAAATGAAATGACCCAAATTTGGTATAAAGCAAAAAATAAAACGCTAAAAATTTCAAAGCAAAAGAAAAATAAATAAAAATGGAAAAACGAAAAAAAAGAGAAGCAAAAAATTGGAGAACGAAAACTTGAAAAGCCGCTTTAAAATGCAGAAATTTCGAAACAGAAAAAAAAATACTAGCCAACAAAAAGAATAATTTCAAAAAAAATCAAACAATATGTTTGAGTAGTGAAAATTACAAGAAAAAATTAAAACAAAAATTCGAAAATTAAAAAAAAATAAACGGAAAAATTTGGAAAGCAAAAAATTAAAATAATAATAAGAAAATAAAAGAAAATTGAAAATAATAATTCAAAAGTGTTAAATTGTACATTTTTTGGATTTTTTTATTCTATTGATGTTTTAATTACTTTTACAGCCAAAAATTTGAAAATCGATAAATTGAAACGCAGAAATTGGAAAAGCAAAAATGTTGCAAAAAGAAAACAGCAAAAAGCAAAAAAAAAAATAAATAAAAAAATGTAAAACTAAAACAGGCGAGATATTGAAAAATAAATAAATAAAAAAGTTGAAAATTGAAGAAGCAAAAAAAAACAAATTAGAAAGTAATACAATATTGACCACGCAAATGATTATAAAACGAATAATTGTAACTACCAAAAACTTCAAACAGTGACTAATAAAAACAACAACATATTGAAATCCTTGAACAGGAAAGCGCTAAATGTAAAAGCAAAAAAAAAATTAAAGGCAAGAACCTAAAGAACCGAAAATGTTTGCTTTTCAAAATTTTCAGTTCCAAACATTTTCGCTTTTTAATTTTTTGTGAGAAACAATTTTTTTTTGTATGAAACTAACAAAAGCACAAATTGGGAAAATAACTTCTTAAAGCGAAAAATTCAAAAATCCAGAAATTGAAAAAGCATTTTTTTTTGGGCGAAAACTCAAAAATAGAAACCAATAATGCCAGTAACCAATACTAACGAACTAACGAATGTAAAAACCTAAAAACATAAAAGACGAACAATTAGTCCATAAGCTGTTCTCATTCGAGAATTACTTTTAAATTACGCATTTTTTGTTTCGTTTGTATGGACAGACTTCCTCATAAATTACGCTGTTCAAATTCGCATAATACCCCCCGACTATATCACGTACATCTGATCGAGTATGCGAAAAAAGAAGTGAATATCCACCAGATGATGCGAAGATAAGATGATGTTAATTCAATATGGGCTGATCTCCCCGCCCCGTCACCTTAACTCCTCTGACAGGTTCACGAGTTCTTCAGTTAACAATTTATTAGAACCATCTGCCGGTTGCGGTTTTACGTTGATTGGGTGTATCAAGTCTTGTTTTTTTTCTTTGTTGTTGTTGTCTCCCTCTTCTGCCTGACCACGAAGGTCATCACACACAACAATCGAGGCGTTCATCCGCGTGTAAATATAATACACTTCGGGGGTCCGTGTCTTCTGGGGAGGACAAATAATGCCTAACTCTCCTCGACTTGTTCTTACCCCTGGGAGATGAGCTGTTTTAATCAAACCGGGTAAACTTAACACCGCGATCAAAAGATTACGGTACTCGGCAGCAGCAGCAAATTCATCACATCATCCCTAATTGCTTTAATTGGCACGACTAGACAACGGGCACCGGGTTCCGTTCCGTCGGTCATATGTATCGTGATTTGCGTCGTTCAACACTAATCCCCGCGTCCAATCCGTCAAACGAAACGTAACAACAATACGTGGGGAAGGTGGCGGTAAGAAGGGGGACGCGAATAGGAAAAAATAGTGTTCTTTCTCTAATGAACGATTGAAAGTCATGAGAGTTCTCGGGGCTCCTCGCGGGGTTCTTGACATCATCACGATCGGGCGAAGAAGGAGGAATTTCTCATTTTTCTCGGCCAGAAAGCAAAACTTCCGCTTCGGGTGAATGGCCGGCCGCGCATAATTCGCCAAAACAAAACTGTGCGCCATTTTCCACACAATCGACGCGATTTGGTGGAGAGTGAAAAATATGCTGTCGCTTCGATCGCCCGTTCCTTCACGCGCCCTCTCCCCCTCAGTATGGAATTTCGCAGCGAATGAGATGGCTTAACACGATTCGCTATGGAATACCCAAAATTTAATTATTTCCCCCGTCTGTTTTTGTTGTCGAGCTGTGAACGGCCAATTCGAGTTACCGTTGTTCCGGGGGGAGATGATGCGAGCGTTGAGCGCGATGACGCCCATCTCTTGAGCAGCGACCTCTAAGATAACAAACAGGTAGGAACCTGGCGAACCGTCAAGGTCTTGTGTCTTCTTCTTCTGAGTCTCTGCTCGGGAACTAACTCCGGTATTATTGTGGACTTAATTTTTGTTGTTGTGGCTGTCGATCTGTGGTGTTCTTCCTTCACCTTCGGCCCGATGACAGGTTGTGTTACCATCGGGGTAATGATGTTTCGAAAATTCTACAGCTCGCGGTTCGAAACAGTAGCGAGCAAATTAGAGGCTTGTTTTCCTCTATCCACACTGGGAGGCCGGCGAATGAGTCAATCAGTTGTCGCAACCTGCCACTAATCAATTCCCGAGAAAACATCGACATCTCGCAACCATCCTCTCCCTGTTGAGAGCGTTGCTTTTTTCCCTGAGTTTTTAGCTGTACAAACTAATCAATCACATCACTTCGCGGTATTTTGAGTGTCGGTCATTGTCTTGATGATCGACTAAAGCAGCTGTTTTGCTGGGCGCAATTTCGCTTGCCATTTTTTTTTCTTCTGGTATCCTCTCAGACTCATTGAAGATGATGATCGTTGAAAATGGAAATAAGCTAATGCTGTTTTTGGGCACTTGTTGTCATCATCGACACGATACTTAAAGTCGGGCGCCATCCAGCAAGTGGAACCGTTTTTGTGAGTTGTGTGCTGCGCTTGATTTTGGGCAACAATTTTGGTTCGGGCGAGTCATGAATTGAGGAAGAATCCCCTTAATTTCCTGACGAATCCTCTGATTTATAAAATCTCTTACAACATGGTACCCAAAAGTGGAAGGTCTTCCGAGTTGGCAAATTAGGGTTACTCTTCTGTTTTACTGCAGATTCAATGCTCTCGGAAAGCAGCTGCACAATTAGAATGCTGTTTTACTGATAAGAAGACTGAATCTGAAAAGTATTTAGTTTGCTGATTCATAACAGCTGTGCTTTTGAAATGCTAATTTATAGCAATAAGCTGCTGGAATGCATATATGAAATTAGTTTACTGAATATCAGATCGTGCTCAATGAAACGAAAATAGAAAATATCAATGTAAAAATGAATATTAAAAATATATATGTAGAACATTGAAAAAAAGTAAGTTTGAGGCGAAGAAACTCTGGTTACGTCTACCTTCGGATGGGAAGTAAAGCCATTGTCCCGGCTCATGAGTTGTTGAGTCTGATATATAGAAAATAGGTGGTGGAGTCGCCTCTAAAAAACTAGAGAAAGAGAGAAAAAACTAAAAAAAAAATAGATATAGGAAAAAACTAAAAAAAAATAGATAGAGAGAAAAAATTTAAAAAAAAATAGATATGGAGAAAAAAGAGACAGAGCGATAAAAGAGACATAGAGAAAAAAGAGACAGAGAAAAAAGAGACAGAGAGAAAAAAGAGACAGAGACAAAAGAGAGACAGAGAGAAAAAAGAGACAGAGAAAAAAGAGACAGAGAAAAAAGAGACAGAGAAAAAAGAGACAGATAGAAAAAAGAGACAGATAGAAAAAAGAGACAGAGAGAAAAAAGGGACAGAGAAAAAAGAGACAGAGAAAAAAGAGACAGAGAGAAAAAAGAGACAGAGAGAAAAAAGAGACAGAGACAAAAGAGAGACAGAGAGAAAAAAGAGACAGAGAAAAAAGAGACAGAGAAAAAAGAGACAGATAGAAAAAAGAGACAGATAGAAAAAAGAGACAGAGAGAAAAAAGGGACAGAGAAAAAAGAGACAGAGAGAAAAAAGAGACAGAGAGAAAAAGGAGACAGAGAGAAAAAAGAGACAGAGAGAAAAAAGAGACAGAGAGAAAAAAGAGACAGAGAGAAAAAAGAGACAAAGGGAAAAAAGAGACAGAGAAAAATGAGACAGAGAGAAAAAAGAGACAGAGAGAAAAAAGAGACAGAGAGAAAAAAGAGAAAGAGAAAAAAGAGACAGAGAAAAAAGAGACAGAGAGACAGAGAGAAAAAAGAGACAGAGAGAAAAAAGAGACAGAGAGAAAAAAGAGACAGAGAGAAAAAAGAGACAGAGAGACAGAGAGAAAAAAGAGACAGAGAGACAGAGAGAAAAAAGAGACAGAGAGACAGAGGGAAAAAAGAGACAGACAGAGAGAAAAAAGAGACAGAGAGACAGAGAGAAAAAAGAGACCGAGAGAGAACAAAGAGAAAAAAGAGACGGAGAAAAAAGAGACGGAGAAAAAAGAGACAGAGAGAAAAAAGAGACAGAGAGAAAAAAGAGACAGAGAAAAAAGAGACAGAGAGAAAAAAGGGACAGAGAAAAAAGAGACAGAGGGAAAAAAGAGAGAAAAGAGACAGAGAAAAAAGAGAAAAGAGACCGAGAGAAAAAAGTGAAAAGAGATCGAGAGAAAAAAGAGACAGAGAGAAAAAAGAGAGAGAAAAAAAAGAGAGAAAAGAGACAGAGAGAAAAAAGAGAGAAAAGAGACAGAGAGAAAAAAGAGTGAAAAAAGAGAGAAAAGAGACAGAGAGAAAAGAGAGAAAAGAGACAGAGAGAAAAGAGACAGAGAGAAAAGCGACAGAGAGAAAAGAGACAGAGAGAAAAAAGAGAGAAAAGCGACAGAGAGAAAAGAGACAGAGAGAAAAGAGACAGAGAGAAAAAAGAGACAAAAGAGACAGAGAGAAAAAAGAGACAAAGGAGACAGTGAAAAAAGAGACAGAGAAAAAAGAGACAGAGAAAAAAGGAACAGAGAAAAAAGAGACAGAGAAAAAAGAGACAGAGAAAAATGGGACAGAGGAAAAAGAGACAGAGAAAAAAGAGACAGAGAGAAAAAAGAGACAAAGAGAAAAAAGTACCGAGAGAAAAAAGAGACAGAGAAAAAAGAGACAGAGAGAAAAAAAGAGACAGAGAGAAAAAAGAGACAGAAAGAAAAAAGAGACAGAGAGAGGAAAAAGAGTAAGTGTAAGAGTAAGAGTAAGAGTAAAGGTGGGACCAGAATGCCGCGCTATGCGTCGCGTTGCGACAATTGTGCTTTGACACTTCATTTTAAATATGTGTGTTTCTATTTAGTCGAACACAATAATGCGTTGCGTCATTATCATTGTTTTACTAAACGCTAACATTTATTCTAATCTGCTTGCGCCGAATTCGCGATAACAGTGGCATGGTGTCGACGTCTGGTGACTACTTCAAATTAGGACCATAATTTGGGTCCCAAACTTATTAGTGTAATCTCTATCAGATTAGAAGACACGAAGCCGGGTTTTAAACTCTATAATTTGGATGAAAATTTTCACATCATGTTATTTGATTACTTGAAACACGTGTTTCTGACTTTCATTCAACCATATGGCTGAACGATTCCAACATTGTTGCTGAATTTTCTCATCATAATATAATGTTGTCTTCATAAACAATTTTCGTATGAGACTTTTTCACCTGCAAACAAAAATGTTTGTCATTTAAATAGAATACTAGTTTGATATAGAAAAGCTAATTTTCATTCATAATTTTAATTTTGAAAACGTGTTCATTCTGACTGTAAATCAGCTATTCTTTCACTCTCCCCTAAACTAGTAAACGAAGCTCAATGCCGCCAGTGCGGATATGTCAATGTGTTGTTTTTAAAAACATTCAACTGATCCATGGACACAGCAAGAATAAGATTTTCATACGAACTTTATTTTGTTTACATGAAAAGTGGTGACGCGAATGCTAGATTGTGACTGCAAATCAACAGACTGCGTCGGGCGAATGTTTTAGTACAAAACGCAAACAATGACTGCTGATGAGAAGCAACGCACAACGCGGCATTCTGTTTCCACCTTAAGAGTAAGAGTAAGAGTAAGAGTAAGAGTAAGAGTAAGAGTAAGAGTAAGAGTAAGAGTAAGAGTAAGAGTAAGAGTAAGAGTAAGAGTAAGAGTAAGAGTAAGAGTAAGAGTAAGAGTAAGAGTAAGAGTAAGAGTAAGAGTAAGAGTAAGAGTAAGAGTAAGAGTAAGAGTAAGAGTAAGAGTAAGAGTAAGAGTAAGAGTAAGAGTAAGAGTAAGAGTAAGAGTAAGAGTAAGAGTAAGAGTAAGAGTAAGAGTAAGAGTAAGAGTAAGAGTAAGAGTAAGAGTAAGAGTAAGAGTAAGAGTAAGAGTAAGAGTAAGAGTAAGAGTAAGAGTAAGAGTAAGAGTAAGAGTAAGAGTAAGAGTAAGAGTAAGAGTAAGAGTAAGAGTAAGAGTAAGAGTAAGAGTAAGAGTAAGAGTAAGAGTAAGAGAAAGAGAAAGAGAAAGAGTAAGAGTAAGAGTAAGAGAAAGAGTAAGAGTAAGAGTAAGAGTAAGAGTAAGAGTAAGAGTAAGAGTAAGAGTAAGAGTAAGAGTAAGAGTAAGAGTAAGAGTAAGAGTAAGAGTAAGAGTAAGAGTAAGAGTAAGAGTAAGAGTAAGAGTAAGAGTAAGAGTAAGAGTAAGAGTAAGAGTAAGAGTAAGAGTAAGAGTAAGAGAAAGAGTAAGAGTAAGAGAAAGAGAAAGAGTAAGAGTAAGAGTAAGAGTAAGAGTAAGAGTAAGAGTAAGAGTAAGAGTAAGAGTAAGAGTAAGAGTAAGAGTAAGAGTAAGAGTAAGAGTAAGAGTAAGAGTAAGAGTAAGAGTAAGAGTAAGAGTAAGAGTAAGAGTAAGAGTAAGAGTAAGAGTAAGAGTAAGAGTAAGAGTAAGAGTAAGAGTAAGAGTAAGAGTAAGAGTAAGAGTAAGAGTAAGAGTAAGAGTAAGAGTAAGAGTAAGAGTAAGAGTAAGAGTAAGAGTAAGAGTAAGAGTAAGAGTAAGAGTAAGAGTAAGAGTAAGAGTAAGAGAAAGAGAAAGAGAAAGAGAGAAAATGAAAAATCATTCACCGCTCTTGAATTCTTCTTGATGAAGGTGGAACTTGTAAGATATGTACCACAGCCTTAGAGCGTAGTACAGTTCGTTTGCTTGAAATGTAAACAATCAATATTTTTATCACACAGAAAATGTCGAATTTGTATTGAAAAAATGCCATTTAAGAGAAGTTTTATTGTGCACTTTTTTGTATCTCTTAGCAGAATTGCGTCTCCAAAATTTCAAAAAAATCATCCACAAATTATACTATAAAAATCCGAACCGAATCGGTTGTGTGGTGGCTTTGGAGACGACAACAAAATTTCAGAAATATTTACTGCTTGAAAGCAATTTACTTTTCGTTGGTCCGCTCTACATTAGAGTACTGCTCGGTAGTATGGACTCCATTTTACAAAAAAAGGTGCATCCCAGGCCGTTAACCGGAATGTACACAACGTTCAATAATTGTTATAGCTGTTTCGAGTTTAATGACTCCCCTGGTAGGTTGCTGTATCCCTGACTCTTCCATACCTCAGAATGACACGATGTTAAAATTCAAAAGTCGAAAACAACACACATTCAATTGCATACATGCTTGCCCTGCATTAAATCGATCACGTTCTGGATAATCATCCGGGCCGAACCGCTCGAAATATCGCCTCCCAAAATGTAGGCCGGCGCTGCTCTCACTCTCACTTTCCAATATCGTTAAAATGAATTGAATGTACACTGGGTACAAATAATGATTACTAATGACTTCCTGGGTGTATCATTACCCGGCCGGTTCACACGGCGCGGTCTTGTGGAATCACAGGAACGGTTCTCACCCGATTGCCAACGCCAAAGCGCGCCCCTTTCGGAGACCTTTCGGGTTCAGCCACTTTCTTTTATTTAATAATACTCACCGGGACGGACACACTCACCCAGAAGGAGGGTATCCCATCCCTACCTCCCTCCAGGGGGAGCTGAGACCGAACTCGAATCCCTAGACGAGCAACAGACAACGAATGGTGGTGGCTAAGTAGGTTTGCCCATCGGAATTGATTGTCGAAGATAATTACTGTAATCTTCAAATATCTGTTTGACTTTGTTGAATTTGTTCCTTCGCCTTTCGGCTCGTCAAGTAGGGGCGGCAGCAGCTTCCTGCTTGGCTTGGATAATGCGCGCTTACATGCCGGGAAGCCGGCGCTGTTGTTGTTGTTAGGTGGCAATCAATTTCTCAATTCTTCCGTACGAGATCTGGCGAGAGAGACCTTTCCACCACATTATTCGCGCGCAGCATCGACATCCTAACGTCACTTTCTACTGCGTCGTTTTGTACCCGCATTGCCCCCCGCAATGGAATGCCCATGGGTCCAAATTACCACCACCGCCGCCACCACCCATTGATGTGTCGTCGCGTGCTAAGTCGGTGGAATCCTCATTCAGCCTAAACATGTCTCCGGGGTATTCTCGCGTGTGCTTCTCGAATGTCGAGCCCACCAGACCCCCAACACCTCGTGACCTTGTTTGTTTACTTACTTACTTACTTGCTTTACCACATGGTCATCGAAATGAAAGGTTTTCTCTACTCCGACCCTTCTGTTGAACCTTTTTTTTTGTTGATTCATTCGACTTCTTCTCATGCACTTTCTCGCTCACCACACTTTCTTTGCCCATTTCTTCCCACACAGGTGTGGTGCGATTGGATGCTTTATCACACGAGCACGTGGAATCCGCCGCCGTTCTGTACAGACTACAAAATAGGGTAAGTGCACATATATGGCCTAATAAGCACTTACACTGCCTGAGGTGTGTGAGGTGCGCCTGCCTTCTTCTCACGTGAATGAATTCACTTTTGTTGCCTTCCCTTCCCTGCATTCACCCTCTCACCCCTCCCGATTGTAGTGCTTCCACCGGACACGACCCCTGGTCTGGACTGTCCAACCTCATGACGCTGCTGGCCCGGCTGGACACCAACAAGGAGATTCTTTCAGTGGTTTCAGAGGCAGGTAAGTCGAGCGCGCCCCGTGTGTCTTTCACCTTTCTCCCTATTCTATGTACATCATTTCTATTTCTCTCTGGTGCTGCACTTAAATCAAACAAACCAAAAAAAAAAAAAAACCTAAAAACAACACACGTGCAGTACAACACACCGGGTAACCCAATTTGTGACCACGTGCGCGACCGATAGCCGGTTGTGACGGGGTTCAATTAAGCCGGAATGTCCGAAGAAATTGTTTCGGTTTTTTCGGTGTTAAAATTTAGCCATCAAACCATTTTTCCCCAATGGCATACGCGTGGTCCTCGTTAAGTACACTTATCGCGAAGGGCAGCAAACCGCCTTGATGACCTACAAACACTGAAATAAAAACAATTACCCATTTCTCGCCTTGAAACAACGATGATCCGTATTGAGTTCAGTCACATAAAATTTTTTCATGCATTTCATCGATTAAACTCCTTTCTCTCTTTTTTTTTGGAGTACCTTTCACTGATAAGCACATTTTTGAAGCCCACCTGTCATCGTGAATGCAATTAAGCGCGATGATTATTGTGAAGATGATCATGAGGATCATCAAGATTTATTCAACCTTTTTTTACTTTCACTTTCTCATTTGAACGCCTCTAAGACTTTGAAGTGGTTCGACTGCAGGAGGATATCACCCTGGCGGGCTTCACCCCGCTGATGTACGATGTCCCCGAGCCGATCTTCACCCACAAGGACCGCGATATGGAGGAAGCCCAGGTAATCGTTGATTTAACCTTCGAAGTTAATATTTTCAATTTTGTATTACTAACTCTTTTAAACTCGTTTAGAATGCACTTCGGATGCAGAAACTCATCTTCTTCGGTACGGGCTATCTGTGCAAGTGTGATCCACCCGTGCTGAGGAAGGTGGCGACGCAGGCAGGAGCCGAAGAATATCTGAGCATCGTACAAAACCGGATGGAGGGGGTGAGTATGGAAACAAATTGACAAAATTGGCAGAAGGGAAAAAATGACAAAATTCAAAAAAATTGACAAAATTCAAAAATAATCAACAAAATTGAAACAAATGACAAAATTAACAAAATTAACAAAATTGACAAAATTGAAAAAAATTACTAAATTGACAAAATTGAAAAAAATTAACAACATTGACGAAATTGACAAAATTGGCAAAATTGATAAAATTGATAAAATTGACAAACTTACAAAATTTACAAAATTTACAAAGTTTACAAATTACAAAAAATACTAAATTGTCAAAATTGGCAAAATTGCCAAAAATGACAAAGTTGACAAAATTGACAAAATTAACAAGATTAACAAAATTGACAAAATTGAAAAAATACTATATTGACAAAATTGACAAAATTTACAAAATCGACAAAATTGATAAAATTTAAATTAACAAAATTGACAAAGTTAACCAAGTTGACAAATTGAAAAAAAAACAAAATTGACAAAATTGACAAAATTAACAAAATTAACAAAATTGAAAAATTGTAAAATTGACAATTTCAAAACATCAAAAATGCTATTTTTTATGTTTTCAAATTCAACACTTTCTGAAATTTCTATTTTTTTTTGTTTGACAAATCGAGAATTCAAAAAATTAAGACTGGAAGTGAAAATCAAAAAAATTTAAAAAAAATGTAATAACTTTAAAATTTGTTAAAATTTTATGAATTTGACAAAAAAAAAACAATCCATAGGTTAGTAATTTTAAAAATTTGTATAATTATGTAAACATTCAAAAATTCGTCAAAACTTGTTATAGAATGTGAGAAAATTGCAAAACTGTTGGCAGAGAATTTAAAAGTTAACAAACATTCAAAAATTCGTAAAAAAAATTGAATTTGTAAAAATCATCAATTCATAAATTTGGGGAAATTTAAAACTTAAAATAAATTGACAAAATTGACAAAATTGACAAAATTGACAAAATTGACAAAATTGACAAAATTAACAAAATTGACAAATTTACAAAACTTACAAAGTTTGCAAATTTGACAAAATTAACAAAATTGACAATATTGACTAATTCAAATTGAAAAATTGACAACTCCAAAACATCAGAAGTGCTATTTTTTATGTTTTCAAATTCAACACTTTCTGAAAATTCTACTTTTTTTTTATTTGACAAATCGACAATTCAAAACATTAAGACTGGAAGTGAAAATCAAAAAAATTTAAAAAAAAACCTAATAATTCGAAAATTTGTTAATATTCTATGAATTTGATTAAAACAAACAATTCATAGGTTAGTAACTTTTAAAATTTGTATAATTTTGTAAACATTCAAATATTCGTCAAAACTAGTTATAGAATGAGAAAAAATTCCAAAAATATTGGCAGATAATTTAAAAAGTTAACAAACATTCAGAAATTCGTAAAAATTCATCAGTTCATAAATTTGGGTGAATTTAAAATACCCAAAAACTGAAAATTTTGTAAAAAATAATGAAAGTGTAAATAAACAAATTTGAAAAAAATATAAAGGGTGTGTCACATCAAATTGTATCACGGAAAAAACGCTGTAGAAATTCGCCCAGTAGACCGATCCTTTTGAAAATTTTAGACAGTAAAATAAAAACTATTAAACAACTTTTGGCATTTTCTTTTTATTCATACTTCGAGCCCAAGCCCGTTTGCTCGCACCTTCCTCTTTACCCCGTCCATAAGGTTCTGTACAACGTCAGGTTGTAGTTTTTTTTGAACAGAAATCCATTTTCTCTTGAAGTCCGCCTTCGATTTGACAACTTTTGGGTTCTTCCGGAGGGCTTGCTTCATAATCGCCCAATATTTCTCTATTGGGCGAAGCTCCGGCGCGTTGGGCGGGTTCATTTCCTTCGGCACGAAGGTGACCCCGTTGGCTTCGTACCACTCCAACACGTCCTTTGAATAGTGGCACGAAGCGAGATCCGGCCAGAAGATGGTCGTGCCCTCGTGCTGCTTCAATAGTGGTAGTAAGCGCTTCTGTAGGCACTCCTTAAGGTAAACCTGCCCGTTTACCGTGCCGGTCATCACGAAGGGGGCGCTCCGCTTTCCGCAAGAGCAGATCGCTTGCCACACCATGTACTTTTTGGCAAACTTGGATAGTTTCTGCTTGCGAATCTCCTCCGGAACGCTGAATTTGTCCTCTGCGGAGAAGAACAACAGGCCCGGCAGCTGACGAAAGTCCGCTTTGACGTAGGTTTCGTCGTCCATTACCAGGCAATGCGGCTTCGTCAGCATTTCGGTGTACAGCTTCCGGGCTCGCGTCTTCCCCACCATGTTTTGCCTTTCGTCGCGGTTAGGAGCCTTCTGAACCTTGTATGTACGCAGGCCCTCCCGCTGCTTGGTCCGCTGGACGAATGAACTTGACAAATTCAGCTTATCGGCGACATCCCGGACCGAACTTCTCGGATCACGTCTAAACTGATTAACTACGCGCTTGTGATCTATTTCACTGACGGAGCATCCATTTTTGCCGTTCTTCACCTTCCGGTCGATGGTTAGGTTCTCGAAGTATCGTTTTAGTACTCTGCTGACCGTGGATTGGACGATTCCCAGCATCTTACCGATGTCCCGATGTGACAACTCCGGATTCTCGAATTGAGTGCACAGGATTAATTCACGACGCTCTTTTTCGTTCGACGACATTTTTCCAAATTTACGAAAAATTGACAGTGAAGCATGGCCAACGTGATCTATACACTCTTATCTGATTATAAGCGAAAGCTGAAGATATAATTCCTAAAAATTAAATTTCTACAGCGTTTTTTCCGTGATGCAATTTGATGTGACACACCCTTTAATAACTTTAAAATTTGTATAAATTCAAAAATTGGCCTAAATTATAAAACTTGGTAAATTCGACAAATTTAACAAAAAAAAAACATTTAAAAGGGTTAGAATTAATCGTAAAAACTCGTGAATAGTGAAGATTATAATTCGCAAATAAAAAAATTTAAAAAAAATCAAAACTCATTTTTATTTCAAATATCAAATTCAGCGAATTGTAAAAATAAAAAAAAATGTAAACACTGTAGAAAATCGTAAAATTTCAAAAACTTGTGGGAATACAAAAATTGTAAAAATTTTGAAACTTATTAAAATTTAAAAAAAAATCCAAACAATACAACAATTTGTAAAATATCTAAAATTCTCTAACAGGCAGTAAATCGTAAAATGGAATACAATTTGAGAATAAAAAAATAGTTTAAACTTTTAAATTTTTGTAAACTCGTAAATTCGCAAAAACCAATTTGTAAAATATCGTAAAAGAAAAAAATATAGTGTGAAAAATTCAGAATTCGAAAATTCATTAAAAAAACTTAATAAATAAGCAAAAAAAAAGGATAGAGCGAAAATTTTAAAATTAGTAAAAATTCAATAGTTCGTAAATATTCCAAAATTTTTAACAAATCTAATATTTGTCAAAAATTTAAAAAATGTGAAAAGTCTAAAAATGTTTAAAAGAATATTTAAAAAATTCTTTAAGCTAAAAAATTAGTAAAAAATCTAAAACAATAAAACAAAATCGAAATTTTTTAAGAAAATTATAAAATTTAAAATAATTTGAAAACCGGTAGAAGTTTTAGATATGTAAAATTTTGAAATTTGATAAAAATTCCAAAGCTCGTATAAATTCTAAAATAAGGAAAAAAAAAATAAATTTAATGAGATAAAAATTTTAACATTTTTTAAATTAATAAATTCGTAAAAAATAAAAAAAAATAAAAATCACACAAAAATTTGACTGATTTGTGAAAATCCATAAATTCGGGAAAAAAATCAAATTTGTGTAAACTATAGAGTTGGTAAACATTTTAAAAATGGCGAAAATCAAAAATTTGAAAAAGTTGGAAGAA
This sequence comes from Toxorhynchites rutilus septentrionalis, assembly GCF_029784135.1. Classification (NCBI taxonomy): domain Eukaryota; kingdom Metazoa; phylum Arthropoda; class Insecta; order Diptera; family Culicidae; genus Toxorhynchites; species Toxorhynchites rutilus. Next base: position 187,835,101 of record NC_073744.1, on the reverse strand, counting down.
TCGTATCGATAATCCAAATTTAGAAATTAAAAAGTTTAGATATAAATTTGAAAATTTACAAAAAATACAATCATTCAAAAAAATTAGAATTATTAAGATTTTTACAAATCGTTCAAATTTGTTAGGAATACTGAATTCGTAAAAATTATAATTTGGGAATATTACAAAATTTCAAAAATTCATAAAACTTAGTCGTAAATCTGCAATCTGTAGAGGTTCAAACTTTTTTTTTCAAAATAGAAATTTTGTGCAAATTAAAAAAATCGTAATCAATCGTAAACAAAAAATCATAAAAATTGAAAAAAATTGGTAAAAAATCACAATCCATAGAAATTCTATAAGTTTGCAAAAAACAGTTCAAAAATTGATAAAAATTAGGGAAAACATTTTTGAAAGTTTTAAAACATTTTTTAACAGTAATTTATAAAAATTCAAAAATTCGTAGCAATTTATAATTTCCATAAATCTCAATGTTTCGTAAATTACCTATAATTCATAAACAAATTTATGGAAACTCCAAGTTTGTAATATATCTAGTATTATAAAAAAAAACAAAAATCTGTAAAAATTTTAAAATTTGTGCCAATTTTTTTTTTCAATTCAGATTTTCTGTGAATTCAGAAATTCTTAAAAATAAAATATAGAAAAAAGAATAAATATTAAAAATTGTCAAAATTTCAAAACTCCAATTTCTTGAAAAAATTTATTAAAACCATAAAAATTTCAAAAATTGTTATAACTCAAAACATGCAGAAAATAGTAAAAAAAAAATAAAAATTAAAATAATAACAATTTTCAAAAAAGCAAACTATTCTTAAATTTGTAATATATACTATAAGGTTCGCAAAACCTTCAAAAATTTGTAAAAATTCTACAAATTTGAAAATAAAATGCAAACAATTTAATAAATTCAAAAATAAGTAAAAATCCGAAAAAATATTAAAAATTAAACCTCGTAAAAAATCGAAAGTTCCTAATAAAATTAATAGCTGTAACAATTCTAAAATTTGTAATAATTCCAGAATTGGTAAAAAATTCAATAACTGGTAAATAATAAAATTCGGAAATTTTGAAATTCAAAAATTAGTTCAAATGCTGAGTTTTGTCACATTCATATATTCGTAAAAAATACAAAATTTGTAAAAACCCAAATATTTGTAAAAATTGAAGAAAATGCAAAAAATTCAAAATTTGTTAAAATATGAAAATTAAAACTTTAAATAAGTTGAAAAAATTGTAAAAAAATGTCAAAATTCTGAAATTTTTAAATTCAGATATAAATTCGAAATTTTTTGAAAATTCAATAATTCATAAATAAGTGAAAAATCCACTGATTTGTAACATTCTGTTTTCATAATTAGTAAAAATCCCTAAATTCGTTAAAAAATTACATATAAGTAAAATTTTCCAGATTCGTATAAAAATTGATATTGGTAAAAACTCTAAAAATTATTAAAAGTTTTGAAAATTATGAAAAGAAAGTTAAATTTGAATTTAATAGAACTTCATAATTCAAATATATTTGTTTTAATTCAACAAATTTAACAAAATTAAAAAAAATAAAAAGTAAAAATTTGCAGGAATTTCAGAAAAAAACATTTGTAAGAGTATGTAAGTTCGTAAAAAATTAAAATGAAAAACTTTCAAACTAAAACAATTCAAAAAATCTTAAAATTAGTGGAAAGTTGAAAAATAATCAAAATTTTAAAGATAGTATAAATTTCAAAATTCGTAAAAAAATCAAAATATCTATTTCAAAATTTCAAGTCAAAATTTCTAATTTCGTTAAAATTTAGAAAACAACATAAAAATTTGTCAAAATTCAACATTATTTGCACCAAAAAATAAAAAAGTGAATAAAATCCAAATTTATGTTTAAATTAAAAAATTGTAAAAAAAATGCAAAAAAAAAGAATTGAAAAAATGCAAAAAAAAAGAAAATCAAAACATTCAAAATTCCGAAAGTTCGTCAAAATTCAATAGCTTGTAAAAATTACAAAATTTCTTCACAATAAAAAAATCGTAAGAAAAATTACAGATGAGCAAAAATTAAATAATATGTCAAAATCCGCAGAAATTTTAGAAATTAGCAAACATTCGCAAAAAATCTAAAATTCATAAAGATAAAAAAAACTCCGATTTTTTTAAAATTCTGAAACATTCTTATAGAATGCCAAAAAATAATCAAAATATGTGATAATAAAATACAAAAAAAACTATAAAGAGCAAACAAAAATAAAAATCTGCAAAAAATCAAAAAATAGAAAAAAAATCGAAAAAAAACTGTGATTCTAAAATTTAAAAAGCGAAATACTATAAAAGAAAAAATAAGTAAATAAAACAAAAAAATAAAGCAGAGATATTAAAGTGTAGAAATTAAAAAAGCAAATGTTTTGAAGATTGAAAAATGGGAAAAGCGAATAATTGAAATATCCTGGAATCGAAAAAGTCGAAACTTAATGTAATAAAAGTAATGTTTTCATTATGTTTTTCATTTTGATGCATTTCAAAATTTCAAAAACAAAATAAAAATGAAAAGAATACAATAATACCAAAGGCAAAAAAGTTGAAAAAAAAAGTTGAGAGTGAAAATTTTGAAACGTAGAAATTGTGGAAGCCAAAATTTTGAGATGCGAAAAAAAGGAGAATTGAAAGCATGGAACTTCATAGAATAGAGGAAGCCAAACATTTGAAACATGGATAGATTAAAAAAGCGAAATATCGAAATATTGAAAAAAAATAAAAATTAAAGAAACAAAATTTGTAATGCAACGATTGAAAGAGCGTAAATTCTTAAAAGTGATAAATCAAAACAAAAGCAAAACATTAAAAACTCAAACGATTACAAAAGCGAAAATTTTCAAAAGCAACAAATAAAGGGGAAAAATTAGATCAGTGCAACATTAAAAGGCGAATAATTTGGAAAGCGAAAATTAGTAAAAAAAACAGTAATTACAAAAAGGCGAATAATAAAAACGTGCAACCAAAAACGAAAATTCGTAACATTTGTGAAAATTCTGATGTTTTTTAAATGAACACGATCGACAAAGTTAACAAAATGAAATTTTTAAAACATCTGCCATTCCTTAAAGTTGAGAGTTCGTAAGAATGGCAAAATTTGTGCGTAATGAATAGTCAAAATTTAGATTTTTTTTATTAATTCGGAAATCCGCAAAAAAAAGAATATCATTAAAAAAAATCAACATTCAAAAAAAGAACAGAATTCAATGAAAGCAAAAGCAAAGCAAAGAAAGCTAAATTCAAAAATATGATTAAATTCAAAGATAAATAAAAATTTAAAAAGTTGTTGAAAATATAAAATTCGTAAAAAATCACAAATTTGTCATGTTTCAAACTTTGTAAAAAGTTAAAAAATTTTGAAAATTCGAAATTTAAATTTGAAGATTCGTGAAAAACATTGAAATTGGTGAAAAATGTGCAAAAAATTTAAAAAATATATTTATAAAAAATTAAAATTGGTTCAGATTTGAAATTTCGACACGGAGATATATTTTTTTTATTTAACAAAAATAAGGAAATTTGTGAAATTTGTAAAAAATTGTAAGATTTTAAAAATTCGTAAAAAGTCCAGAAATCGTTAAAATTTAAGCATTTCCAAAAACTCCAAAATTAAAAAAAAACAGTCAAAAATTTTAAATTAGCATAAATTTAAAAATCCGTAAAAAATCTAAAATTTAATTTCAGTTCTTAAAAATCTAACAATTTATGAAAATTTCAAAATTTGTTTGAATTCATAAATTTGTCAAATTTCTAAATTCGTTAAAATTGAGGAACCACATAAAAATTATGAAAATTCAACATTATTTGCACAAAAAATAAAAAAAATGAGTAGAAATTCAAATTTTTGTTCGCTTTTAAAACTTGTAAAAAATTAAGAGTGAAAATTTGAAACATAGAAATTGTGAAAACCTAAATTTTGAGATGCGATAAATAGGAGAAGTAAAAATTTGAAACCCCATGCATGGAATAGATGAAGCCAAAAATTGAAAACATGGATAGATTAACACGTTAAGGCCCGATTTTTTCTTGCTTCGCTTTCCATTCGTCCGCATCAAGAGCGTTTGCACAATTTCAGTGTCGGTCTCAGTTCCCAAAGATATTTATTGTATAAATATAAAATAGTCAGCAATTCGATTAGAAAGTAGTCACATTTTGTAAAATATTCGAAATCAAACCGTATATATTTTTATCCTATAATTTGGTAACTGTCAGTTCCAGGCAGTCAGCGCTGTCCTACTAAAAAGCTCAACGTCGACCCCTAAGGACCGACGCTGGGCTTAACGTGTTAAAGAAGCGAAAACGAAAGCAAATCAAAAATGAAACAGCAAAAAAATAAAAGCAACAGAATGAAAAAGCGCAAATTTTGAAACGAAGAATTGGGAAAGTGAATATAAAATCAAAACATAAACAGTGAAATAAATTGAAAAAGTTAAATATCAATTGAAAAAGTTAAATAATCAATTGCTTTTTAACAAATTAAAAAGCAAAATATGCAAAATAATGCAAAAATATGCTAAATGAAATTCGATCTAAAGTTAGAAAACACTATAATCGGGAATGGAATGAAAAGCGTGCCAATGAAAGGTACGGTTCGACTATGAGTATCAAGCAAACAATGAAGACATAGACAGGTCATCGTTACAATTCACCGATTACGAACCTGAACCAGTGCAACCTTCCGGTGAGAAGCTGGCTCCCTGAATTAATTTCCATGCATACATAATTTATAAGTGTTCATCATCGGCTTATCTTTGACCCGATCCGGCCATCGCACGATAAAGTGATTATAAATATTGACCCAACCTGCCACAAATCATTCCACGGATGGGGCCACCCGTTGGCTTTTTCCACTTCCATCGCCAGAATGCATGAGTGTGTGTATGGGTACAAATATTCAAATTCGCAACTCTTCCGACTCTTCCGATGTGTCGTCCGCAGAAGCTAATTTCATTGTTGGGAGCAATTAATGTGTCGCATTTAATCAGCGAAAAAGGGCTTCAATTTCTGCGAATCCGGACCTCCTGTCGTTCTGGGCCCTCACTCGCGACCGCAATAACTGTGTGTGTGTGCACAATTTTCGCTTGAAATCGGGATTAGTTATTTATGATGAACATAATTTTGCGCATTTGGCCGCAATTCGATGCCGCCACATGGCGTTCTCTTGTGCGAATTTTACGGTACGTTTTTGATTTGTTCTTCTGTTTTTTTTTCTTTCCATTTATTTCCAGTCGAGTGACTCGGAGATCCTTTTGGAAAGTTTCAGCGAAGACGAAAGCGAAAGCCAGCAGCAGCCAATGGGGAGCAAAGACCAAGAGAAGACTGCAGCCAAAAGTAACCACGAGCAGCAGAAGAAGAAACAGACACACAACGAAGAAGAGGGGAAGAGAAACAATAACTACAACTCCACTTCTAAGAGCAAACGGCGAGGCAATAATCAAAGTAACAATAACAACAACAACAATACTAATAGTAACAGCGGTGGCAATAACAATAGTTGCAGTAATAATAATAATAATAATAATAATAACACGAACACCAGCAATAACAACAACAACAAAAGTGATAGTGTCACATCGAAGGAGGCTAAGAGCGATCCGGAGACTCGCAAGTTGCTCCGCCGGAAAGACGAATTGGAGCGCAAGCAGAAGATGCAGGAAAAATACACCCAGCGATTGCATGTAAGTCGGACATTTATTTTATTAATTTTTTTCCCAGTTCTATATAGGCTGCTTTAATTGAATTCAATATTTTGATAAATTGCCGAAATCTGTTTCGGAATTTGGTGGTGCCTTTTTCGGTGCGAATCGCGAGGCGCGAAGGGCGTTTGGATTGCATATTTATTATCATTTTGTTTCGACCGGTGATCAGGAGTCCTCTCACCAGGACCGGTATTAATTAATTGCGTTTATGTGCGAGCGAGGAGCGAGCAGGGCGCATAATTTGCATATTTATCTTTTTATTTCAATTTCTAGAATACGCGCGCGCGCCTAATGAAGCGATTCCGCCGATTCGATTCGGCGCGATAATAATAATATTGACTGTTTACTTTGCGCTGCTTTGCCAATCAGGGAGGATCGGAGGATCGCCGGATTGTGCCATTTTACGGGGAGTGGATTCGCGTCGTGAAATTTAGCGCCCATGACTGTCGCGGGGAAGCTATTTGGCGTGATCACGAAACGATTCGGAGAAATTTTGCATGATGCGGAATACTTCCGAAAAAAAAAACCCATTAGAAGCGGTCATCAATGCTAAATTATGCGCAAACGCTGCGGTGTGCTGGGGAATTAGTGTTAATTTGATGATTTTTTATGCTTATTCGCCGGTTATTGGAGGACGGGAATTTTTGGGAGGAAGGTTGCTTTGAATAAAGCTTAAAACTTTCTTAATTAAAAATAATCACATTCAAATGCGTTTGTAATGCACCTGGACAAGAGACTGTCGATTCTGACTCTCTCTCTGTTTGTTTTTTTTTGTGAATCATGACACCCATGGTGGCATAGCTACCCAGTTTTGTCTCGAAGCCCTATCTTTTTAAATTTTGACGTAGGACTACGTCTAACCGGAAGATATAGGGGGTGAAATGGAAATCTAGGCACTGAACAAGTAGGAAAAAATGCAAGATTTGGAACGCTTATAACTCGAGCATTTCTCAATAGATCGCAAAGGTTTTTGCATCAATTGATAGGAAATATATCTACGCATCTATCATAATGCATAACATTTCATTTTTCTTGAGATAAATAATTGAATAATTGTGAAATATCAAGCATTGTCCAAATGCACTATGTGCCCATTTTTGATTGGTTCATTTTGTGCTTCTCAAATCGCACCGACCAAAACGGGCAACCAGAGTAGCAGCGAAATACAATGAAGCACGATTGGAAAGGAAAAAGAAAAAAAATGAGGGAAACATTGGTCGCAGTCTCACACATGCGTAATTCTCGAGCCAGCCAGTCAGCTTAAAAATCCCCGCTCCGCTGCTGTAACGATCATTCTCATTCAAACCGTACACCACATCGGTTCGCATCACAACACATCAACAAACCAACCCAAGCAGACATGTCTGGACATGGTAAAGGAGGAAAAGTGAAGGGAAAGGCAAAATCCCGCTCGAACCGTGTTGATCTGGAGTTCCCCGCAAGGGTAGTTAGGCCAAGCGCGTTAGTACCAGTGCACCATTCCACCTAGCCGGCGTTATAAAGTTTCGGCCGCCGAAGTGATCGAGTTAGCTGGCAAAGCTGCTGGCGACGATAAGAAAACCCGCGTTCGGAGCAGAACACATTCGGTTCGGTGGACATCAAGACAACAGGCGGCCTGATTCTACGCGGCGTGTGAGGTGAGATGACAATTGTCACATCACCATCACGCAACTCTCCTCACTCTATTCCTACAGTCGTTTCGGATGCCGTGAGAGGTTCATTTGATGTATGTGAGAGGATGAACAGCAAGTGACAAGGCGTTCATTCTGCTGGTTGCCAAATCTGATCAAAGATGCCACATTCGCACATGTGTTCACGAATTTGCAGACATTTAACTTTTATCACAACCTTTTATTCCTGCTGCAGGCTATTTAAAATAGTGACAAAACATTATTGGTTCCATATGATAAACGAAGCTGGTCAGTATGTCAGACATTAGCACATATTTACAAATATTTCAAATTTTTATCGCATATATTTGAGAAAAAACATCTGGCATCCCAGAATTTTATTTGTTTCGCTCAGAGAGGTCAGATATTTGTTTTGCTGCAGTCAGTACCGTATCTATAGATCTGATTTAACCTGGCCTGTTGTTAGTGTATCAGGACATTCTGCCGAATTTGCAGGTATTTGATTTAGATTTGGTGAAACAGTTGATTGCATCCTGTAAAGTTTAGCATTTTTGTTTGTTTTGGTCGTAGTTGCTGCTGCTCTCTGCACTCTCAGTGTTAAATTGTTGCTCTGGCTCCGGCTCGGGCATATACCACAGCTTCTGAAATGGATATGCAGTTCGGTGACGATGACTCGCGGATAGATAGATGAAACACAAGATCCATGTGATAGATACATTTTAGAGAAAATAAATAGATTTCATGAAATGAAAATAATTTCGGTGTGCTTATCCGTCCAATTGAGGAATAACAGACTCACTACCGCTTTCACAACAAAAAAAAAAACTACTTGCAATTTGTCTCTCGTACTGTGAAAATTGAAGATAAATTGAATTTATTGATACATATAATACCATTACTATCGATTCTATACGACCCAAAAAACACTTATTATTCCTCTTCAATTTTTCATTTGTTTTCATGCACTGTCGACACCTCAAGACATGTCGACGATTGTCACCTAGAAATCCCAGTTCATGTGACAATCGTCACGTATATTTGAGAGCGGGAATAAAGTGAGAGTTCATTCAAGTGAGATTTCTCACGGCATACGCCTGGTGGAATCGCGTGACATAAGTGACAATTGTCATCTCACCTCACACGCCACGCAGAATAAGGCCGAGGTAGTTGCAACGAGTGGCGAGTGGCAAACGCAATCGCAAAACGGCAGCAGGTAGCAGATGAAAAAAGTTTGTTCTTTTTATAATCTGCTTTGGTGGCAAATCCAGAACAAGGCGGCATTGAGGGCGTTCGAAATGGTTTTTTTCAAAACCACGAGTACTAAGTTTTCTAAATTGGAACCATTCCATAAAACAAGGCGCTTTTCAGGGCCATTAAACCTTCCAAAAAAGAGTTTAGGAAATAAAGTTCAATGCTTTCTAAACCATTTTTTTTATCCCATTTATTTATTTCAGGCTCATTAGCATTTTTGCTGTAACAGAGCCGAATTTTAATCGTGTACATGTCACATGGTTATCATATCTATAATTATAGCACATTACATTACACAATTGCCATTCGCCAGTATTCCTTCTATACCATTGCATATGGTTCATTTACACAGTAGCCATTTAGGCGTAAGAGTATTCTGTATTGTATTTTTCTTCCATTATTCAGTTAGACCACCGGACAGCGGAGAAAGTTGATTGATCATTGTTGAGCTATTTATAGAACAGCAGCCCGATGTGTCTTGCAGAGCAGAGCAGTTGCATGGATGAATCGATCTAATTTCGACCGTGGATCGATCTCCATCGCTGATGATTGTTGCGTGGACGTAGTTATTCTGTAACAACACAAAGATGGTCAATGAGGGTCCTGAGTTTTGAACTCTCGATCGATCGCTTACTAAGCGAACGCGCAACCAATGTGGCTACGGAGACCCCCTTCTAAACCATTATCCAAAATAATAATAAAACACAAATTGATGTTTTCATAATTTGTTTGCCAGGATCTGATGAGTATGTGAATTTGGCAGTTGTTCTGAGCTTATTGATAGTTGGGGACTTTCCTGATTATTCAATTTTCACCAATTCTTAAATTGTTTCCAGATTCAAAGTACAGTAATTTACAATTAGTTCGACATTTAGCTAATTGGACGGACATGTAATGCGATTTATTTAGTTGGACATTTTTGTAAACATAGAGATCCAAATTATGACCCCACATTGAAAGTCGACACTGTACCACTGTCATCGCAAATGTTCAATTACAGGTTAAAATCGCCTCCAATGCGACACTGAGTGGTGATAATGCGACGTGCCATTGAATGTAATTTACTATAAAATATGTCACAAGCTGGATTGGAAGAAATTTTCCAACTGTGAAAGCTGTGGCGAGTGGCAAATGCAATCAGAAACAGAAAGGTTTAGCCGAACAAGATGGGGATATCGAGTGATAACAAAACAATAAACTCTTTAGATTGAAGATAATTTTGTGATCCTGAAAAGAACCCTTTTTAGCCTGCATGTGAATCCAACGAGCGAACAAATCGTAATGAATGTATTTTTTTTGCCATCGCTTCCTTTTAACGCCCATTCGTTCGTCTCGTTGGACTCGCCCCTCTGGCTGAGTCTGCCGATTTGTCTCTATCCTGTGAGTGTGTACCGCTAGAGTATAAAACACGCGGACCCCAAAAAATATCTTATTTTCTTTCAAACCGTAAACCCGTGTGGTTGTACGGCATCGGCATCGTGGACGTAACAAAGGAGGACAAGTTAAGGGAAAGGCAAAGTCTCACTCGAACCGTGCAGTTCTCCAGTTCCCTGTTGGTCGCACTCACTGATTGCTCCGCAAGGGTAACTAGTCCTAACGGATTGGTGCCGGAGCACCAGTATACCTAACAGCGATAATAGAGTTTCGGCCGTCGGAGTGCTCGAGTTGGCTTGCAAAGCTGCTCACGACCATCAGAAAACCCGCATCAAGAACAGAGCAGCTTCAAGGCAACAATTAGTTTCAGTGAGTGGCAAAGTGTTTCTCCGGCACGTTGCATTAAATGTAATTTACTGAACAACATGTCCCAAGCTGGATGGGAAGAAATTTTCCAACTGTGAAAGCTGTGGCGAGTGGCAAACGCAATAGCTAAACAGGAAGGTTTAACCGAACAAGATGGGAATATCGAGTGATAACAAAAACACAACACCAAAGGTTCTTTTCAGAACCATCAACATATTCATGAAGAGTAAACAGTAAACTAATCCATTTTTCAGGTAGATAGGTAGGTATTCACGTAGGAGAAGAAAATAAAACAATATACTTAAAATATATATTTAACAAAAGCTGTCCCCTTTGTATAGTCCTACGTCACTCCGGTTATGTTCCCGACATTACCCACCCGTCTTTTTTAGTTGAAAAATATTAACTTGATTGCCTCAATTTGAACGTATAAAATGTCGTATCTCGACGAAGCGAAATCACGTCAAATCGAATTTTTTTCCTTCATACTTCTGTAATTTAGGTATTCAAGAATATACAGTAATCGTTCGCTAACTGGTTCTGGTTTAACTGGTCTGCTTTTAAACTGGGCGAACGTTAACTGGACCTTGGACCAACTAAAAAGCAGAATTTCGTAAACAATCGACGCCATATTCAAATGGAATATTTGCTGTGAGGGGCATTCGAATTTAATTTGAAATGTAATGAAAATTAACATTATTTTCGCATGACAAAAACAGAACGGAAATTGCAGAAAACATAATTTCCTCAAATTATATTTCATACCTGTTGTCGCACTCAATGCGAAACATCGATTGGAATCCCATTGCTTATCCAATTTCATGGCCAACGCGAATCAAACAATTAATTGAAGTTCCCTTCGATTTCATTTGACGTTTAACATGCCGGACCAGTTAAAACGCGAATGTCGGTAACTGGTCTTTTTCGCCCAGTTAGTGAATGTTTACTGTACCCCAGAAAGGACTTATCGAAAATCTCATTATTTATCGAGTTGGAGCCATTTTAGTGATGCGGAATCTAACCTGGTACGGCCATAACAATAAACTTCAAATGTGTTTTACCGAAACTAGTTCTTTCAAACTGTCATATACGATATCTCAAGCTCTACTGAACCGAATGATGTTGAATTTATATGATTCAATCTGCATGTATCTCCCTGTCGCATGAAACATTGAAAAATCATATTTTTGAAAATTTTGCCATTTCGAAAAAATCGGGAAACGTAAGAAAAAAACATTTTGAACGGCATTTTTTCTTAAAGCGGCCGCCATTTTGTCAAAAAAAAAGATGTTTTTGACTTGTCCGAGGTTCATGCGGTAGCAGCATCTTTACTGATTCAGAATCTGTTTGATTGTTTTGTTTCAGAAGGGCTGAAATCGTATACGCCATGGCACAACTTTTTTTTTTGAACCCCCTTACTTTATTAGCTTGTAACTATTCTAATTATGAATATTTATTTCCCGTCCAATTTTTTTTTCATTGCTAAAAGATAGATAAACAAATAATGTTATAATGGATACTAAAAATAAGTTTTGTTTTATTTTGTACGGAGCTCGGCTCGAAAAAACTTCCGAAATTTCTGTCTTTACACTAGAATACCCTCTTGAACAACATTAGGATAATTTTTGTGGTATTTTTTCAAAGAAAACATGAAAAAGTTGTTGTTTAAAATACCTTTTCTCTGTAGAAGTGACCTTCTTCCGATGTATCGATGATTTGTTGGTTATTGTATGGGCAATTCATTTAATCTTTTAGAGAACAAAAAAAATTTTGAGGAAAATTAATTTCCAAATCATTTTTTCAGTGTAAGTTTGTTTGTTGATATTTTTCAATGGAAATCAAAGTAATTTCCTACATTTTCTTCCTTGATCAAAATTTTGTTGGTCTTATGGGTTTCGAGTCCTCTTCATAAAGTGGTCTTATTCTTAAATTCATAATTTATTAATTATTTAATCCTGAAATTGAAAAATAAATAAATAATGAAATATTTAAATATTTAAAAATAAAGAGGAACATCAAAATTTTGGAAGCAAAAACGTAAGGATCTAATATTAAAAATATTGTTTTAAGATTTTAAAAATTTGAATTATGAAATTAAACCTCGAAATTCAAAGTTAACAATGAACCACAAGAAAACTTGGAAGTTTAAGTTTTACTTAAGGGGGTATTCTAGTGTGGAGACACGACTTTCGGACGTTTTTTCGAACTCCGTAAAAATAAAACAAAGAATATTTTAGTATCCATTATATCATTATTCGTTTATCTATCTTTCAACAATAAAACAAAAATAGGACGGAAAAAAATATATTCATAATTAGAATAGTTACATGCTGGTGAAGTGAGGGTGTTCAAAAAAAAGTTGTGCCATGGCGTACACGATTCCAGTCCTTCTGGTTATCTGAAACAAAAAAATCGAACAGATTCTGAATCAGTAAAGATGTCGCTATGGCATGAACCTCGGACAAGTCAAAAACATGGGTTAGCGGCCGTTTGAAAACAAAAATGCTGTTTAAAACGTTTTTTTTGCGTTTACCGATTTTTTGAAAATAGTAAAATTAAAAAGTTATAATTTTTTATTGGTTCATGCGATAGAGAGATGTATGCAGATTATTTTCATATAAATTTGACATAAATCGGTTCAGTAGAACTTGAGATATCGTGTACGCCAGTTAGAAAAAAACTAGTTCCGAGAGAAACGCGTTTGAAGTTCATTGTGATGGCCGTAACAGGTTAGATACCACATCACTAAGATGGCTCTAACTAGGTAAATAATAGGATTTTCGATAAGTCCTTTCTAGAGTATATTCTTGAATGCCTAAACTACAGAAATATGGTAAAAAAAAAATTTCGATTTTTTCAGATTTCTAGACTAGAATACCCCCTTAAATAAATCACTTATTGACAATCGGAAATTTGAAAAAAAATATATTGCAAATAGTAACGAATTTGACTAAATAAAATGAAAACTAAAAAGATGAAAAAAATAAATCTATGAATCGAAGTCAAAAATTCAAAATTTAAATTAAAATGAAAGTAGAATTCCAAATTCAATGAAAATTATAGGTTGATATTGAAATAATAATAATTCAGGAAACAAAAATCAAAATTAAAAATTTCATTTCTACTTTAAAATTTTGATTTGGTAATTAAAAATTTAAAACAATTGAGTTATTGAAATTCAAAGATCAAAAATAGGAAAACAAATTGTCAATTTAAAATCAATGCCCAAAAATCGAAAATATAAAATTTTCCAATACAAAACTTTTGGCTTTCATTTATTTCCAGAGTGTTTTTTCATATTTATTTTTTTTATTTTTTTTTAAATTAAAATTAGAACCACATTTTTTTTAATTAGCAATTTTATAATTATAATTAATTTGAATTGAAAATGTCAAAAATTTTTTTTGAAATGTCAAAAATAAAATTTTAAATTAAAAAAAATGTCTATATAATGAAAATGATAAATTAGAGGGAAATTTAGTCTTGAAAAAATTATTTTGAAAATCAAAATTGGAAACACGAATTGATAATTTGAAATCAACTGTTAAAAAATCGGGAATCAATACAGGGAAACTTCGACATAACGTACATTTCACTTTCAAAACTGTACGTTGTATCGAAGCATACGAAATAACTCAGAAGCATAGTTTATATTACTCTACTGTGATGCTGTTTGAGTTGAGTGAAAAAATCCAACTAAAAGGTGGAGCCAACCTTTCTCATGATGTTTCCTCTCATACTGTTGATTGAGGATAAGTAGACAAAATGACCGTTTGCTTGTTTAAAAACTTTTTCAGTGTCCTTATTCCGATCTTTGGAAGATTTGTTGGGAGTTGTATGGACTATTCATTCAATTTTCGTTCAGAATAAAAAAAAAAGTTCAGAAAAATGAATTTCAATTTTTAAAATATTTTTTTTCAGTTAAATTTTTTTGTATTTTTTTGATGAAAGATTTACTTATTTCCTACATTTCATTTTCTCACTAACATTTTGTAGGCTTTGTAGTTTTTGAGATATTTTTTTTTAAAGTTAAAAAAGCTTAAAACTTCAAAAAACTTTAACATAAATAGACGACCATATTTGATGAAAAAAAAAACGCATATGTTCGAATTTCAACAATGACTGAGTTATAGAACTTTTTTTTTTTGTTTCGGACTCTGTTGCCTCAAACTGGCTCTACTTCAAAAAGTACGCTACAGAAGACGATTCTGTTGAGTCATTTGAAAGATGAGAAAATTTAGTACAGGATATAGTAGTGGAAAATCTGAATTAATGGGTTTCAATAGCATTTTGGAAGTGAAAAAGTTGAAAGTTGAAAGTAAGCGAACGTTTGTGGGTTCTAACTACTAACTACGCATGCAAGTTCATCCACATATTCGTATTCAAAGATCTCCAAAACTTATCGATTACATAAACTTGAATTTTCAGATAGTGTCTGTCTTTCCCGACTCAATCTTTTTTTTTTCAAACATGCCGGACACATTCATTTTTCAAAATTTCTGCCTCAAAGACACATTTTATTATGAAAAGAGACCTAGATTATCAATGTGTGGTGAGATAGTTGTATATTTTTTTGTGAAATTCACGAAAAAAAAAGTTACAAGTAAAAAATAGAATCGAAGACTTAAAATCGAAAATCCAACATTGGTTGTGCTGCTGTTTTTTGACGTAGGATTACGTCTTTCGGGAACATATTGGGGTACAAATTGAAAATCGAGTATATCGTGAAAATTGTCCAATTTCAAACGCTTATTGCTCAGACATTTCATGATAGATAGATGAAATTTTTGCGTCAATCGATTTCGGCACTCCATAACAATTTTTTATCTTGAATAAAATAATATATGTCATGAAACTAACTATCGAACAATTGAAAAATCTCAACCCCTATCCTAATGGAAATACCCACTTCTGATTGGTCGAAATTGACGACACATGCGGCGATTCCCTAACAGAGACACCAAAACTAAGCTGCCTGGGGGAAATCGGCATTGCAAATACATGAAAGTAGGGCGAGCTTTTGCTCCCACCGAAATGTGTTCCCTAACAGAGACATCAAAATCAAGATGCCCGGGGGAAATCGGCATCAAAAATATATGCAAGTCAGGGGCATTTTTGTGTTGCAAGTGAGGTGAGTGATACGATTAATTCTAGCAAATAAAATTTAAATTGCCACTTTAATGTTGGTTGCTTCGTGAAATTTCATATCAATGACCGATCAGGTATTATGAAAAATTTAGCACAAGTGTAAGTGTCAAATTGTATATGGTAGCAGTTGTGTTAAAAATGACTTGATATATGAAACGATTTATTTCAATTTTAAATAAAAACCAAGATATGTTCCCGCTCGGGAACGGGTCCCTCGGTTTAAGCTGTCTGTTTTTTTGTGTTTATTTTCATCCAAGAAAATTTCATGCGGCGAGAATACTGGAAATGTGAAGAAATATTCGAAAACGTGATTTCTCATATGCTCTGGATATAATATTAGGTGTTGTTAGTCCAATTAAAATTCGCATTGGGTTGAATGTAAAAATTATAAAAGAAAGTAACCTTTTCCATTTCAAATATGTTTTCTCCATATTAAAGTAACATGTTTTTACTGATGAGAAAAATTGATAATTTTGTTCGGTATTGGTAATTATCTTGTACTACATTGGTGAGTTTGTTTTCTTTATTTCATCCGTACATAACACAGGAGGCATCTCGTCTAGGGTCACAGATAGCATTTTTCATCATATCTCATTCCATTTCGGCATCTTCTATCTGATACGCACCATCCAACTGTTTACCATCGTTCTGTCATCATCACTCGGTAGACACTGATGAAGTGAATAAACAATACCCAACAACCGAACAAAACAGCCCTTTCCACCAAATCATATCAAAGAGTTTAACGATGTAATTCTTCAAACATATCCAAAATCAACAGACAGCATAACGGAATCCTACGTCAACTATGCGGTCGTGTCTCGGACTCAACCCTCCTGTGACTTTTTTTTTCTTTTTTGTGATGCACGATGTTTAGGTACAATTGTTTTCGCAAACTATAGTATTAATATTTTCGTTGTATGCCCACTTTTCAGATTTTCATTTTACACCCTTTACCTTTGTAATCAACAATGTAGTTCAACATCTGTAGTAGATTCGGCAGACCTGGTGTGGATCCATCTATATAGGACATGCACTATTGTATCGTCACAACGAGAATTTATTTAAGATCTCATAATTTAATCTCAAATTCAATTTCCAAATATTTATTAAAGTATTTCAACATGTACATCACAAGCGTTTCCAACAGAACAGAACATAAAAAATGGCAGACAAAAACACTTGATTATCTCGAAGAATGTCCAAATAAGATGCACCTGGAATCGACAAAATTGCTTTGTACATAAATCTCCCGAACGACCTTGACGATATTACCTTTGCGGTTCCTTTGGGATCCCGGCTGATTAGCCCCACTCGAAATTCCCACCGATACTTCGACCGGGACAAGTGATCCCGGAGAGGACGATGTCGATAAACATTGTTCAGTTCGACAAGAGGCAGGTGGTGGGAAAAAAAATCTAAATTCTAAACAATTCGCGCGCCACGTCTGCTCTGCTGTTGGACAAGCGTCGGCTTCACCACCTAATGGCCATCCTTCGAATGCCGAAGCACTGTTGGCTGCAAATATTTTTCCTATTCAATCTGCATCGTTGCGAAGGGAACGCGAAGCGCAAGAAAAAAAATGGAACAATCGAACTTTGGTGCAATCAACACAATACGGCGATCCGATAATGGCGATTGATGGTGTTTAATTTTCTCACTGATTCTAAGCCATGCATTTTTTTCCGCTGCTGCCGTTGTATCCATTTCTTGTTGATTTTCTTCGCCAACTTTTTGTGCTGCGCTCAATGAATGCAAATAGCCTTTCGCACATATCATCAAATCCATCAAATCCAAACAACGAACTCGAAGCTGGTAGGAGAAGCGACTTCTGCTGTTCCAAATTGCAGCGATTATTTTTCCAGTTAATACCTACACTAGAGTTAAGGTCTATATATATCTCTCGCTCATCATTCGTTTCGTAGCGCTGTCGCTGTCGCGAGCAATTTGTCTTCCTGTTGGCCATTGTCGACATGTGATGAGATGGCTGCCCCTGCCTTGGTTGACCATAGTTTGGAACAGTATCCGAAAGTTCTGTTCTGCCGTATGCGCGCATACACACATAAGCTCATGGAACCGCGTCGGGAACGGGATCGAACAGACAATGACCCCCAGAAATACGTTCAACAACACCTGCAGAAGACCACACGATTAAAAGGCCTTTCTGTGTTATTGCCGAGTCCCGTCGTCATCATCGCGCGCACTTTCCACGCGCAGTCTGAAGAAGTCGCCGTCGTTGTCGTCGTCGTCGTCGACTCGGTGGTAACGGGATTATCGCGTTTTTTGCATTTTTTTTTCCTCTGCTCTTTCTCTCCAGAACCACTTCCCTTCGCATCTCACTCTCACCCGGGACTTACACGCTGTGTATACCTGTACGTATGCTCTGACCTAAGCCTTGGTTAATTTTCAGCCCGATTAACATAATTTCAATTCATTTAATGTGTAACAAGCGACGCCGTAAATACTAAGCAGTGACGAACTGCTGCTGCTTTGGCTCCATCGCGCGGTGGCCAAGGGGAGGTCTCTCGACGGTGGGGCCAAAGAAATTTGCAATGATTCCTACCTACACCCGCGAATTCCGACACCGCCCCCCCCAACCCGACGATGGAGAAAAGTGTATCAGGAGAAATGGCTTTTTTACTGTTGCTCTTGTTGCGCGCGCATTAAAATTCTACATGATTGCGAACTAAATGAGTTATGTTAAAATCAAAATAGCTAAATTCTTTATTTCTTCGTATTTACGGCCTCGACATGCTGCCCGAGACTCGCAAGCAGCAGCGGGTGGGATGGATGGGACTCGGGAATCGGCTGGCACCAGCAGTTTATGCTTTCGCGCGCACACTGCGCAGAATAAACCAAATGGAGATATACCTATATGAGGCTCTCTTTTGTTTAGCGGGTTTGAAGACGTGGTGCGCCTAAGAATTCTCCCTGGGTGCAAAACCGTGCAGAACTGCGCGGCCATCGTCGCGCCGGCATTTTATGGGTTCCGAAGTGTCCGCGAGAAGTGGTCGGGTATTACTCGGGTTTGGGTTTAGTTTTTGCGTTTTTTTGTTTTGGTTGCGGTAAACGAGGGAGTGTCTTCCCGATTCCTAGGTGTCGATGTCGCAGCCTAGAGTTTCCCACGGCCGCCCGCTGGGGTGACCTATTTGCCGAAATTGACTATTCGTTGCGGTGGGCCTCCGATTGTTCGAGTTTAGGCTGTATTTTCGTTGTCTTGTCGGACTGATTATCCGGGAAATAAAGCTTTGGAGACTTCTTCCTTGGTAGAGTTTTGATGAATTAAAAAAAAAAATTTGGGTATCTTATTCCACCCGCTAGCGGCCCAATTCTATGCTTTAATGAGTTTACCGCAAAGTCTTTGGAATAGCATTGCTGTTCCAAAGAACTTTTTTTCTATAGTTTATTTAACGTTTCAAATGTCCTGTTCCTCTGCGATCACTTGTCGCTCCTTCAATTTTGACTTTAATCTTCAACTCTCTACTCTTCATTTTCTACTGTATTCTACTTCTTCTAAAATGCAACTAACGTTCTGCTTGCGTCATTTTTATTAGTACTTAGTTGAGATTTCTATGCCAAATGACACGCCTTGAATGCATTCTGGGTGGCAAGCTCTAGAAATACGCGTGACCACAGTGCAAGTAAGAGGAAATTTCTTTGACGAAAAATTCCCCCGACCAGAACGAGAATCGAACCCGAACCCCGGCATGTTAGGCTTGACGCTAACCACTCGGCCACAGGAGCACTATCTACTCTATACGGTGTTCTCTCTTCTCTCTACTCTCTACTCTCTACTCTCAAATTTCAACTCTCTACTCTTCACTCTCTGATTTTCACTCTCTACACTTTACATTCTCTACTCTCTATTTTCTACTCTCTACTCTCTACTCTCTACAATCTCTACTTTCTCTACTTTATCTACCCTTTACATTCTCTACTCTTTCTACTCTCTACTCTCTCTACTCTCTCTACTCTCTACTCTCTACTCTCGATATTCTCTATACTCTCTACTCTCTACTCTCTACCTCTCTACTCTCTGCTCTCTACTCTCTACTTTCTCTACTTTCTCTACTTTCTCTACTTTCTCTACTCTCTACTCTCTCTACTCTCTCTACTCTCTCTACTCTCTCTACTCTCTCTACCCTCTCTACCCTCTCTACTCTCTCTATTGTCTCTACTTTCTCTACTCTCTACTCTCTCTTCTCTCTTCTCTCTACTCTGTACTCTCTACTCTCTTTACTCTCTACTCTCTACTCGTTCTACTCTCTACTCTGTACTCTCTCTACTCACTCTACTTTCTTCTCTCTACTCTCTACTCTCTACTCTCTACTCTCTATACTCTCTACTCTCACTACTCTCTACTCTCTCTTCTCTCTACTCTCTACTCTCTACTCTCTCTACTCTGTACTCTCTCTACTCTTTCTACTCTCTTCTCTCTCTACTCTCTTCTCTCTCTACTCTCTTCTCTCTCTACTCTCTATTTTCTCTACTCTCTACTTTCTCTACTCTCTACTCTCTCTACTCTCTACTCTCTACTCTCTTCACTCTCTCTACTCTCTCTACTCTCTCTATTCTCTCTACCCTCTCTACTCTCTCTACTCTCTCTACTCTCTCTACTCTCTACTCTTTTACTCTCTACTCTCTACTCTTTTACTCTCTACTCTCTCTACTTTCTACTCCATCTACTATCTACTCTCTCTACTCTCTACTCTCTCTACTCTCTCCACTGTCTCGTGTTTTTTACATTTACAATTTCTTCAAAGCTTTCAGAACATTGCACAGTTATGCTTTAATTTTTATTTAAATGTGTTCGCAGGTGCATTTTTTTTTGGTAAATTTTTCAGAATTTTTAGAGCAGAATATTTGTTTTGCAGTTCGAAATTTTGAAGAAAAACAATGTAAAAAACAAAAAAAAAGAGGAAGTGGGTTATATCTATGGTATAACCGCAAGGGTGACGTAGGACTATCGTTGATTTAGAGATCATTTGTATGAAGTTGAATCTGAATTCATTCTGAATGAATAAATATTTGGAGAACTTCGAAAACGAGAGCGTTACGTTGGAGGCACAAGGTTTTATGCATCCAATATTGGATACGGAAATATCCTACTGATGGGGAAGAATAATCTTCAGAAGCTATCCTGTTGATTGCGATTGATTGAAAAATAACAAAACCTAATGTATTTGGTCACAGTGTTACATGGATAGAAAACATAAAAATAAACTCTTTCATATGAATGTAATTTTAAATTTCCAGAGGAACTGGCAGATTATTTTCAGTAACGATTAGATATTTCCACATTTTCCTCGATACTGGAAGCCCACCAGTGGTTAATGCTAACTCGATAACCATCTGTTAATAGCACTTGATTGAAACATATTTGGTCACAGTGTTACATGGATAGAAAACATTCAAATAAACTCTTTCACATGAATGTATTTTTAAATTCCTAGAGGAACTGGCAGATTATTTTCCGGATCTTTCTCGATCCAAACGGAAAGAATTCCGTGCGTGTATGTGTGTGTGTGTAGCGGCTGCTTCGAGATCTTCCCGGGGAACCGTTTGTAGCATCACTCTCCTCCTGATGGATTCCCTTTTGGCCTAAGGTGCACAAACAGGCTCTTGGTGACACCGTTCATCCGCGCTTTCATGATAAATGAAGAGCTTCACCACAACAGCGACAACATGCTCCAATCGCTGTTCAATTAGAGCTGAGTGGATTTCCGAGCGGCGCTCGTTTATATACCGATTGGTGATTTCAATAGCCTATTTTGAAAGCAAATTTAAGACTATTGAAACAAGTTTTTGGATCAGAAAGTAACAAGTATAGAACGCGTAGACATTTTATCTTTCGAATGAAGTGTTTATCATACCATTTCGTTCAGTTGTTTAGGAGCTATTAACACTCAAAATCTCGGTCTCCGGCATAACGCTTTCGTTTCCGAAACTTTGATTTTACACCCCGGTATAGAAATGAAAAAAATACACCAGTACTAGGTCTCAAGTAGTGCTCTAATTTTCATTTGTATGTGTTTTATATGTGTTAATTTTTCAGAATTTTAGAGCATTTTATGTTTGGTATTTTGAAAACTAATAAAAAAAATAATTGAATTTTAATTGGATTTTTTCTTGACGTAGTTAGGCGTCGTACACTAATTATGTAACGCGAGAAGGGGTCAAAAATCCATTTTTTAACGTTACGTAAAAAATTAGTTAAAATAGGGAAATTTGCAGAAGACGAAATTCATGCCTACTCATCTTATGTATTGCTGTACCTCAAAAATCCTGGCCAAATGAAGGTTTTTTTTTTAAATTCTCAAAAAATCATGTGGATGGCCCTTACAATTTCCAACAAGTCGTCCATGCATATCTTGACTTCAAACTAAATTAGGATCAGTTGTAATTTTTTCAAAGAAAACATGAAAAAGTTGTTGTTAGAAAATTTTTTCCCTGAAAAGTGCATATCTTCCGATGTATGGACGACTTCTTCAAAATTGTAAGGGCTAGTCACATGATTTTTTTGAGAATTTAAAAAAAAACGATTTCGAGAAAAATGAGTTAATTTTTGAAATATTTTTTTTTCAGCGATTTAAATTGTTTTTGTATTTTTTTTTAATGAAAACTCAATTTCCTACATTTCATCCTTTGACCAGAATTTTGTGAGTATCATAATTTTCGAGTAATAAATTTTTGTAAATTTTTTTGGCTTTTTTCAAAAAGGAGTCTAATTCTTTTTCGAATATTTGATGTATTCAAAGTTGCTTAAATGACCCATGTCTTTACATCCACAACGTTACACTGCCAGCTGAGATGGCGCTGCCAACGGCCAGTCGAGTATGAAATTCGTCAATGGTTAGGAATTATTAAGGTAACAACCCGTAAAAAATAAAGAGGAAATAATCAGAAACAATGGTAAATAAACAGTAGAAAAAGGTGAGAAAGAAAAAAAATATTCAGAATAAAACCACGAAACAATTGAGAAAAAAAATGGAAGAAAATAGAAGCCAGAAAACCATTAGGAAAAATCAGACAAAAAGAGGTAAAATAGGAAAAAAATCAGAATGAATCGAGAATAATTCAATATAAGTGAAAAATTAAAAAGAGAGGAAACATTAGTTTGAAAAATAAAATTTATAAAAAATACAAGAAAAGAAAGAAAAAAAATATTCAGAACGAACCAAGAAACAATTGAGAAAAAAATTGGAAGAAAATATAAGCCAGCAAATCATTACAAAAAATCAGAAAAAAGAAGGAAAATAGGAAAAAATCTGAATGAATCGAGAATAATTCAATATTAGTGAAAAATTTAAAAAAAAACGAGGAAACATTAGTTTGAAAAATACAAAAAAAAAGAAATAATCAACAAAAAGGAAAAAATAATAATAATAATGAAATATTTAGCAAAAATCCTGAAAAAATGAGAATAATTAGGAAAATTTAGGAAAAGCTCAGGAACACATTAAGAAATAATGAGATAAAAAATAGGATAAATCAGAATGAATTGGGAAAACATAGAATAATATGAGTGAAAAATTGAGAAAAAGATCAAGAAACAAAAAAAATTAAAAAAAAGGAAAAAAAAAGTGAAAAAATGTGAAAGGCAGCCCTATTCTGTATTTCGACGGATTTCCATTTCGTTCGGAACCGTTATTTCGTTCGAGTTATAATTTTGCGTTCCTTATTTCGAACGTTTTGCCCATTTAATGTTCGAAGAGAAACAGATCGAACGAAATGCAGAAACTACTCGAACGGAATACAGAATGTAATTTTATCAACTCGTTCGAAATATTTCGAATCGATCGAAATACAGAATAGGGGTGAGGGTCTCTCCCGGGGAAGGCCTCCCGGGTCATGGAGGCCTTGCCAACCCGCTGTCTCCCGGGCAAAGGAGATACACCCAGACAATGGAGCTAAGGTCAAGACGAATACTACGAATGCGATCACCCGAGGAGGGTCCCCGAACTGGAGCTGGTCCTGGAACGGGCGTAAGAGCGAGCGGCCAGCGGCTGGAGGGCGATGTGCAAGAGCGGGCCACCAGCCGGGTTCAACCCGAAGAGCTACCGCCACACGGAAACAGCAGCCATCGACATCACCAACGAAACGCTGCGCCTACGAGGCGTGTTGCGACTGTCAGACGACAGTCGTCCACACTTGTGGGTACTACTAGGCGACGGATCATGTGGACACACGAAATGAACGAATTCGTGATCCGCGCCTATTACATCTGCACTGCTTTGGAGACGGACATGAGCGGTCGCCCTCGAATACTCGCAATGTTCGAGGAAGCGTATCCAGAGTTCGTCGGGAGGCTTGACCAAAACGCGATGAACGCGAGGCGTAGAGCGATTGTACGCAACAATATGCTCTCCCAAACGCAAGTCGACGAGATCAAGCAGCAGGTGCAGAGAGAACTAAGCTCCAGAACAAGCAGTGAAAGGGAAATAGTTACAAAATAAGCAGGCAAAAATCAGTAAAGGATTGAAAAATCAGAAAATATTGGAGAAAAATGTGGATTAGCTAGGGGAAAATGGAAGGATCGTTGCATAGGATGCGCAATTCTGAGTGCAATTGCTCGTGAGAAGTCCTCATTACGTTTGAAAAAGCATTACCGGTCCGATTGCTCGAGAGGCTGTAATCAGGTGAACGTCTCAATTTTATCACTCCATCTCCGTTGCTCATGCCGGTGGTGCTAGCAAGGTAATGTTTTACGACTCTTCACTACCGATCACAGTGGGCGTTGTCAACGTGAGACCTCACCGTACCTCTCGGAAGCTGTTCAATAGTAGACACGCACTCCAAAAACCCGTCGTCACCGCGCAAAATAAGTGGTCCCCACTACCGGTTCAAACGGGGGCTTTGCTATCATCTTAATAGTCAATTTCACCACAGGAAACGATTGGTTTTACGTCTCAAAATGAGTGTCAGCAGCAACAGCAGCAGTCTGCTCTGCTGCTGAGATGACTAGATTTCACGACCAATTGACTCTCAATTTCTATCCGAGCACACGGGATGGGGGTGTGGACGGGGGTCCGCGTCGCGGAAATTCTCAATCCCCAATTTGCGTGGCGAATTTCACATAATAAAGAAGACGAATGAAAACCGCGAAATTTGCTTCCCGTTTTGGGTGCCACGCGAAGAGAATTATTAGTTCCATCGTTCCCCCTGTCGATCGCTTACGTTCGAACGCCCACTCCATGCTACTCGCAGCCCGGAGTGGACGGCGGACGCAAGCAAGAACAACAAAAAGTAATAATATCATATTCAATGCTTTTATGAATCTAGCAACCTTTTATGCTAATGCTTCTGACACCGCCGCCGCCGCCGCACAACAGCGGGGGAAGGCCGTTTCGAGGTATTCGCTGCCCTGCCCTGGCCCTGTGTGAAATGTGATGATGATCCGCGCGCCATTGAGACGAAGGTTCCGTTGTGCATAATAAATTAATTTTTCGATGTCAATTAATGGACGACACAGCTTAACAAAACGCAGGGACAACCTGTTCGATGGTTGGATGGGGAGTTGGTCAATGCGAGGAGAGGGAAACATGGGAGACCTTTGGGGCTGGATGAATCGATCGAATAGCTGGACCAACGCGTGGAGAAGAACACCAATGATTATGGAGATTCGATCTGGCCTAGATTTTCGGCGGATCGAACCGTGTGAAGGTGACGAAGGCGGAGCGGACGCAGCGGTGGCCGACAGTGGCTGGGAGGTATGCTGGGATATTATAGTTATCGAGAGCCTTGCCGCGGACCCCTCC
The DNA here is from genome assembly GCF_029784135.1 of Toxorhynchites rutilus septentrionalis. Taxonomy (NCBI): domain Eukaryota; kingdom Metazoa; phylum Arthropoda; class Insecta; order Diptera; family Culicidae; genus Toxorhynchites; species Toxorhynchites rutilus. Next base: position 187,809,853 of record NC_073744.1, on the reverse strand, counting down.
GCCCTCCCTTACCACTGTGGCAAGGTGAAAGATAAAAGTTATTAGACGACGTGGGCCACCTAAAGAACAGTTACAACGCCGCGACCCTTAGAGCGCGCCCAAAAATACGATCGCGCGCTCGCTCGGTGGTGGTGCCAGGTGCCCCAGGTTGCCCCAGGTTACCGCTAGATTAATGAAAATGTTCTTGGAGGGAGCTTCCCATTAGCACCGCTGCTCGGACAGGTCGATGACTCATCGATCGATCGTCGGCAGAGTATGCAAATTAGCGGGCGATATCCTTCCGCACAGAACCCGTTCGCGAACTTTCGACGTGATCCATTGATCGAGTTAGTTCACGATTCCGTTTTTTTTTGGGATATGTTTCAACGACCATCGATCAGGTTTTACCAGCTTGTGCGAGGATCTGATCATCGCGCGGCTCATAAACATGTTATAATTTGTAGTTATGCAAATCGAGGGCACGCTTAATCTGTAAACAGGACCGCCCCCCGGGGGCAACCTCCCCACGCATTCTATTTTTGTTTTTTTCGCTTTCTTCTCTCCGGAGAAAAGCATCATAAATCTCTACACCTTCCCCTGTAGATCCCCGACCCTTCGCTCAGGATGACTCGGAATGAAACCATTTTTCATCTGTTTCGAGCTTAATTTTTTTTGTCAATGTGAAACTAGAATTCCGGAAATATCCTGTTATAATAAGCGCGCGAGGCTCCCAAAAAAAAAGCCGTTAGTCATAATTTTCGGCTGATTAAAGGTTTGTTAGTTTTGTGGAACGCGGAACGCACCAACGGGTTGTCTCCGATTAGGTGAGAAATCGAAATAAGGGGACCCAATTTTACGAGCATCATCAATATGTGTATGCGCGGTGTCATTTTTCCCGGATCGGACACTCTGCCAGATCCGCGGGAATAGTAACTTTATTTGAGTGCAGTAAATATTTTATTCGTTCCAGTAAAAATGTCAACATTCTCCACAGGAAGGAGCGGGAGAATATAAATATGCATCGCGTCGTGTGCTGTCATAGGATAAAACGCATTATTGCAGGAGGCACCTTAAATAATCAGATGGATTTTCGATGACCGATATAATATTATAAAGTCTGCTTCATTTAATATTGGAACAAATTCTTTTGCTCATTGTGGCGCTCCTAGTGGACGGATTTGGAAACTTTTTTCACCCACGTGTCGGGAAATTCATTACCTTTCACCATGTATTTATGTCATAACACCAAACGATAGCATTTTGTAAACAACCGCCATGGAAGCCGAACGGAGAGATAAAATTGTGCACAGTTTTCTTGAAAATCCATTGTTGTCGGCATCTAAGCTAGCTGAACAGCTTAAAATGCCCAGAAATACCGTATGGCGTGTTATCAAGCAGTACAAGGAAACATTGACGACGGCTCGGAAGCCGCATTCGAAGCGTCGGAGTGGAACTGTCGACCGGAAACTGCGTGGGAAAGTCATCAAGGCCGTCAAGAGGAATCCCAATCTTTCAGACCGCGATTTGGCCAATAAGTTCCAGGCCGCTCACAGTACGGTGCGACGAATTCGTCTCCGGGAAGGAATAAGGTCATTCCGAGCCAGCAAACAGCCAAATCGGACGCTGAAGCAGAACAATGTGGCCAGAATCCGTGCTCGAAAGCTGTACGACCAAGTGCTGACCAAGTTCGACGGATGTATTCTGATGGACGATGAGACCTACGTGAAGGCGGACTTTGGGCAAATCCCAGGTCAAAAATTTTATTTGGCGACGGCTCGGGGGGAAGTACCTGCAAAATTTAAGTTCGTGTTTGCGGATAAATTCGCCCGCAAGTACATGATTTGGCAGGGGATATGCAGTTGTGGACAGAAAACCAAAGTCTTTCTCACTGACAAGACAATGACATCAGAAGTCTACAAAAAAGAGTGCCCACAGAAACGGATTCTGCCGTTTATTCGTGCCCACGACCGTCCAGTAATGTTTTGGCCGGACCTCGCAAGCTGCCATTACAGCAAAACGGTTATGGAATGGTACGCAACGAACGGGGTCAGCGTAATACCGAAGGACCTCAACCCCCCAAACTGCCCCCAGTTCCGGCCGATAGAGAAATACTGGGCAATCACGAAGCGGAGGCTTAAGGCAAAGGGAAAACTTGTTATGAACATGACTCAAATGAAGAACTGGTGGAATCAAATCGCCAAAACGGTGGACGAAAAGGGTGTGCGCCGCCTAATGTGCCGTATTACGGGAAAAGTACGAGAATTTCTTCGAAACTGCAATGAATAATTTTTTAAATTTTTTTTATGAAAGAGTAAAGAAAATGCTACATTTGTATGAAAAACAAATTATGAATTCGTTAATAAATGACTGAACTACACGCAATTGTTTGTGTTCCAATATTAAATGAAGCAGACTTTATGGTTCGATACTGCGTTCCGTAAGATCTTGAAAGCAGAGAGCATCAGTTCGATTAAAAGTTACCGAAATCTATCAGCGAAACTTTTTTGAGGTTTATTTTTTATGTTGATAAAAATATCCATCAGAAAGTAAAATGAGACGTGGGTTTATCAGTATGACATGCAATCAAGATACCAAGCGGAGGAATGGCGATTGTGAAAAGATTTGAAATCGATCAGAAATATGTAGATTCCAGTCTGAAGTGAAGGCGCTTGTTCATCATGAATTTATGCCACAACTGAAAAGGAATAACATTTGAACCTATCATCCATTTTCTGTAAAAACAAACTAGTTACAACATTACGAATTTTTAAAATGTTGTATGTTTACTTTTTTGTTGTTTGTCCTAGTTCTATGCGTTTTCAAAATATCGGATATTGGGAAGCTTCCTCGGTTACGTTTTTAGGTTGTCAAAGGGTTAGGTTCCTCCGGTGCGGCGTGTAGTAATAATAAACTTATGCGATGCTTCTAATGAGCTTTTGGGCACTCTATTGGCCAATCTGAGCGGCCATTCTATTCCACCTTCTTATTACAAAGCTCAAACAAAAGCTTATTCTTCTCTTCTCAAGCTTTTGTTCCGTAATAGCCCAATATTTTTCGGTTAGGATGAAATCAGAGATGAGAATGAAAAATAAGGAATTAAAAAAATGCAAACTAATAACAAAAAAGAAAGAAAAACTATAAAGGAATGAAGAAAAAAAAACTTTAAAAAAAATGTTCGAAAATAGGATAAACGGGGAAAAAATCGAAAAAATCAATCAAAAATCAGAACAAATCATAAAATCATTAGGTAATAAGAAAATTCGAGAGAATTCGGGGGAGGTTAGGGAAATATTAGGAAAACAACCAGGAAAAATTAGAAAACAAAACGAAACAAAAACGAATAAAAATTAGGGTAATAAAGGGTGTGTCACATCAAATTGCATCACGGAAAAAAACGCTGTAGAAACTCGCCCAGTAGACCGATCCTTTTCAAAATTTCAGACAGTAAAATAAAAACTATTAAACAACTTTTGGCATTTTCTTTTTATTCATACTTCGAGCCCAAGCCCGTATGCTCGCACCTTCCTCTTTACTCCGTCCATAAGGTTCTGTACAACGTCAGGTTGTAGTTTTTTTTTTTAACAGAAATCCATTTTCTCTTGAAGTCCGCCTCCGATTTGACAACTTTTGGGTTCTTCCGGAGGGCCTGCTTCATAATCGCCCAATATTTCTCTATTGGGCGTAGCTCCGGCGCGTTGGGCGGGTTCATTTCCTTTGGCACGAAGGTGACCCCGTTGGCTTCGTACCACTCCAACACGTCCTTTGAATAGTGGCACGAAGCGAGATCCGGGAAGAAGATGGTCGGGCCCTCGTGCTGCTTCAATAGTGGTTGTGAGCGCTTCTGTAGGCACTCCTTAAGGTAAACATGCCCGTTTACCGTGCCGGTCATCACGAAGGGGGCGCTCCGCTTTCCGCAAGAGCAGATCGCTTGCCACACCATGTACTTTTTGGCAAACTTGGATAGTTTCTGCTTGCGAATCTCCTCCGGAACGCTGAATTTGTCCTCAGCGGAGAAGAACAACAGGCCCGGCAGCTGACGAAAGTCCGCTTTGACGTAGGTTTCGTCGTCCATTACCAGGCAATGCGGCTTCGTCAGCATTTCGGTGTACAGCTTCCGGGCTCGCGTCTTCCCCACCATGTTTTGCCTTTCGTCGCGGTTAGGAACCTTTTGAACCTTGTATGTACGCAGGCCCTCCCGCTGCTTGGTCCGCTGGACGAATGAACTTGACAAAATCAGCTTATTGGCGACATCCCGGACCGAACTTCTCGGATCACGTCTAAACTGCCTAACTACGCGCTTGTGATCTTTTTCACTGACGGAGCATCCATTTTTGCCGTTCTTCACCTTCCGGTCGATGGTTAGGTTCTCGAAGTATTGTTTTAGTACTCTGCTGACCGTGGATTGGACGATTCCCAGCATCTTACCGATGTCCCGATGTGACAACTCCGGATTCTCGAAATGAGTGCACAGGATTAATTCACGACGCTCTTTTTCGTTCGACGACATTTTTCCAAATTTACGAAAAATTGACAGTGAAGCATGGCCAACGTGATCTATACACTCTTATCTGATTATAAGCGAGAGCTGAAGATATAATTCCTAAAAATTAAATTTCTATAGCGTTTTTTCCGTGATGCAATTTGATGTGATACGCCCTTTATTAGCAAAAAATTGAAAAACGGTTGAAAAAAACCCAGTAAGAAACAGTAAAAAACAGGAGAAAAAGGATAAAAAAAGGTGAAAAAAAATTGATAAAAAAATCAAAAAATCAAAAAAAAAAACATTGGAAATTAGAAAAAAAGAATAAATAATAAAATGAATCAAGAGATAGAATCATGAGAAAAAAAATAAGGGAGTTGCTGGAAAAATCAGGAAAAGTTAGGAAGAAATTAGGAAAAACATAGGGAGAAATACGAAGAGAAAAGAATAAGAAGAATAAAGAATAAAGAATAAGGTTGTCGAAAAGTTTACACAAAATTTAGAAAATAATTAGAAAAAGAATAGGAAAAAAAATTTAATTGGATGCCAGAATTAGAGGAAATAAGGAAAAAAAATAAGAAAAGAAATAGAAAAGAAATCGTGAAAAAAATGAGAAAAAAATAAGAAAATACTGAATAACGATACGAAAAATCAGGTAAAATTTAGAAATTACAAGTATAATATCGGTGCTTCCGTGGCCGAGTGGCCAGCGTCACACATTGTCATGCCGGAGGTTCAAATTCGGGCTCGATTCCCGTTCAGATCGGAGAATTTTTCGTCAATGATTTTTTTCCGACTTGCCCTGTGTTCATGCGTATTTTAGAACTTGCCACTCATGATAATACATTCAAGACTTGTTCTTTGGCATAAGAAATCTCAACTGAGTACTATGAGATATGGTGAAAGTAATAATTACGTTGAGACGTCAAAATTTTCGCTGGGAACGTTAGTGCCATTCAGAAAGAAGAAGAATAACATTGGCGAATGAAAAAAATCAGAAAAGCACAGAAAATAATCATAAAAAACAGGGGAAAATAGGATGAAATTAGGAAACGATAAGGGAAATTTCAGAAAAATATCATAAAAACCAGGAAACCAGAAAAAAAATATCAAAAAATTATAAAACATAATTCATAATGAAAAATAAAGATGAAAAGTAGAGAAAAAAATAATCGGAGAAAATTTGAGAAAATAGGAATTGTGAAATTAGCGGAAAATTAAGAATAAGTAGCAAAAAGCCGGGAGCCGGCCGCAGATCCGACCCTCTCAGTATTTTTTGAAACTTGGTACATATGATGGAAACTACCCAAAATCACAATTTTCATCATAATATGACCAATTTAAATTACGAATGATTTTTGTAAAGGACGTGTTCAAAATCATTGATCCATCTTTCAAAAAATTGTAACTGAAAATCCAGATGTCTGATTAAAATATGATGTTCGACAAAGTTATTGGAAAATCAATTAGCTATTTAGAAAAACTAATATTTAAAATACATTGTCAAAAAATGTTACTGAAAAGTTGATTTTAATATTAAAAATATTCATATCTAAAAACACCACACCACCCTTCCCTCCCTTCGATATATTTTTTTCTGATATTTCACGAAAATGATTTTGAATAGGTTATATCTCGAGAACGGTTAGTCCTAGGATAAAACCTTACGTATATATTTTTTGCTGAATCGCGTATAGTTTTTGTTATTCATATTACTTTTTTTAAATGGCTACGATTGAACACAGTACAGGTAAACTTCGATATAACGTACATTTCACTTTCAAAATTGTGCGTTGTATCGAATTGTACGTTATATCGAAGCATAATAAAGTACTCACAAACGTAGTCTATAATACATTATTGTGTTGCTGTTTTAGTAAAGTTAATGAATAACTTCAATCAGAAGACGAAGCCAGCCTTTCTCATGATGTTTCCCTTCGTACTGTTGATTAAAGCTTGATTCATTTAGAATCCGGATTCACAAAACCAGCTGTATTTTGAAGGCACAAAACTTGTTTTAGCATCACAATACGGATAATTCATTATTCTATCAGAAAAAAAGTATTAAAAAAAATTTCCTTCACACTTTGGGAATGTGTACGTTATATCGAGGTAAAATGTACGTTATATCGAGGGTACGTTATAACGAGGGTACGTTATATCGAAGTTTCCCTGTATTGAAGTTTATTAAATTTTCGAAAACTTATATTTCCATTTTTGAGAGTCCGACACGGCACCACTATAAGTCAAACTTTTTTAAATTAGACGGTCATTCCAATAAAAATATACAAAAACATATCGAATGGGGGATGTTTTTAGATATAATTTTTTTTGATAATAAATCCAAGTTTTGAGTTAGATTTTTTAACAGTATATGCTTAATATTATTTTTCCCAAATAGCTAATTAATTTTCCAACAACTTTGTTAAACATTACGATTTTTTGAAAGAATAATCAATGATAAAATAATAAATAATAAAAAAATAATAAATAATAAAAATAATAAAAATTGTGATTTTGGGTATTGTGATCATAGGTACCAAGTTTGAAAAAATTTGAGAGGGTCGCGTCAAAGTTTTCTGTTTTTTGGTCGATTTGGCATGGGATAACCCAATTGTAAAAAAATAGGAAAGAATAAGGAAAACAAGTAGAAAGAACAATGTGAAAGAATAAGAAAAAAAGCGGATATACCGGGCAAAATAAACAAATAATAATAATAAAAATATTGGCGGGAAATTAGGTAAAAAAATTAGGAAACAATAAGGTAAAATTGTGCTCCCGTGGCCGAGTGGTTAGCGTCATAACTAACATGCCGGGTGTTCGGGTTCGATTCCCGTTCTGGTCGGGGGAATTTTTCGTCAAAGAAATTTCCTCCGACTTGCACTGTGATCACGCGTATTCTAGAGCTTGCCACTCAGAATGCATTCAAGGCGTGTTACTTGGCATAGAAATCTCAACTAAGTACTAATAAAAATGACGCAAGTAATACTACGTTGAGACGGCGAAGTTCCTCTAGGAACGTTAGTGCCATTGAAGAAGAAGAAGAAGAAGAAGGTAAAATTCTGAAAAACACAACTAAAAATTAGGTAAAAATATGCAAATGAATAATAAGGAATAAATTATATAAAATCAGAAAAAATAGAAAAGCAGGAAAAAACCGAAAAACAACAAAAAAGCTAAGGAAAAATTAAAATCGGAAAATCGAAAAAAAAATAAGAAAAAATCAGTGGAAACTCAGGAAAAAATATGAAAAAAAGGGAAAATCGGAAAAAAGGAAAACAAATCAGAGAAATCGATAAAACCAGTCAAAAAGTCAAATAAGTAACATCAATAAGATTATTAAAATTAGTAAAATCGTCAAAATCAGTAAACCAGTAAAATCAATAAAAATGATAAAATCAGTAAAATCGATAAAATCAGTAAAGCAAAAAAAATGGAAAATTCGGAATAAAATCACAAAAAAATATATGAAACAACGGAAGATAATAAGGAAAATTGTGAAAACAGTCACGATAAATTTAGGAGAATTGGGGAAAAAACATAACAATTTAGGAAAAAATGGACTAATATAATTAGAGGAAAATTAAGGAAAATAGACTAGGAAAAAAATATATAAATATATAAACAAATCAAGAAAAAAAAATAGTGAAAACCCAGGATAAAATTAAAAAGAAGATAATAAAGAATATTTCAGAAAAAAAATCAGGAAAAAATAAACAGAGATTAGGGAAAAGACAACTGGTTAAATAGGAACAACTTAGTAAATAGTAGGAAAAAAATTAACTCTGCAGATATTAGTGAAAACCAACGAAAAAAGCAGGCAGAACTGGAAAAAATGAGGAAACATTATGGCAGTATTAGCGCAAAATTAGGAAAGAAAATCAGTCGAAACCCTGAATAAAAATCAGAAAAATTCAGGAAAAACATTGAAAAAATGGGAAGTATCTAGTAAAAAGGAAGAAAAGAATAAGAAAAAATAGTAGGAGGCGATCTGGCGTAGTGGTAACATCAATACCTCTCACGCAGAGATCACGAGTTCAATTCTCACTCCCGACATTCTTCCAAAAATGGAAGCTAAAGTGACGAACCAGCCGAAATGTGTTGAAAGTCACTATAAAAGAGAGAGAGAAAAAAACAGAAAAAATTGTCAGGAAATATTAGAATAATATTAGTGAAAAATCAAGAATCAGCAAAAATACGGTCAACTTTCCCTAACTCGATATCCAAGGGACCATCGAGTTAGAGAGGTATCGAGTTATGGAGAGAAGAATGCTCGTGAAATAAATAAAAGGTGCCATGAAATTCATCGAGTTAGGGAAAAAATAGAGTTACAGAACATCGAGATAGAGAGAGTTGACTATAGTATTAAATCAAGTGAAAAAGGAAGATAATAATAACATTGGGAGAAGCATCAGGAAAAAAAGCAGAAATTTAGAAAAAAAATAGAAAAGAATAATGAAAAAATACAATAAAAATATGGAAAAATAGGAAAAACAAATGAAAAAATAGAAAAACCAGGAAAACCAAACAAAACATTGGCAAAAAAAGGAAAAAATAGCAAATAATAAGAAAATAACACTATCTTGATTGGAAAAATTAGGTGAAATAAAAAAAACTTAAGAAAATAACGAACGAAATTAGCTGCTCTCAGCTACCACAGTAAGAAAATATAATGATATTTATGCTTTATGCGTTATGCAACAATGACTCAGTTCCACTTTTTCTAAATAGAATTTCAATGTCAATAAACCAAATTTATCTTTCATTATGTCACAAGTTATACATATACTGCATGTGTTCTCACAAAATTACACATCACTGCATTTTCAAGTAAAAATAATTCCGACCAGTACAACTCCCATGTCCAAATTTAACACGACCGAAAAGGGTTTAAAATAGAAGAAAATATAATGAAAAAATGAGAAATGAGAAAATGATCATAAGAATGAGAATGGAAACTGTTTGGAAATAATCAACCAGAAAATAGTAAATAATTCGAAAAAAAATTAATTTATTAGGAATGTTGGAAGAAAAAAATCATGAAAAATTAGAAAAAACTACAAACTGGAAAAATATGGGATAATCAGTAACAAAATCTGGGTAGCATTTGGGAAGAATTAGGAAGAATTAGGATATAACATGGAAAAGAAAATTTAGAAAAAAACAGATGTAAAAGGTGTAAATAATTGGAAAGAAATAACGAAAAAATTAATGGAGTATTAGGAAAGAATTGGGGAAAACAGAAAAAAAAACAGAAAAATCTGAAAAACCCCGAAAACAAAGAGAATTTCAAAAAATACTTGGAAACATTAAGCTGGAATTAGGGGAGAATCACCAAAATAATCATGAAAAATTCAACAACAAAAAAATTACGAGAAAATAACCAAGAAATCATAAAAAATCAGAAAAGAGGAAAAAATTAGGAAAAATGGTGTGCGCCATTTTTACAATTGTCTTTGTGTTTTGTGTTTTGTGTTTAGTTCCATATTTGACTTTCATTGTGAATATATTGACTCCTGAATAACGTCCGCAAATTGTGGATTTTTTAACGAAAACTATGGTTCAATTATTATGGTAGTCATAGTTTTCCATCAGAGTAATTGATTAGAGCAGCTCTTTTACACTAAACGCATCGTCTCGGACGTTATAAAGTACGTCACGACATTTTATGCGCTTTATGGGCCGGTGGAATCATTGTTCGTTTTTCTTCAAGTCCCTCAATTTTGCGCAGAGTTAAACCATTACATAACCTCGCTTCAAAGTAACCCAGCTCCTTAAGATGGAATCAAGCGTTCCGGGCTATATCGAGAACATACAGCAACTTAAAATGCTAATATTTTACGTCATCCGTCACTCCAAACTTTCTCCTTATACATGTCGAACACGTGCGCATCGCTAGCTCCCGCTAGGCGCGAAAAAAAGGTATCCTCTTTTTTTGCATAATTCAATCACGCCCCCATCGGTGAACATTTTGTGTTTCGAACATAAAATCGAAATAAATTTGTGAATTGTGGTTCACTAGTCCAACTTCCATTCATTTCTCGCGAAGTGGCTTTGCGGTTCAGCGAACTCTTCGCCGTACTTCGCGCGTCATGGAAATTAGCAGCAAACTTATTACGCATTCTGCCCCCATAACTCGAAGACTGAGCTTTTTAGGCCATAATATGGGGTATGTGAATAAATCCTAATTCCATTTTAGCGGAGCTAAGCTTCATTTTCTTGGAGGGGGATTTCTTGAATAAGGGTTCGATTCCTTATTTTAAGACTTTCGCTTCGCGAAACAAAATACCACACCAGCAAAGATCAACGACTTGAAGAGATCCGTTAGTTGCCGCGTTTCATAACTGTAACTTCAGATCCCGAAAATTCTCCGCGCGTGATCCGTTGCCAACCTGTGGCCAGCATCTCGGTTACACTTTTTGTTTTATCTCTGTGCGATCGCGGTCCGTATCAATAAAAATAATTGCGTGCTTCCTGTGCGCCCGAGGAGAGGTCGATCGTTGTCCCGAGGAGAAAGAGAGCCAGACAGAGAATATAATCCTAGACCTCATTCAGAATGGGCAGACTTGGGAACGATGTGCGCGACGTGGGATTATATGGTGATCGCTCTGTTTGTTATCATTCTTCCACAGATCCATCCTAGGAGATCAGTGGGGATCGTTTGCCGGCGCGGGACTCTTCAAACTAATTCGCGTTCGTGTACTTGCTAAACGATCGGTTTGAAGTGATGAGCAGTTTAGTTTCTTTTTTGCAGTGTTTGTTCGCTGCTGCTTCCCTCTGCAGCCTCCTTAATGTTGGGAGGTTGAGTTATTAGATCTGGACGATGTGTTACTTTTGCTCGAAGGTGGTGAAGAAGATCGCCGTTTCGTTCCGTGTGCGTGCCTGTATGCTCGGGGATCGATGGCCAACAGAACGCTGGAAAGTGGGTTCATGTAACGATCTACCTCTTTGAGCTTGATCTACCGAAGCTTGGGGTGGTCGCGGGAATATTTGACCCAAAACTTTGGATGGTGCGATCTCACGTAAAAGATGATCAGCCGAGCAAAAAAAAACCTTAAAACTTATGAGATCCAATTATCTCCCCGGGAGTTATTTAGAATCGTTGGGTCTGCGCAAAAGCTCCCATTATGGGGCCCAACTCATTACCCGACGTTTAACGTCAAAAGGTTAATTGCGCCTATCAGTCATCGCGCGATCAATAGCGAATCCCATGGGATTCTCTCGAGACAAGGACTCGGCAGCCTAACCGGACCGGTTTGAAAAAAATGGGAAACAAAGCCAAACTTGACCCTTGAACCCCAGATGTTCCACCCCGATGGGAACGATCAGGATGGACCACCCTAGCTGGATCGATCCCGTCTTAGTCATCGTCGTCGTCGTTGTTGTTGCTGTTCTCATGGGATGGGAGGGAAGATTCACATATGCTGAAAAGGTTAAAGCAAACAACATTGCTAGAAATGAACGAGCGAACAAACTCCCCGCAGCATATCACATCCATGTCAAGCGATGGGAGCACCGAGATTCCGTCCGGTGGCTCGGAGTCGGAAGGGAAGGGAGGAGGACGATCGATGAAAGGGACGATTCGCTAAAAGATGGCCGGAGAACAACAGTAGGAGAAGGGCAGGAAAAAAAAACAGAACACAGAACGTAAAGGAGCATACACACATACACACTTCTCACAACTTCAAGAAGTTCTTGCGAATCTTCTTCGGCCGAACCGAGGCTAAACGCCGCGCGGCATAGGTTATTGAACTATTTATTAGTGATTTTGTTTGCCAGGAGGAAAATATCTTTTTTTATTATTTTAGTTTTCATAGCATTCGTTTTTCTCGCGCCCGTTTCTACCGGCGACAGGAATGTGACTCTGGGTCTCGGCGGATACAATGTGTCCGGCGCTCGGGAAGAGGGGGCTATTTGGACAAGGAAAATGCCGATGGATCGATGAAACTGTTTGTTTGTTTTCAGTTTCGGGTTCCCCGTTTCATTCACGCGAAAAGTTCGCCTATTTCCAAATAAAATCTCCCTTTCTTCCGCCATTGAACTCTCATTGAACCCAATTGTGATGGTTCATTAATCTGGGCTAACGTTCCATCTCATGTTTTTTTTTGCACCTTTTTTGAGGTCTGCCGAATGATGCTCTCGGAGGTGTATTAACTTTTGGCACGCCATAAATTGGAGGCTGAAAATATTAACTTAATTGGAAGGAAATTGCAGGATTAAAAGCGGAGCAAAGCAAATCGCCATGTACCGAATATCCCCTTCAAAACCATAAATTTAAAAAAAGAATCCCCCGGAATCCATGTTCAATTTTAATTGATGCATTTTTCCCTCCCCCATCATCTCCTTTTCTTCGCATTTTTCCTACAATCAGAGAAATGCAGTAAAGACGCACATAAACTCACGTTCCGACGATTAGTCGTCGTCGTTGTCGTCCTCTTTGTTAGCCAGCGGTAAATTTATTGGTCCCACAATATGTATAATAATTCTAATTATTTTTCGGCCATTCGGCCTTAATTGATTCGCTGAAATCCGGGTTCGATGATCACATTCGGGCGACGCGTGCCCGTTGCAGGATGCGAAATTGCTCCCCCGGGCGACCGTCCGATACGGAGATCTCAGAAGGATCTGATCGCAGAAGATCGCCAAATCGCTGTAGTTACCACTAAATTGTGTTCGGTGCGGTTAATGCGCCGGAAGTCGTTCGCGGTAAGTGTCGTTTGTCGTTGTTATGTGCTCCCGTGGCCGAGTGGTTAGCGTCACAACTAACATGCCGGGTGTTCGGGTTCGATTCCCGTTCTGGTCGGGGGAATTTTTCGTCAAAGAAATTGCCTCCGTCTTGCACTGTGGTCATGCGTATTCTAGAACTTGCCACTCAGAATGCATTCAAGGCGTGTTATTTGGCTTAGAAATCTCAACTAAGTACTAATAAAAATGACGCAAGTAATACTACGTTGAGACGGCGAAGTTCCTCTAGGAACGTTAGTGCCATTGAAGAAGAAGAAGAAGAAGAAGTGTCGTTTGTGTTTGCGGGAAGGTACCCTTCTCGAAATTGAATATGTTATTCGGTTTTATTCGTTGTTACCTTCTTGGTCCTTGAAGTTGAAGGTTTTTTGCTTTGTCACAAACGATGGGGAATACGTAAACATATTAAATTGGTTCGCCAAATCATTGAAGTGGATGCAACCTAATTAGAGATTTTCTTGTGTCAATTAACGATCACAGTTTTTTAGAAAAATATCAAGTTGCAGTTATGTATTTTTCATAAACAACTGTATTGTACTAGTCAAGCCCTTTCATTTGATATCCATATTTATGGGGTTTTGGAAAAACTCATGTTGATGAAGTTTTGAGAAAATATGTAATCCGCCATTTTTTAGCGGCCGCCATCTTGGATTTTCAAGATCATAGAATATGCAATTTTATAATGACTGCAAAGATAAAGTTGTGTTCCAAATTTCAGATCAATCGGTCAACAAGAAGAGAGTCAAATTTGTATTAATGTGGGATAGCGCTACAGACAAAGCAACAAAGTTACAAACGAACATACAAAAGGGTGAAGCTAAATAAAACTGTATTAAAAAATTAACAGAGAAATTTTGAGAAAATTTTAAAAAATAATTTAATAAATATGAGAACTAAAAACCTTACAATTTCACAATTTCAAAAAATTGTGTATAAAGTTAAAATGATTGATGAAAAAAAATCAAAATTATTAAATGAGAAATAGAATTTTCGAATTGAATTTTCTTTCAAAAATTTAAAATTTCAAAATTTTTTGAATAGATTTTTTTTTCTAAATTTTAAGATCACAGAATTTAAAAAATTGATAATTTAAAAATTCGAAAATTGAAAATTTTATATTTCGAAAATTGAAACATGTTGAAAAACAATTGCATTCTGCAAGGTCAAGTTTTGGCATTTAGAAGTCTGGGACCGGGTGAAATATTCTAAGCTCATCTAGTTCAAATATGCCAAAACTTTGCCGAAAATAAACATTAAAAGACTGAAGTGAAAAATGAAAATAATAAAAATTAAACAATTTATGAACGTAGCATTGAAAAATAATTTAAAAAAAGAGAAAAATAATAAAAAAATGCATGTAAATTTAAAAAAAAATATCAAACAAAAATTTGAAATTAATGAAATACTGATAAGTGAAAAGTTGAACAATTAACGAAAAAGAACAATTCCTATTTTTGTATGAAAAAAATGAAAACAAAAAAAAGTTGTAGGATGAAAAATTTAGTCGAAATATGTAGAATTGGACAATTAAAAAAAATATTAAAAATTAAAAGACAGGATTTGAAAAAAATCAGTTGTAAAATAAATAATTGAGAAAAGTGAAAACAATTAAATCGAACAAAAAACAAGAAAAAAAAACTAATAAAATTAAAATTAAATTAAAATGAAGATTTTGAAATAAAAAATTAAAAGATTAAAAAATAACAGATGAGTAAAAAAATATAAATTGAAAAATTGATGAAATTGAAAATAGAACATTGAAAATAAAAAAAAAGAAATTATCATTGGAAAATTAATATAAAAATGTAAAATTGAAAAATTAAAAAAATTAAATTAGATCAAATAGAGATTCAAATGGTTAAATAAAAAATTAAAAGTGTGGAATGCGTAAAACATTAAAATGAGATAAATAAAAGTTTACTGTAAATAGTTGTAAGATCAAAAATTAAAAATTAGTAAATTCAAAATATAAAAATAAAAAATTAATAAAAATTATAAAATAAAAAAAAGGAGAAAACTTAAAAGCTAAAAAATAAAATTCTGAAAAACTATTAAAAAATGAAGAATTATTGAAAAATTTGATAAATATAACATTTTGCGAAGCCGAGCCCCTGAGACAGGTGAAGTTTTCTGGCTAAGCTTGGTTAGGATAAAAATATTTTCAAGTGAAAAATAGAGAAAAATATACTTTAAAATAAAACCTTCAAGCGAAAAAATTAAATTGAAAAATAAAACATTGTGAATAGAAAAAAATAAAAATTAAATTGTTAAATGATAAATTGAAGCAAAAATAAATAACATTGTAAAGTGGTCGAACTCGATTACATACTGACTCGATTCTATATGATTCGATGATACACAGTTTGAAATTTTTATTTTTTTAAAAAATCAAATAGAAAACAACGCCAAACTTATCCCCTGAACCCCAGGTGTAAGACAAAATATTAGGTTGGGGAAAAAGTAATCCATTATTTCTGCGTGGAATTCAAACCTTTTTTTAATATGCTTCGGATTGTCCGATTTGGGTCAAATATGCACCGTTTTGTTGTAAAATTTGTTGCTCTTCTAGGAGTAACTTCATAATGCCTCTCTCATAGAAGCCTTGGTTCTCATTGGCGAACAACTCTAGCAATAGATTTTTACAATCGTCTCGCGATCCTAATTTTTTATCACTTTGGAAGTTTTTCATTGCGAGAAAAGTGTGGTATTCGCTTGGTGCAAGATCCGGACTATATGTTGGATGCATTAAAACGTCTCAATCAAGCTCCCGAAGTTGTGTGGCCTTGCGTTGTCCTGATGGAACACAACAACTCTTCTGTTGGATGATTCTGGTCTATCGCTAGCTTCAAACAGTCAATTTTTTGACAGTAGAGATCTGAATTTTGTGTATTGCACTAATTGAAAAAAAATTAAAAAAATTAAAATTTTAGAAAATAAATTAAAATAAAAAAGTGCACGTATTTTACTGTCAAATTATCGGTACCATAAATGCCGCTCACAATTTCAGCTGTCTGGCTTGCATTTTCGCCTTTTATAAAAGAAAGTCTCTTCGTTGACTTCCATTGCTAACACCCTGTAACTCACAACTGAATGGAACAAACAGAAACATAGCAAAGATTTTTTTATAGTGTGAAATGTCACCTTTCCAACGAGCCTATACTTGAAACTATATGATCGATATTATGCGAGATATTGATCACTAAAGCCAGTTACCGAGAAAATAATGGATAATTTTTTACCCAACCTAATATAATTTATTTTTTCACTTCTTGGTTCTTTTATTTTGCTAATCATTCAATTATTGATTCTTTTTTCTATTGATGCGGAATTCATTTTTTTATTATTTTTTTCAAAATTTTAAATTATATAAATTTTAAATTTTTTTATTGTTTCATTTTTTTAATATTTTGTTTCGTTTTTGTTTTTTCAATTAATCATATTTTTTAATTTTAAACATTATATTTTTCCTTTTCTGAAATGTTTAAAAATTTAATTTTTTAATTCTTCTTCAAATCTTTTTAAATGTCATGTTTAAATGTTGATGTGTCAAATTTATAAACTTCAATTTTTTGTTTAAACTTTTTGAAGTTTTGTTTCTAATTAATATTTTAAATTTTTTACCGGGTATTTTTTTAATGTTCTGAATATTGAGATATTCAAAAAATATTTCGATTTGTTGCTCCGTTCGTTTTTTCACATATTTAAAAAATAAATTATGTGTTCGCAATTTTAGAAATATCAATCAAAATTTTTATTTTTTTGGGATTTTGTTTTTTCATGTTTTTAAATATTATTATATTATATTACACATTTTCATGGTTTTACCTTTTTTCAAAATGCAATTTTTAAAATTTTATTCGTTGATGTGTTCTATAATTGTCACACATTATTGTTTATACTTTGTTACTTATTTTATTATTCAATTATTTGAATTCTTCAATCTTTTTTTTTTGAACGTTTTCTTTCAAAAAATGATTTTTTCATTTAACATTTTAAAATATTTTATAATTTTCGCAAATTTCTTTCTTCAGTTTTCAATTTTGACCGTTATTTATTTCATAATTTGTGCTTCCTAATGAAAATTTGAAAAAAAAGATAAAAACTGAAATAAAAAAGAGGCAAAAAAAATTCAAAAAAATTTGAAAAAAAAATATTTTAGATATAAAATTGGATGTTGTGAAAAGTAAAATATTTAAAATGTAACAAATGAAAATTGAAAAAATTCTAGAAGAATAGAAAACTGAAAACTTGAAGGGTCATAAAAAAATAAAAAATCAAACTTTTGAAAACATATTGTTCTGCCAAACCCCCCTTTAGTTAGTAAAAATAAAAAAGTGAAAAGTTTGAAAATTGCGATATTCAAAATTAAACATTCAAAAATTCAAAAAAGAAAAATCGACAAGAAAAAAAAACAGAAAACCTGAATAATTGGGAAATGAAAACCCGAAAAATGTAGAATGAAAAACTAAAATATTTATTGCTTTGGCATGGAGGTACAGGTGAAGTTTTCTGGCTAGGTTCACTCTAGTTAAGAAGTGTCAAAACTCTGCAGTAACTAAATATTGAACTGAAAAACTTAAAAAAAAGAGATTCTAAAATGTAAAATTATTGTAAAATGGGACAACGAAACACAAAATATAAATAAATCAAAAAACAGATTGAAGTAAAACATGTAAAATTTAAATATAAAAGAGCCATTAATTGGAGAAAAAAATAAATTATGAAAATATTGCAGAATGATTCATTTACAAAAATTTAAAATTGAAACATTCAAAATTTGAAAGTTAAAAATTAAAATATTCAAAAATGAAAAATTTAAAACTAGATAAAAAATAAAACTAAAATACAGGGTGGCGCATCAGTCACGCAAAGCTCTCGGAAGGAAAAAAAAAGATCGCGCTCCAAGTATCGAGCGTGTTGGTTCCTAAGCGGTTCAGTTGTCGACTTTGTATCGTTTTTTTATTCGAGAATGAAGATTTTGTATCGTGGGACATTTTTTTATACGAATTTTTTTTTGTGCAAATCGGTTGCGTGACTCCCTGTATAAGAACATGAAGAATTAAAAAAAATAGCTATTGTAAAAATAGCATTCTACCAAACCCCGCGTTGACGATAAGAAGCGCGGGACAGGAGAAATTTTCATGCTAGGTTCTAGGTATATAAAAAATAAAAACAAGATTATTAAAAATCTAAAAAAACATAAAAACTAAAAAAAATTAAACATCTGAAAAAAAAATAACATTCTGCAAAGACAAGTCCCGCTTTGACATAAATGGTCCGAAAGCAGGTGATTTTGTTTTTTATTTGAGAATGTCAAAGCTCTACCCAAAATAACAAATCAGCTTAAAAATTAGGGTGGAAAATAAAAAAAGTTAAAGAATAGAGAAATCTAACAATAAAAAAATACAAAAAAGTGAAGATTGTGGAATTAAATATTGAAACGTGAGAAGTTGAAAGGAAAAATGGTAAAACTGCGCATGAAGAAATAAGAACAAAACTATGTAAATTGCAAGAATGAAAGATTAAGAAACTGAAAAGTAAAAAATTGAAAAATTAAAAATTAAAGCGAAAAATGTAAAATTTAAAAATGAAGAAATTCAAAAATATCAAACCAGAAAATTAAAATGAAACAAATGAAAATTGACAAATCCAAAAATTAGAACATTCAAAAATTGAAAACAAAAATCAAATAAATAGAGAAAAAATAAAAACTGAAAAAAGAAAACCTGTAAATTTGTCGAAAAATGACAGATGAAGCAAATGTGGAAAAACACCATTCTGGAAAGTCTGCTTTGACATAAAGGAATCCTGAGGTAGGTGAAGTTTTCTGGCTTAGTTCGCCTAATTAAGAGATGTCAAAAGCATTTTAAAAAATATGTTAAACTGAAGAATTGATATCAAAAGTGAAAAATTAAACAATTGAGAGATGTTTACATCTCTAAAATAGCAAAAATGATATTTTAAAATGGAAAATCGATAGACAATAAATTGAAGGGAAAAAATACCAAATTGTTAATCTGGTAAACTTAAATAAAAATTTAAAAAACAAAATAAAATGAAAAATGTAAAGAATAAAAAAAAACTTCTTGAATGGCGTTAATGTTCCCTGTGGAACTTTTGCCGTCTCAACGTATGCATTAACTAGCGTCATTTATTGATACATAGTTGAGATTTCTTAAGCCAAATAACACGCCTTGAATGTATTCCGAGGGGCAAGTTCTAGAATACGCGTGACCACAGTGCAAGCAGGACGAAAAATTCCCCAATCAGAACGGGAATTAAACCCGAACACCCGGCATGATAATGTGTGACGCTAACCACTCAGCCACGTGTGCACAGAACAAAAAAATTAATAGTACAAAAAAATAGTTGAAAAAATGAAAAAAATATTAAACAAAATTTAAGTTCTAAAAATAAAATCATTAAGTGAAAATTTTGGAAGTGTGAAATGTGAGATAATTGAAATGAAAAAATATTAAAATTGAAAGGTTAAACATTGAAAATAAGAACTCAATCAATCAGATGAATCAGAAATTGAAAAAAAAACTAGAAATTCAGACAAAATTGAAAAAAATTAAAATGAAAAAAAGAAAAAAAAATATATAATTATGAAATAAAAAATTGAAGAAAAAAGTATAATAATTGAAAATCCAACATTGAAATTTTAAAAATAAAGAAAATAAGAGTTGAAAAAAATAAAACAAAAAAAAACATAATTTGAAAACATCAAATAGTAAAATAAATTAAAATGTAGAAAAACTATAAGAATTCAAAAATTGATAGTGAAAAGTTAAACAAATTAAACATTCAATAACTAAAAATTTGGAAACCCAAGAAACTAAAAAATAAATTAAAAAAAAACATTTAAAAACAGCACCCTGCGCTTTTAAGTTGAGAAGTCCTGTCCTGGCTAGCTTCTCTTAGTCTTAGTTGAGAAATGTTGAAGTGTTGAGGTAAAAAAAAATAAAAAAATTGAATTAAAAAGAAAATAATTGAGAAATGTAAAAATGAAAACATGGAGATTATAAAATGAAAAATTCAGCGATTTAAAAGCTGAAAAGTAGTATAATGAGTTATTGGAATATTAAAAAAAAAATTGAAAATGAAGTGAACAGAAAGAAAAAAAAATGATGAAAAATAAAATAGAAGAATGTAAGATTGAAAAACGAAGAAAATCAAAATTTGAATATAAACAAATATAAAAATGAAAAAAAATAAATCCAAATTATTGAATGAAAAATTGGAAGGGGTGAAAAACTCAAAATGGAACATATACAATTGTCGAATGATAAGTTAACGTCAAACATAAAAAAATCGGAACCCAGTTTGACATTTAGAAGTCCGGGAGCAGGAGAAATTTTCTGGTTAAGTTTGTCTAGTTAGAAGTGTCGAGACTCTGTCAAAAATAAAAGTTTAAGAATTGAACTGGAAAAAAAACATAAAACCAAAAAATTAAAATCTGAAGAATTGAAAAACTAACCAGTTGCATATTTCGCTTCCCGAGAAACTGATAGAATCTTTTACCATATGACAGCAAAGTAACTTTCAGCTAATCGAAAATCAACTTATAATCAATTATTAGTCATCTTCTAAATGATGATTCTCCCTGCTGTCCAGATCTTAGATATAAAGTTCAGGAAACAACATTCCGGAAAATCTATCGGGTTTATAACTGTTAGTAGACAAAAAAACCCATCGTCATGTCACTGATGAATTCGAATCATGAGTAATAATATAGAGTAAGCCAACATTCGAAGGATTTCACATTTGCATGTACCGAAAAGAGGGAAGAGGGAGGAAAAAAAGCCCAATATAGTCCACTGACCGGATAAAACATGTGGCAATTCGTTTCTCTTACTTTTCTTCTTATGACAGCGTAAAATCAGCTCAGTTTTGTGTGTCCATCCGCACACATACACACTCACACACTCTAGCGCATACCTCATCCCGTGTGACTTTTGTGGTCAAGCATACGGTTTTTTTGTTGTTCCTTCTTGGTTGCTCCTACTTCACTTTATTTCATTTTCATTTGTAGTGCGCTCAGAGATAACCGTACATTTTACTGCGACAAAATTGCAACGCGCGACTGGAATTTTTGATCAAGATGCGTGCCATGCCATTTGTCGCCAGAGGCTTTTGCAGCGGGGATTGCACAGTGCGCTCGATAGCGATCGCTATGGGAACGACTGACTGACCGCCCCAATACCCCTTTTGTATCGCGAATTGCGACAAGAGGAAAAAAATATATAAACTGGGTCTGGCTCTGGATCTGGATGCGAATGTGTCATTCGCAGGTTTGCGCGTTTGCGTGACGTGTTTGACGAATTGCTGCCTGCTTACCTGCCCACTTGCGCACACACTCATTGCAAATGCAGCGGATGGCTCCAGTAAATCGGGAAATAATCGTGTTATGACATGGGAAAAAGCTGCGCCGAGTCCGGTGGATTTTGCGCAGTTTCCGTGCGCTCCAGATTTGCCCGGATTTATTGTGCTTCTCTTTGTCATATGTAGGCTTGTGATTAATAATGACCTTTTGCGTTTTGTTTCCCTTTCCACACAGGACATCCTCTCGCAAAGCACGATCGCGCTGCACATTGAGGTCCGTCCGCGATATCTGGTGCCGGATACCAACTGCTTCGTGGACTATCTGCGAGACATCGAAAGTATCGCCAAGGCGCACCCCCTCTACCAACTGATGGTTCCTATTGTTGGTAAGCAGCATCCAATTAACACTTGAAGCGTTTGAAGTTTCAATTTCCGTTCCGTCGTGTTCGCACAGTTATCAACGAGCTGGAAGGTCTCTCGAAGGGAATCAAACTGGACCTGGCCACCGGGCCGACCAGCATCATCACGTCCAAGCTAACATCCAGCGTGTCGGTGCTTCCGGTCAGGCCACCAACGTCATCATCCGTCGATCGACGCTACGATCCGCAGCACGCAGAAATGGTGGCGGTCGCTTCCAAACAGGCTCTGCGTTTTATCAAACAGAAGAATCCCGCCCTGAAGTAAGCTCTGTTCCCGTTTTGATCGCCCTATTCCTTCCACAACCACTTTGTTGCAGCAGTGTCAGCAGCAATGCTATGCTGCGAACCGGATTCCTGCCTTTCCCCCTTGCAGCCCTTTGCAGTCTCATCATGTCCGTTCTTTATTTTCTCTTGACAAAAAAATAGGTGCGTGACCACTAAAGGTACGATACTGAAAACGTCCACATTCACCTCCGAGGATGACGTCGGCGAGCAAAAGTCCAACGACGATCGGATTCTGGAAACTGCCTTAAACCTATGCCGTAATCACACCGAAAAGAAACGAGGTGAGTGTCCCAATCAACACCAGCATCCGTTTATTGTAATTGATTCTGTGTGGTATCTCGAATGTAGTGCCACGAGATGCCACTTTCGTTTCCAATCAAAAATGAGAGATCTTATTAGATAAAACCAGAACTCCACAACTGGGACGGGATATCCGACAAAATTTTTGGAATGCAAAAAAGAGTCACACATTGAATTCATTCCTGAATGTTAAATACAAACTAAACAAAATATTTTTGCATCTTCAAAATTATGAATTTTAAGATTTTAAAATTGCATATTTTTTTTGAATTTTTGAATCTCAGAATTTTTATTTTTTGAATTACGGGTTTAAAAAATTAATATATAAAAAAACAATAAAACAATCGACAAATTGACAAATTAAAAAGTTGAAAAAAAATTGAAAGAAAAAATGCAAAAAATTCCAAATGAAAAAATTGTCGAATTAAAAAAACCCAGAAATTTGAACAACTGGAATATAATAATTTTGAAAAGCATAAACTTATAAAAAAGTTAGAAAAGCGACAAAAATTCAAAAATCAAAAATTTAAAAAGTGAAAAAATCAGAAAAAAAACAGAAATTTAAAAAGTTAAAAATTGAGAAAACAAGAAATTTGAAAAAAGTCAAACATTCAGAAAATGGGAAGATTTAAAAAGTGAAAATACGAAAATTTCAAAAAGCAAAACAATAAAAAAGCGAACAATTCAAAAAATACATTTTTTCTCAGTTTTCTTCTTTCTTATTTTTTCTTGATTGTATTTTATTTTTCTCCAATTTTTAACTTCCCATGTTTTTTCCAGTTTTTTCTATTTTCTCTTGTTTTTTTTTTCTATTCTGTTCCCTCATTTTCACTTATTTTTTCCCAACATTTTCATAATCATTCTTTGTTTCCAATTCTTCATTTTTTTTTAAAATAATTTCCATGTTCTCGTCTTTTTACAAATTAACAATTTGTCAAATTCGAATAAAAATCTAAGAAGCGAGAAATTGAAAAAGCGGCAAATTGAACAAAAAAAAAACAAATAAAAAAGCAAAAAATTAAAAGAATCATATTTTTTTTAAATAAAAAATTAAAAAAGATAGCAAAGAAAATTAAAAAGGTGAAAATTTCTAAAAGAAAAGAATAGGAAAAGCAAATGAAAATCAACAAATCCAAAGAGTGATAAACTGAAAAAGCGAAAAATGAAAGAGAAAAACAAGTAAAAATAAAAAAAAAGAAAAACTAAATAAAACAAATTTTAAAAGTCAAAAAACTAAAAACTAAAAATTGAAAAGGTGAAATTTCAAAACACGAAAAAATTTAAGAATGAAAAGAAGTAAATTGAAAAGCACTAAAAAAGGATTGAAAATTTGGAGAATTGAAAACAAAACAAAACAAACAAAAAAACAATAAAGCGGGAAAACGAAAAAAAATTGGGAATAAAAAAATAAAAAAGTGACAAATTTTAAAAGTGACTTTTTATAAACTAACAATACAAATTAAAAAAAAATGGGAATTGGAGAATTGAAAACAAATTAAAAAACAAAATATAACAAAAAGCAAGAAAAAAAAATGGGAAACCAAAAAACCGAAAATTGGAAAGAAAAATTGTTAAATGTAATTTTGTATTTTTATACAAAGATTACAAAATTTCAATCATTCTATTTTTCTAGCTTTCACAAATTTTAGTTGATGAAAGAAGCATTTTTGAAGTTGATTGAAATTAAATCAAAAATAAAAATTGGGGAAAAAATGGAACGGGTTAAAACATTTACAAGTGATAAATTTTATAAACTAACAATATAGAAAGCGAAAAATTAAAAAAGAAACTGAAACTGCTCAATGAAAAAAAAAAGAAAAAAAAAAAGATTGAGAAGGTGAATAATTTAGGAAGCAAAGAATTACAATAAATCAGAAATTGTGGAAGATAATTGAAAAACCGGAAAAAAATGTAATGTTAACAGTGTAAAAAATAAAAACCAAGAAATCCTTCAAAAGGAAAAAAAAACTCTCAAAAGAGATGATTTTTTCAAAAGTCGTCTATTTAAGAAACATTCTGAAAGTGAAAAATTTAAAAAGCAGAGATGTAAAAGGCTAAAAATTTAAAATGAAAGAGAATTAGAAATCAAAAATTATTAAAAGCAATAAATTCAAAAAAAAAAAAAACAACAAATTATTGAAAAGCGGGGATATTTTAAGGCGAACGATATTGTCTTTGTTGTTTTATATTTTAACTGTGTTGACTTTGATTGTTAAAGTCTGAGATTAAAAAGGTTAAATGCTAAAAAACATATTAAAAACAATAATTTTAGAAGAAAAAAAATATAAAGAAATTTTAAAGTGAATAAATTTTCAAAAACAAAAATAAAATACAAAAAAATAAACAGAAAATTTAAAAAAAAATGGGAATTTAACTACCGAAAAATTCTAAAATCTAAAATTTTAAAAGTGAAGAGAGCAAAAAATGTGAAAACCCAAAAGAATAAAAGCGAATTGTTCAAAACGTGAAAAATTTGAAATGCGAAATATTAAATAAATGAAACAATAAAATAAGTAAACAAAACATATAAAAAAGATTTCGAAATGTGAAATAATTGAAAGTGAAGATTTTGAAAAAGCGGAAAGTTGAAAAAGTAACAAGATTAAAAAGGAAAAAAAGAAAAAACGGAAAATTTCAAGAAGCAAAATCTCTGAAAAGGAAAAAAAATAAACAAAATGCAAATTTAACAATTGAAGAGCTGAGAATTTAAAAAGCGATAAAGCGATAAGGAAAAATAAATTTTGCTGAAAATTTAGGAAACGAAAAAAAGCAAAAAAAATTGAAAAGCAAAAATTCAACAAAGGATAAATATAAATAACCAAATATTTCAAAAGTACAAAATTAAAAACGCTAAAAATCAAGAAGCGTGAACTTTGAAAAACAGAAAAATTGAAAAGCAAAAACGCGAATTTAATTTGCTTTTTTTTTAAGCAAAGATTAAGAAAAAAACGAAACAATTTTGAAGCAAAAAAAATTCGAAAAATTTAAAAAGTAAAAAATAATTAAGGCAAGCGAAAAATTCAAAAATCGAGAAATTGAAAAAGCCTGAAACAAAAAAAAAGGCTTCAATTCTCGAAAAAAAAGGAGAGCGGAAATTTTGAAAACATTAAACAAAAACATTCAATGAAATCAAGAAATTGAAAAAGCAGAGAAAAAAAATTAAAAATCAATAAATGAAGGATAAATAGAAAAAATTGAAAAAAAAAGAGAGCAAAAAATGAGAAAGGCAAAAAGTTTAAATTGAAAAAAAGTTCGTATTTCCTTGTCGCGAGCAAGGAAATTTTAAAAAGCGACAAATTCAAAAATAGTTAAATTGAAAAAGCAAAAAAGTGAAAAAAAAAATTTAAATAAAAAAAATTGGAAAAGTGAAAAATGTAAAAATCGTACAATGGTTACAAATATTTAGGGGTTTTACGATGTTTACCCAAACATCAACTTATCGTAAATGACATTCTGAAATGTAAACTTCGTTTACAATCGATTTCATGAAGTTGCTTATTCTGTCTTCTTTTTTGTGTGTTGTCCCCGTTTTCTGTCTGCTCTCAACCAATCCAGAGGAAGTCCGCTACCTAATCCGGGAGGTCGTCCTGCTGACCACCGACCGCAATCTCCGCGTGAAGGCTCTATCGAAGGATCTGCCCGTCCGGGAGCTGCCGGACTTTATCAAATGGGCCGGCCTAGGGCCGGTCGAGTCGTAAACACGCCGCGCCACGCCATCTGTGTGTACGTGCTTGCCTGCGTACGTTATGTGTGTATGTGTGAGTGCATGCGCATATTGAAAGTTATACAAAAAAAAACAGTTATATATCTCTCTCTCGTTCAGTCGTTCGTTCGATTTTTATACAAAAGCAAAGCAAATACTGTTTGAAGAAGGCTCCCTTTTTACTATTAGCGATTTTAACCCCGACTGCGGCGCGAAACGCCGCTCGTTTTGAGCCGTTTCTTAAACTATTTCTTTTTTTTAAAACCCAAGAAACTTAGTAACTTTTTATTGTTTACTCTCAGCTGGAAAGTATAAATTATTGCAAATAATTAATCCTGACTAAAGCAAATTTATTTGTTCGTTGATTTTGATAGTGGAAGAAAAACAATATACGTTCTTTTTGACTGTTGTAGTTGTAAATATATGAAATATATATATTTGGAGATGTGTTTCCTCCGGTTTCTCGTTTCGTCCGCGTGAGAGTTGCGCGATTAGGTGCGCGGAAGGAACCTCAAGATGTGTATATCTCGGTGCGGAGAGCCGCTTTTATCTAGATGAATGACACGTGACGTGACGTGATGGAGCAGGAGTTAGGACTCATTTTTTCGGTATCTCTCCTCTAACAAAATGTTATTTGAAGAGTCTGCTGAGGTAGAACGGATCAAGGGAAGACAAAAGTTATTAAGCCAACGTTGTTAGATCAGACTCTATATAGACTCTTCAGCAAGAGAAAGAAAACAATTTACACTCAAACCAGGAGAAAGAGAAAGAAAGAAGCAGAGTGCTAGATAAAAACAAAAACAACGCGTAGTTTAAATGAGACGATTTTATGCTCGATTAGGAAATGATCAACAGAACTAATAAAAAAAATATTTTTCAAAAGTTAACCGTCAGCTCAATCGCGCTGAAACATATCCGAATGCCATCGAACTGACCACCGTTTGGTAGTTCCCGGGCGGCTGAGTGGCTGTGTGTCGATTAGCACGTTGACTCCATTGTTTGCTCCATTTGACAGAGCGCTTTTTGGCGTTCATCTTGGGTGCTTCCTGTCACGCTTTGCTCGCGAAGACGCGCAAAATGCGCTGACTCTCTCAAATAAAAATGCTCGTCGGAACTGTTGAACATGTTTGAGAGACGGTTCGGGTCTTCGGCGGCGTCTGGTGTTTTTGTTTCTCCAACATTCGAAACTTAATAACTATGTGTCAAAAGCTTAATTCGTTTCATTTGCGAACTTCTTGGATTATTGGGGAGGAGAAGGCAAAAAGTTAAATAAATAAATCGGACGACACGGACAATACTTTAGCAGAGGCAGGAAATGATTCCGCGTTGCTGCTGCTGCTCATCAGCATTATAAATTGATAATTTTTTTCCCACTATTTTGGCACAACCATTGGAGCTGTGGAAGGGGTTAATTGAGTGGTTGGATTGAAACTGTTGGTTCATTCGAATCATGTCCATCATAGAATATTGTATTTGGAAACATTTTAATTATGAGGTAGTTTATGACAACAACAAAAAAGCGTTCCTGTTGCTTCGTGTACAAGTTTATTGTTCGATTAATTGATTTCGTATGCGTATTTTCGGAAATGTAAAGTCATAAATATGGAAAAAATATGTATTAAATAAACAGTTAAAAAACTTATACAAAGTCAAGGTTCTGATTTTGAATGTATTAGGTGGAAATTACGTTTGCTTTCGTTTCATGATCATTAACATTTTCATTTCTTCCGATTTCAGAGCTCATATTTCGTGTCTGCAATTCGTAGCAGGTTTTAAAAAGAATAATTTCGATTTACGAAAAAATATTCGATATTTTTGAGAGATGAGAAACAGCTTTCTCCTGTGTTCGAAAAATCAAATGGAATCTAATTGCGCAATCTGGAATCTGGAATCCGAATGTGGATCTGAAGACGGAATTCTCATCACGAATCCGTACTTGAAAAAATTGTGATTTGGAATTTGGACACTGGTCCGATGATTTTTCGTTTTTCAAAAAAACTCAAATTTTAACGTTTTTGACATCATTAAATGAAGTTCAGTTCAGATAATGTCCACGTGGACACGTTAAACGAAAGTTTTTTGAAAGCACATTCAGATCTGTTTTCTAAAATGAATGAAACCTGTTCTGCAGTTTTAAGAATGTTTAAACATTTCGCCTATTTTGAGTGCTCCATATTTATCCATGAAATGGTTATTTCGAATATTTTTCCATATCAGCGAACTTCTCCGCTCAAATATGTATTCTAAATGAAACCCACATAAACGGTGAGCGATCAAGTTTCCATTGGAAGTAGAGGAGCATTGTTTTCAACTTATAAGCTACGTCATTTGAGGAGCATAAACCAAACTCTAGGACCTAGTGTTCTATTTTTTTTATATATAAATCGTTTATTTTTACAGGCTCAGTTACATTAGCTTAAAGGAGCCGAATTCTTAAATATATGTTTTAAAACTATACATAAATAATTTTCCTAACACTATGGTTAGTAAGGTGGAAAACCGATTACTCGCGGTTTACTCGAGTTTAGAGGGTGACATATTCTTTCAGGAAAGGGATGGGATATAAGGGAATTGTTACAATGTTGATGATCACACTCGATTCTTAAATCTATTCGTACATCTATTGTATATTTACATTTCAACTTATTTTGCTGTTTATACCAAGGGGGCCAATCGCTCGCAATGGATGAAAAGGAGGGTATAAGGACATAGGTACAATCACACACGATGATCGATAGCTTTAAGGAAAACATATATTTGGGTCATGTAATCAAGGTCTAACCGAGCCAACACATCTCTCACCGGCACATTGGGCTGTCTTCCTCGGGCCCGAAGGGAGTTTTCTAAATTCGATCTGGCGACAAGATACACCTCGCACGACCAAACAACATGCTCGATGTCGTGATAACCTTGACCACAGACGCAGAGATTGTTGCTGGCAAGATTGAAACGAAAGAGAAGCGCATCTAACGAACAGTGATTGGACATGAGTCGGGAGAAGGTGCGAATAAAGTCCCGACTCAAGTCCAGACTTTTGAACCACGGTTTGAGGCTAACCTTAGGGATAATCGAGTGAAACCACCGGCCCAATTCATCTTCGTTCCATTTGCGTTGCCAGTTAGCGATGGTATTTTTGCGGACTAAAGAATAAAATTCATTGAAAGCGATTTGACGCTGATAAATATCGCCTTCAATTGCACCTACCTTTGCCAATGAGTCAGCCCTCTCGTTACCCGGAATTGAGCAATGTGAAGGGACCCAGACAAAGGTAATGACATAACAGCGTCTGGATAAAGCACTCAAAATTTCTCGTATTCTCTCAAGGAAGTACGGCGAGTGCTTTTCCGGCCTCACTGAACGGATAGCTTCGACAGAGCTCAGACTATCCGTTACAATGTAATAGTGTTCAACAGGTCGTGAGGCGACGCTGTCCAGCGCCCAATGTATTGCTGCCAATTCAGCAATATACACAGAGCAAGGATTCTGAAGACTGTGGGAGGTGCTAAAAATTTCGTTGAACACTCCAAATCCTGTGGACTCATTCATAGAGGACCCATCAGTAAAGTACATATTATCACAATTGATACCCCCATACTTTGAATCGAAGATCGTTGGAGCGATCCTCGATCGTTGATAATCTGAATATCCATGGATATCCTGCTTCATGGACAGATCAAAATGCACAGAGGAATTGATGTAGTCAGGAAAACAAACACGGTTGGGAATATACGAAGAAGGATCAACCTGCATGGAGATGAATTCATGATATGAACTCATGAATCCGGAGTGAAAATTTAGCTCGATCAGCTGCTCAAAATTTCCGATCACCAATGGGTTCATAACCTTACACCGGATGAAGAACCGAAGAGATAATAAATTGAAGCGATCTTTTAGTGGGAGTACGCCTGCCAAAACCTCGAGGCTCATGGTATGCGTTGAGGGCATACATCCCAACGCAATACGGAGACAAAGATACTGAATTCGCTCGAGTTTAATGATGTGTGTTTTGGCAGCTGATTGAAAACAGAAACTGCCATACTCCATCACTGAGAGAATAGTTGTTCGATACAACATTATAAGATCTTTGGGATGGGCTCCCCACCAGGTGCCGGTAATTGTACGGAGAAAGTTTATTCTTTGTTGACATTTTTTACTCAGATACCTAATATGGGCCCCCCAAGTACATTTGGAGTCGAACCAGACCCCAAGATACTTGAATGACATAGCATGAGTGATCGGTTTACCCAAAAGTTGAAGCTTTGGTTTTGCTGGTCTATGCTTCCTAGAAAAAACCACCATCTCTGTTTTCTCCGTGGAGAATTCGATCCCTAGACCAATGGCCCAGTTTGAAAAATTGTGCAAAGTATCTTGTAAGGGTCCTTACAGGTCGAATTCGTTTGATCCTACGACAGACACCACTCCATCATCTGCAAGTTGTCTTAGGCTGCAATTTTGTGTAAGGCAATTGTCGATGTCGCTTACATAGAAGTTGTACAAAAGGGGGCTTAAACATGAGCCCTGGGGGAGTCCCATGTAGGAGACCCGACTTACTGTCGAATCCCCGTGAGAAAAATTCAAATGTTTCTCACAAAGCAAGTTATATAACATATTATTCAATAGAGGCGGCAGACCCCGAGAGTGTAATTTGTCTGACAGGACCTCTATTGAAACAGAATCAAATTTGAATTTCTGAAGAAAGCTACGCAAGACAATCATTCGTCCCCTTGCCCCTGCGGAACCCATATTGTGTATCTGAGAGTAGGCCATTCGTTTCAACCCATCGATCAAGGTGAAACAAGATCATTTTCTCCAACAATTTCCGTATACAAGACAGCATTGCTATTGGGCGGTACGAATTGAAGTCTGACGCGGGTTTTCCGGGTTTTTGAATAGCTATAACTCGTACTTGTCTCCAATCATCCGGAACAACATTATGCTCCAGAAACTTATTGAATAAATTCAACAAGCGATGTTTGGCCACATCGGGGAGGTTTTTCAACAAGTTGAACTTAATTCTATCCGATCCTGGAGCCGAATTGTTACTTGAAAGGAGAGCAAGAGAGAATTCTACCATCGAAAACTCGGAATCAAGATCGCACCTATCTTGTGGTATATCTCGAACAATTCTTTGCACGGGAGCGAAATCGGGACAAACCTTTCGCGCAAAATTAAAAATCCATCGATGTGAATGTTCCTCGCTTTCATTCGATGAAGAGCGATTTCTCATGTTTCGAGCCACTTTCCATAATTTTTTCATTGACGTTTCTCGTGACAAACCTCCCACGAAATTTCGCCAATAAGCACGTTTTTTACCTTTGATCAAGTTTTTAAATTGATTTTCAAGGTCTAAATACGTTTGAAAATTGTCAATGGTTCCTCGTTTCCGAAAAGCTTTAAATGCATTCGATTTTTCTACATAAAGCTTTGAACATTGGCTATCCCACCATGGAATGGGAGGCCTTCGGTGAATGGTGGAACCTGGGATGGGTTTCGTTTGAGCGCGAACCGCGCTGTCATGGATCAAACGAGAAAGGAAGTTATACTCCTCCAATGGAGGTAAACCATCTCTGGAATTGATGGCTAGAGTAATCGCGTCCGCATATTTTTTCCAGTCAATGTGTCTTGTGAGGTCATATGCCATGATTATAGATTCAGAAGAATTCGACCCAATGGTGATGGAAATTTTGATTGGCAAGTGGTCACTACTGTTGGGATCCTGGATTACATTCCACTTGCAATCTAACGATAGTGAATTCGAGCAAAGCGAGAGGTCAAGAGCACTTGGGTTAGCAGGAGGTTTAGGTATACGTGTTGTTTCCCCAGTGTTCAAAACGGTCATATTGAAGCTGTTACAAAGGTCATATATCAACAATGAACGATTGTCGTCGTACTGTTCCCCCCAGGCAGTTCCGTGAGAGTTGAAGTCTCCCAAGATCAATCGTGGCTCAGGAAGGAGTGAGCACATGTCAATAAGTTGCTTGCGGCTAACTGTAGCTCTCGGAAGCAAATACAAGCTGACAATACAGAGGTCTTTGCCTCTGATGTTTGCATGACAAGCAACAGCTTCGATCCCTCCAATGGGTGGAAGGTCAATTCGAAAAAATGAGTGGCACTTATTGATCCCCAATAGCACCCCTCCGAATCTGTCATCACGGTCCAAGCGTATAATATTAAAATCGTGGAAAAAGAGATCATCTCGCAAAGAAAGCCAAGTTTCGGACAGAGCAAAAACATCACAATTCAAGTTATGAATTAAAAATTTGAATGTATCCAATTTAGGGATAAGACTACGACAATTCCACTGTAAAACAGTGATATCTCCGACCTCTCTATTTGAATTAGACATCAAGAGAGATAATCATTGCAAGGAGGGGCCATGTTTGCATCAATTGCTGCAAAATTGTCTTTAATACTGGAAGCATTGAGATGACAATGGTTCAGAATGGAATCGAAAACATTAAAACACGTGAAGATTTGATCCACAAGGTCAGTCAACTTTATAAATCCCGATTGGGAAGTTGAGCTGGACGCAAAAAAAGGGACATTTGGGGTTTTTGATGTCCCCTCGAGTGCTGGGTCGTTCGAAGGTGAACTATTCCCACGGAAGCCAGGAGGATCCTGATTTTGCTTGTCCGCTGCACTCGATATTTTAGGCAAGCTAACATGGGGTACCACCGATGGGACTTGTCGTTGAACTTTGGGAGTGGACACATTTTTGCGCCGGGAATTCCCTTTGAAAATAAACGGTGTGCCCTCGTTAGCTGTATCCGCTTCCAATTCGTCAACTGGCAGTGAAGCAAAGACATTGTTTGTTGGTAATGGTTGTTGTTGAGCCAGTGGGGAAGCGCCCTTTAAAATATCCGCGAAAGTGCGTTTCGAGCGTTCCTTCAAAGAGCGCTTTTGTTTATCCCAGCGACTCTTGTAAGTTTCACAAGCTGAGAGCACGTGTGGGGATCCCCCGCAATATGGACACTTATGCTCAGTCGCACTGCAGGATTTCCCCTCATGTTGCTCTCCGCAAGTGGCACAGCGCTCCTTGTTGGCGCAATAAGCTGCTGTATGACCAACTGACTTGCATTTGTTGCAAGTCATGGGCTTTGGCACGAAGAGTCGCACCGGCAGCCTCAATTTGTCCACCATAACGTAGTCAGGGAGGGCGGCACCAGCAAAAGTGACTCGAAACGAGTCGTACGGCGTAAATTTCTTTTCTACTCCTTCCTGGGTAACGTTTCCAAGTTGGCGACATTCCAAGATTTTGACTTCCATCGAAGGAAGCCTCTTGAACCTGCCAACTCCCATACTTTCAGACCCGTTTCAGATATAACGCCCCCAATTTCTACGTTATGGGAGGGAATAAAAACTCGATATTCGAGGATGAAATGCTTATCAGCAACAATATCGTTCGCGTCCTTTCGGTTAGTCACGACAACTCGCAGTTTGTTCGGTCTTACTTTGCAAATTTCGGAAACAGAGGTGTATCTTTTCAGATCTGTCATAATCTGTACGACCCTCAAGGCTTTACCATTAGGTTTGGGCCGGAAAAAAAACAACCCAAGGACCAGCGCCAGGCGCATCGTCCGGATAAACCCTGACACGGGGAGCGGAAACAATAGGAGAGGAATTCGAGGACAAGGTTTGAGTGGGGACAGTAACATCAGAGGGGGGAAGGGATGTCGATGATTGGGTGGAAGTATTGGAGGAATCAGGGGAAAGGTTTGCAATCTTTTTTTTGGGGGGGGGCTTGGTAGTGTGTGTTGACTCGTCCCCAGAAGAAGAATCTTCGGGCATAGGAGTCCGTTTAAGGAACTTACTACACCCTGCTTGAGCAAGCGAGGGGGAGTCTGAAATGTCCATGTCTAGACCCCACCCTCCTCCATTCTTAGAACGAACGATTATTACCTTTACAATTTTTTTTATTTATCTCACTTGTTAAAAAAAAATTAAAAGAAAACTTCAATAAAATAAAAATAATTACATAAATTAGTTGTTCCGATTTGCGCTCTGTTACCCTATTAAGGGAGACACAAAAGCCACGCGCTACGGAGACAACACAATAGCAGACGAATAACGTTATTGTTGTACTCAACTGAGCGTCAACCACGTTTTGACGGTGCCATTATGGTTATCCACTACAGATGCCGATCCAGACCACTGCAGAGGCGCTGCTTCCTCGGTTCTGGCTGCTTTGGGCACTTTGGGCACTAATTCACCACAGAACACACGAGAAAAAAAAAACCAACTCGTTGGGGAGAAGAGAAAAAAAAAAACTTCGAGAACAATGCTTGAGGAGGGGGGTCTCCGTAGCCACATTGGTTGCGCGTTCGCTTAGTAAGCGATCGATCGTGAGTTCAAAACTCAGGACCCTCATTGACCATCTTTGTGTTGTTACAGAAGAATAGCTACGTCCACGCAACAATCATCAGCGATGGAGATCGATCCACGGTCGAAATAAGATCGATTCATCCATACAACTGCTCTGCTCTGCAAGACACATCGGGCTGCTGTTCTATAAATAACTCAAAAATGATCAATCAACTGTCTCTGCTGTCCGGTGGTCCAACTGGATAATGGAAGAACAGACAGAATACTCTTACGCCTAAATGGCTACTGTGTGAATGTACCATATGTAATGGTATAGAAGGAATACTGGCGAACGGCAACTGTGTAATGTGCTAATTATAGATATGATAACCATGTGACATGTACACGATTAAAATTCGGCTCTGTTACAGCTGAAATGCTAATGAGCCTTAAATAAATAAATGGGATAAAAAAAAAAATGCTTGAGGAGTGATGAATAGCACATCCAGCTCCATCAAGTTGTTAGCGAGGAATGACCTAGTGTTCTAGGCCCAAGTCTACGGAGAGTAAATTTGACATGGCGACCTGCTGATACATTTTTATCTGCAGAGTATATGTGGGCTGTTGATAACATGATGACCGGAATATTTGGAGGATTATCTAAATAATTTGGGAAGCACTTAGGGAAACGAGTGCTATCCAAATCTCTATAACTGCACTTGTGTAATAGAAGAACCAGATTCAGTCCACCTTTTTCTGAGTACCCTTGTTCCCGAATATTTCCCGAATTTAGCGACGTTATCTTTAATACAGCTGAGTTAAGCATGCTCAGCACCGGAGAGCGGTTTTTTTGCGGATCACTTTGTCCTACCGAACGAAAGATTGGGATGTTACAAGTGAGTTTTCCGTTAATTAGTACATGTTATAACAACATCCGTGTTTTTTTTTCTCAAGAGGCTTTGAATCCGGGATTAGATTACCTATTTTGCACCACACCCGAGAGGAAACTGCTATCAATTAGATCAATGGCATAGTGGAAACCACAAGCGATAAGTTTTCCTATATTTGAAATTGAACTTGACAATTCCACGTTTTATGGAATTAACCGCATCGAAAATATTTTTGCTTCAAATTTGAGCATTTTGGCCACCAAAATATTGTTTTATTCGTTCTAATTTTCGCTTCATTATCTGAACTTGTGTCTCGCTGTCAAAGTTCAGTAAAGAAGTATGCCGAAATCCATTGGTTGTTTCTCCATTGGAATGCTTTCGACACATTTTTCTTAATAGTATCTTGATTAGCTTAATTCAAAATAACATTCAATTGTGCTAAATCATTTCAGAAGTCTTCAGAAAAACTATGTTCGATAGACACTTGTTTCTCGGAGATTTTCTGCAGGCGAATGATTCTATAGCCAAATAAGTTTCGTTGGATGTTATTTCATGCGTCATTTGAATATAGTTTATTGATTCAGCTGTGATTTTACGATTACAAAAAAAGTTTTTGCTAGATTGTGCAGTTCTACTGCCGTACCGTTTTAACCATTAGAAAAGCAGATATGCATTTGTCGTTGGTTTTCTCGAATGTTCTCGAAAAGCGATTTTGAAGGAGTAATATTTTGGGCATAATACCAGTTATCATATTGGAATCGTTACATAAATGATTAAATAGATTTCCATGCACATCAGAACAAATGGGATGAAGAATGAATTTTTGTTTTAGTAAACTTCAACCCGCCATTTCATACAGTTGCCATAACCGAGTTTTTCCTGCAGCCAACGATTTCACATATTTTCAAACTCTAAGATATATTGGTAGGAAGAGGTGCAATCAATCGAAGAATAGAAAACAACCGCAACTACTAATAAAGCCTATACGCATTTTTTTCTTTTCAAAAAAGGATTTAGGATTATGATCCGAATAAAACGATTTCAATGTTGCAGGCTCCGGAAGTGAAGCAGTTTGCGTTGCAGCGAAAGAAAGATGCGCTGCCTGAGTCAAGAATTGTCTGGTGTAATTGTGCCTCGCGAGCACTCCGAGAGAAATCTGGATATTCAATGCAGAATGGTCGCTAGGAATTTGTTATCAAAACAAATTTTCAATGGTGGAGGCGATCTGGCGTAGTGATAACATCCATGCCTCTCACGCTAAAGGTCACGAGTTCAATTCTCACTCCCGACATTCTTCCAAAAATGGAAGTAAAAAGTGACGAACCAGCCAATTGAGTTGAAAATCACTCTAATACAGATAAAAAAAAAAAAATTTCAATGCGAAAAAAACCAAAACAAAGGACATCTTTTTTTTTCTTCAATTGTTTTTTTATCATTATTAAAACACAAAAAATAAGACTGATTTAAAATCGAATATAGACACAATGCAATTATTTCTTTTTTTCCAATTAAAATATATGGAAGAATGTTCACGTGGACAACATGGGAGGGGTATAGTCAATGTCCACGCTTGTCCACGGAGGGGGAGGGGGAGTCCAAAATGGTGCTTTTTCTGTCCACGTGGTATGTGGACAGCCCCTAAGCAACCAAACCGGACATTGAAGCAGAATGTAGTAGCCAAAGGACGTGCCCGGAAGTTATACAACAAGGTTCTAACGAAGTACGACGAATGCATCCTCATGGATGACGAAACGTACGTGAAGATGGATTTTGTGCAGCTTCCAGGCCAAAAATTTTATAAAACTACTGGTCGGGGTGATGTCCCCGGCAAGTTTAAATTCTTTTTTGCCGATAAGTTTGCAAGAAAGTGTTTGATCTGGCAAGGTATTTGCAGCTGCGGACGAAAAACCCCGGTTTTTGTCACAAACAAGACCATGGACTCCAAAATGCACAAGAAGGAGTGCCTGAGAAAACGTATTCTTCCGTACATTAGATCTCACAAAGGACCAGTAAAGTTTTGGCCAGATTTGGCAAGCTGCCACTACAGCAAAGAGGTACTACAGTGGTATCGAGACAACGGGGTGGATTTTGTAGAAACGGACGTCAACCCACCCAACTGCCCTCAATTCCGCCCTATCGAAAAATATTGGGCAATTGTCAAGCAGAAGATGAAGAAGAATGGTAGGACGACTCGGGATGCAACAGAGATGAAGAGATGGTGGAACAAAATGGCCGCTAAAGTCAGCGAAGAAGGTGTCCAAACTTTGATGAGTGATATTCGCCGAAAAGTCCGAGATTTCATCAAAACCACATCGGAATATTTTTTTTGTCATTTTTCGTTTAAAGTGCAATAAAAGACCCATATTTTGAGTACATAACATTTTTATTTCGTTCACATAGCTCCGAGATAGACCCGTTTCAATGCGTCCAGATTTAAGATGAACTATGCTTTACAGACATACATTATGGGACATGATCGAGAGGGTGGACTGAGAGGCTGGATGTTGGAAAGGGCCAATGATGAGGCTGGGAAAAGGAACCTTGCCTAGTTATTTTCCACTGTGACCAGCAAGAAACCAACACCTGAATAGAAATCTAAGAAATGGGTCCCAACCACGCCGAGGAAACATGAACTGAGAAATTGCGCTGTACAATCCGTACTTACTCTTGGGGAAATGCATACCGAGTCACGATGAAGAAAATCACAGATCTTACAAAACCACTCAATCTTTCTCCAAAGTATGATTCAACGATCTGATCAACTACACCTTACGGTGGCCATGTAGACGGAGATGATAAGTTTCTGGTGTCCACCGAGGCTTGATAAGAGCTTTAAGAGACATAAAGCTCACGGTCCCGATGGATTCCCCGATGTGACTTTGAAAGCGGAAGACCAGGTGTGACCTGACATATTCAGGGTGACATTGGAATGGTGTCTGAGTGAAGAGTACTTCCCAGACCAACGGAAAAGACAGGAACTGATACTACTCCCGAAAACAGGTTACCCACCAGGAGAACCGTTATCTTATAGGCCAACAGGTCAGGTGGACACACTATTCAGCCGACAATCGAACAGAGAGTGGCCGAGGATTGCCGAACAGACAGTTCGAATTTCGGAGGAGTAAATCGACACTTGACGCTATCATCTCTAAAGACGCGTCCACATTACGCCAATCGGCTTTGGCCGCCCAGTAAAGCCGAAAAGGTGTGGACGTGTAGAATCGATCGGCATCATTCGGCATAATGTGGACAGCCGCAAAAACCACTCAACAGAAAAAAAATCTTCTTCATGTTCTTCTTCTTCTTGTTTTATAATGACATTAAACTTTTGCGGTTCATTCGTCTCTAGCCTTGAGAAAGTTCCTTGGAAACAACTCAATCCAAACTTCCTCTCTTCTTCTTCTTCTTCAATGGCACTAACGTTCCTAGAGGAACTTCGCCGTCTCAACGTAGTATTACTTGCGTCTTTTGTACTTAGTTGAAATTTCTATGCCAAATAACACGCCTTGAATGCATTCTGAGTGGCAAGCTCTAGAATACGCGTGATCACAGTGCAAGTCGGAGGAAATTTCTTTGACGAAAAATTCCCCCGACCAGAACGGGAATCGAACCCGAACACCTGGCATGTTAGTTATGACGCTAACCACTCGGCCAAGGGAGCACTAACTTCCTCTCCACCTGCCTTGAAAAAGACACTTCATTGTCGTTCGACGCAAACCATGCCCGCTGTCAACAACGTCCTTGATAAAATCCACGAATGCTACCTCCTTTTATACCAATCAAACGTGCGATGCAATATTTGGCTTGTTTTTGAACGGAATGTACAGAGAATAAGAGGCGAATGAACTGCAAAGTTTTAAACCTCTCAGAAACAAAAAATTATAGGAAGTTGTGTCCAAGACACGACCACATTGTTGACATAGAACTACGCTGTTATTTTGTTCAAGCCGCGTGTTAATATTTTCGGATATTATTTTAGAATACTGCGACATTTTAGAAATAACTGTTTGGTAGAATTATTTGGTCGCCCTGAAATGGTTTTTTTTATTGTTGAATCAGTTCTTGAATGGCGTTAACGTTCCCTGTCAAACTCTTACCGACCCAACGTCAAACAAGCGTTCAACATAGCATTCATACATAGCCATACATTGGTGGCTTAAGGCAGTATTCTATTCTAGAAAGTTGAAAAAAATCATTTTTTGACGTAGGACTACGTCTTTCATTTCTATACCGGGGTGTAAAATCAAAGTTTCGAAAACGAAAGCGTTACGCCGAAGACCGAGATTTTGAGTGTTAATAGCTCCTAAACAACTGAACGAAATGGTATGATAAACACTTCATTCGAAAGATAAAATGTCTACGCGTTCTATACTTGTTACTTTCTGATCCAAAAACTTGTTTCAATAGTCTTAAATTTGCTTTCAAAACAGGCTATTGAAATCACCAATCGGTATATAAGCGAGCGCCGCTCGGAAATCCACTCAGTTCTAATTGAACAGCGATTGGAGCATGTTGTCGCTGTTGTGGTGAAGCTCTTCATTTATCATGAAAGCGCGGATGAACGGTGTCACCAAGAGCCTGTTTGTGCACCTTAGGCCAGAAGGGAATCCATCAGGAGGAGAGTGATGCTACAAACGGTTCCCCGGGAAGATCTCGAAGCAGCCGCTACACACACACACATACACGCACGGAATTCTTTCCGTTTGGATCGAGAAAGATCCGGAAAATAATCTGCCAGTTCCTCTAGGAATTTAGAAATACATTCATGTGAAAGAGTTTATTTGAATGTTTTCTATCCATGTAACACTGTGACCAAATATGTTTCAATCAAGTGCTATTAACAGATTGTTATCGAGTTAGCATTAACCACTGGTGGGCTTCCAGTATCGAGGAAAATGTGGAAATATCTAATCGTTACTGAAAATAATCTGCCAGTTCCTCTGGAAATTTAAAATTACATTCATATGAAGAGTTTATTTTAATGTTTTCTATCCATGTAACACTGTGACCAAATACATTTGGTTTTGTGATTTTTCAATCAATCGCAATTAAAAGGATAGCTTCTGAAGATTATTCTTCCCCATCAGTAGGATATTTCCGTATCCAATATTGCATGCATAAAACCTTGTGCCTCCAACGTAACGCTCTCGTTTTCGAAGTTCTCCAAATATTCATTCATTCAGAATGAATTCAGATTCAACTTCATACAAATGATCTCTAAATCAACGATAGTCCTACGTCACCCTTGCGGTTATACCATAGATATAACCCACTTCCTGTTTTTTCCTTCATATTTCTGTAGTTTAGGCATTCAAGAATATACTCTATAAAGGACTCAGGATTTTCACTATTATTTACCGAGTTAGACCATTTTAGTGATGAGGTATCTAATCCACTACAGCCATAACAATTAACTTCAAACGCGTTTTTCTCGAAAATAGTTTCAAACTGGCGTACACGATATCTCAAGTTCTACTGAACCGATTCCTGTCGAATTCATATGGATACAATCTGCAGTCATCTCTCTATCGCATGAACCTCTAAAAAAATTATGTTTTTTAAATTTCAAAATTTAAAAAAAAACGGGAAACGTAAGAAAAAACCTTTTAAACCGCTTTTTGATTTTAAAACGGTCGCCATTCTGTCAAAAAAGATGTGTTTGACTTGTCCGAGGTTCATGCCATAGCGACATCTTTACTGATTCAGAATCGGTTCGATTTTTATGGTTCAGATAACCAGTAGGGCTGGAATCGTGTACGCCATGGCACATCTTTTTTTTTGAACCCTCTCACTTCATCAGCTCATAACTATTCTAGTTATGAATATATATTCTTCGTTTAATTTTGGTTTAGAAAGATAGATGAACAAACAATGATAAAATGGATGGTAAAAATATTCTTTGTTTTATTTTTACGGAACTCGAAAAAACGTCCGAAATTCGTGTCTCTACACTGGAATACCCCCTTAAAGCGGCTATGAATATGAACAATTCTCAACATTTTGCGATATTCTCAAAAGTAACGCTTCTGTTAATGTTACTGGCCTCGAAAAAAGGTAGGGGAACCGCAAAAAAAAAAAAAAAAAAAATTGAACAAATTTTTCACGTCAAGTATGGAGGAAATCCACAATGGTATTGTGCCTCCTACAAATCGACTAAATCTTGCTTTTCCTAGTTTGTCTTCACAATGGAGATGCTTTAGAACCATCAGTATGGAAACACTGAGGAAGGTTGTGATGGATTTAAGAAACTGTGCGGGTGTTGACGATATCAATAAAACGGTATTAGTAGATGCATTTGATTTAATCAAAGAGAATCTACTATATATAGTAAATGAGTCGATGATTCGAGGTGAATGCCCACATAGTTGGAAGAAATCCGTTGTCATACCGATTCCAAAAAATCCGAAATCGACCAAACCAGAAGACCGTAGACCAGTTAATATATTACCAATGTACGAAAAAATCCTAGAAATCGTTGTCAAAGATCAACTTCTGGAACATATAACGGAAAATTAAATACTGGTAGATGAACAGTCTGGATTTAGGAAAAACCACTCTTGTGAAACGGCTCTTAATTTGTTGCTTCTAAAATGGAAACAGGCTATAGAGGAGAAGAAAGTTATTTTGACGGTATTTATTGATTTGAAAAGGGCCTTCGAGACAGTAGACCGGTGTAAATTGATAAAGCTACTTTCCAGTTATTATGTAACTGGACCTGTATTGACGTGGTTTGAAAGCTACTTAAGCGGGCGAACACAAATCACTATTTATAGGGACAGTAAATCATCGGCGGGATCAGTGAATCTGGGTGTGCCTCAAGGAAGTGTTCTGGGGCCGTTACTTTTCTTGCTTTATATCAATGACATCAAACAGGTGTTAAATAACAGCGACGTGAATTTGTTCGCTGACGACACAGCGATATTTGTTGTGGCAGATACATTGCAAGACTGTTACAGAAAAATGAATCTTGAACTACAAAACTTAGATGACTGGTTAAAATGGAAAAAAATTAAATTAAATATAAGTAAAACGAAATACATGGTAGTATCGACACGCAGTCTTGATAGTGGCATTCTAAGTATAAGTATAGATGGGCAACCCGTAGAAAGAGTATCATCAATCAAATATCTTGGCGTTATTCTAGACGAAACGCTGCTTTTTGAAGAGAACATTAATTATACTATAAAGAAGGCAGCTCAAAAATATGGAGTGCTTTGTAGAATAAATCGTTTCTTGACTTTTGAAAGCAAAATAACGATCTACAAAGCGCTGATCGCTCCACATTTTGATTATTGTGCATCTGTACTATTTCTTGCAAATAAGAGACAGA
Source organism: Toxorhynchites rutilus septentrionalis (assembly GCF_029784135.1). Classification (NCBI taxonomy): domain Eukaryota; kingdom Metazoa; phylum Arthropoda; class Insecta; order Diptera; family Culicidae; genus Toxorhynchites; species Toxorhynchites rutilus. The sequence continues at coordinate 187,767,099 of NC_073744.1, read as the reverse complement.
TGCAAAGAATGCAAATTTTGCAAAACAAGGCTATGCGCCTGATATTGAGATGTGATCGACGAACTCCGCGGAGATTCATGCTAGAATGCCTACAATGGATGTCAGTCAGTCAGCGTATTAAATATTGCACGCTCACGTTTATATACAAAATGACTAATAATATGACGCCGAATTACCTACGAAACACTATAATGTATGGAAGAGACATGCATCGATATAATACAAGACAAGCAAGCGACCTCAGAACCATGAACTTCCGAATGTCGTGTACCCAAAATTCAATTTTTATAAGGGATATCGACTGTATAATACCTTACCCAATGAGGCAAAGACAGCAACAAGCCTTCGAATGTTTCGTAGTATTTGTAAAGAGTTTTTGAAGCATGATTTAAATGTTTGACCTGGGGTGTAATCAATGTTAGTATGTAAGATGACGAAGCTATAACGGATTATTTTTTTTTTGTGCTTTTGTATTTTTTATCATTAGACTATGGTGATGGTGGTATTTTATTTGTTTGTACTCGTTTTTAATTTATTTATTAATTTTTTATACATTTCGAGTAGTCTACAACAGTTTGAGCATCGTGCACGTGAAACGGCATAGAGAAGCTTAACATTGAGCATTGGCTAAAAAATTTGGTTCTGTTTTTAATAAAATCATATTCTAAGGGATTGAAAGTGGAAATTGCGAACAAGCTAGGGATAGCTCAACCGGAATTCTTGTAAATTTATCTTTTTTACAGATGATTGACGAGATCTTTCTGTGTTGTGGCAGATCTCATTGCAGATTCTGATTGAAGCAATTATACCCCAGTTTGAATGAAGGGCCTGAAGTATCGGCTGGAATTAGGCTTAGGTTTGCTCAGCTGTCTGGTCTCGAAAACGATTAACAGATCGTTGTCGGGTATCCAGTAAAGCGGGATTTCCTTTGTAAATTCAAAGCTGGTACGGATATAGGTATTAGGTTCGATTCCTGATCGGTCAAGGGTCTTCCCGGATTGGAAATTCTCTTGACATGCCTTGGAATATCTAGCGTTCATATAATGCCTTTACTTGCTCTTTCGAGTGACAATCTATGTCTATGCTCTTAACTAATATACTAGTTTATATACTAGTTTTGTATTATAAAAGAAATCCATATATATATATATATATATATATATATATATATATATATAGTTATCAAAGAAAATTCGTCCAGCTCAAATCGTTGTAGGAAAATAAAGTGGGACCGTCATCATTATTATATAATGAATAGAGTACTGTTTTAGGTGTAGGTGCATGTGTGTGTGTTTTTTTTATCTTTAGACTATGATGATGATGGTATGTTGTTTTTATTTATTTTTTTCTTCAATTTTTAATAATTTTAGTTATTAGATTAGTTTAAAAATAATTGTGAAGTCTACAAGAGTTTGAGCATCGCGCGCGTGAACCGGCATAGTAAAATTTGAAATTGAACATTGGCAAAAGTGATTTTTTTTCTTTGTTTTTGTTTTGTTTAATAAGATCGATCCATTCCAAGGGCTTGAAAGTGGAAACTGAAAAGAAGCTAGGGATAGCTCAACCGGAATACTTGTAAATTTATCCTTTTGACAGATGATTGACGAGATCTTTCTGTGTTGTGGCAGATCTCATTGCAGATTCAGATTGACGCGATTATACCCCAGGTTGAATGAAGGGCCTGAAGTATCGGCTGGAATTAGGCTTAGGTTTGCTCAGCTGTCTGGTCTCGAAAACGATTAACAGATCGTTGTCGGGTATCCAGTAAAGCGGGATTTCCTTTGTAAATTCAAGGCTGGTACTGACATAGATATTAGGTTCAATTCCTGATCGTTCAAGGGTCTTCCCGGGTTGGAAATTCTCTTGACATGCCTTGGGAGAGTTACTGGGCCTGAAGTGTCGGCTAGAATTAGGCTCGGGGTTGCTCAGCTGTCTGGACTCGAAAGCGATCGCATTAGTAGATCGTTCTCGGGAATCTAGTAAAGCGGGAAATCCCTTGTAAATTCATGGCTAATGCTGATATAGGCATTGGGTTCGATTCCCGATCGGTCAAGTGTCTTCCCGGATTGGAAATTCTCTTGACATGCCATGGAATATTTAGCGTTCAGATAATGCCCTTATTTGTTCTTTTGATAAACAATCTATGGCAGTGGTACAACCGGACCGTTTTTTGTTTTTAACTTGCTTACTGGTTGATTTGATATTGCAAAGAAACTCCTCCATATAATTATCCACAAGATAACTCGTCCAGCTCAAACCTATGTAGGGGAAAGAGGTGGGACCATCATCATTATTATTTTTTTTTACCGCGGGTAATACGGACAGTGGGGGTAGTATGGACAGGTGGTTGATTTGCATAAGTACATTTTGAATTTCAGATTTCTGTCAATGAGAACACCTTCTACATGTGGAGGCGATCTGGCGTAGTGGTAACATCCAGGGATCACGAGTTCAATTCTCACTCCCGACATTCTTCGAAAAACGGAAGTAAAAGTGACGAACCATCCGAAATGTGTTGAAAATCACTATAATAAAGAAAGAAAAAAAAACCTTCTACATGTTATTCTATAATATTTAAGCCACCCTATCGCAATGAATACTGATCGAAAGAGGAAAAGGGAAACGAAAACCGAAAATCATACATGATTCCGCGTGTGGATGTAATTTTAGCTGCTTCGATATTAAGCATTTTGAGTGGTTTCATATCACAATTCAATTCGCTGATGGTTATATTTCGGTTTGTGTGTTAACAGAGAAGCGATATTAGGTATGTACGGAAAAGTAAATTCATTTTTAAGTGGAAAATTTAAATTATAGAAATAATTGTACTGGTGGGTTAAAACGGACTGTTGCCAGTGGGAGTGTGATAGACTGTGAAAAGTTTGTTTAATCTGTTCCTAAGGAATGCCCTGCGTCTATAAATGGAAATCAAATCGCCAAATGTGGATTTTTTAGAAGCTGACTGGAACCAAAAGCAAGCTAGTTCAAGGTCTGTCTGTTTATACTGCTGAAAAGCACGATATCACTTCTAGGTGGATTAATTCGATTTTTTCATCATTCAACGGACATTCGTGATGAGTTCAGACCTTGGTTGAATAATATTGTTCCTCTCACGATCGATAAACCTCTATGCTTCATATATTATAAACCTGTCCATATTATCGCCTATATGTCCATATTACCCTCATCGAAAAAAAAGTTGTACTTTTCGGTCTGTTTTAATTTCAGTAAAAGGCATTGAAAAACACTTTTTTGTAAAATATTTGGCCAATTAGGTAGAGAAACAGTATATTGAATTGCAAGAAGCTGCATCAAAGTTTTTGGAACCATGAGTTTCCAAAGATATAATTGAAGTTCTTCTTAACATGTCCGTTTTACCCCCACCTCCCCTACATTACTTTCTCATGCTCGAGATGAGCGCAACTGTTATCCTGGCAAGCGAGTCCCAATCACATACAAGATTCTAGAACGACATTTACTGTCTTGGTGACTAAATAAACGAAATAATTTCTGTCTGTTAATCTCAATAAGCTTGCATTGCTTCATTATGATCAAGATTAGCGCAAATGCCATCCTTGTTGAAGGCAGCTTTGTGATTGAAACGCGTACCCAAATAACTCACAAAATTCCAGCACGAAATTCACTACGGTTTACCTTGATATTCTTCAAATAATTATGTGGCGCACAACCTTCACGCCTGCTTCGCCTTAATGATAGTCTAGTTTGATGATCCCCCACACAATTGTGTAGTTCAGAACCTTAATGGAATGGCGTCAGTTCGATGTAGTGATTGCAATGCCAGAGACATCAGCGAGTAAGTAATTTGATAATTTCATCGCGTACACAGCTCAATCCGAAACGAAGACATGTGATGACTCAAAACAAGGAAGAGCAAGCGATGTTTACTGCTTCGTATCTAGAACGCTTATGCTCAAGGCAAATATTTCCCTTCGTTCATCTAGTTCTTTTCTTTGTTCGCGGAGACTTTAAATCATTCCCCTTCTTTGGTCGCCGATAAGTTGCTCGTTGGTGACGGCACGGGTAGGGAAGCTCACAAATGAGCAGAACAAATGTATGGGAAAATGCAAATGCTTCTAGTTTTCATCAATTCACACCATTTAGACATCAGGGGATTGTAATATTACATTAGAGAATTTTCGATTCGTTTGGTATGTAAATCATCAAAACCCGAGATGACGGAAGGCGTTCCGCAAAGGCTCCATCTTTGGTCCTACATTATGGAACGGAATATACAACGGAGTGTTGACACTGAAGTCGAAATCAATGGCTCAGCTGGCGTCATCCTACTAAGTGCCTATAGTGATTGGTGAAACATACGAGGAAGTCGCAATGCTACAGAGGCATTTGAATTCATGGAACTGGATGCAATACCCAGAGCTACAGATGGCAATCTGTAGCACCATAAAGGGTGTGTCACATCAAATTGCATCACGGAAAAACGCTGTAGAAATTCGCCCAGTAGACCGATCCTTTTGAAAATTTTAGACAGTAAAATAAAAACTATTAAACAACTTTTGGCATTTTCTTTTTATTCATACTTCGAGCTCAAGCCCGTATGCTCGCACCTTCCTCTTTACCCCGTTCATAAGGTTCTGTACAACGTCAGGTTGTAGTTTTTTTGAACAGAAATCCATTTTCTCTTGAAGTTCGCCTCCGATTTGACAACTTTTGGGCTCTTCCGGAGGGCCTGCTTCATAATCGCCCAATATTTCTCTATTGGGCGAAGCTCCGGCGCGTTGGGCGGGTTCATTTCCTTTGGCACGAAGGTGACCCCGTTGGCTTCGTACCACTCCAACACGTCCTTTGAATAGTGGCACGGAGCGAGATCCGGCCAGAAGATGGTCGGGCCCTCGTGCTGCTTCAATAGTGGTAGTAAGCGCTTCTGTAGGCACTCCTTAAGGTAAACCTGTCCGTTTACTGTGCCGGTCATCACGAAGGGCGCGCCGCTTTCCGCAAGAGCAGGTCGCTTGCCACACCATGTGCTTTTTGGCAAACTTGGATAGTTTCTGCTTGCGAATCTCCTCCGGAACGCTGAATTTGTCCTCTGCGGAGAAGAACAACAGGCCCGGCAGCTGACGAAAGTCCGCTTTGACGTAGGTTTCGTCGTCCATTACCAGGCAATGCGGCTTCGTCAGCATTTCGGTGTACAGCTTCCGGGCTCGCGTCTTCCCCACCATGTTTTGCCTTTCGTCGCGATTAGGAGCCTTCTGAACCTTGTATGTACGCAAGCCCTCCCGCTGCTTGGTCCGCTGGACGAATGAACTTGACAAATTCAGTTTATTGGCGACATCCCGGACCGAACTTCTCGGATCACGTCTAAACTGCTTAACTACGCGCTTGTGATCTTTTTCACTGACGGAGCATCCATTTTTGCCGTTCTTCACCTTCCGGTCGATTGTTAGGTTCTCGAAGTATTGTTTTAGTACTCTGCTGACCGTGGATTGGACGATTCCCAGCATCTTACCGATGTCCCGATGTGACAACTCCGGATTCTCGAAATGAGTGCGCAGGATTAATTCACGACGCTCTTTTTCGTTCGACGACATTTTTCCAAATTTACGAAAAATTTACAGTGAAGCATGGCCAACGTGATCTATACACTCTTATCTGATTATAAGCGAAAGCTGAAGATATAATTCCTAAAAATTAAATTTCTACAGCGTTTTTTCCGTGATGCAATTTGATGTGACACACCCTTTAATATCGAAATGGTGCTAACAAACAACTCCAGAAAGATGCAGCAAGCAATAAGTAAGACCTGAATCCGTACATGAAAACAATAACATGAAAGTGTGTTTCATACCCAATATTTATTGTTTCTTACCTCTTTTACCACCCCCAAACAAGCGTTGGCAAAAAGGATGCTTTTTAATGTTTTACAGGATCAAATGTCTCAAACTGAACGTCAGCTTGAAATTGTATCAAAAAAAAAGTCCAAACGATGTCAACGCTACAAATGCTACACCATTATGGGAGAATAGCACATTTTCTGTTTTTTCAAGCTCATGTATTGTAATAAATGGGGAAGCCAAAACATGTGCTAAAAATTTATTTTGGGTTTCCAATGCATACCGCATGATTCTTGTAAAACAACGATTGTTTTATTCTATTCGTTTCCCTGTTGGTTCAGAAATTATTTCATAATGAAACGAGATCATAAATAAGATTATGAATAATTCTTTAAAAGGAACTTTTGGCGTTTCTGAACCTGTAGATTCCAACAGTGTTGCCACACGTACAGATTTATCTGGAAAGGTACAGATTTTTTTGTTATTTTTGGTACAGATTCTGTACGGTACAGAGTACTCCTGATTTCAAGTGACAAGGACTCCAGGTTCGTTAATCCAGAATCAGTAGCAAAATTTTACTTTTTTACAAGTTCATATTAGGAATCCAACATTCCTAATTCAAACGTTGATCTGCATCCTCAGTTTTTGTACAATGTCGCCATGGATGATGACTTCAGATAATGCCCAATTAAGAGCATTGTTTTTCCAACCTATCTATCTTCTCAGTTCCAATCCCACACATAATTTAGCAATCCAGCCAGTCATTACCCCCCGATAAGATGAGTTTAAATACCAACTAAAATCCACTCAATGCGATCCTGTTCCTTCCTGTTTATCGGGAGGAAAAAAATCAAAACAATCATCTGAATCAAATTTCACGGACCAGATAACACGGGGGCCGCGTGTTTATTTATAGCCAATAGCCCGTTTAATGATCGGATAATTTGCAAACAAAGACCTGCCGTCCAGTAGTAATTGATTCCCTGCTTAAAACGCACCCGGGCGGTTCGGAATCTCAATCTCCCATCATACATTCACGGAAGACGAGGCGGATACGAGATCGTCGTTCATCGCGGGCCAGGGATTAGTAATTGAAACATTTGCAATTACATCCTGCGTGAGGGGAAAAAAGACGAATTTTTGTGTGGATGTTTTTCCCAAGCTAATTATCATCATCGCCACCATCACAACCACCAACACTCGCGCAAAAGAGGATTCCACTAAGCTTGCGATAAGTTGCTGAGTGAAAAAAAAAACCCCAATTGAACACGGGGAGGAAAAAACGAGTGTAAACAGAAGCATTATTAAACATGACGAGCATCTCATCGCATCTTAAAAGTTGCGAAACTTTTTGGGCTATGGAAAGGGAGGGGGCGGCTCTAATCTCTGCTGAGGGGAGCGACGAGGTTTAAGCGGGTTAAGTGTGTAAAAGAGCCGAGCTTGTGCGCAAGTTTATTCGCTGATGAACAACAGCTTCTTCAGTTTTTACGATTTATTTCACTTTTTTTTTTTTGCTTGGTTCTAAATTCTTAAACTCACAAGTCGCGTCATCGCGGCGCGTAATTCGTCTCATTAAGCGCGGAGGTTCTAATCGCAGTCGAGCTGAGCTGAGCCGAGCTGAAGGAGCTGAGGAGGAAGGCTTTGGCTTTGCGACCATTAGCCTAGGCCGTGGAAGTCATGAGTAAGCTCTGTGTGGCCTTGAGGCTTCTTCTGCGTGTGGTCATTGGGAGCATTTTTACCATTACAAACCGCAACTATTGGACTGTTTGTTGGTCGACACGACACCCGAGTGAAACTGAAAGTTACTCAACTGTGTCATTGTACGACGTTTAATCTCGAATCAGTAATCTTGCTCTGCCAGTCCAGATTAAACATTTTTTAATTTCAAGATCTTTGAAATTTTTAATTTTTCGATTGCAATATTTCGGTTTTCTAATCTTTCAATGTTAGATATTCCAACTTCTCGATTTTGAATTTTTGATTTTTTTTATGTTATTTGTTTTATAATGTTCTGAATTTTTCGACTTTGCATTTTCTTTTTTTTTTAATTTCAGGTTTTATTTTTAAATTTTTGAACCTTTTAATTTTCAAATTTAGATTTTTTAGTTTTTTTTGTTATTCTTGGAGTTTTGGATTTTTATTTTCTTCCATTTTTGGATTTATCAATTTTTTCATTTCATTTCAAAAAATTTTGCTTTTGTTTGTTTTTATTAGATTGTTCTTTTTTTGTGATATTTTGATTACTTTTATTTGAATTTCACGATAATTCGAACTGTTTGATCTACTTAGATTTTTTACAATTTTTCTTTTTTTTATTATTTTTTTTTGGCAGACTTATCTCACTTCTTAACTAGGCGAACCTAGCCAGAATTTTCACCTGCCCCCGGGCTTCTGAATGCCAAAGGGGGACTAGGCTCTGCGGAATGCACGTATCTGCATGCTCGTGCTGTTTCAGTCCTGACCGAGAAATTGTCGGACAATCGCGCAGGTGCTAAGCATGACCGACTTTTGGATGCCGGCCAATTCCTTCTCCATGTTCAACACCTTTAGCGCTTCCAGAAGTGTCTTCGGGACAATTCCAGTTCCAGAAAGAACGACTGGAACAATTCTTGGGACCTCCCTTAGCCCCCACAGTTCCTTGAGCTCCACGGCCAATGGTCGGTACTTGCAGATTTTGCGACCGTGGGTCTCCTCCAGATTCTGGTTCAGTGGAATAGCGACATCGATGATGGTGACTTTGCGGTCGCTCTTGTCGTAAACCATTATATCTTGACGGTTGTGGTGGATCGAGAGGTCGGTCAGAACAGTGCGATCCCAGTACAGCTTGAAACGGTCATTTTCCAGGACAGGTGCAGGCAGGTACCGGTAGTTTGGTACGTTGTCTTCCAGTAGAGCACATTGGAGCGCCAGTTGTCGATGAACAATACGGGCCACGTTGTTGTGGCGCTCGGTGTAGGCTGCGTTGGCCAAAACGGGACAGCCTCCTATAATGTGCTCTATGTTTTCACCTGGTTGATGGCACATCCGGCAAATGTCATCAACGTCTTGATGCCAGACGTACCGCCTGCAGTTTCTCGTCGGCATTATCCTGTCCTGGATGGCTATCATGTCGGCTTCTACTACTGAAGAGAGTTCACCACGCGTTAGCCACAGATTAGATGCGGCCTTGTCGACGTGTGGCCGGTCCAGTTGATGGGGGTGGGCACCATGCACTGCCTTCTGCTTCCAAGCTGCAATCTTCTCCTCCACTGTCTGCAGATTGCAGTTAAGTTGGTACTCCGCTTGCGCCAAGTGCAGAGCGCTGTATCGTCGGCGGCGCAGACAGCCCGGTATAGCGCGTTTTGGTTGGCGCGTTCTGCGAAGTACTCGCGCAGTTGTCGTACCTGGGCAACACACAGTGCAGATATGTCGACTATTCCAAGTCCCCCTTCTTTGCGTGGCAGTGAAACTCTCTCCAGTGCCGATTGAGGATGGTGCATTCCGGCCTCTTTAAATGCTTTCCTCATCCTCCTCTCAAGGTCCTCTAGGTCAGTTTTGCTCCATTTGACTACACCAAAACTGAAGGTCAGCAGGGGAACCGCGAATGTGTTGATCGCGCGTACCTTGTTCCCCGCGTTGAGGAAAGTCCTCAGGACACAGTTCACTCGACTCAAGAACTTGTCTCGCAGCTCCGTCTTGATGTCGGAGTGGCGAATCCCGGTGAGCTGTCGGAATCCAAGATATTTATAGGATTCGCCACAAACCATGTCTCTTATGAACTCGTCGTCATAGACCTCGTAACCTCCGGATTCGGTAAGCTGCCCTTTCAGCAGATGGACACAGCGGCACTTGTCGAGGCCGAACTCCATGCAGATGTCCCTGCTTATGTCTTCGACAACCCGGATAGCTACACCTAGACGCTGACGTGAATCAGCGTAGACCTTGAGATCATCCATGTAGAAGGTATGGGTCACTTCTTCGTGGGCGCCGTCGCCATACCTTATTTTATAGCCATGACCGTTTCTATTGAGCGTCCTACTGAGGGGGTTCAGTGCCAGACAAAACCAAAGCGGGCAGAAAGAGTCGCCTTGGAATATCCCCCTCTTTATCTGCAGCGTTCTAGACTGCAACACATTTTCCCCATCACTAAGGTGCAGAGACGTGCTCCACTGCCTCATCGCATGCTGCAGGAACCTAACGACGACGGGATCAATTTTGTAGAGCTCCAATACCCGGACGAGAAACGAGTGAGGTATGGAGTCATAAGCCTTCCTGTAATCGATGTAGGCCATACTTAGGTTCCGCTGGTTATATACCGCCTGGCCGACTATGGCTGCGTCGATGATGGCCTGGTCTTTGCAGCCATGCGTATTTTTCCTGCATCCTTTCTGCTCTTCTGCGATGATGTGATGCTGTTCGCAGTGAGCAGAAACTTTGGCGGTAATTATGCTGCTCAGTATTTTGTACAGACTCGATAGGCACGTTATCGGTCTGTACTTTGATGGGTTCAATGTGTTGCTGTCTTTTGGGAGGAGGAAGGTGACGCCACGGGTGGCGAATTCAGGAAGGTTGTGTGGGTCACGTAGCACCTTGTTGAAGCACTCAGCTATCTTTGGATGTGCGACGGTCAGCTTCTTGTGCCAAAAGTTCTGGACACCATCGGGGCCCGGTGCTGCCCAGTTCCTCAGGTACCGCGAGGCTTCGCGGACATCGTTCTCTCCGACGATGATAGCTGGCATCTCTCCAATTTCACCACAACTCTCCTCCTCCCGTCTTAATCACATTTGCCCGTCGCGATGTTCTACTGGGGTCTCCCAAATACCAGCCCAGAAGTTCGTCACATCGCTAATATCTGGCAAACCTTCGCGGTAGTCGGGCTTCTCGTCGCTAATGTGGTCGTAGACCGCTTTCTCGTTATCTCTGAACATCCGATTTTGTTCCTGGCGCTTTGCAGAGTCAGAGTAACGTTTCAGCCGTTTAGTTAGGACGCTCAATTGCTGTACCAGTGTGTCGAGTTTTTCCGTCAGCTGGTGAGCTCCCAGCTGGCGAAGTTCAGTAGGCCGCACGATCACAGCAACTTGGCGACATAATTTCACCGATCTGCTGCCTCTTTTGTACGCCATCAGTCTTCCAATTGCGGCGCGCTTGTTTAGGATCCGTTGCTCCAATCTCCTTCGCCATGGAGGCTCACGCCTTTCACGGAGATGTTGGAGCAGTCCGCCTCTTGGCCTAATACGGTATCCTAAACTTTTGGCGGTCGCCACAGCAGCACAGTAAACTTTCAGTTGCAGCTCCTCCATGTTCTCAGCATCAACCAAGTGCAGCGGAAGAACGTGCTCGTTCATGAGCTTTACTGCACTTGTCAGCCTGCGGGAATGCTGCAACTTCGGGATCCTGGGGCGCGACAAAGGGTCCGTGTCGCGGAACTGTGAGATCGCCTCGTCGTAATGGAAGACCAGATCGCGTAGTAGTTGTTGATCTGGCTGTGGATCTTCCGGCTCAGGGGGTTGTTGTACTGTGGCCTCCACTGGTGCTGATTCGCGTGCCCCACTCGCGAATGAATTGCTCAGCCGTACTGAACTTCGTCTCGACACATCGCTTGCTCTGTTGTTCCTGGAGCTTAGTTCTCTCGGCACCTGCTGCTTGATCTCGTCGACTTGCGTTTGGGAGAGCATATTGTTGCGTACAATCGCTCTACGCCTCGCGTTCATCGCGTTTTGGTCAAGCCTCCCGACGAACTCTGGATACGCTTCCTCGAACATTGCGAGTATTCGAGGGCGACCGCTCATGTCCGTCTCCAAAGCAGTGCAAATGTAATAGGCGCGGATCACGAATTCATTCATTTCGTGTGTCCACATGATCCGTCGCCTAGTAGTACCCACAAGTGTGGACGACTGTCGTCTGACAGTCGCAACACGCCTCGTAGGCGCAGCGTTTCGTTGGTGATGTCGATGGCTGCTGTTTCCGTGTGGCGGTAGCTCTTCGGGTTGAACCCGGCTGGTGGCCCGCTCTTGCACCTCGCCCTCCAGCCGCTGGCCGCTCGCTCTTACTCCCGTTCCAGGACCAGCTCCAGTTCGGGGACCCTCCTCGGGCGATCGCATTCTAAGTATTCTTCGTGAACGTAGCTCCATTTTCTGGGTGTATCTCCTTTGCCCGGGAGACAGCGGGTATGCAAGGCCTCCATGACCCGGGAGGTCTTCCCCGGGAGAGATATAGCGCTCTGACTCGCTCGCACCCCCTCACTTAGCCACTTTCGACACCCGTTCTCGGAGCCAAGACCAGGTGTGTGTTTCCAGTTCACGCCCGATCTAAAAATGTCGTCATATGATCTTCGTGGAGGCGTGAGATAGGAACATTCGAGACCAACATGTAGGCTCCTACCCTAGTGTTGATCCCCATTTGAGAACCTTATTATTTTTTTTTTGGCAGACTTATCTCACTTCTTAACTAGGCGAACCTAGCCAGAATTTTCACCTGCCCCCGGGCTTCTGAATGCCAAAGGGGGACTAGGCTCTGCGGAATGCACGTATCTGCATGCTCGTGCTGTTTCAGTCCTGACCGAGAAATTGTCGGACAATCGCGCAGGTGCTAAGCATGACCGACTTTTGGATGCCGGCCAATTCCTTCTCCATGTTCAACACCTTTAGCGCTTCCAGAAGTGTCTTCGGGATAATTCCAGTTCCAGAGAGAACGACTGGAACAATTCTTGGGACCTCCCTTAGCCCCCACAGTTCCTTGAGCTCCACGGCCAATGGTCGGTACTTGCAGATTTTGCGACCGTGGGTCTCCTCCAGATTCTGGTTCAGTGGAATAGCGACATCGATGATGGTGACTTTGCGGTCGCTCTTGTCGTAAACCATTATATCTGGACGGTTGTGGTGGATCGAGAGGTCGGTCAGAACAGTGCGATCCCAGTACAGCACAGTACTTTTACAATATTTTTTCTTTTTTCTTTTTTGATTTTAACTTTTTTTTTTGTGATTTTGATATTTTGGTTTTATAATTTTAAAATTTTTAAAACTTTAATTTTTAAATGTTTCGTTTGTTTTCTTTTACTATATTTCTTTTCCGTTTTTTAAATTAAAATTTTGGATGTCCTTTTTATTTGTTTCTTGATTCCTTTTTTTATTTTTAAAATTCTAATACTTTTGATTCAGTTTTTGGATTTTTTTTATTTTTAATGATTTTTAATTTTTTTAAATATGATTTTTAGTGATTTTTCTTTGTTTTTTGTGGTATTTAATTTTTTTAATTTGGATTTTTCAATTTTTCAAACTATTTGAAATCTTCTATTTTTCCATTTTTTTCAAATTTCAATTTTTAAATTTTTCAATTGGTTTCTGTTAACTTTTTTTTTTCTTTTTTAATTTTTCGATTTTAATTTTTTTCGTTTCTTGATCTTACGACTTAATTTATCCTTATTTTTTCTATCCTGATTATTGTTTTCTAATTAAAATTTCAAAGAAATGAAGTATGATTTAATTTTGATTTTTCGATTTTTTAACCTTCGATTGTTTTTATTCTTGATTTTTGTTTTCTTGATTAATTGTTTTTTTTTATTTTTCTATTTTAAATTTTCCAATTTTTAAATTTTTCGATTTTTTGAAAGATATAATTTAAAAAAATTAAAAAATCATATTATAGAAACAAAAACAAAAAATAAAAAAACAAAAGATGAGGAATCGAATAGAAAAAAAATTTAAAGTAGAAAAATAAAAAAATTAAACAATAAAAAAATAAAAAAAGTGAAAAAGAGCTTAAATTCGAAATATCAAAGAACAATAAAACATTTTAAAAAATCCGAAAATCAAAAAAAAAAATTAAATCCGGATCTAGAATCGAAAAAAAATATAGAATTGAAGAAAATTTTGAAGACTAAGAATTGTAGAAGTCTGAAAATCTAAAACTTCAAAAATTTAAAAATATCCCAAAATCCTAAAATCTAGAGAATCCAAGAATCTAGAGATACCAAAGTTCTGAAACTCAAAAAATAAATAAATCATAAAAAAAACCTAAAATTTAGAAAATCAAACAAATTAGAAAAATAGAAAACTCAAGCAAATTTCAAAGTCTTGAAATCAAAAAATCAAAAAATTGAAAAATAGAAGAATCAAAGAATCAATAATGAAAACATCATTGATTTTGACAAAAACCAAAAAAATAAAAATAAATTTAAAAAAATAAGGGGTTGACAAACTAAGTAGAAGTCCAAAAATGCAAAACTAAAAACTACATAACACCACAAAAGTCAAAAATAAAAAAACCAAAAAAAATCCAAACATCTTAAAATTTTAAAGTCCAAAAACCTAAAATATCTAAAAAACCAAAAAATTAGAAAATAAAAAAAATTCAATAATCAAAATCAAAAAATCAAAACAAATAAAAAATAAAAAAAATCAAATGATTTCTCTTTGAAAACAAAAAATTCAAAAAAAAATTAAATCAAAAAAACAAAAAATTAAAAGTCAAAATAAAAAAATTATAAATCGAAAAATAAAAAAAAATATTAAAATTAGAATAAAAAACCATACACGATAATTCAAAATTTTAGAGATTCAAAAATTCTAAAAAATGTCTAAAAATCCGGAAATCAAATGATTTGAAAAAAAAAACTGAATAAAAACATAACATTGATAAAAATCAAAGCCAAAAATAAAACAAAAATAAAAAATCCTGAAATCGATTAAATGCAATAATTCAAAGATACCAATAAACGAAAATTCAAAAAATAAAAAACTTCAAAAATACAAAAATACAAAAACCCAAAAATATAGAAACCAAAAAATTCAAGATTGAAAAAAAAACACAAAAAAAATCAAGGAATTAAAAAATTAAAAATCCCAAAATCCTTAAATTTCAAGGCTCAAAAAAAAAAAACCAAAAATTCAGAAATTAAAAAAATCACAATATCAAATTTTAATTATTTGTTCAATTTTTTTTGTTTTTAGGTTTTTGTTTTGAATTTCAAAGTTTTAAATTTTTCTACACTTTTGGATTAGTGCATTTTTGAATTCGTCTATTTTGGTTTTTTATAAGAATTTTTGGATTTTTTTATTTTGCATTTAAAATTTTTAATTTTTTTCAATCTTCAAAAGTTCAATAAATACAATAAAATACAATAAAAATTTAAAATTCAAAATCAAAAAATTATGCAATGAAATTATAAAAAAATCAAGAATCTAGAAGATGAAAATCAAACTCTAAATCTAAAAGGTGAAAAATATTGAAATTAGAATGAAAACTTAACTCGATCAGCTCAAAAATTCAAAAATTCAAAGATCCAAAAGTTTAAAAAATCTAAAAATACAAAAATAAAAAAAAATCGAAATTTGCATCAAAACATCCAAAAAACATAAAATTGAACAAAATCTTAAAGGCCAAAAATTAAAAAATCCAAAAATATAAAAATCCGAAAATAAAAAAATTAAAAAAATTATCATGTCCTAGAATTTCAAAAATACAAAAATCTAAAGATACCAAGTCCAAAATGTCAAAAAATAAATGAAAAGAAAAATAAAAAAAAGGTCAAAAACTCAAACAAATTTCTAGATTTCTAAATAAAAAAAATTAAATTAAAAAAAAGCTGAAAATCTGAAAATCTAAAATCTAAAAATCGAAGAATCGATTTTTTAAAATCCTAAAATCTTAAAATTTCAAACTTCAAAAATGAAAAAGTTCGAAAATAAAAAACCCAAAAATGCAGATATTTTGAAGTCACAGTCAAAAAAATGAATGAATTAAAACATTGAAATTTGATTTGAGAATCGAAAAAAGCAGAAAATCGAATGAGTCAGGAGGATCATAGTTTAAGTGGTCATGATGTGAATTGGATTTGGGGAAAGATCACCCATTATTTTGCAATAACAATCAATTGAATGCCTTCGGCATGAAAGCATCGCTCGAATAAGAACCTTATCTTTTTGCGCGTCATTTCAAAATGTACCCAATGGTGTTCCTCACGCGAAATGAAACAAATAAAACGAGACACAACCTCAATACCGACATCACCATCACGATGATGATCATCCGCGCCACCAAAGCTCACTGACCCCGGGTTTCCTATCACATTCGGGATGTGTTGAGTCCCATTTTTCTGAAGGTGGCATCCGGAGAGGGGTTCAGTTCGAAAGATGCCCCATCCGATGGGGCATATTTCCGCGCAAAACGTACAAACGTTGTGTTCTTCCCCCCTTCGACCCTCTCACCATCGATCGGCGCGTTCTTTGTGCGGATCGAATGGCTGAGGAAAAGAAGAGATCCTCTTCTCGGCGCGAGCGTGAGGTATCGCCATCATCTTCGTTTGGTCCTCGCGCGCTGGATATGTTGTGGTGCACACGGCACCGGCTTAAGAGATAATATTTCTTTCAGCGTAATTTTTCTGTTAAATTTAATCTGCGCGATCTGTGTTTTTGCTGGCCTCCTGTGGCGGCCGGGCGGTCGATGAAGGGCACTGAGAATGGGGGGAAGGAAAAATTCTCTACACTTTTTGTGAAGGCGAAGGCAACACAACAGATCGTCGCCTCGACGGAAACGTTAGAGGCACCGGAGGGGGTAGGGGGCATGCGAAAAGCGGAGGGAAAAATAGAGAATGAAAAATAAATTTTATGTAATACACGTAACCAACGCGGCCTTGGAAGGTCGTCATCCTCCGCGAGAGCGCTTCGGATGTTGTGGCTCATCAACCACACCACACACCGGTAAATAGCGTCAGCGCAAAAATTCTTGCGCGCGAGGGTTCGGTCGGTCGGACCTTGGACCGTGGCACCTGGCGACGGAGGCAACCTTCCCCACGAAGACTCGTATAATTACGCATCTTCTTCGTTAGAGATAGATGTACATAGAGTGTGCGCGGGGTTCGGTCACTTCTGCCACTGGATGCTGCTGCTGCTGCTGCTCTTCCAGCAGCCTAGATTGATGATCATCATCATTGTTCACGATCATAATCAGCGCCAGGCGCTCAACCGGCTGTCGTCGTCATCGGTTTGCTCGGCAAGGAGAGACCCCGTATCGTATCGCATTGGCATTCCTCGCTCGCTTGCCCTCGGGATTTGCTGATTGGATTCTAGAAATTCATCGCCCGGAGGCAGGGAAAATCATCGACTGTTTAAACTGGCGCAGAACCATCGTATCGCATCGTATCGCATCGCGACGCGGTTGGGTCATTAGACTGCGGCTGTTGCGGAGTTGAGTTAAGTTGAGTTGAGGCTTGGCTTGTTGCTCAGCGAAGAGACTAATTTTTCCCTCCATCTTTCTCTATCACGCTTTGTTTTCTCTGTTGGTGCGCACGGGGGAGGGAAAATTCTAAATAAATTTCAATCAACCCTTTTTGCGTTTGCGCATTTTCTGCTATAAATAGGCACTGCGCGCGAGGGAAGCGCTTGATTTGCGAGCCCCGTGTTCCGAACCCACGCCGACAGGACGCCACGTTCGTTCCTACTCACATGTGTTTGTACGATATTTATAGGTGGATATTAATTTGAGGCTGCCCATAGTAAAGTTTAATGTGCCCAACTATTATGTTCATTAGCTATAAACTCGAGCGAGTTTTCCCCCTCGCGATAGGACGACGACGAGATTGATAGTGTGATTTGTTTTTCTACTTCTTCTGCTGCAAACGAGATTACGAGAAGCGAGTACTGCTAGGCGAAGGTTGCACCCAAACGATCGCCAGGTTTGATCGAGAATCATCCCCGGTTTATGACGCCCTGGATGCAGCCAATAAACTTTTAAAACAATTACGATTGATCACTTCTGCTGAGGCTGCTGTGGCAGATCATTTACAAGCTTTGAATCTGCAGCTTGTATCCTTTCTTCGTGGCGACTTGAACTCACACACCCAATGTTTCAAACTATTTTTAATACACATAAAAACCATCAATTGAATACTTGTATAAAAAATAAATACCAAAAAGTGACAAAGTAACCTCGATTCGCCTAAAGTTTCCGGCAAACTGAAAACCTTTTTGAATGACCACAATGAGCTGTTGAAATTTTTCAAATCACCTCATAACAGAAGCGGCGTGAAGAAGAATATACTCACTCATCATGACGAGACGTTATTATGAGCAACACCGACACAGCCTTTGCTATAGCCAGGTCATACGTTGCCATGACATTACAGCACGTACGTTCAAACAGAAAACACGTTGCTGGATGTATTCGGTTGAATGGCTAAAGCGGTAATTACCTTATACATACATTTTAAGTTTGGTTAGTCGACAACGAAAACGAACAGGACATGGTGAGCACGGGGTGCCCGCGGAATTGAAGAGAGATAGCCACGAACCGAGTTAATTGGAAAAGAATTGTGAATCAGACCATGTTGTGAAGACGTTAAGCCAAAATAAATAAATAGTCGAAAAAACAGGAAGTGGGTTATATCTATGGTATAACCGCAAGGGTGACGTAGGACTATCGTTGATTTAGAGATCATTTGTTTGAAGTTGAATCTGAATTCATTCTTAATGAATGAATATTTGGGGGACTTCGAAAACGAGAGTGTTACGTTGGAGGCACAAGGTTTTATGCATCCAATATTGGATACGGAAAAATCCTACTGATGGGGAAGAATAATCTTCAGAAGCTATCCTGTTAATTGCGATTCATTGAAAAATCACAAAACCAAATGTCACAGTGTTACATGGATAGAAAACATTCAAATAAATTCTTTCACATGAATGTATTTTTAAATTCCCAGAGGAACTGGCAGATTATTTTCCGGATCTTTCTCGATGCTGAATGGCATCCAAACGGAAAGAATTTCGCGCGTGTATGTGTGTGTGTGTAGCGGCTGCTTCGAGATCTTCCCGGGAAACCATTTGTGGCATCACTCTCCTCCTGATGGATTCCCTTTTGGCCTAAGGTGCACAAACAGGCTCTTGGTGACACCGTTCATCCGCGCTTTCATGATAAACGAAGAGCTTCACCACAACAGCGACACCATGCTCCAATCGCTGTTCAATTATAACTGAGTGGGTTTACGAGCGGCGCTCGCTTATATACCGATTGGTGATTTCAATAGCCTGTTTTGAAAGCTATTTTAAGACTATTGAAACAAGTTTTTGGATCAAAAACTAACAAGTATAGAACGCGTAGACATTTTATCTTTTGAATGAAGTGTTTATCATACCATTTCGTTCAGTTGTTTAGGAGCTATTAACGCTCAAAATCTCGGTTTCCGGCGTAACGCTTTCGTTTTCGAAACTTCGATTTTACACCCCGGTATAGAAATGAAAGACGTAGTCCTACGTCAAAAATACGCTCTGCGGTATTTGATAGTGTGACTTCCTCTCTGAAATTCCAGATACATCTACTGTGTAACTTAGTAACACATCCTGTGCCAGTGGGGGAAAATCTCGAACGAAAATTGTCTCTGATATGTATTTTATTTTATGGATAAAGTTTTGGGGGAAATGCAAGGAGATTTATAGAAAAATAATTAAGTTTGAGTCAATATGGCATCCAAATCACGCGAACGAAATCACGCGCTGCGACCTCTTTGCGATTGAGTATCGCGTATACGTGCCCTGTTGCAACGTCGAAATAGACGGCGTAATAACCGAAAAGGGTTTGACTCGAAAAGAGATTATCGATGGTGTCGGTCGCTTCAAGAACTCCACACTAAAAACTGTGAAGATTCTTGCATGCGATCGACTGAAATCTGTGTCACAAAAAAATGACAAAAGGGTTCTCAATCGGACAAACTCTTTTCGTGTGACTTTTGAGGGTTCCGCCCTTCTAAACTACGTTGCAATAGGTGCACTTCGTTTACCTGTTCGGTTGTTTGTACCCCGGGTAATGAAATGCAACAAATGTATGCAACTCGGTCACACGGCCGCCTATTGTTGCAATAAAAAACGTTGCGCAGATTGTGGAGAGAGCCATGATGAGAATCCTTGCGCGAAAGAGCACAAGTGTCTTCATTGCGGCGGGACTCCTCATGATATTATTCAATGCCCGGTGTACAAACAACGAGGGGAAAAAATCAAGCGTTCCTTAAAGGAACGTTCCAAGCGGACTTATGCAGAAATGCTTAAGAGTTCCGTTCCAACGACTCAGGACAATCCCTACTCCATTCTGCAGAACCACGAGCCTGTTGCTGACGCTCCCAATGCAGGAAGTTCCGGTACATCGCAGGGTGCCGTCAGGAAAAGAAAAATTACTTCTTTTCCTCCACTCCCCAGAAAGACGACCGAAACTTCCCAAGTTGGAATGAAAACTCGAATTGAACGTGCTGAGAATAGACCGAAGCAAGTACCTCCTGGTTTAAGCTGTTCTTCCACACACCAAGGGTCCTCAACACTTCCCGGAGCAGCACCCACCCGGTCTGTTCCATTTTCGCGGTCGAGGCAACAGCCACAATCTGGTTTGCTTGCGCTTTCTGACCTGGTGGACAACATTTTAAATGCTCTAAATATAAATGACCCTCTTAAAAGCATAGTATTATGTTTGCTTCCGATTGTGAGAACATTTTTGAAAGAAAAATGTGGTTTTTTAGCAGCGTTCATTTCCCTCGATGCCTGATTCAGTGCAAGAGGTCAAGGATTTGACCACTGTAATACAGTGGAATTGCAGAAGCATCATCCCTAAACTAGATCAATTTAAATTTTTAGTTCATAGTTCTAACTGTGATGTATTTTCCCTCTGTGAAACATGGCTTTCTTCAGCCGACGAGCTGAATTTCCACGATTTCAACATTATTCGCCTCGATCGAAATGACTCGTTTGGTGGCGTACTATTGGGGATCAAAAAATGTCACTCCTTCTATAGAGTCACTCTCCCATCGATGATAGGCATTGAAGTTGTCGCTTGCCAGACACAAATCAATGGCAAAGACTTCTGCATTGCCTCGATATATATTCCTCCAAGAACCATGGTCGGCCGCCATCAGTTTTTTGATATCATCGCGGCATTGCCGGAGCCGCGGCTAATCTTAGGTGACCTCAACTGCCATGGAACAGCATGGGGGTCACACTATGATGACAGCCGTGCCACGTTGATTTATGATTTGTGCGACAACTTCAACATGACAGTTTTAAATACAGGGGAAGCAACTAGGATAGCCAACCCTCCTGCACGGGCAAGTATGCTAGACATATCACTTTGCTCTTCTTCATTATCCCTGGATTGCACGTGGAAGGTAATCCAAGATCCCCACGGTAGTGATCACCTGCCAATAATTTTATCGATCGCCAATGAATCAGGTTCTCGTGAGTCAGTCGATATTGCGTATGACCTCACGAAAAATATTGACTGGAGAAAATTTGCAGAAATAATATCTGAAGCACTTGTTTCAATGCATGAACTTCCTCCACTCGAAGAGTATAACTTTATATCGAGTTTGATTTACGAAAGCGCACTTCAAGCTCAAAAGAAACGTGTTCCTGCTACCACTTTCCGACGTCGTCCTCCATCACTTTGGTGGGACAAGGAGTGTTCAGAGGTCTACCTTGAAAAATCATCCGCTTTCAAAAAATTCCGGAAAACTGGACTAGTGGAATGGTTTCGAAAGTACCAAGCTCTAGAAGCCAAACTAAAAGGTCTGATTAAAGCAAAAAAGCGTGGATATTGGCGAAAGTTCGTCGATGGTTTGTCAAGGGAGACCGCTATGAGCACTCTTTGGAATACGGCTAGGAGAATGCGTGGCTGGAACCATACCAATGAAAGTGAGGAATACTCTGACCGTTGGATTTTCAAATTTGCAAGAAAGGTTTGTCCCGATTCCGTTCCTGCACAAAGCGTCGTACGCGACATTCCGCTCCAATGCGACTATGAGAATTTTTCGATGGTAGAATTCTCAATTGCCCTCCTCTCATGTAACAATTCAGCTCCTGGGTCGGACAAGATTAAATTCAACTTGTTGAAGAATCTTCCCGACTTGGCAAAACATCGTTTGCTGAACTTGTTCAACAAGTTTCTGGAGCTGAATATAGTCCCGCATGACTGGAGACAAGTGAGAGTGATAGCCATACGGAAACCCAACAAGCCGGCTTGCGATCACAATTCGTATAGGCCGATTGCAATGTTATCCTGTATTCGTAAATTGTTAGAGAAAATGATTCTACTTCGTTTGGACAAGTGGGTTGAAACGAACAATTTGCTGTCAAATACGCAGTTTGGCTTCCGCCGAGGTAAAGGGACGAACGATTGTCTCGCGCTGCTATCTTCTGAAATCCAAATCGCATTTGCTCGCAAAGAACAAATGGCTTCCGTTTTTCTCGATATCAAAGGGGCATTTGATTCAGTTTTCATGGAAATTCTCTCAGAGAAGCTTCATAATCGTGGACTTTCACCAATTCTGAATAATTTCCTGTACAATGTACTCTCAGAAAAGCACATGTTTTTCAATCATGGCAGCTTGAAATCTTCTCGTTACAGTTTTATGGGCCTCCCACAAGGCTCCTGCCTAAGCCCCCTCTTGTACAGTTTTTACGTCAATGATATGGATGATTGTCTAACTAGAGACTGCACGCTGAGACAACTTGCAGACGATGGAGTTATTTCCATCACGGGTACTAATCCCGTCGCTCTGCAAAAGTCGTTGCAAGATACCCTGAACAATCTGTTCACGTGGGCTCTCAAGCTGGGTATCGAATTCTCTACGGAGAAAACTGAAATGGTCGTTTTTTCTAGGAAGCACGAACCCGCCCAATTCCAGCTTCACCTATCCGGCAAAACGATCCAACACTCTATGTTTTTCAAATACCTGGGTGTATATTTTGGTTCTAAGTGTACCTGGGGGAGACACATTGCGTATTTGAAACAGAAATGCCAGCAAAGAATCAATTTTCTCCAAACAATTACCGGAACATGGTGGGGTGCCCATCCAGGAGACCTCATCCAGTTGTACAAAACAACGATATTATCAGTGTTAGAATATGGCAGTTTTTGCTTCCGATCAGCTGCCAGGATTCATATTCTCAAGCTGGAGAGAATACAATATCGTTGCTTGCGTATAGCCATGGGGTGTTTGCATTCGACACATACGAAGAGTCTCGAAGTTTTGGCAGGAGTACCCCCGCTTACTCTTCGGTTCACAGAATTATCCTACAGATTTCTCATCCGTTGCAAGATCATGAATCCATTGGTGATTGATAACTTCGAAAATCTACTCCAACTGACTCCTCAGTCAAGTTTTATGTCTTTGTACCATGATTTCCTTACCCATGAAGTGCACCCTTCACCGGGCATCTCCAACCAAGTTTGCTTCCCATACTTTTGCAATTCCTCTGTCAATTTTGATCTGTCCATGCGACAAAAGATCCATGGAATCCCAGATCATCTACGCTCCGATTATATTCCGCCGAAATTTTCGGCAGAATATGGGAAAGTTAGATCTGATAAAATGTTCTTTACTGACGGTTCATACATAAACGGGTCCACTGGCTTTGGCATCTTCAATGAAAATTCCAGTGCCTCTTTCAAACTCAAAGATCCTTGTTCCGTGTATGTCGCTGAACTGGGTGCGATATACTACGCACTGGGGATCATTGAAACATTGCCTATCGTCCACTATTTTATTTTTTCAGACAGTCTCAGCTCAATAGAGGCAATCCGCTCAATGAAAGTTGATAAACGCTCATCTTATTTCCTAACAATAATAAGACATCTATTGAGTGTTTTGGTCGAAAAATTATTCAAGATTACCTTAGCATGGGTTCCCTCTCATTGCTCGATTCCGGGGAATGAGAAAGCGGACTCGCTAGCTAAGGTGGGCGCTTCAGAAGGCACACTTTTTGAAAGGCAAATTACTTATAACGAATTTTTTCACATTCCTCGTCAGGACACACTCGTTAGTTGGCAGCGCATGTGGAGTGAAGATCAGTTCGGTCGTTGGTTACACACGATTATCCCTAAGGTCTCGACGAGTGCATGGTTCAAGGGATTGAATGTAGGTCGTGATTTCATTCGCGTGATATCTCGGCTTATGTCCAATCACTACAACCTAAACGCGCATCTCTATCGCATTGGGCTCGCAGCAAACAATCTTTGTGATTGTGGCGATGGCTACCACGACATCGAGCATGTTGTCTGGTCGTGTATCCGGTTCCATGCTGCTCGCTCTCAGCTCTCTAGAGCACTGAGAGCAAAAGGCAGACAATCGGATATCCCCGTCCGGGATATCTTAGGTAGCCGTGATCCTGATCTTCTGCTTCATCTATACCTGTTCCTCAGGAACGCCGATGTCAACGTTTAATGATTTTTCCTTCGTTGTGTCCCTGTTTCGTATCCCTCCTGTTCGATCTATAAACTTTTACTTAGTCGCGGCAATACATACACACACTCTTTAAAGATACACGATCCAAAGGTTGTGCAGTCCACTGATGATTCAACAAAAGCCAAAGGTTGTACCGCTCATGACAACTCTACACGAGCTGATGATTGCGCCGGCTAGTGACCATTCTATCCTGGATTCCTCGAGTGGAGAAAGACGCACCACGCTAGATATGGGGTACAGACTAGGAGGGCGTTGCTGATTAATGGTCAGCTGCATCCCAATAGGAAGTATCCCGTGTCGGGCACAGGTACAGATCATTGAAGACAGCAACATCACAATTACGAAAACACTTGTAATACTAACCTCGAGCCAACCGCGAGTAATCGGTTACATATTACTAACATAGTTATAAGGCAAACATTGTCGAAATATTGAACTCCCGGCCCCGTCAGGTTGACGCCATATGAGCCTTAATAAAAATATATATTTTGGATAAAAAAAAAATAAAAAAAAATACTTTATGTTATAAGTATTTGAACAACATAAAGTAATAATTTTCATTCGAATTCCAACAATTTAAAATTGGGTCTGCTAATCGAACGGGTTTAAGAATGCAAAAGTCGATTTCGATCGAATAATGAGATAATGAGAATAATGAGAATATGGGAAAATAATTCACGTTTGCATTAAAAAAAATGACTTCTTTCGGATGGTAATAAAAAAACCTAAGACCGATAATTGAGTTTGATGAATTGCCCATGGAAGGTCATTAGATTAGTTTACTCGCAAAAAAATAATGTGGCCACTTTTCTCTCGATCTTCCTGTCAGCATCCTTTGGAGTTTCTTGTCGCTCAGGGTCGTCGGTCGTCCGGAAGCGGGCTTTCTTTCGATGCTCTGATTGTTGTCCAATAGTGCCAAAATGTTGTAGGTGCCGGAACGGGCGTATCCGGCGTCCACAAAGTGCCGCACGATGTCCGTTTTCGACGAGGCGTTCTTTGTTCTTTGTTGAACGCGCACACTTCTGAACGAAGCAGCTTCACTGTTTTCGTCATCACGGTTAGAGTTCGACTGACAGAGCTGTCCATTTTTTTCTGCTGGGTTACTCATGGGTTACTATGATTGATACTGCATGGGTAGTTTCGTCAGTGCGTGTGAAGGTAAATCCATGAAAAATCGGCAATTTCTTTTATGCAAACGTTATAATAACTATTTGTATGGCAGCACAACGTTTGCCGGGTTAGCTAGTTATAATATAAAATCAATTTCAGCAGGGGCGACGCGTGACTAACTGAGCTACCTGTTCAATTTCATTTGCAACATTAAAACAACATTATTGCGATGACAGATTTTAACATTTTTATTTCTCAACATTTATCTATACAGTAAAAAACTGTTTTTGTGCGATTTTTTTGGTGCGACTTTTTTGTGCGGTATTTGAAAGAAAATGAAGTAATCGCTCATTTTTTTCTATCTTTGATATGTATTGCATCGCTCTACATAGAGACTGTGTCAGCTAATTCCTATTCTCATGTTTTGTTTTGTTTGTTTTAAGGTGTCAGTAGGAGCAAAGAGTTGATTTTATGATCTGCGCAAGTGAGTAGGCCGCTTATTAAAGTGAAAAAAGGAAATCGAATGTTGATCACGATTTGAATCATTAGGATTTGGGTTATATTCTTAAGAAAACTTTTTGTTATGCTGTCCCTTTTCACCGCATAACAAAAAGGTTTTTTTTCAAATTGTGTAGCGAACACAAACAGAGCGCAAACTTATCAATAATTTACTCATAAAATAAAGGCGTCTGCATTATCTCATAAAGGAAATCTTTCTCCACAGTCATCATCATAATTCCGAATAACCGTTTCTGGTCAGATCTCGACCGCAAATAATTCTTGATCCGTCGAACAACAAAAACAGTTCATTCAACGGCTGCCGTTGTATTAGGCAATATCAGGCAATATAATTCTGGCCAGCCGTTTCGGAGAAGATTTGATGCAGGTTTTGTCCAACGATAATCGGAATAATGACCATAATTTAAATAGAACCGTCAGCTTTTCACAAAGCTTCGCTTCATCGAATTTCGAGTTGTATGAAATGAATTGTCTCAAATTCTCAGTAGGGAATGCGACATCGAAGTTGGCAAATTTTTCGTGATTCAACAAAGCGACGAATTTGTATTCATCTAGTTCCTTAAATCGTTTCGTCATTTCGTCAATAATTTTGTCTACAACCGATTCATATAAACGACGACAATTGATGTCGTTACTGTCATTCATAGTTTCGCCAGATACATCAATTGCATCTTTGAGCTCCTATATAGAAGTTACACACAAATTCACACAAATTTCTCTACGTATATTTCCTTTTTTTGCAAAATTTGATATAGAACATCCGTATGTGCAAAAATATTCGCAAAAAGTTTTCGCAAGAATACAGTGTTGAACTCAAGCATGAATGCGTGGAGACCTCTGGTTGTAGTTAACTGTTTCAGCATCTGTGGCCAAGGTAAATCTCACCCAAACGTTCATTGATAAGTACATAATTCAAATCAACTATTTTTGCAAACATTTGGTATTTTCGTCTCCATAAATTGCTTCAATGCCTCGCTGCATTTTGATGACTGCGAGAAAAATGCCGCATAAGATGAGATCGTATTGAAAACCTTGACGTTTTCTTCTTTTTTGTGCACGAGCAAAACCAAGTGTGAGCGACAGTGAATATGCGTTGTTTCACCAATGTTTGCACACCAAATTTATCTCCGGACATTACAGTAGCGCCATCATAGCTTTGGGCCACAATTTTGTCAGTATTAAGACCAAAGTACGCAGCTATTTCATCCACATGTCCGGCCAATGCAGCGGCGGTTTTGATACGTAAGCTGACAACTGAGCCAACCGAGCTGAGGTTCAAGTTGTCGAATGAACAAAATCGATAAAAACGCTTGAATTAAGTTCACACACCAACGAAAGAACACCACCACATCCACAGAAATAATGAATGAATTTGTCCGTTTATTTATTTACATCACGCTCGCTCGAGATGTTTGGTGCTGTGTACTCTCGTGGTCTCTCTCAAATTTCAATGACGTCAGAAGCAGAAAGAGAAACAGAAAGGGGAATGTTGACAACTACAAACAAACACTGAAGAGTGGTGGTGTGTATTTTTCATAGTTTCCATCGGTTTTGTTCAGCAGACAACATTGAACCTGAAACGTCATTTTTACGCACAGCGGCGCATTAGTAGTAGTAATCGTTTCATACGTAGTTGACTGTGTTTACCCTATGTTTGGATGAAGGCGGGTTCAGATGAAAGGTTTGAACCCGGTAGTCATTACTGCTTATTTCGTAGCGTTAAGGTTGTGTTGCGTGCGAATTGTTCAGTTGAATGCTTGCAATGGAATGAAAATTTTATTCTATCTCTTAGCAACTATTAACAATCCTTAGCGACGCGTATTACTATGCTACTACGATTACATTACTCCTCCCTAATCCGCGACGCCTGTTAACATTCGGAACTTCTGTTGCTTTTGAACAGTCATCGGTTTTGTGAACCCGTCAGCTGGCTGTTCAGTTGTAGGCATATAGCTTAGTTTTACAACACCATTTTGCAGGCTATCATGCACGAAATGGTATCGTATACTGACGTGCTTAGTCCGGGGGTTATAAGATCCGTTGTTTGCGATGCTGATTGCCGACTGGTTATCGCAACGTACAGAAATCGGCTTGGCCTCGAAATACTGCGACTGCAAATTGCTCCACCACATAGCTTCCTGAATTGTGGTTTGATGTCGGATCCCGTCCGACTCCAACAGCTTCCGGAAATCTGCATTCACATATTCCTTTCCGTTGTCTGAACGCAGGATTTTCAGCTTCTTACCCGTTTGTCTCTCCGCCTTGGCCTTAAACGATTTGAACGCCCCCAGTGCTTGATTTTTATGCTTCAAAAAATAAACCGCCACGCGCTTGCTCGCGTCGTCCAAAAATGTCACAAAATAACGACTTCCACCCAACGACGGAACCTCTACTGGACCGCAGAGGTCGGAGTATACCAACTCCAACAGCTCTTCAGCTCGTGACTCGCTGCTAGGAAACGAACGCCTCGCATGTTTGCCCTCCAGACAGGCAACACAATTCTTCAACGTCCCGACTTGAAAATCGATTCCGTCCGCAATCTGTTTTAGCTTCTTCAGCCCACCTTCGTGGAGATGTCCAAGACGTCGATGCCAAAGTTCAATACCGCTTACCAGAAGTGACTTCTCCGATCGATTGACTTTATACAGGCCACCTTCCTCGACACCGGTGATAACCAGATCGCCGTCTTCATCCCGAACTTCACATTTGTCCTTGGTGAATATAACGGTTTTTCCCTTTTTGCAGATGCTACTTACAGATAGCAAATTTGTAGCTAATTCCGGGATCTTCAGTACTCCGCTGACATCGATTTGACCATCGTCACTGTTCAAAACGACGGTACCCTTCGCTACGGCCTTCATGCTGGTATTGTACGCCGTTCCGACATCATGGTTCACCTTCTCTTCGTTCACAAATTTCTGCTCCGTCCGTGCCGAATCAAAGTACCATTTATTGGTAATCACATCTCCCATGGCGAAAATGGAACACAGACCCTTGTTCTTCCTCGGCTTCGGTTGCTGTTGCTTTTCCGGACACTTGGTAGCAAAGTGACCTGGTTTTTGACACTTGAAGCACGTTTTCTCGTCGACCTTCGCTTTCACCATCGTTGGTTTGAACCTTCTGGAACCCTGCTTGACATACAAAGCATCTTCGTCACTGCAATTCATTGCGCCCCGTTCGATCTTCACATCCTGAAGTATCTTGGACTTCACTGCATCCGCTGTCAGCGCAATACCTGACGCCTCTAGTCCCATTATCATCGGCTCATACTGCTCCGGCAAGCCCATTAGCAACATCGCAGCCAACCAGGAATCATCGACTTTGAATCCCACTGACGCTAGCTTGTGACTTGTGCTCATCAGCTCATCAACATAAGCTTCCACACTGGAACTGTTAACAAGACGTATCGAGGTGAATTTTCGTAACAATCCAATCTTCCGATTCAGACCGCTATCCTGGAACGCCGTTTCAAGCTCTTTCCAGGCAGCTCGTGCATCGGCCGCATCCAGCACCAAACTATAGTTGTAGGTTTCCAAACTAAGACAGATGGTAGCCAATGCCCGTTGCTTCGTATCCGCTGGCACCGCTGCTTGTGCTTCGTCGGTTTCAGCACTAACTGCTTCCCAACATCCTTCACGGATCAAAATCATCCGCATCGCGAACGCCCATGTCGTGAAATTTTCCCTTCCGCGTAACTTTTCAATGGCCGGCAACGCCACGGAACCTCCGCCAACTCGAACGCTTCCTGGTCCAGCTGCAGCTCCGTTCGCCCCATCTCCAATACTAGAATTGTTTCGCGACATCTTGACTTCGGATTACTTCGGATACTCCTTCTTACTTGATACACTTCTTGAGATTAATGCTTCAGTTAAAATAAAACTACTTCTTAACTTCAGTTATGGCCATTTGCCTGGGCCCATAACCTATTGCAGAGCAAATGAATCAAACGTCTTGTTCAGTTGAATGCTTGCAATGGAATGAAAATTTTATTCTACCTCTTAGCAACTATTAACAATCCTTAGCGACGCGTATTACTATGCTACTACGATTACATTGAATACGAATGTTGAATGTTTGAATATATACTATTCATCGAACGCACTTTTTCTAATCGCTAGTCGGCGGACATTTAAGTGTGGGAATCTTGAGAAGGTAACCAAGATAACTCCTCTAAAACCAATCGATCATTCAATATATTAAATTATTCATTACGGGTACGCCATCTCGAATCTAACCGCGACGGCGGAGGGTTTTTTTTTTGGGAAGGTAACCGAGATAACTCCTCTAAAATCAGTCGGACTGTCGATTTATTCCGTAATTCATCGCGCATAATGTTTATAGACTTCCAATCGCAACGGTGAGAGTAATTTTTGGAAACGATAAAATACATCAATCATCGTTCTCGAACTCCAATCCCGACGGCAGGAAGCAATTGAAGAATTGGGAATGTATGAGTTAAACAATAAAAGAATCAATGATTTAACAAATTTAAAGTTGAAAAAAAAATTAAAAAAAAAAACAGGAAATAATTGCAATATGTGTATGAGAAAAGCAATTACGCCTAAGCTCTCAATAGGATCCATCCGTCTCGGTCGACTCTCTTCATCGACATTCTCTGAATTTTCTTTTCCTATCCATTGACACAAAGTAGTTTACCAATTTTGAAATATAATTTGAACTTTTAGCATTCTTGGTGTAAACGTTTTCAATTTCCACCCTGAAGTCGGTCAACATTACCGATGATGTTCCCGCCATTGTTTGGAAGATATTTGGCGAAAAATATTCCCAAAAGTGTTGACCATTTTTGTTCATATAAATAGAGACCCAAATTACGAAACAAAAAAGAAAAAAACAAAATAATATTCTGCAGGTTCTCAACAATAGCTATCATCGTGCGCTGTCTGCAAGTAGAAGATATCTTTTTCAATTTTCTCATCCGTTTCCGTCGACATCTCGAATCGCCCCAGCCCCAGACCAGGGGACGAGAAGGCTATCGAGAAACCACTCAAAACGAATCCCCTCGTTTTCGGCATGCTTCTGGTGCCCGGTAACATCCTGATCCCTTAATAACCACACCAGACATTAAATATCCAGAAAATTTATTTACTTTCTCTCTCTCCGTACTGGGCGCTTTTCGTCGTTATGTCCGACAATTTTCCGACCTGTGGCACTTTGTTCTCGAGAATTCGGTGGGGGGGCTTCCGGTAGATGGCGCGCCATTCGCACTGTGCTTGCTTCCATCCTGCTGTAGGTTCCGTTGGATTGCACCATCTACGGAACAACCCTCAGGGGGGACAAATCGGGTAAGGATTTTAATTGAATTGCGACGAGCGTTTTATTCCCGCGCGCCATTCGTCGTTTGTTTTAGCGTTTCTCGGTTCTCCCCGCGTCGGGAGTACAAATGGCATTTCGGTTGTGGCGAGGGTGAGCTAAGAGTGGACTGTCGAAATCTGACGATGACCAGGTCGGCGCGCTACGCCGATGTTGGGTTTTCAAGGTCCGGAAAAGCATTACAAATCTAATACGTTGAATTGGTCTGGTCGGTCCTGCCGAAACGGGAGCCGTTGTGGCAGGTTGAGATAAAATTTAAGCATTCCGGGAAAGGGGACACCCGCAGTGAGTGCGACGAAGTGCGAAGCCAGCCTGGATTCGTTTGTACAGGCGGTAGAAGGAATGCACCAAATTTTACTTGATTGAAGCATTCGCTACGGGACAGAAAAAAATGTGGGACCGGGAGTGAGGAAGCATATTTAATTTTGTCATTTAACCTAACGAATGTAACGGATTGCGGGGGTGGACCCCAGCCAGCATTTGCAACAAAAGGCTTGCCAAAAACGGATTCTATTTTTGGAAGCAAATTCGCAACGTTGAGACGATCCCCATTAACTTTTACAAACCGTCATCCATCCCGATCGTTTTCTTCTGCACAGACCGGGAGGACACAAAGGCTCCCGGTGGTGAAAAATGACTTTATCGACGATTACTTACATCCATTATTTATTTTTTTCGCGAATCCTCAAATGACCAGCTTTGATTTGTTGATTTGCTCTGCTGTCTCTCGTCTCTCGAGGTGGGAAATAGTTCCGCTTCAGTGGCCGACGAGAATGCTGCTGCTGAGGCATTCGCAATGTAATATGTGAAGCAATCAGTCAAATCTTCTTCCAACGGCGCGAAACGCGAAAAAAACGGCACTGCGAGAAGTGCTTTGTTCTGTTATTCTTCCTGTCGAGTTTTGCGATGGAATTTGACCAATCTGACCGGAACAAAAGCCAAAACGATTCCATCATCATTCCGATTTTTTTTTTTTGGTTTATCGTCCGACGCTCATCATTTGGGTTAGTGTTTTTGTTGAATGTGCCGATTTGGGCTGTCGAATTATGCCAGATTAAAGATCTGATCGAGATGAGATGGCGATGGAAGCGTTGCATTGATGAATTAAGTTGTTTGGCAGAAAAAAAGCTCATCTATATCGTGTTTATAATTCAAACTTCATCATTTTGCCGCAATGCAACGATCACGCCATGGATCACCGGACTTTGGTTCCGGCGGCGAGCGAACATCGGTCAGAACACCGATCATTCTCGGCTGCCTTTTCTCAGCAACAACAACAATGTGTAAATATAAACTTTAAGAAAATCACACACACATGAAATCGCAAGAACACGCGAGGCGTCATCGTCCCATAACTGTAAGCCATGGAGCAGAATTCCACCGGGTCAAATGACCGACCGCAACACCACTGGGAAGACATGTGAAAGTACACACAAACCGTGTGATAAAGTTGTAAAGAGGCTTTTGCGTTGGTTTGTTTCCCTTCTTTGTTCTGTTGTTACTGTTTATTTTATTCTTTTTTTTTTTCGCGAGCCCAAAAATTTCTGATACGGATTCCTTTCACTCGTTCGCCAAGACGCCAAGTCGAGGAAGATAGGGATGAAAAACAAGGCAGGTATATATGTTCCGCCACGATGACTTCTTCGTTCCGACGAAAACAGACCCGAGTCAATAAACTCATAAACCGGGGATTAATCGAAACTGAACACGAAGACACGGTCTTGCGAATGTGATAAGCCAGCCAACAGTGCAACGTAGCGCTTCGAAATACCTTGCAAGGGCGCCATGTGTCATTGGCCGCCGATCCAGCGCCATCGTCAGTCTGGGGCCCACCGTGGATTGTTTGTTTCCTGCTGTTCCGAGGGGGCCCGGATGCGAGTGAAAGGCAAATATTGTTCATGCCGAGGGTCGACAAAGGGTTCAGAAGCGCGGATCAGAAATTAAGGAAGGAGCAATTTGTTAACTGATCCCGATGGAAACTATACTAACATATTGTTTCCCAACGTAGTAAATGAAATCAGACTGTCGCTTTTCATAAAGTTTTGAATCTCTTGAACATGGAAAACAGGGATCAGACTGTTCAGAAGTTCTTTTTGGAACGCTGAGAAAAATATCATCATGAAATCATCATCAAATCCATTCATCAAAAATCCATTCCGGAATTTTTCTATTGGGCGAAGTTCTGACGAGCAACATATACGCAAAGGCGAACGAGCGAACAAGTACGGCCCTTATGATACAATCATCAGAAGCGGTTTGAGGAAGAATACATTCACTTGCGAGACGCTATCATGAGAAACATCGACACAGCCTTTATTGTTGCCAGTCCAAAACGTTTGCATTGCCATGACAGCATGTGTGTACAAACAAAAGAAATGACGTCTTTAATTAGAACCATTACAAAATTACACGTAGTCCGTCCAACATATTGCTGGATGTATTCAGTTAAATGACAAAAGTGATGATTACCTTATACGCACATTTTGACGTAGGACTACGTCTAACCGGAAGATATAGGGGGTGAAATGGAAATCTAGGCACTGAACAAGTAGGAAAAAATGCAAGATTTGGAACGCTTATAACTCGAGCATTTCTCAATAGATCGCAAAGGTTTTTGCATCAATTGATAGGAAATATCTACGCATCTATCAGAACGAATAACATTTCATTTTTCTTGAGATAAATAATTGAATAATTGTGAAATATCAAGCATTGTCAAAATTCACTATGTGCCCATTTTTGATTGGTCCATTTTGTGCTCCTCAAATCGTACCGACCAAAACGGGCAACCAGAGCAGCAGCGAAATAGAATGAAGCACGATTGGAAAAGAAAAAGAAAAAAAAATGAACGAAACATTGGTCGCAGTCTCACACATGCGTAATTCTCGAGCCAGCCAGTCAGCTTAAAAATCCCCGCTCCGCTGCCGTAACGATCATTATATGTGTGGACACCGACTGGACAACATCGTTGCTGGACGAGCTGGACGGCGAGGGATCGAGTGCCTTTCTCAAGGCAAGAGGGTGGAGGTGGTAGCGCTGGAGTAGAGTAGAGTTTTCAAAGGGCCTTTCTCAAGGCTAGAGACGAATGAACTGCAAAAGTTTAAAGTCTCTATAATACAAGACCTTCCTTCCTTCCTTCGGAATCGCCAGGGGGAGACGTCCTAGTCCGCTGTCCAAAACGCCAAACTGCCGAGCTGAAAGAAAACGCGACCTTCTCGGTCGGAGGTTAAAATCAGTATGTTGATGTATTTTTTTGATGCAAGCCGGAAAAATTTTCTTTGACGAAAAATCTCCCGGCCAGAACGGGAATCGAACCCGAACCCCCGGCATGATAGTGTGGGACGCTAACCACTCGGCCACGGGAGCACCGGAGTATAAAACACGCGGACCCCAAAAAAATATCTTATTTTCTTTCAAACCGTAAACCCGTGTGGTTGTACGGCATCGGTATCGTGGACGTAACAAAGGAGGACAAGTTAAGGGAAAGGCAAAATCTCACTCGAACCGTGCAGGTCTCCAGTTCCCTGTTGGTCGCATTCACTGATTGCTCCGCAAGGGTAACTAGGCCGAACGAATTGGTGCCGGAGCACCAATATACCTAACAGCGATTATAGAGTTTCGGCCGTCGGAGTGCTCGAGTTGGCTTGCAAAGCTGCTCACGACAATCAGAAAACCCGCATCAAGAACAGAGCAGCTTCGGTTCGGCGCTCATCAAAGCAACAATTAATTTCAGTGAGTGGCAAAGTGTTTCTCCGGCACGTCGCATTAAATGTAATTTACTGAACAACATGTACAAGCTGGATGGGAAGAAATTTTCCAACTGTGAAAGCTGTGGCGAGTGGCAAACGCAATAGCTAAACAGGAAGGTTTAACCGAACAAGATGGGAATATCGAGTGATAACAAAAACACAACACCAAAGGTTCTTTTCAGAACCATCAACATATTCATAAAGAGTAAACAGTAAACTAATCCATTAGGAGAAGAAAATAAAACAATATATTTAAAATATATATTTAACAAAAGCTGTCCCCTTTGTATAGTCCTACGTCACTCCGGTTATGTCCCCGACATTACCCACCCGTCTTTTTTTTAGTTTTAGTTTCACTACACGTGAAAACAATGTGTAGTGAGTACAACCTTATTCCGGATTATACGCCACTGTAAACATTTGGTAGAATTCATTATCAATACACCGAGTTCATCCACCGATGTTATTCTGGTTTACACTTCACGCTCTCTTTTGTGTAAACAGCGATTCCTCGTGCTCATCATAATCGCCGATCATACACTCTCCCGAAAAGTTGGTATATATGACGAGCTTTTTGGTAAATATTACCAATATTTAGTAAATTTTTGCAATACGAATTCTTCGTACATATTACGCGATAACAATGGTAAACAAATGTAAAATCTGCCAATATAACCCAGTATAAGCAGTCGATTCAACATTGGTTTAACATATACCCAAAACATGTTGGGCCTGATTCTCGAATACGCTTCACGGTGGAAACGAAATAAACGATACGCCATTGAACTACGTTTCACGAGTTAGTGAAGTGTCGAAGATAATAATGAGTTTTCAGGCAGAATGAGCACTTTTCAAATAAAAAAAATCATTAATGAAAATTAACTCCTTCGTATCAAACTGGTATTCAATGTGAGTGAAAAACTTTGTTTTCTTCATGTGATATAATAACCTCATACAAAAACTTCATCTGAAGATAATTTGATATTATAATGATGAGTTTTAGTGGGAAACTAATTTCGTATCCTGATGTCGACACCGTACCGTTGTCATCGCGGATATATTTCATTCCGTTTCCACCGTGAAGTATATTCGAGAATCAGGCCCGTTATG
Organism: Toxorhynchites rutilus septentrionalis; assembly: GCF_029784135.1. Taxonomy (NCBI): domain Eukaryota; kingdom Metazoa; phylum Arthropoda; class Insecta; order Diptera; family Culicidae; genus Toxorhynchites; species Toxorhynchites rutilus. The sequence goes on along the minus strand of NC_073744.1, from coordinate 187,731,274 downwards.
TTAACCCAACCTTTATGCGTATATTGTTATGAATTTATTGAGCTTTTGTATGCATCTTTATTCATTTATTGAACTATCTAAACTAAAGGGTGTGTCACATCAAATTGCATCACGGAAAAAACGCTGTAGAAATTCGCCCAGTAGACCGATCCTTTTGAAAATTTTAGACAGTGAAATAAAAACTATTAAACAACTTTTGGCATTTTCTTTTTATTCATACTTCGAGCCCAAGCCCGTATGCTCGCACCTTCCTCTTTACCCTCTCCGTAAGGTTCTCTACAACGTCAGGTTGTAGTTTTTTTTTAACAGAAATCCATTTTCTCTTGAAGTCCGCCTCCGATTTGACAACTTTTGGGTTCTTCCGGAGGGCCTGCTTCATAATTGCCCAATATTTCTCTATTGGGCGAAGCTCCGGCGCGTTGGGCGGGTTCATTTCCTTTGGCACGAAGGTGACCCCGTTGGCTTCGTACCACTCCAACACGTCCTTTGAATAGTGGCACGAAGCGAGATCCGGCCAGAAGATGGTCGGGCCCTCGTGCTGCTTCAATAGTGGTAGTAAGCGCTTCTGTAGGCACTCCTTAAGGTAAACCTGCCCGTTTACCGTGCCGGTCATCACGAAGGGGGCGCTCCGCTTTCCGCAAGAGCAGATCGCTTGCCACACCATGTACTTTTTGGCAAACTTGGATAGTTTCTGCTTGCGAATCTCCTCCGGAACGCTGAATTTGTCCTCTGCGGAGAAGAACAACAGGCCCGGCAGCTGACGAAAGTCCGCTTTGACGTAGGTTTCGTCGTCCATTACCAGGCAATGCGGCTTCGTCAGCATTTCGGTGCACAGCTTCCGGGCTCGCGTCTTCCCCACCATGTTTTGCCTTTCGTCGCGGTTAGGAGCCTTCTGAACCTTGTATGTACGCAGGCCCTCCCGCTGCTTGGTCCGCTGGACGAATGAACTTGACAAATTCAGCTTATTGGCGACATCCCGGACCGAACTTCTCGGATCACGTCTAAACTGCTTAACTACGCGCTTGTGATCTTTTTCACTGACGGAGCATCCATTTTTGCCGTTCTTCACCTTCCGGTCGATGGTTAGGTTCTCGAAGTATCGTTTTAGTACTCTGCTGACCGTGGATTGGACGATTCCCAGCATCTTACCGATGTCCCGATGTGACAACTCCGGATTCTCGAAATGAGTGCACAGGATTAATTCACGACGCTCTTTTTCGTTCGACGACATTTTTCCAAATTTACGAAAAATTGACAGTGAAGCATGGCCAACGTGATCTATACACTCTTATCTGATTATAAGCGAAAGCTGAAGATATAATTCCTAAAAATAAAATTTCTACAGCGTTTTTTCCGTGATGCAATTTGATGTGACACACCCTTTATTTAAATTATTTGTTGAACTATCTGAACCATCGACAGCTGATCCTGCATCGATTGGGTCTGATCCATGGCTACAAATTAGGAAAAAATATACAATTATTACTACAAATAGACTACGACAGACTACTCAATTCTCCCAGGACCAGCGTGTAATTACTTCTCAGCCAAACACATTCGGGAGATATCACGAATCTGACGAAACTCAGGCGGCATTAAGTGAGGCTAGCTCAACGCCCCGTTACAACATTGACTTAACGCGCAGAGTCAGTGGATACGGAACCTGCGTCGTGACGAATCCGGAAAACATCCAATTGATTGAACCACCGATCACAATCGTCTGCAAAACGTTTATGAAGTTGTCCTTGACCAAATCCAACAGGATAAAGGTAGAACTAGGACTCGACAGGGCTCGTTTTGTGTATCGAAGTACCCAGATTCCTTATTATTGAGGTAATGTCTTCGCATTCTCCCGCAGCAGACGAGCACAAATCATTGCTATCCAATATGTATCAATATTAATTAAAGAACATAAATTGAATTGATTTTCACGAACATTACTTACCTGTCTCGAATCTGAGTTAATACGACCTTCTTTTGTGAAGAAATCAATATCGGAAAGTAGTGCCGTGCAACTCAATTAACAACTCGGTAGTTAGGCTTCTTCTTCTTCTTCAATGGCACTAACGTTCCTAGAGGAACTTCGCCGTCTCAACGTAGTATTACTTGCGTCATTTTTTATTTGTACTTAGTTGAGATTTCTATGCCAAATAACACGCCTTGAATGCATTCTGAGTGGCAAGCTCTAGAATACGCGTGATCACAGTGCAAGTCGGAGGAAATTTATTTGACGAAAAATTCCCCCGACCAGAACGGGAATCGAACCCGAACACCCGGCATGTTAGTTATGACGCTAACCACTCGGCCAAGGGAGCACTGCGGTAGTTAGGCTAATAAAGTTATAGTTTCATTTTTGTCGCGGTTGCCTGTAATGACAATCGTGAAAGTTACTAATAACGCGAAGTAAAATGAATCAATCGTTGGTAGGGATGTGTATTGCATCTGACATTCATTTTACAAACGATTGGTAATATTTACAGAAAATATGTACATTCTACTGTTTGCATTACAAAGGATTTGGAAGCTTTTTTTTAGTAATCCATTTTCTGGGTGTATCAACACAACTCGAGGATAAACAAAACAAAATACAACTGACGTTTCTCTTACGGTGGGTATAGACTAGTGAGGTGTAATTCATGTGAAGAAATATGATGAAATCGCATCAACCGTTTACACCAGCACGAACTTATATACTGAATATATTCATATTTTCGGTGAATGTATTCACCTGAAGTAGAACTGCATCCAACTTTAGTGATTTCTCACCAGTGATAAATTCACCAGCGTTTACATATGCCTGAATTTATTCTATTCATATTGATTATATATACCTTGAGCAAGTGTATCAAATATGTTCTCACCCTTTTATATCTATTTTCGTGTGAATAAATCCATCTATAGCTATAGATCTCCCTAATGTAAACGCGCCATTGAAAACGACATTGGAAATGAACACATGGTCATTTTGGTATCCACTCCATTTTCTACACGAAGTTCATTTTTACTCTTCACGAAACGGGAATGAGTACAACAAAGTGAAGTGAGATGTGAGCGTAGTGGGAACGTAAGTGGGCAATAATATTAATGTCTTCAACATTATTCGCCTCGATCGAAATGACTCGTTTGGTGGCGTACTATTGGGGATCAAAAAATGTCACTCCTTCTATAGAGTCACTCTCCCATCGATGATAGGCATTGAAGTTGTCGCTTGCCAGACACAAATCAATGGCAAAGACCTCTGCATTGCCTCGATATATATTCCTCCAAGAACTATTGTTGGCCGCCATCAGTTTTTTGATATCATCGAGGCACTGCCGGAGCCGCGGCTAATCTTAGGTGACCTCAACTCCCATGGAACAGCATGGGGTTCACTCTACGATGACAACCGTGCCACTTTGATTTATGATCTGTGCGACAACTTCAAATTGACAGTTTTGAATACTGGGGAAGCAACCAGAATAGCCAACCCTCCTGCACGGGCAAGCATGCTAGACATATCTCTATGCTCTTCTTCGTTATCTCTGGATTGCATGTGGAAGGTAATCCAAGATCCCCACGGTAGTGATCACCTGCCAATAATTTTATCGATCGCCAATGAATCAGGTTCTCGTGAGTCAGTCGATATTTCGTATGACCTCACGAAGAATATTGACTGGAGAACATTTGCGGAAATAATATCTGAAGCAATTGTTTCAATGCATGAACTTCCTCCACTGGAACAGTATAACTTTACATCGAGTTTGATTTACGAAAGCGCATTTCAAGCTCAAAAGAAACGTGTTCCTGCTACCACTTTCCGACGTCGTCCTCCATCACTTTGGTGGGACAAGGAGTGTTCAGAGGTCTACCTTGAAAAATCATCCGCTTTCAAAAAATTCCGGAAAACTGGACTAGTGGAATGGTTTCGAAAGTACCAAGCTCTAGAAGCCAAACTAAAAGGTCTGATTAAAGCAAAAAAGCGTGGATATTGGCGAAAGTTCGTCGATGGTTTGTCAAGGGAGACCGCTATGAGCACTCTTTGGAATACGGCTAGGAGAATGCGTGGCTGGAACCATACCAATGAAAGTGAGGAATACTCTGACCGTTGGATTTTCAAATTTGCAAGAAAGGTTTGTCCCGATTCCGTTCCTGCACAAAGCGTCGTACGCGACATTCCGCTCCAATGCGACTATGAGAATTTTTCGATGGTAGAATTCTCAATTGCCCTCCTCTCATGTAACAATTCAGCTCCTGGGTCGGACAAGATTAAATTCAACTTGTTGAAGAATCTTCCCGACTTGGCAAAACATCGTTTGCTGAACTTGTTCAACAAGTTTCTGGAGCTGAATATAGTCCCGCATGACTGGAGACAAGTGAGAGTGATAGCCATACGGAAACCCAACAAGCCGGCTTGCGATCACAATTCGTATAGGCCGATTGCAATGTTATCCTGTATTCGTAAATTGTTAGAGAAAATGATTCTACTTCGTTTGGACAAGTGGGTTGAAACGAACAATTTGCTGTCAAATACGCAGTTTGGCTTCCGCCGAGGTAAAGGGACGAACGATTGTCTCGCGCTGCTATCTTCTGAAATCCAAATCGCATTTGCTCGCAAAGAACAAATGGCTTCCGTTTTTCTCGATATCAAAGGGGCATTTGATTCAGTTTTCATGGAAATTCTCTCAGAGAAACTTCATAATCGTGGACTTTCACCAATTCTGAATAATTTCCTGTACAATGTACTCTCAGAAAAGCACATGATTTTCTCTCATGGCAGCTTGAAATCTTCTCGTTACAGTTTTATGGGCCTCCCACAAGGCTCCTGCCTAAGCCCCCTCTTGTACAGTTTTTACGTCAATGATATGGATGATTGTCTAACTAGAGACTGCACGCTGAGACAACTTGCAGACGATGGAGTTATTTCCATCACGGGTACTAATCCCGTCGCTCTGCAAAAGTCGTTGCAAGATACCCTGAACAATCTGTTCACGTGGGCCCTCAAGCTGGGTATCGAATTCTCTACGGAGAAAACTGAAATGGTCGTTTTTTCTAGGAAGCACGAACCCGCCCAATTCCAGCTTCACCTATCCGGCAAAACGATCCAACACTCTATGTTTTTCAAATACCTGGGTGTATATTTTGGTTCTAAGTGTACCTGGGGGAGACACATTGCGTATTTGAAACAGAAATGCCAGCAAAGAATCAATTTTCTCCAAACAATTACCGGAACATGGTGGGGTGCCCATCCAGGAGACCTCATCCAGTTGTACAAAACAACGATATTATCAGTGTTAGAATATGGCAGTTTTTGCTTCCGATCAGCTGCCAGGATTCATATTCTCAAGCTGGAGAGAATACAATATCGTTGCTTGCGTATAGCCATGGGGTGTTTGCATTCGACACATACGAAGAGTCTCGAAGTTTTGGCAGGAGTACCCCCGCTTACTCTTCGGTTCACAGAATTATCCTACAGATTTCTCATCCGTTGCAAGATCATGAATCCATTGGTGATTGATAACTTCGAAAATCTACTCCAACTGACTCCTCAGTCAAGTTTTATGTCTTTATACCATGAGTACCTTACCCACGACGTGCACCCTTCACCAGGCATCTCCAACCAAGTTTGCTTCCCATACTTCTGCAATTCCTCTGTCATTTTTTATCTGTCCATGCGACAAAAAATCCATGGAATCCCAGATCACCTACGCTCCGATTCTATTCCTCCGATATTTTCGGCAGAATATGGGAAAGTTAGATCTGATAAAATGTTCTTTACTGACGGTTCATTCATAAACGGATCCACTGGCTTCGGCATCTTCAATGAAAATTCCAGTTCCTCTTTCAAACTCAAAGATCCTTGTTCCGTGTATGTCGCTGAACTGGGTGCGATATATTACGCATTAGGGATCATTGAAACATTGCCCATCGACCACTATTTTATTTTTTCAGACAGTCTCAGCTCAATAGAGGCAATCCGCTTAATGAAAGTTGATAAACGCTCATCTTATTTCCTAACAATAATAAGACAACTATTGAGTGTTTTGGTCGAAAAATGATTCAAGATTACCTTAGCATGGGTTCCCTCTCATTGCTCGATTCCGGGGAATGAGAAAGCGGACTCGCTAGCTAAGGTGGGCGCTTCAGAAGGCACACTTTTTGAAAGGCAAATTACTTATAACGAATTTTTTCACATTCCTCGTCAGGACACACTCGTTAGTTGGCAGCGCATGTGGAGTGAAGATCAGTTCGGTCGTTGGTTACACACGATTATCCCTAAGGTCTCGACGAGTGCATGGTTCAAGGGATTGAATGTAGGTCGTGATTTCATTCGCGTGATATCTCGGCTTATGTCCAATCACTACAACCTAAACGCGCATCTCTATCGCATTGGGCTCGCAGCAAACAATCTTTGTGATTGTGGCGATGGCTACCACGACATCGAGCATGTTGTCTGGTCGTGTATCCGGTTCCATGCTGCTCGCTCTCAGCTCTCTAGAGCACTGTCCGGGATATCTTAGGTAGCCGGGATCCTGATCTTCTGCTTCATCTATACCTGTTCCTCAGAAACGCCGATGTCAACGTTTAATGATGTTTCCTTCGTTGTGTCCCCGTTTCATATCCCTCCTATCCGATCGATAAACTTTTACTTAGTCGCGGCAATACATACACACACTCTTTACAGATGCACGGGCCGAAGGTTGTGCAGTCCACTGATTATTCAACAAGAGCCAAAGGTTGTACCGCTCATGACAACTCTACACGAGCTGATGATTGCGCCGGCTAGTGACCATTCTATCCTGGATTCCTCGAGTGGAGAAAGACGCACCACGCTAGATATGGGGTACAGACTAACAGACTGAGGCTAACGCCATATGAGCCTTGATAAAAATATATATTTTGGAAAAAAAAAATAGTATATATTCGATTCCAGTCCAATTAGATATGTAGGTTTTCCTTCTCAGGATACCTAAAGATAATCTCTGTCGCATGTTGTGACATCTAGGAGTTTCAGAATTTTGTTTCTCCGAATGGTCGATGGTGCCGTTTACATAATCACATCACATATCTCAGTGAATCCTGATTCATACCTATCCCTACTAACAACTATCCCTCCCATGATATTCGCTAGGGAACCAGGCTATAGAGGCGACCCTTCTGGCCTTCGGGCGGCGAATATCATACTAACATTCCTTCCCTCCCCCTGGTGACTGTAAGGACGTGGCCGGCGTCGTTATTGACCATTCAAAGCTTGAATCACCGAAAATTGCACAACGAGAATGATTTGCTAGTCCCAAGCGTCATTGTGTTCTTTGTGCAATTTGGGTTCAAGTCAATCACGGAGAGCATCTACGAATTGTACAGTCTACCCAAGCTCAAGCTCAAGCTCAATTGGTAGGAAAAGAAAATTCAGTTTCTTCCCCCCTTTCGGTGTTTCTTCTTTGGTTCACTTAATGATACATTTACGTTGATTAATTTATAATATTGACAGTCCCAGTTCGAATGAATTCAAATGAGTGAAAATTGTTTTTTATCGAAAGTTATTGCATGATTCATTCATACTGACGGATTCTTGATAATGTTTATTTGCTTCATTTGAATTTTACGTTTACGTTTATGATGAGCGGCTCAAAAATTTTACCACAGGAGTAAACCGCATGCCAAACCATCACTTTCCTACGCCGGCCGCGTCCTTACTGGAGGAAGGGAAGGGATGTTAATATGATATTCGGCCAGAAGGGTACACTCTGTCCAACTTCTATAAGACCTATTCTATTCATACATTGTTGAATGCTTAGAATAAAGTATATTTAACATTAATTTCGTTCAAAAGAATTGTTTATTTATTTATTGTGCTTAAATATGATAATTTCAGCTGTCCAGTTTCTATAAGACCATTTTAAAATTCATAAGCATTATCAATGAAAAATTCAAAACGATCGGCTGATTTACATTTCAATAATTTCTTGCCATTTCGACTAATAACCTGGAAAATTTGTGTTGGAATGCTATTTATCATATTCTGCTGAACGGATTTCTCGATTTTATTCCATGTTCCCGAAATTGAGACCTTGAGCTCTTCAATCGTGGTGTATCGTTTTCCCTCAGTATAGATTTTGCGTACAAGGATCCCCCTGAGATTTTCAACAGGATTCAAGTCTGGAGAGCGAGCCGGCCAGTCCAAAAAAATTAAGTTTTGGGTCTTTAATCCATTGCTTAGTTTCCTTGCTGGTATGAATAGTAGCATTGTTTTGCTGGAATGTGATTTTTTTGTGACAATATACACGCAAAAACGGTAGGAGACAGGATTCCAGAACATGTATGTAATCCTTGAATGATGTGAAAGCTGTCTTGAGCTTTCCAGTTGCACAGAGTCTCATCCAAACCATGCACGAGACTCCACCAAAATTCCTTGTTGAAAAGTACTGTTCCTCCTTCCGTAAATCACGCCAGTACCCGTTGAAACCATCAGGACAATCCAAATTGTAGTTTTTCCGTCACTGAGAATAACCTAGCAAGGTTAAAAGTAAAAAATAATTGAAGAACTTTCCGTTATGGTATATAGCAAAATGTATTCTTTTGAAAACGGTCTTTGTCATGACATACCATGTCCCACTGTTTGTAATTTATGTGAGCTTTGGCAAAACTCAGACGTCTTTCGATGTGAGATGGTGTAGAATTAGGAGCTTTTACCTTTTTAGCCCTCTTTATGTAAGGACTTTTTACCAAAATTTGACGAATTGTCTCCCGTGGAACATTTAAATTTTCCAGATTGCTTTATTTGCATAAGCGATTTTGAAGTATTCAAAGCTGTTCTCACTATTTCCCGTTTATCCCGGTCAGGGAGCTTCGATTTACGTGGAGCTCTCTTCTTTTTACCGTATCCTTGAGGATTCGTCAAATAATTAAGTACTACTTGATGGGATCTTCTAAACCGACGAGCAATTTCTCTAATTCCAACATTTTCTTGGTGGAATGCTTCGATTTATCCTTTTTTTTTTCTATCCGTGAGCACTTCTCCTTCTCTATTTTCCAGATTTATTAAACAAACTAACTAAAAACAACGGAAAATCTAACTGGTCTTATAGAAACTTGACACTTGAAAAATACAAAATCATTTGTTTATGCTCAATCCTTGCGCACACACATATGAAAATCATGCAGTGTATGATAGTTACCAATACAAATACAGTAGAATATAAATTGAAGCGTTGTTCATTTACAATGACACAAAGCAGAAAGATTATACCCTGGTCTTATAGAAGTTGGACAGAGTGTACGATTGCCATGGAAGGGATAGTCGTTAATGGGGGAGTTAAGAATGAGGATTCACTGAGGTACCGTCGATGGGGGTGAAAATGGGTCAAAAAAGGTAGTTTTCGAACTTTTTGTTGAATAACTATCGTAAATTAGAATAAAACACAATTCTGATTACGTAGAAATGTTCTCTAATGACGAACACTCGTAAGTGTGCAAGGAATTGTTGAATAATATTAATTTTTCACTGCACTACGATTAAATAGAAGTTGACCCAATCTCACCCGCTAGAGGGGGTGACAATGGGTCAAAGTCGTGAATATTATATTCTATTAACATTTCTGTTTAGAAATCAATTTCTCAATAATTTCAGAATAATTTAACAACATGTAAGTGTCTTCAATGATTAAGTGAGTTACGAAAAAAGTGTCACTCCACCTAGAAGTGCTATGGAAATGTTTATATACAGCCATTCCATGTCAAACCGATATAATGGTTCTCAGATATTCGTTGCCAAAAAAATCATTATTTTCCTATTATTATATACCAATTTGAAACCACATAAAAAACCACATATGCAGAATTGTATTCTAGTCGCATGAGTGTTGTCCAGTCGCATAGGAATATTGAACGAAAACAGAAAACATGTTAACTTTGCAAAAACACTCGAAAACGAGAACAAACACCTCTCTGATATTTGGATATGTTATGTGAAAAAAACTCAGCTTTCAAGAACAAATATAAAAAATATGGTGACCTTAGTTCCGAAACCATGTAAGCTCTGAAAAACAATTACAATCAATAATTACGAAAACAAAATCTGTTTTTCTCAAGTGTAATGTTTTTCAAACAAAACTAGCTTATTGGCTTTAATTTGATATATCTATCATATAAATCGGATCAGTAGTTCAAAAGTTATGAATTTTTGAAAGAAGTCATTTTTGGAAAAAAGGGAAAGGTTGATTTTTCGGACCACCCTAAAATTGAAATGTTCACCCTAATGAAAAAATTTAAAAATATGGGTCTAATATTTTACGATGAGGAATAAAACTAACAATTTTCTTGAAAATCTGACAATCACTATATCGGTTTGGCATGGAATTCAACTTTGTGCTTGACCCATTCTTACCCCCACTCAGTGTAAATAAGAGATTATTTCGAAAATATTGAAATTCGAATAGAAAAAAGTTTTGATGTTCAAAATCTGTAATAACTCATCTGGCAAGACTTTAAAGAATAAGTCTATCCAATATTTACAATTTTAGTAGTTCTGTATAATGCTGGGCATGATATTTTTTCTGAGGTGTTATTTGACGGCTATTTACACATCAAACTTTGATGAATTATTAAAAAAATAGCTGACCCGGCAAACTTCGTCCCGCCCAAATTTTTTTTTTGTAATCAATACCTTCAAACATTCACGTTTTCTTACTATGAGCATGTTCATAGTCCCAATCGCAGAACTGTTCATTGATTAATCTTCTATTCAACTCCGTTGAATTTACCTTTTACTATAAAATTCCTAGTATTTCTAACAAAACTCATCATTATAATATCAGATTATTTTCAGACACAATTCTCGTTCAAGATTTTTCAACCACCTGCAAATGACATGTTTTTCCGTTACATGGAATAAATGTTTGATACAGAAGATATAATAGAATAAAGACAGCCCTAAATCGGACAATTCCTTCCTTGAGTTCTGCTCTTATCAACACATCCGGCGATCCTTTTTTAAGTATAGATAGAAGAAGATATAGGAGTGCGTTTCATCACATTAAAATCCATTTCCAGTTTCGAACAAAGATCAATTTCGCTAGCGCAAACATCAAATGGACTAACAGCACTTGTCACTATGTAATTGTAGAACATATGGGAGTTTTCCGAAAATTTTCAATTGTCATGTTTGGTTGAAATATGTGTAATATTTTTATGGGACCCCCTCTCCATTCCAGAGGAGGGAGTGGTGTCATACCATTATAGAAACGTTTCTCATACCCAAAAACCCTCACATCACAAATTGTGCTTGATTAGTTCTCGAATTATGCAGAAGTTTGTGTTTCGTTTGTATGGCAGCCCCCTTAGAGAGGGGGGAGGAGTGTATTCACCATAGAAACGTTTCGTGTCCCGTAAAACCTTCACATGCCAAATTTGGCTCCATTTGCTTGATTAGTTTTCTAGCCACCATAAAAACATTTATTGCACCCTAAAACCGCCACTTGCCAAATTCGGTTTCATTTGCTTGATTAATTCTCGAGTAATGCAGAAATTGGTGTTTCATTTGTATGGCAGCCCCCCCCCCTTTAAGAGGGGGGTGGAGAGTCTAACCACCATAGAAACATTTATTGCACCCTAAAACCTCAATATACCTAATTTGGTTTCATTTGCTTGAATAATTCTCGAGTAATATAGAAATTTGTGTTTCATTTGTATGGCAGCATGTACTTTGACTCCATTTCTAACCCGGAAGCTATGCTCGAATTCACGAAAGTTAATTGGGAAAATGTCACCAATAAGTCTGTTGCGTTCAGTGTTACCCCCATTTAATGGACTATCAATGTATTCTTTCGATGCTTTTGACGTAGGACTACGTCTAACCGGAAGATATAGGGGGTGAAATGGAAATCTAGGCACTGAACAAGTAGGAAAAAATGCAAGATTTGAAACGCTTATAACTCGAGCATTTCTCAATAGATCGCAAAGGTTTCTGCATCAATTGATAGGAAATATATCTACGCATCTATCATAACGAATAACATTTCATTTTTCTTGAGATAAATAATTGAATAATTGTGAAATATCAAGCATTGTCCAAATGCACTATGTGCCCATTTTTGATTGGTCCATTTTGTGCTTCTCAAATCGTACCGACCAAAACGGGCAACCAGAGTAGCAGCGAAATACAATGAAGCACGATTGGAAAGGAAAAAGGAAAAAAATGAGGGAAACATTGGTCGCAGTCTCACACATGCGTAATTCTCGAGCCAGCCAGTCAGCTTAAAAATCCCCGCTCCGCTGCCGTAACGATCATTCTCATTCAAGCCGTACACCACATCGTTTCGCAAAATCCCGCTCGAACCGTGTTGATCTGGAGATCCCCGCAAGGGTAGCTAGGCCGAGCGTGTTAGTACCAGTGCACCAGTCCACCTAGCCGGCGTTATATAGTTTCGGCCGCCGAAGTGATCGAGTTAGCTGGCAAAGCTGCTCGCGACGATAAGAAAACCCGCATTCGGAACAGAACACATTCGGTTCGGTGGACATCAAGACAACAGGCAGTTGCAGCGAGTGGCGAGTGGCAAACGCAATCGCAAAACGGCTTCAGGTAGCAGAAGAAAAAAGTTTGTTCTTTATACAAACTGCTTTGGTGGCAAATCCAGAACAAGGCGGCATCGAGGGCGTTCGAAATGGTTTTTTTTCAAAACCACGAGTACTAAGTTTTCTAAATTTGAACCATTCCATAAAACAAGGCGCTTTTCAGGGCCATTAAACCTTCCAAAAAAGAGTTTAGGAAATAAAGTTCAATGCTTTCTAAAACATTATCCAAAATAATAATAAAACACAAATTGATGTTTTCATAATTTGTTTGCCAGGATCTGATGAGTATGTGAATTTGGCAGTTGTTCTGAGCTTATTGATTTTCACCAATTCTTAAATTGCTTCTAGATTGAAAGTACAGTAATTTACACTTATCTCGACATTCAGCTAATTGGACGGACCTGTAATGCGAGATATTTAGTTGGACATTTTTGTAAACATAGAGTTCGGGGTCCAAATTATGACCCCACATTGAAAGTCGACACTGTACCACTGTCATCGCAAATGTTCAATTACAGGTTAAAATTACCTCCAATCCGATACTGAGTGGTGGTAATGCGACGTGCCATTGAATGTAATTTACTGTAAAATATGTCACAAGCTGGATGGGAAGAAATTTTCCAACTGTGAAAGCTGTAGCGAGTGGCAAATGCAATCGCTAAACAGAAAGGTTTAGCCGAACAAGATGGGGATATCGAGTGATAACAAAACAATAAACTCTTTAGATTGAAAATAATTTTGTGATCCTGAAAAGGACCCTTTTTAGCCTGCATGTGAATCCAACGAGCGAACAAATCGTAATGAATGTATTTTCTTCTTCTTCTTCTTTTTGGCTTTAAGAGAGTTTACACTTTTCAGTTCATTCGCTTCTAGTGAATGTATTTTTTTTTGCCATCGCTCCGTTCGTCTCGTTGGATTCGCCCCTCTGGCTGAGTCTGCCGATTTGTCTCTATCCTGTGAGTGTGTACCGCTAGAGTATAAAACACGCAGACCCCAGAAAAATATCTTATTTTCTTTCAAACCGTAAACCCGTGTGGTTGTACGGCATCGGCATCGTGGACGTAACAAAGGAGGACAAGTTAAGGGAAAGGCAAAGTCTCACTCGAACCGTGCAAGTCTCCAGTTCCCTGTTGGTCGCATTCACTGATTGCTCGGCAAGGGTAACTAGGCCGAACGGATTGGTGCCGGAGCACCAGTATACCTAACAGCGATTATAGAGTTTCGGCCGTCGGAGTGCTCGAGTTGGCTTGCAAAGCTGCTCACGACAATCAGAAAACCCGCATCAAGAACAGAGCAGCTTCGGTTCGGCGCTCATCAAGGCAACAATTAGTTTCAGTGAGTGGCAAAGTGTTTCTCCGGCACGTCGCATTAAATGTAATTTACTGAACAATATGTCACAAGCTGGATGGGAAGAAATTTTCCAATTGTGAAAGCTGTGGCGAGTGGCAAACGCAATAGCTAAACAGGAAGGTTTAACCGAACAAGATGGGAATATCGAGTGATAACAAAAACACAACACCAAAGGTTCTTTTCAGAACCATCAACATATTCATAAAGAGTAAACAGTAAGCTAATCCATTTTTCAGGTAGATAGGTAGGTATTCACGTAGGAGAAGAAAATAAAACAATATATTTAAAATATATATTTAACAAAAGCTGTCCCCTTTGTATAGTCCTACGTCACTCCGGTTATGTCCCCGACATTACCCACCCGTCTTTTTTCGATGTGTCAAGAAGATGTAGATGGCGGAACGGGCGTATCCGGCGCCCACAAAGTGTCGCACGATGTCCGTTTTCGACGCGACGGGGTACCGTTCTTTGAACGCGCACACTTTTGAACGGAGTAGCTTCACCGTTTTCGCCATTACGGTTAGAGTTCGACTGATAGAGCTGTCAACTTTTTTCCGCCGGCTCATGGGTTACTATGATTGATGTTTCGTTACATGGGTTACATGTAGTGATCCCCGATTTTTGAAATTAATCGTTCATCCACTAATCGAACATTTTTCAGCAGTTTGTTATTCAAAACGATTAATTGCCCCAAATAATCGATTAATCGATTAATCGTCACACTGAGAGAAATAATTAGTCAGACTAATATTTCTCATTTGTTATAAAGCCATTTGGAATCAAAAAATTATTCATTCCGCCTGAAAATCAATTATTATCTTCTACACTTCCCTAAACTCGTAAACGAAGCTTAATCCGCGTTGACGGATTTGAGCTTCGTTTGGGGGTTAGGGGAGTGCCAAAGATAATGATTGATTTTCAGGATAAAACCACGGCAGCCGTACGTTTTTTTCCTCTGGGTTTGGATCGATTAATCGACGTAAATTATTCGTTCGCTTCGATTATTGGTTGTGTAATATTCGTTCGATTAATAATCGATTTCTGTAGGAAATATTCGATTAATCGAACGATTATCAGGGATCACATGGGCAGTTTCGTCAGTCCGTCTGAAGGTACACCCAAAGTTAATTTTTAGCACATTTTCTGGCATCCCGATTTATTACATTAAATGAGCTGAAAGATAACATGAAATGTTCTACTCCCCAATACATGTATATCATTTGTATAATATATATGCTAGAGCCAATATGAGGGAGCGAAACAGGAGACACATTTAAATGAAAGCTTTTCGTATAGTTTGCCAAATACACGGCCCAGACAGAGAAAGATATATTCTCGTTCATGTTCTTCTTTATCGGCTCAGAAAACACCTTCCAACTTCATCTTTTCTGCCAAAGATGGCATGTTTTCTGCCAAAGATGGCATGTTTTCTGCCAACGCTAGGGTGGGTGTCCTTTTTTTTAATTGCAAACGTTAAATGAAAATTTTCCGTCTTCTAATGTAAAGACACTAGAATGCGCTGCTAATGATTAAGCTGAATAAAGTTATGCAAAATTGAATGAAATTGATGGTAAATGGTAGCTAAAAAATTATCCTTTTTTGATGCCGAAATATTACCATATGGTTACTTTCCAAAGCCAAGAAAACAATTTTAAAGTTGCTGTTCGATTTTACGAACTCTCGATACGGGTTAAAAAATGAAATACAGACTCCAGACCGTAGTTCAGTTTATTCTACCTGGGCTCGTTAGATCAATGCTTCGGAAAGCTCACCAAATTGAAGCATTTAGTATCAGTTGCAAATTACAGCTCGAACTAATTGATAATGAACCGTTTGCTCGGTGCAGCATTGAACATCTCCGCATCAAAACATTCGGGTTTTCTCCCGAACCGCCCCGTAATGTCTTAATACCGCAAAGCAGCAAGAGGGAAGGCCCGCGAAGAGATGTTTACGATGCAATTTGCCCATTAAAGCAAGTACTCGAAACAAAGTGTTGACCCGGTTCATAATCTCGTGAAACAGAGAAGAGTGGCAGCGGCAGCCCTCGGAGTGAAACTTATTTTTTTATTTTAGCGCGCACCAGCTGAAAAATTGGCGATGAATAAAATTTAGAAAATATTGGCGTAAACAGCCCAGATCATAAACAATTTATCACTATTAATGTCATGATTTCAATTTTTGGGGACTATCCTAACGCCGTTCGGTTTGTGCCCACAACGTATTCGATTCGATTCCGAGTTCGGCTCCCTGGAGGATGATTGGGTGTGGGAAAACAGTGGGAGCAAACGTTTCCCGAACGTGTTCGCAGTGGGCACTGAGGAAAGTGATAGAGCGCGTGCAAAGGGAAAACGGAAATGCAAAATGGTTGTAAAAATGATTTATGGTATGGAAAAGCTTAAAAGCATATTTTGGTCATCCTTTCTTGCACCGCTGCTGCTGTCTGCCGAATTGGTATAGTTAGTGCACAGGACACGGACACGGACACCGAGAGAACACAATCCATGGGGGTAATCAGCAGCAGTGTATATTGTTACCAGTAGCAACCGTCGGAGGTTTTATTGCGAGACAAAACCAGCCGCCCAGGATTTGAGTTGCGGGCGGTTCGACACTAACCGGGGGAAGATGCACTCAGGAGAGAGCCTTAACTGTGGGCAGAAGAGACACAGACACACACACACACACACATTTCGGACCGTTTATCAACCCCGTATTGGAGGGACACAAATATTCATTTTCGTTGCAATTTGCACAATAGAGCTGACTGGAGCAAGGAAACAACTCGCCGTTTTGTTGTCATAACTTGCGAAACCAAACCTTCGGTTGGCAAGAGTGGCAAAAAGCAACACAACAGCAGCAGCAAGGACTTTATCAGCCCATTCCCTGTCCCTGTAGGGCTTTTCTCCCCTCTCCGTTGGTTCTCCCTGGATGTGGAGTCCGTGTGTTTTTGGCTATTTTCGGAGCTTACATCGTCTGGGGCTGAGTTCTCCTTTCTGTGTGCCACAATTCATCTCCCAAAATGGTTCGGAAAGTGGGTTTTGTTACTGCTGGCCGCCAACCGATAGCGCTGCATCACAATATTAGGCCATTCAACCGTCACTAATCTCGCTATAAATTGATTGTTATTATATCCCTTTCCACCCCTAGGGGCCAGTTTTTCGGCCATCCATGGCGAGAAACGTTCCCGGTTCGTCGTGAAGCGTGAAGAAGACTACGGAGGCTATTCTCCCTTTCCGGTGTTATTTTTTGCACCCAGGGAATACTCACTCACTTAGCATATTGGGGGTTTTGCCGGTGATTGAACCCCCTTAAAGAGCAAAAACTGCCCCAAACAAAACTATCGATGGTTCGATCCGAATCGATAAGGTGACCTCGCCAGTACCCTTGAACCATATCTCTACATATATCGAAAACATCCAACGGACACTGGCGTTTTTTTTTCTCCTCTTTTCTGGAGCACAAACCAAACTATGATCGAAGAAGACAACAGAAAAACAAAGCGCAGGAAATCGGCGACTGACATCCAATCGATCTTCGCGATCGGTCGGTCGATCGAAGCGTGTTGAAATGTGAAATGAATTTTTCGGATCCCGCATTGTATGTTGGTTGGCCGTTTGTCGATCGAAGAAAGTGCTCCGCTTTTTTTTTCGTTGTTGTTGTATTGTGTGTGTGTGTGCATGAGCAGCGGTTTGAAGAGAGCGCTCGGAGGCAATTTTATGCTTCCTCGTTTGCATCGATGGTCCGCCCGGGACTTGATCTAGGTCAGGTGGGAGTTTGAACCTTTTTTTTTTCGCTATTTCTCCCCATTGGGGTTGTGCTGCGCGCGCTGTTCCGCATAAAAATTGAGCTCATGATTAGCGAGGGTATTCTTTTTTACCTTTTTTTTGTGTTTTGTCGATCGAAGTCATCATTTGGTGCTGACCGGGAGTTGTTTGAATAAAACTATAAAGTTGGGAATTAATGGTGGCGTTTTCAGGGGATTTGTGTGATTATTTCTTTTTTTTTTGTTTGTTTCGTGAATGCGTAATCGAGGCACAGGAGATGCCTGGATGAACATAGTTTCTGTAATTTCAGCCAGCGGTGGAATATAAATTACCAAAGTGATTCAATTCATATGGAAAGTTTTAATTCGTTGATAATGTCGATCCTGAATCAACATTCAAACTTGTTTTGTGAACGTTTCAGATAATCTCTCCTGACCCATTACGATTAAATAAATTTGTGGAATAATTTGGGGTTCATATTCTGAAGCATTTTTCGAACGCCTATAACTCGACAAATTCTTGATAGATATATTTTGAATCAATGAGATACATATAGAGGTGGAGCAGTAGGCGAAGTTTATCTGTATTAGCAAGCAAAATATCGTGTCGTAATTATTTGCATGCAATATGGAATGTATATGGAAGAAACAAAACAATGTTGAAAGTTCTCACGGTTGTATGATAACTTGAGCCAAAATTTTCATGAAATCATTAAACTCTTTGTTTTTTAGCAATTCAATGACAATTGTATCGTGACTTATTTTGATTATTTATGTGGTAAAAAGGTCCAGAGAGCAATCGTATGCTTAGTTCTTGAAATCAGTAACATTTTCGGTGAAAGTTTGATCAATTGGCGATTATTCTCTCACAACATACACACCGACACTGAGAGCCTTCGAAACATACACTTCATAACGTAAAAATAATGAATCTTCGTTTGTTTTTATGAACGTGGGGGAGTGAAAATAGCACATGGAAACATCACTTTTATCCGTCTTTTTCGACGAGATTTCACAAATAATCACTGCACACTATCTCAATGTACGTTTTTAATTGATAAATTACTTCCTGAAAATAGCATTTTCACATGAATGAGGTGGGCAATCAAAGATAAACACAACGACTGACGTGTCACTATTTGAGAAATGGTTATGGCAGCGCATGCTATGTCGCTCTAAACTCTATCATCTTCATTACCTTTTTTTCCAGAATATTGATTTTGAATATATATTTTTTTTTTGGAACAGATAATTGACTAATTTTAAACCGCCAAGCATTATCCAAACGCACCAAATCTCACGTTGTGGTTGGTCCAATTTGTGCTCCTCGAATTGTACCGATCAAAAACGACTAAAAGACCAGCGAAATAAAATTTAAATTTGTGATTCTCCTCCCAGCCAATTTGCATGAAAATAGCTTCGCCGCTGTTAAGCGTTCTAATCATGAAGTATAATTATTATTCACTAGCTGATCCGGCAAACTTCGTCCCGGCCAAAATATTTTCTTTGTTATCAATACTTTCAAACATTCACGTTTCCTTACGAACGTTAATGGATCCAATCGCACAACTATTGATTGATTGATCTTCGAATTGACCCTTTACAAGTTCCTTCTACTATAAAGGGCCTGGCCGGGTAAGGGAGTAAAAAGTGCCCCCAAACCAAATCACTAGCTGTATGGCAAATATTGTAAAGGATATTAAATAAGAAATTTTGGCTGTTTATTTGAACCCCTATGTGGTTTAACGTAGGATCTATAGTGAAAAACATACTTTTTGTTTATTTAACGCCACCCTCAAAAGATCCAAGATAAAAATTTGAAAAAAATACTGAATGTGCATCTTACTACGGTGTATCAAGAAAAATTATCAAAAAAAAATTTCATAAAAAATTTTAGTACCAAAAAAATATATTGAATTTTGAAACTTTTTTTTTGAGATTTAGAGATTCAGTACTACTGTAATTCATATTTAAATGTGTTTCTACGGCTTTTCTAGATATGTGTGATTTTTTTCAGTGTTGCGCGGTATCAAAAAAAAAATATTTTTTTTATATTTCCAAAGAGTGGTTAGGTAAGGGAGTAAAAAGTGCCCCCAAACCAAATCACTAGCTGTATGGAAAATATTGTAAAGGATATTAAATAAGAAATTTTGGTGGTTTATTTGAACCCCTATGTGGTTTGACGTAGGATATATAGTGAAAAACGTACTTTTTCGTTAATTTCACGCCATCCTCAATAGATCCGAGATAAAAATTTGAAAAAAATACTAAATGTACATCTTACCACGGTGTATCAAAAAAATTATCAAAAAAATTTCATCAAAAATTTTAGTACTAAAAAAATTTTTAAATTCTGAATTTTTTTTTTTTGGGATTTAGAGATTCAGTACTACTCTAATTCATATTTAAATGTGCTCTTACGGCTTTTCTAGATTGATAAATATCTTCAAACTGTTTTTTTTTCAAATATCTAATAATAAAAAAAAAAAATTAAAAAGAATACACAGTACAAAAAAATTTTATAGATTTTTTTTATTATTTTATTTTTATTATTAGATATTTGAAAAAAAAACAGCTTGAAGATATTTATCAATCTAGAAAATCCGTAAGATCCGTTCAAATAAACCGCCAAAATTTCTTATTTTATATCCTTTACAATATTTGCCATACAGCTAGTGATTTGGTTTGGGGGCACTTTTTACTCCCTTACCCGGCCAGGCCCTTTGTGTTTCATTTGTATGGAAGTCATCCCGTAGAGAAGGGGGCAAGAGTTTCGAACTACCATAGAAACATTTCTTGCCCCCTGAAACCTTCTTGGATGGCAGAAACGTTCCCAGAGGAAGAGATAGCTGAGATTCCTAAGCCAAATAACACGCCTTGAGTGTATTCTGGAGTGACAAGCTCTAGAATACGCGTGATCACAGTCGGAAGAAATTTCTTTGACGAAAAATCCCCCGGCCAGAACGGGAATCGTACCCGAACCCCCGGCATGATAATGTGGGACGCTAACCACTCGGCCACGGGAGCGCCCTGAAACCTCCACATGCCAAATTCGATTCTATTTGCATGATTGGTTCTCGAGTTATGCAGAAAATTATGTTTCATTTGTTTTCATGTTATGATTTTTTATTTTTTTTTTTTAATTTTATTTATTCAGAGAGTCTTCGAGAGTATCGTACAGACTGGTTATACTTATGATATATTCTTAATCCTAGCTTTAAAATAATCTTTGGTCATGTTGAAATCAAAAATTTGGCAGACATTGTTGAAGGCTCGAAGGCAGGAACTGAGTGGATTATTGTAGCCATAGCATGTTCTATGTCCGGGAACAGCAATTAATGCGGAGAAACGCAGCTGACGTTGAGGAACGTTTATTGGAATATGCAGAAGAAGATCGGCACACTCGATGTTTTCACTGAGGATGTCGAATACAATCAGTCGTTGCATCTTCAGTCGCCTTGCCGTGAGCAATTCCAAGTCGATTAGACGACAACGTTCCGAATAATGGGGAAGATGGACGGGATCATTCCACGGGAGATGTCGCAATGCAAATCGAATGAAACATTTCTGTACACGCTCGATACGTACAATCTCGGAAACGTGGTATGGGGCCCAGACCGGTGCAGCGTACTCTAAGTTGCTCCTCACTAAACTACAGTACAAAGCTTTTAGTGCATATACGTCGGTGAACTGTGACGCATTCCGACGTATAAATCCCAGGATAGAGAATGCTTTGGAGGTGATAGCTGAGATGTGATCGTGGAAACGTAGCTTTGAGTCCATGATAACACCCAAGTCACGGATAGAATGTACACGATCCAAGAAAAGAGTGTAGATCTTGTATCGGTAGTCTATCGGCTCGTAGCAACGACTAAAGGTGATCACCTTGCACTTACTTGTGTTCACACACATGCCGTTGTCTTTGCACCACTGCGCTAAAGAATCGATATCGGCCTGCAAGCTGCAGCAGTCCGCAGCTGATTTGATGACTCGGAAAATTTTAAGGTCGTCGGCAAACAATAGTTTTCCAGAAGATATTCGTAGGCACAAGTCATTAATGAAGATTACAAATATCAATGGCCCTAGTACACTTCCTTGGGGGACTCCGGACGCTATATCGAATGTTGTGGATCGTGCTGAGTTCACCTCAACAAAAGCTTTCCTACCGGTCAGGTAAGACATCAACCAATCGGATATCCAATCAGGAAAACCCATGTGCTTCATTTTTCTCACTGTAAGAATATGCGGAACAGTATCGAAAGCCTTCGAGAAATCAATATAAACAGAGTCCACTTGATTTCTGTGTTCAACTTCACGAAAGAGCACGTTGGTGTAGCATAATAAATTGGACGTTGTGGAACGATGGGGTACAAATCCATGCTGGAACTCAGATATCATCGATTTCGCTGCAGACAGTAGCACTGTGTGGATCAGTGATTCGAGTAGCTTCCCTAGGCAACAAAGGATGGATATTCCACGGTAATTTTCAACGCGCCGCAAGCTGCCTGATTTGTAGATAGGAATCATCTTCGCAGTTTTCCATAGGCTAGGGAATGTTCTTTCCTCGAGCGACTTGTTAAAGAGTATTGTCAGAGGAAAGGCCAATGATGAAGCGCAGTTCTTCAACAGGATAGGTGCTAAGTCGTCCACTCCAGTTCCTTTCGTCGCGTCTAGTTTTTGCAATGATCTTAAAACTTCCTCGTGGGTAAAATTGAAGAATGGTAGGTGGATATGATGCGACGGTAGGTTGCGAAAACATCCAGATCCTGGTTGAGGCAGCTCAGTCTTGAACACGCTTTGGAAGAATCGTCGAAAAAGATCAGCAACTTCATCAGGTAGGTTTGCTGTTGTGTTACCGTATTCGACAACTTGTGGTACTCGATTACTCGCTCTTTGCTCTCTAACGAATTTCCAGAACGCCGTAGGGTTCCGTTTCATATCAGATTGAAGTCTCTGCTGGTAGGCCCTGTAGCTGTTCTCTACAAGATCCTTATAGCATGTTTCCACGATGCGAAGAGATTCACGGTTTTCGTTTGATTTATCGATGAAGAATCGTTTGCGTGCTTTACGCAGTTTGTTTCGCAGCCTTCGCAACTCTGCAGTCCACCAAGGCTTCCTGGTGTTCCTATTAATAGAACGGTGGCGTCGGGGTACTTTCGAATGTATGATCTCAAACAGGGTATCATAAAACATATGGGTGGCGGAATCAACTGTACGATCTTGAAGAAGTACCTCCCATTCGACCAATGAAAATACGCTATTTAAAGAGTTGAAATCACATCGTCTAAAATCCAGGTCAAAGGAATCAGTTGTGGCTGAAATATGCACACAGCTCTGCATGTCTATTTGTAGTTCGAATGGTGGGTGGTGCGGATCAACGGGTAGAAGTGGTGATATCGGCGGCTGGCCTTCAAAATTATCGGGAGCGTTTGTAAAAACCAAATCAAGTAGTCTGCCATTGATGTTTGGAATAGAGTTGATTTGTACGAGGCCATAGGATGAGATGGATTCAGTTAGCACGAGTTCTGGATCGCTAGAAGCATTCACAGGCAAGTATCCGTTGACATCCTCATCAAAACCCCATTGCAGATGCGGAAGATTATAATCGCCGAGCAATAAAACGATATCGTTAGCCGAAGATCGGTCCGTCAAGGACTGAACAGCGAAAGTGTGGTTGGAATACAACGCCGTCTCAGAGTTTGGTCGAAAGTAAATGCCGAGGAGGTACAAATATCGGTTGGATAGTTTCACACAAACTACCATTTGCTCAAGCGTACTACAATGAGGTATCGAAACCTCGGTACAGTGCAGTGTGGCTTTCACTGCGACAAGCACTCCGCCACCTCTTGTGAGGCTACTGGTTGCTTCACTACGGTCACAACGAAAAAGTGAATAATCGGATGATAATTCAGCGTCGCATATATCGGACCGGAGCCATGTTTCAGTAAGAATGACAACATCATAATGACTGCTCGACAATCCTAGCTGTAAGCGTGAAGTTTTAGTGCGAAGGCCTCTGACATTTTGGTAGTAAATGGAGAGAAAGTGTTGCTTTGGCGAGAGACTATCACAATCACCACAGTCAGTAACCGGAAGCACAGGATGATGAGCTACAGGATCGTTCCGCTGTGTCGATGCGTTTGTCGGACGCTGGTGGCCCGAAGATGGCGATGAGCTAGAAGTGTTTCGCATTTCAGGCAGCGCATTGTTCGGAATGAAGGTGTACTTGCCTGCATTTATGGGTTGGATGCCAGCTGCCTCGCACTCGAGCACAGGACCGGGACGACTGGGTGTCACTGACATCAATGGCTCGACTGTGACGAGGGAGTCAGAGGCATCCATAGAGCTTGCAGGTGTGCGTCCCGGTTGACTGGTTTGTGATGCATACGTGGGTAGTAGACTAGGAATAACATATGTTACCGAGATGGAATTGCTCGAATCACAGCTGTACTTGCCTGAGTGAGAGGCTTGGAGAACCCCCAATCCAGACTCAATCGCAGGACCGGGATGGCTGCTGGGCGTTGGCGGAAATGGCTCGACTGCGATGAGAGGATTGAAGGCCTCCTTCGTGCTTGATGGTATGCATCCCGGTGAGTTAGTTGACTCAGGAAGTTGGTTGAATGAAGAGGATCTTGGTTGCTATGTTGAATAGTCCACCATTTTGTTTCGCCGTTCTCGCTGAATTTTATAAACCGGGCATTCACTGCTCCAGGCAGAGTGGTCAGTTTCAATATTCAGCTTACGCTCAACTCGCAGTTTCGAACAGTTTGCACATTTTTCTATGCGGGATTTGCATTCTTTAATCGAATGGTTATCACTGCAAATAGGGCAGATAACTTTCTCTACTTTACAGTCGACTATTTTATGATTGAACCCGCAGCATTTGTAACACCTTATGACCTGCAACCCATCAACCACTCGGCATCGATTCCACCCGCAGTTCAGTTTCCCAAGTTGTATCACATTGAAAAACGTCTCGGGGTCCAACTCGACTATTGCGCTGTAGTTGTCGTATCTCCACTTCAAATTGCAGTAAGTTTTGCGCAATTTGAAATGTTTCAATGTTGCAAAAACTTCGTTTTGGTTAGTCAGTTTACCCTTTAGTTCGCTTTCGTCGTATTCGTCGCTCATTCCTTTTATTTTAATGGTTGGTTTCATGTTCTCGCGCACTTTTACCTCAAATCGACCTTCCAGTTGTTTGTCAACTGTCTCTTCAAGATGCTTGATTGACGCATCATCCTTTAGAGCTACTATGACCGACCCATATTTACTACTTGTCACCCGCCTAACGTTCAAATTTTTGCCATCAATTTTATTTCGCATTTTTCAAACTCAACAGATGATAATAAAAATAAAAAATATTACTTTTTTATCTTTATAGATGGTTTTTAACACAAAAACTCATTATTTCAATTTTAATTTACTCAAATACAAAAACTAACATAGTTTTGAAAATTTCACATTATGTACAGTGAAATATGTTCTTTCAAATTCCGTCAATAAACATTTTTCATGTTTGACCCAGAAAGAATAACAAAGAAATGAAGAGAGAGTATTTTTCGGGAAGAAATATCAATAAATTTGAGTAGAGTTGAGATATTGACAACTTCTGCATCGAAAAATATTTGTATTAGTAAGCTCTAAAAGTCTTTCGAAGAAAGTTTGCATGTAGATTTTGAAATATAAAAGTTGGAGAAAAAACATTGTTTTACAAAGATGTCTCAAACAACTGAGGCTACAACATTGTCGAACTATATTTCCCAAGAATAAATCCTTGGGGCCACCGAACCTTTCACTATCAGAGTTATTTTCAAACCGTTTTACAATAGAATTCAATGCAACAGTTCCATGCATACTAAAGTGATATCAAAAATAATAAAAAGGAAATTGATTTTTGTTCGCTTATTGGGTGTTGGTGATTCGATTCCGATCGAACATTATATTTCTACGAATTTGTGCCGGAAACAATTGTTAGAAGTGCCCTCGTTGGAGATGTTCTGTTTTGCTAATACACCCAAAATTGGTTTTTAGCTCATGTTTCGTCATTCCGATTTATTACACTAAATGAGCGCAAAAATAACAGAAAATGTCATGACTCTCAAATACTGGTAAGCATTTGTATAATATACTAGCTGACCCGGCGAACTTCGTCCCGCCTAAAATTATTATTTTTTATATGAATTCATTCGAAAATTCATGTTTTCTTACTAAGCGAACGTTCGTGGGTTCAATCGAAGAACTCGCCATTGATTGATCTTCTAATTTACCCTTTACAATTTTTTTTCATTTTAACATTCCTATTATTTCTACCAAAACTCGTCATTAGAATATAAATTTATTTTCAGATGCAATTTTAGCTCAATATTGTTGATTCACTTGCAAACAACATGTTTCTTCGTTACATGAAAACACAAAAGTAAATTTTTATTCAGGATTTTTATGTTCGAAGCGCGTTATTCCACCTGAAAATCTATTGCCATTTTCGCTTCACATCAACGGAACACGAAGCATAATTCCGTAAACGTGAAATCCAACTGGTCTAACAACGATGTGATTGTAAAACACATGGAAATTGACTTTTTCGAACATTCTCTCAAAGCTTCTCAATTTTTTTAACCATAACATAAAATTGATCTACGAATACAACAAATTAAAGACGGCTCAAATCGAACCATTCCTTCTTCGGGTTTTCCGCTTACCACCTTTACCTTCCATTTTTATTTAGATAGATAGAATATGTGGGAGTGCGTTATTTCACCTTCTTCTTCTTTCTTTGTTTTTAAGAGGCTTTAAACTTTTGTTATTTCACCTGAAATCCATTTCCACTTTTGAACAAAGATTAATTTCGTTAGTGCAAACATCGAATGGACTAACAACACTTATCATGATGCAATTAAAGAACACATGGGAATTCAACTTTCCGAATTTTCCGGCTTTCGCAAGAACGGAAAGTGAACTAAATATTGACTATTGTTTTGACGTAGGACTACGTCTTTCTCTTTCTATACCGGGGTGTAAAATCAAAGTTTCAAAAACGAAAGCGTTACGCCGGAGACCGAGATTTTGAGCGTTAATAGCTCTTAAACAACTGAACGAAATGGTATGATAAACACTTCATTCGAAAGATAAAACGTCTACGCGTTATATACTTGTTACTTTTTCATCCAAAAACTTGTTTCAATAGCCTTAAAATTGCTTTCAAAACAGGCTATTGAAATCACCAATCGGTATATAAGCGAGCGCCGCTCGGAAACCCACTCAGTTATAATTGAACAGCGATTGGAGCATGTTGTCGCTGTTGTGGTGAAGCTAACTTCGTTTATCTTGAAAGCGCTGATGAACGGTGTCACCAAGAGCCTGAAATACTGAAATTTCAGTTTCTGTCAAAATGTCGGGCCCTTATGATTTTGAACGCTAGCATTGATTTTGGAAAAAAAGCTAGTTCGTTCATTTCATTTGCTTATTTTAACTTTTAGTAACAACACTTTTCCTATGTAGTGAACTATTATAAGAAAAGTAACATACATAAACAAAATCTGTGACGTCACAGATTTAAAAAATCTTCCCACCTTCCATTTTCCATCTCGGTATTGAGATACGAGCGGTCTACATCGCGGTTTGATAGTGTGTCAACTTCAAATCCAAGGTTGAACTCAATGAATTGTCTCAGAGAGTCGCTTTTCATGCCGCCTGGTGGAGAGCGCTTGTTTATTTTTTGCATCACAACACATTGTTGTTAGTTTCTATGTGCTTCCAAATTTAGATCAAAATGGTTACCGTGAGCGCGGTTTTAATGTTTCGTTTATTAGAAATGTGGAATAGTAATAATGATGGAACAAACATGTAATCGTCTGTGAATGTGTGTATGTCAATTGGAAAATATCACAACAATAACTTTCGAAGCTATAACATCAATAGCAAATATAACGTTTGCGATGTTTGCCCATTATTCTCGTGATTTATTACCCGCTTCTGTTGAGGAATTCAGTTATCATCGGGATTTTAACCAAATAGACCCTGGGATATCGATTTTTTTGTTGAAAAAAATATTGGAATTACTCTTATAAAGGGTGTGTCACATCAAAATGCATCACGGAAAAAACGCTGTAGAAATTCGCCCAGTAGACCGATCCTTTTGAAAATTTTAAACAGTAAAATAAAAACTATTAAACAACTTTTGGCATTTTCCATTTTTCATACTTCGAGCCCAAGCCCGTATGCTCGTACCTTCCTCTTTACCCCGTCCATAAGGTTCTGTGCAACGTCAGGTTGTAGTTTTTTTTTGAACAGAAATCCATTTTCTCTTGAAGTCCGTCTCCGATTTGACAACTTTTGGGTTCTTCCGGAGGGCCTGCTTCATAATCGCCCAATATTTCTCTATTGGGCGAAGCTCCGGCGCGTTGGGCGGGTTCATTTCCTTTGGCACGAAGGTGACCCCGTTGGCTTCGTACCACTCCAACACGTCCTTTGAATAGTGGCACGAAGCGAGATCCGGCCAGAAGATGGTCGGGCCCTCGTGCTGCTTCAATAGTGGTAGTAAGCGCTTCTGTAGGCACTCCTTATGGTAAACCTGCCCGTTTACCGTGCCGGTCATCACGAAGGGGGCGCTCCGCTTTTCGCAAGAGCAGATTGCTTGCCACACCATGTACTTTTTGGCAAACTTGGATAGTTTCTGTATGCGAATCTCCTCCGGAACGCTGAATTTGTCCTCTGCGGAGAAGAACAACAGGCCCGGCAGCTGACGAAAGTCCGCTTTGACGTAGGTTTCGTCGTCCATTACCAGGCAATGTGGCTTCGTCAGCATTTCGGTGTACAGCTTCCGGGTTCGCGTCTTCCCCACCATGTTGTGCCTTTCGTCGCAGTTAGGAGCCTTCTGAACCTTGTATGTACGCAGGCCCTCCCGCTGCTTGGTCCGCTGGACGAATGAACTTGACAAATTCAGCTTATTGGCGACATCCCGACGCGCTTGTGATCTTTTTCACTGACGGAGCATCCATTTTTGCCGTTCTTCACCTTTCGGTCGATGGTTAGGTTCTCGAAGTATCGTTTTAGTACTCTGCTGACCGTGGATTGGACGATTCCCAGCATCTTACCGATGTCCCGATGTGACAACTCCGGATTCTCGAAATGAGTGCGCAGGATTAATTCACGACGCTCTTTTTCGTTCGACGACATTTTTCCAAATTTACGAAAAATTGACAGTGAAGCATGGCCAACGTGATCTATACACTCTTATCTGATTATAAGCGAAAGCTGAAGATATAATTCCTAAAAATTAAATTTCTACAGCGTTTATTCCATGATGCAATTTGATATGACACACCCTTTATACATTTTTGGGAATTTTAAAAAAATACATTTTTGAGAAAAATTAATTTCAATTTTTAAAATAACTTTTTTGCCAGCGAAATTTTTTTCCAAAAAATTGTTGGCATTTTTTGATGAAAATTGAAACAATTTCCTACATTTCATACTTTGACATGCATAACGTCAAAAATTCTGGAGTTTTCAAACTTTGCACACTGCTTCCTTTCAAGGCACAGTTCTTTTTCATAATATGTTTGAAATGACCGAATCAAGTTGAATTTCTGTAAACTTCTGAAAAATTGCTGAAAAAAAACACTAGTTATAATATGAATTATTTGAAACGATGTTCAAGCAAATCCAGGTAACTTTGTATTCCGCATTTAACCGGATAACCCTAACGGTTAACCGTTAACCGTCTATGATGTGTTTTAAATCCTACAGGAAGTCTCGTATCGTCTTACACCATAATTAGGTTCTGCCTTACGTAATGTGCCGCAACCGGTGCTTTTTCCCTCTGCAGATTAATATATAGGTCAGCATTTAACAATGATCACCGATCTCCGATTGCTTAACCCATCGAACCACAGATAGTTTCGGAGGGTCTTCCGAATGCCTCAACTTTCGGCGAAGGGTAAGGCGTGCCAGAGTATTACATGAACATGAAAGAGCCGGTTGAGATGCCGCTGCACCTAATGAAAGATTGATTCACTCAACGCCCGGCCATTTAGGGCCGCGCAGAACAGCTAGTCCAGCGTGACGTCACAACGCCCGCCGTAGAACGGTTCTGGGGCACCTCGGCAAACCCCGGGAGAGTCTGATCACCCAGAAAGATATGCCGCTGCGCGACCCAGTAGCCCGCAAATCCATTACCAAATCCCCCCGCGCACACCAAACGCGTCATACAATTATCAAACCGAAACTATAATTTCCATGCTTTTAGCCAAACGGCTCGCGTTGAGTTGGGCTTTCGTTAAAACCCCGTTTTTAGTATAATAATACACACAAGAGGGGGGGTTCTGGTTCGGGGTGTAACGAGTGCTAATGGTGGCAGAGCCGCCGGCGGGCGCCACTCCCGCGGGATCCCAATATCCGAGGGATGTGCACTTTCGCGATGGTCAGTTTTTTCTCCGGCCGTTTGTCTTCGGACCGGGCGCGGGCTAATTCTGCTCGATCTAAGCGCGCGCTCGCGCCCCCAATCGAATCCAATTAAGCATTCCCCCGTTCCCGACCGACCGACCGATCGGACCAGTTTGCCAGATGTGGCAAACGGCGGAAGTCTATGCTAAACTAGAGCTGAACAATTTTCCGCAGTTCGCGAAATTCTGGCCACTATTTCCACGATGCTTCCCGAAAGTGCGCGCGCACACGGATAAATTGCGATTATTTTAATTGATTCGATCAATTCGAGGCAACGCTCCGTTCGCCGTAATTACGCGATCTATCAGCTCAAGTTCGAGGAAACAACTCATGAAACAACAGTCAAATTCCGCGAGGGCGCGGTGAGGGGGATTTTTTCAAGAGCGCTAAAATTAAAAGATGGCGAGATGATGAAGTCGTTTCCGATCACCAGAAAAAAAAACACAGAATAAAAGATGATTTACGTGCTAATAACAGCTTACGATTCGGATAGCATAGGGCCGAGACACGCGGAAACGAGCGATTTGTTATCTGTCATCTTGCATAAATTTCCGTCAAATCGTGGTTATATTTTTGCTATAATTTGATTCCTCCCTTCGGCGAGGGACGGACGGACGGAGTGAAACAAAAGACATTTTCCCGGCACTTTCACGGTCCAAACCCAATCCCTAATCACCCACCCAAATACATCTCCAGAAACCACTCTATTATTGTCCGCACCTCATCAGTTGTCGGCGCGCACCGAAGCGTGAACTCCCCGAAATACCAAAAAGTGTGACCCCAAAAACAATTCCCACTTCCTCCCGAGGGGGATGGGAGTCTCGAATGCAATCCGGCCCGAGTGTGTCCCCCACTTAGGATAATTACCGGGGCCAAATCGTTCTCCCGGTCGGGACTGATAATCGGCGACAACGAGGGCCCTGATCTGAGAAATATAAACATCAAATTCGAAACAATTCGCCCGCCGTTACACTGGCCATTTCCGAGGAATGCCACCAATGAAAGAGGGCGCTTTTATTGCCAGGGCTTCGGACTCGGTCCACCACATGAAACCGGGGTTGATTTTTTATTTCATTTGACAACACTATTGGGAACGGTACAATAATTTTCCCGCCATGTGAACATTTATTTGTTTGCATATGGATATTATCCTCTCCGGGTTTTTGGGAGGGAAAGTCCATCCGCTTCCGATATTGTTCCAAAGGAACAATAAAACCAATTCCACATTTGTTTTGTTGTCCAACATGGAGCATAGGGTCCGCTGAGTTAAACCGAACGGGGATGGGTCAATATGCGACGTGGTCGATCCCTTTTCCTTGTTTTGTGCGTTTTGATGCTCGAAATGAGTTGAGAAATAAAGCAATCGCAAATTGCAATCTGTTTGACCGGCGATTGACCACGCGGCAACAGATTCACTTTAGATTGGGACGACGAATAAATCATGGAATCATGAAACGATATGAGAAGCCGCGCAGTCATTCAATTGTTATGCTTGTGGTAGTGTCACAGCAAGGTTTCATGGTGGAAAACAGATTTTGAACTATAGGAGAAGTGTGTAATACGCACCCCCTAAGCGAGAATGGATTTATCTTGACCGTGCTCTTAAATTTTAAGGTAACAACTACGTCAGTACGTAGATTAGTTAACCCTCAGTCATCTGTACTCGTTCTGTATTTTAGATACTGAATAACAAAAGTGCTATGAATTTTATTTTGTGAGGCGCCCAAATTCTAATTTTCCAATCATACGGTGTTAAATGGCCCAGCAGAAGTATAATATGCCCATGAGTTGTTTCTCTCAGAAACTATAATGCTCAGAGAAACAGCTTGTATGAATGAGAGATTCCATCAATCTATTCCCTTCATGCCCACCAGCGAAGAGAAGAGGTGAGCGTGTTCTCCCAGTACTCGTGCATTAATTCTCCAGTCCGCGCTCTTGTTTTCCTACATTCTCTGACCACATAATATAGATGCCAGATGTGAAGACATGTTTTCGTTGTCAAGACATTTAATTTTGTGAACCCATACTGAGGTCATTTCAAAGTATGTGAAAACAATTGTTTGTGTGATAAAGAACATCGAACATGATTTAGAAATATCGTGATGGTTTGCTCATTTTTGTTCATCATGTCATACATTTGAAGACATTTATTCGTGTCATGCAGAGATATTTGAAAAAATCATCTGGCATCCCTCACATACAAGCTATTTTTCCCGTGAGAATGTTTACGGCCGAAAGCGAGCAAATTGCCCCGATCGAGGGTATGCCATACTGCCCGATGGTAAGCCGATGCGGAAAATAACAAATTGAGAAAGAAAAGAATCCTTTCTTACCATTTTCTTCATCTGAGATATTCACTGGGAACTCAACTCAATAAATATGACCCACAGTTATCGCCTCTGAATCGGTTTCAAGCAACAAAAACCTTATGGAAATGATGTAGAAAATTACATCGAAAATCGCTTCCAAAGAAAATTATTTTTCTTATTTTTTTAAAGTATGTTGCAAATGTAAAACTTGCATGGTAGGATTCTATCATTGACAAGCACGATTACCTATTTCCATTGCATTTCTGTTCTTGCTGGTTTAAAGGGTGTGTCACATCAAATTGCATCACGGAAAAAACGCTGTAGAAATTCGCCCAGTAGACCGATCCTTTTGAAAATTTTAGACAGTAAAACAAAAACTATTAAACAACTTTTGGCATTTTCTTTTTATTCATACTTCGAGCCCTAGCCCGTATGCTCGCACCTTCCTCTTTACCCCGTCCATAAGGTTCTGTACAACGTCAGGTTGTAGTTTTTTTTCTCTTGAAGTCCGCCTCCGATTTGACAACTTTTGGGTTCTTCCGGAGGGCCTGCTTCATAATCACCCAATATTTCTCTATTGGGCGAAGCTCCGGCGCGTTGGGCGGGTTCATTTCCTTTGGCACGAAGGTGACCCCGTTGGCTTCGTACCACTCCAACACGTCCTTTGAATAGTGGCACGAAGCGAGATCCGGCCAGAAGATGGTCGGGCCCTCGTGCTGCTTCAATAGTGGTAGTAAGCGCTTCTGTAGGCACTCCTTAAGGTAAACCTGCCCGTTTACCGTGCCGGTCATCACGAAGGGGGCGCTCCGCTTTCCGCAAGAGCAGATCGCTTGCCTCACCATGTACTTTTTGGCAAACTTGGATAGTTTCTGCTTGCGAATCTCCTCCGGAACGCTGAATTTGTCCTCTGCGGAGAAGAACAACAGGCCCGGCAGCTGACGAAAGTCCGCTTTGACGTAGGTTTCGTCGTCCATTACCAGGCAATGCGGCTTCGTCAGCATTTCGGTGTACAGCTTCCGGGCTCGCGTCTTCCCCACCATGTTTTGCCTTTCGTCGCGGTTAGGAGCCTTCTGAACCTTGTATGTACGCAGGCCCTCCCGCTGCTTGGTCCGCTGGACGAATGAACTTGACAAAATCAGCTTATTGGCGACATCCCGGACCGAACTTCTCGGATCACGTCTAAACTGCTTAACTGCGCGCTTGTGATCTTTTTCACTGACGGAGCATCCATTTTTGCCGTTCTTCACCTTTCGGTCGATGGTTAGGTTCTCGAAGTATCGTTTTAGTACTCTACTGACCGTGGATTGGACGATTCCCAGCATATTACCGATGTCCCGATGTGACAACTCCGGATTCTCGAAATGAGTGCACAGGATTAATTCACGACGCTCTTTTTCGTTCGACGACATTTTTCCAAATTTACGAAAAATTGACAGTGAAGCATGACCAACGTGATCTATACACTCTTATCTGATTATAAGCGAAAGCTGATGATATAATTCCTAAAAATTAAGTTTCTACAGCGTTTTTTCCGTGATGCAATTTGATGTGACACACCCTTTACGAGAAAATCAGGCGGGTCAAATTGCCCGGCAGACGCGTTTTAGACACATTTCCTCTACGAGGGGCAAGAACGAATTTTGCAAGAATTCTTGTTATGCTTCTATCGAATGTTTCATCTGAAATTTTCTAAAAGTTTCTTCTGTTTTTTTTCGGATTTTTGAGTTTATTCATGTTTATTTGGCTTGCTCGAAGAAGTTCTTCGATATGACCTGCTGGAATTTGACTTTGGGATGTTGACACTGGGGTGAGAAGTTTTCCAGACGTGTGCTTCAACATATGCCCAGATAGAATATCGAAATTTGGGTTGCTACGTGGTCTTTCGGCAAAAACTCTAAGTTTTCCATGAGCCAGCGTTGTGTTGAGTATTCAACGTATGACTGGGCGTCCCATGCTGATGTAGAACAACGTGTTAATCAGAAAAATAGTTGGTCTTAATATAGAGAAGCATCTGGTTTTCCAAAGAATTAATATCGAAAAAAATTTCATCTGTTTCCATTCGTTCTGCGATACAGTGGCGTTTCGGTCTGGCTCTGGAAGGTGCATGTGAGCCAGCTTTAATGATCCTCAGCGTGGACGTTGCAGAAATATTATTGTCTTTTCCCATTTTCCTGATGGATCGTACCGAATCACCCAAAATGATAGATTTGACCACTGTTGGGTACTGTTTAGAAATATATCACACGAAGGAGAATTGCAAAATACAAATCTAACGTTTGCATCAAAAAAATGTTGAAGTGCCCTTATTTAATTTATAAGTTTCGCTTATGTCAAACCGGCCCCACTTAAGTTTTTGTTTTATTCGCCAAATTTCCGGGGGGCAAGTTCAACATAGCGGTTTGATTATAAAACAGGGGTTCGCGCAGAGTTAGCACCACGGAAACGCGTGCGTACGATTCTAGCGCGACCCAAAATTCAGTTAGTAAATAAAAAATTGTAATTGTAAACATAAGATTGAATAAAAAGTACTGAGCCAGTCGGGTTAGGGAGCAGTATGCTTAGTATGCTGGATAAAATTATACCACGTTGTCTTTTTACTGACTGGTGGCAAAACCAGCGCATTTGGTGACAGCGGTGGGTTGCTGTCCAAGTGGGGACAGCAGCCCACCTATCGAAGTGTTTAAACTTTCCCCCACGGGGCACCGTTGCTGTGTATTTCGGTGTTTCATCGCTGCCAGAAAGGAAGAAATTTTGAGTGAGTGAAGATTTTTCCGAATGTGATTTTCGCTGCGGTTCATCATTAT
The DNA here is from genome assembly GCF_029784135.1 of Toxorhynchites rutilus septentrionalis. Lineage (NCBI taxonomy): Eukaryota > Metazoa > Arthropoda > Insecta > Diptera > Culicidae > Toxorhynchites > Toxorhynchites rutilus. Next base: position 187,696,058 of record NC_073744.1, on the reverse strand, counting down.
CATCATCATTTGTGATACCGTGTGGAGGCGGAATGAAACCAATAAAAGCAAATTTGAATGAACGCGTATTCGCTATGAGTGAGATTAATACCATGTCGCTGGATCAGCTGATAAGTTACATTTATCCGGATTACCATGAGCTCGACGAGTTGTTCCTCAGTGCTTCCCGGGAGAAAACGGATGTGGAAGCTCATTTGGTCGAGCCACCACGGTTGCAGCTGTCTGCTGAGAAGTTCGGTAAAGTAAGCTATGCTTGTCTGAATGCTTACTTAGACGAAGGCATAGTGAAGTATAGAGTTCAGCATAGCGTCAGGAGCACACTATACAATGAACGCAGGATCAAGCGGAAGAACGGAAAAAGGTAGTACCAACCATATGTGGAAGCCTGATAAACAATTGTAGTAAATTATGTATAAGAAATAGTGTGAGACCCATTTAAACCTTGCAAATCGTTGGTTAAAGTGTGAAACAAAAAATGGATGTATAATATAAAAATATATAGGGGAAAGGGGGGCAATTTCGGACAACGCTTGTAAAAATTAGGTGGTACAATTTTCAACCAAATTAAAAGTATAAGTAAGTTAACAGCCCTTCCACCAACAGCTGTCATATGGTTTGACATCTCCTGGTCGTTTATTACTTACGAAAACAACACAGTGCCCTTTTTCATACACGTTTCGAAACTTTTGAGCTTAAAGTTGTAAGTATTTCCCTAATTCCTTTGTGAACCATTTAGAAATTTAAGTACACTACCTCAGTTAGTAACTAATATGAAATGAGAAAAACGTGCATACAACGGGGAAATAAAGGTCTATTCATTAGATAAAATTATGATTTGTCTTCGGATGGTGGTGGGGCACATTCGGACATCGTTTAATAGCTCATAAAATTTGTGTCTGATTGTTGTTTACTAACAAACATAAATTTAGTCTGATTCTCAGACCTTATGATGGTTCGAAGCTACAAAAAAGAAAACCGATAGAACCAGCAACAACGAAGATAAGATGGAAAGAGTTATCGAACCAGATTCGAATAGAACGTTTTCATGATTCTAGCTCACAGGTGCCCAACTGGGTCCATTGTCTTTGCTAATTTCCCAACTAACGGTTGCATAACGGGAAAACTGTTTCTCAATGTTCAGGAGCATTTGATAAAGGTAGCAACGTAAAGAAAACAAATCAATTTGGAAACAAAATCAATTAAAAAGTCATTGCACTTTGGAAACAATTAAATATTGCCGAGAAAATTGCACAATTCATGTATGATTTCCACCTTATTTCACAAATCGCTTACACATTGCACAATTTTATTATTCCAAAACTTATTCTAGTACTAAAGCTAGATCATTTACATTTCTGTCGCCTGGAGCAGTTGTCACAATGTAATGCACGTATTTTCCAAAAACCTCTACGATTTTTCTTTTTTCTATTCTATTATAATTCACAAGTGTTGGAAATTTCAGACTATTAAAATTCAATCTCTCTGTTCTAATATTACAGTCATTTAGCCTTTGCATCATATATCGCCATAAACCTGCATTAAATTGACAATCCTTAACTTTGTGACATAAATCCTCCACTACTCCGATGCAGAATGAACAGAACGGCTGAGGTACTCTTCCCTGTCTATGAAACTGCTCCTTATTTGGTATTTTTTCATTAATAAAAAGATATAAAGAGGAGAGCTCATCCGACGTAAGATTTTTGCTCCTCATATTTCTCCAGATTGTTCTCCAATTATATTGTCTATATTTTTTCTCTATTTCTGGTGTATTTACTTTTTCTATGTAGTAACTGTATAATACATTTGAGGTCATATGGTCAAGAACTTGAGATGGCAACATTCTTAATTCATGGTTAATTTTTTTAAGGTAATCGTATTCATTGGGAATACTGGAAGCTGTATTTGAACCATTAAAGTTGTCTATAATCGTGTCATGAATGTAACGGTTTATTTGTGTTCTTTTGAATCTGTTAACCAAAAATGATTTGCATTTCATTTCCACATCATGTAGCGCAAACCCACCTTTATTTTTAGGCAGAATTAGTTGCATATAACTAACCCTTTGCTCAAAATTTTTCCAAATAAAGCTACCAATGAGTGATTTTATTTTTGCTGCAAATTTGTTTGGTAAATTTAAAATAGATCCTATGTACCACACTTTGGATAAAGCGAAAGTGTTTAGGAAAATTACCTTTTGAATTTTATTTAAATTACGCATCTTGTGCAACCATATCAATCGAGAAAAGCTATTAGTAACATGAGTCCAGTTTGTTTCAATCATGATTTTGAAATCATTACTATAAAAAACACCAAGAACTTTCATATTTCGTTGCACGGTTAGCCATCGTGGCTGCTGTGAATCGCCATTTTCTTCTCCTACAATCATACATTCAGTTTTCAGTATATTAAGACGGGCTCCTGATACACTACCATATCTTTCGAAAATTTCTTTTATTTCGTCTAACTTTTGTACATCCTCCACTACTATGCAAATATCATCTGCATAAACACTTAAAAGATCCATTTCACTGGTACAAACTCGATTCAAATGCTGAATAAGGGGCTCCAAATACAACACGAACAAGTGCATGGACAATGGATCACCTTGTCTCACTGATCTTCTAATCTGAATTTCATTACTCAATCTTCCGTTGATCAATATTTTAGAAAATGACATTTGTCTCATCAATCCAATCAGATTGACAAATCTTTCATTTATTCCCATATTTCTCATAGTGCCGATTAAAAAAGAATCTTCCACTCTATCAAACGCCCGTTCTAAATCAAAAGAGACCATGTAACCCTTCTTTTTCTTTGTTTTGAATTCTACAATTTTATCACGCAGTGCACACGTAGCATCAAATATATTGTGTTGTTTATTAGCGCATTTTTGATTTGGAGAAATTACATATTTTACTAATTTTTCCAAACGATATTTCAAAGCTCTCAAAAGAACTTTGTAATCAAAATTTAGCAAGGTAATTGGTCTAAACTGGGAAATGGACTCTGAATGATTGCTCTTCTTTATTAGAACAATCATCCCATCGAAAAACTTTTTATGAACATTTCCTGCTACAATATCATTAATCACTTCAGTAAACTCCGTCTTAACAATATCCAATATCAATAAATCCAGATAAAAATCTTTGGTTAAACCATCCATTCCAGGTGATTTTTTCGAGTTCGCAGTTTTTATTAACGTATAAATAAAATCTTCTTCGATTCTTTCCATCATTCCGTCATTTTCGACACAGTTTTCAGGTATAGTTAAATTCGGGACAAAATCATTACTTTCCCCATTTCTCTCCGAAGTGAAAGCATTCTTGTAAAAATCTACTATGTGGCCAACAATTTCCGTATGGTTTGTTGATTTTTGTCCATCAATTTCCAAACTTTTAATAATTCTTTCATTGAATTTCTTAACTCTATCATACACGTAAAACACAGAAGCTGGTTCTCCTGACAGATAAACTTCATTTTCTTTTACCTTTGTCAAAGAATGATTTCTTTGTAATTTCAACATGATACCTTTTATCCGATTTATTTCAGCGATTTTATTTGAATTGATCAAATATTCTTCATGAGCTCTTTTCAAAGCCCCATACCATATTCTCATCGAATCATAAAAAATGTTATTCGCTAGTTTAGTCTTCCATTTTAAAAAAGAAACAATTTTAGGTTTTGCGTACTCAATCCACCAAATTATCCATGTTCGGTAATAACGCCTTTGAGACACCCAATACCGCCATTTCATTCTAAACTGTTCTTTAACTTCATGATTTGTTATCATTGATTTATACTTCCAAACTCCTCTACCCAATATCCCACCCAATCTAGGTAGCTTTAGCCTCAAAATATACGCTTTATGGTCTGAGAATGAAACCTCGTTGAATCGTGCACCAACAATTTTCGTTTTAAGATCGTTCGAAACATAAATACGATCAATTCTGGATCCAAATCCAGCTCGTATGAATGAAAATTCCGTTCTCGACGGGTTAATGACATTCCATGTATCTTGCAGTCTCAAGTTCTGTGTTAATGACCTCAAATTAGTACTAAAGTTTGCGCAATGCTCATTTGAACTGTCACAAGAATTCAAAATACAGTTGAAGTCTCCTCCCAGTATTGTACATTTTGAAATATTTCGCAAATAATATGGAACATTCTCAGAGAAAAAAGATTCCCTCTCCGTTCTTCTGTGCGATCCCGAAGGAGCATAAATATTGCAAAGAGTTATTTTTTCATTCACTCTTATCTTAATCACTCGTGTGTCTAGACTCTTTTCTACCAGGTCATACTTTATGGTTGATCTAATGGCTATAGCTGTTCCCTTCTTACAATGATCAATATTATAAATTAAATCATATCCGAACATCTCAAAATGTTCCCCCTCAACCTCTTGAAAACATATAATATCTAGTTCCATCAACCTTATAAATGTTCTCAATGAATCAATCTTTGTCATATTGGAAATTCCATTTACGTTCAATGTTGCGATCGCATAGGTAATGTCGACAATATCTCCCATTACTTACACTTGAATGGTTTTCTGATTTTGATTCCGACGTTGTCGCTTACGGCTATTCAAACTGCACGACGATGAGTCAGAAAGGAAACCATCCTCTTCACCACGTTCCATCAGCTCAGAGAACCCATTCTGTGTTTTTACAGCTACTGCTCCATCAGGAATCTTAAAAACAGCCTCCTCTGTCTCTTTCTTACTAGAGTTTGTCGGAAAACTCTTCGTATTCAGAGCAGCAGAATCCATCTTCTTACTCGTCTCAATCAATCGTTGCTGCTTGTTTAACTCATTCAAATTTGTCATCTGTCCGAGTACTACGCTGCTCCCCTGTGTTGAGTTCTCTTCTCGCGTATCACGATTGTCTCTTGTATCTACTAGACGAAGTTGTCCGGCGTACGACGAAGTGGGTCTGCTCATTCGAGTATTTACGCTCGTTCTGTTCTTTATCACCTGCCCCGCCTCCGCACAGCTCATCCCAATGTGTACTGGCTTGCAGCAATGGCGACACGTGATAATCTGGTTTTTATGCGTGATCAGTGTGAAATGGCCAGCAATGTTCACGTACGATGGTATCTGATCATGGATCCTGATGCGAATTGCTCTAATGCCATTCTTTATGCCTTTCAACAACGATGGAGCCTCCCAAAACTCTTCCTTGATCGCCAAGACCTCACCATATCGTGTCATCTCGTTTTTAATCGTTTCATTGTCCATTTGCGGTGGTAAGTCGTGTACTCGAACTTGTGTTGATCCATCTTCCATGTGTAGAGGTACCACGAACTTGTAATCGTTGTACTTGACCTCGTGTTTACGATCATTTTTCTCAACCACTTCTAGAGCCTACTCTTCCGTATCTACCTCAACATATGTTATACCACGTGATAAGTTTGCTTGCACTGATTTTAGTCGTTCGGTTGGAATATTCAGTACTTTGAACATATAATCCGTTACCGTTTCGATCTTTGGCTTCTTCATGGCTTCGGAATAGTTTATAACAAATGTTCTATCTCGCAGATTCCTTTGACTGACGGCCATGTTGTCTTTTGTTCGTGTTTTAAGTTTTTTAATAGAATTTGAAATTTACTCTCACTTTAATCGGGCACCCTTCCGGAAAAACGACCTTTCTGATCGGCTTCTCGATCGCGACTGGTATAGTTGCATCGGCTTATAATGCTTCTTTCAATCTGAGTAGTATCCTAGCTGGATTAAAAATGACAGGTTGCTATTCATTCTCAAGAAAGGTTTTTTTCGGACAAGGATTCTGAATGCTCAAATGATTTCATCTATTGGAGCGGATGTAGCAACTGACTCATCGGGTAATACAACAATGTTGCAAAACATTGCGTCTACAGCACAGATAGATTTTACTTTGGCAACTTTGTCCCCGGAAAAGGTTGGTCCTTTTCCGAAAACTTCACCACGGAAAACCACCACTCGGAAACGGAAGAAAGCAAAATCACGAATTTTTACTGACTCATAGCAAGCAAGTTCCCTTCGGACAAATACTGATAAACAGAAAAATGCAGAATATGCTGGAAATAAGAGAAAACGGAAGTAATTGTTGATAAAAATTTAATTATTAATTTTTTTTCGTTGTCCGAAAGTGCCCCAGGACTGTTCGAGACTGCCCCACACATGGGGCACATTCGGACAAAAAGGCAATTTTCAAACATTCGAATAAACCATTCGTAATCGCATCAACGCACACCTCTAACACGCTGATATGAAACATTGATGTCCAGATGACAACCAGGATGAATTGAGGAGTTTTTTTAAGTTTACAAAAAAATATTAAAAATCAAGGGAAAAAAATTGTCTGAATGTGCACCCCTCTCCCCTATATAAAAGCTAGACTACTGTAGACGAAACAAAAAACAGCACATTTTGTTGGCGACTGCAAACTCAATTTCATTGTAACAAATTAGAACAGCAGCGGAAAAATGAATAGGATTAATTAATTTTTCTTCAAAACAACCAAATTTAAAAAAAGAAAAAAGGAAAAAGCATTTTTCTTATCAATTCACATCAACTGTTGGAAGCAGAATCAAATTTTAAATCAATTAGGATACTTTGAGAATAAGTGCGATGAAATGTGTGTGAAAGGAAAATATGCTCCTAGAAGAAGATTGTACGATCTAATTATTCTCATGCTTCAAGAATGTAATACACAGACTGAATTGATTTAGTAGAGAAATTTGAACCCGGGTAACAGAACTATTTTTCTTGGTGGCTACATTTATTTAAAAAAGTGAATGAAGGTTGTTGTCACGTTTCGTTCTTCGAACAAAATTATCTATAATCAAAGAGAAGGATCCTTGAAATAAACCACAGAGAACGTAGGAAATCTGGCTAGCATTGAAAACAGTATATCTTAAAAAACACCAAAGTAATTAATATTACTATGCATGTTTGAATTATCATCATTTCGCTATCATTTAGTAAGGCTAAATGTTTTAGATTGTTATTCGACCCAACAGCGAAAGGCAATTCCATCAATTCTGTGAAAACTGCTTATTCTGTTTAGAAGAACACAATCATATCTCCCATACTTTAACCCATTAACGACCAAGCTGTAAACATTATTTTTCTGACGAAAGCCATTGGTGTAATCTCGATTATTAACGCTAAAGGAACACCAATGTTCAAGAATAATTTTTTTCTCATCTTCCATTTTCCGGGAAATGATTGTTCGAAAAATCGAACATTGGCCGAGACCCGCACTTTTTTTTGACAAGTACAAACATACTGCGAACAAAAAGTCATTTCAATTAGCAAATATACGGTATTCATAAATGCATCAATTTTGCATTCCGGGAAGAACAAGCACAGGAGAATGGATGTCTCTAAGTATAAACCCAAATTAATCCACCTAAGGTGAGATGTGGCATTTCTTATTTCATGTAATTTTAACTTATTACTGGCAGGGTGTTTCTTTCAAACGAAAGCATATGCCTTTTTTATTTTTGGTTGTGGAGAAATGTAAATGCTTGAAAATTACCTGCAAAGTTCCAAAATAGTACAAAAAAACAATGGCATAGAGGGTTGGGAGGTTATTATTCGGTATGGCGGAAAACGAAATTCAACGGGCCGCCATAAATTAATCGATATTTGCAAACATTCACAATTGAAAAAGCAAGAATAAATGAAAAACCTTCCGTCTTCCAAAATAAACAAATCAAAGTGCGTTGCGGAGGTTAGATGTGTTGATGTGGATTCAACAGAAAAACTTGTTCGTTTTGGCCAATGTTCGATTTTTCGAACACTCAATTTCCCCGACTGTTACTTTCCTGAAGGAGGCTCAATCGAATGAGTTTCGTCCTATATCACAATGTATGTCCTATTGTCAAAGTAATACTGTAGAAAAGTTCAAATATTTTTGTATTTTATTGGGGTTTTTAATTGAAATTGAAAACAACTTTCAAACATACTAGCTTTAAATCGAATTTATTACCCAAAAAAGTTACACAAAATTGAATGAAATCGATGGTAAGTGATAGCTAATAAATTAAGCTATCTCTTAGTGCAAAAACATTACCATATGGTTGCTTTCCAAAGACATGAAAAATTATCAAAGTTGCTGTTCGATTTTTCAAACGCTTGGTATAAAATGGGTTAATAGTATGAACAGGGCAATATGAGGAAATGCACTTGTCGAATTTTAAAATGTGTGATTTAAATTCTTACAAACACATTTTCGAAGTGGGATTTTTATGAAATGCAAAATTTGCATTAAAGTTCATGAGAAACTAAAAATGTGAGTTAAAATTATATTATCTATCTATCTATATATATATAAAAATGGATTTCTGTCTGTCTGATTCTTATGGACTCGGAAACTACTGAACCGATCGACATGAAAATTGGCATGTAGGGGTTTTTGGGGCAGGGGAAGGTTTTCATGATAGTTTGAGACCCCTCCCTCCTCTCAAAGGGGGGGGGGGTCTGCCATACAAATGAAACACAGATTTCTGCATTACTCGAGAATTAATCAAGCAAACGGAACAAAATTTTGAATGTTTGTGCAATAAATGTTTTTACGGTGGTTAGATACTCCTTCTCCCTCTCTTAGGGAGGCTGCCATATAATAGAAACGCAAATTTCTACATTACTCGAGAACTAATCAAGTAAATGAAACGAAATTTGGCATGTGGAGGTTTTAGGGTGCAATAAATGTTTTTATGGTGGTTAGACTCTCCAACCCCCTCTCTAAGGGGGAGCTGCCATACAAATGGATGACAAATTTCTGCATAACTCGAAAACTAACCAAGAAAATGCCAAATTTGGCATGCGAAGATTTTAGGGGACACAAAACGTTTCTATAGTGAATAGACGCTTCTCCCGTCTCCCTAAGCGGAGGAGTCTGTCTTTATTCTATAATATTTTCTGTATCAAACATTTATTCCATGTAACGGAGAAATATGTTATTTGCAAGTGGTTGAAAAGTCTTGAATGAGAATTGTGTCTGAAAATAATCTGATATTATAATGATGGGTTTTGGTAGAAGTACTAGGAATTTTATAGTAGAAGGTAAATACAATGGGGTCGATTAGAAGACCAATCAATGAACAGTTCTGCGATTGGAGCCATGGATATTGATACAAGTATTATACGAAGAAATTAAAGAAAAAGAAAAGAAAAATAATTGATGTAGCTGTAAAAGCTCAACAATGTTGATCGATATGGCATTTTGGGAAATTTTTGGAGATGATCATTTTATTTTTCATTTGGAATTGTGGCATTACAGAATTGAAGGAATTAATTTTGTTTGATTACAACCGGAAATTTGGAATAGTTCGTAAAATTAGTATTTCAAGTCGAGCTCATTTGTAGGAGGTGCAGAGCTCTACCTTCTTTAGCTTTGGTTACCAGGCAGCAACATCTCTTTTGATGTTAGATTACTGTTTTGTAGAATCGCCAACAATTAACATCTACTATATATATATATATATATATATATATATATATATATATATATATATATATATATATATATATATATATATATAAAAATGGAGTGATGTCTGTCTGTCTGTCTGATTCTTATAGACTCGGAAACTACTGAACCGATCGACATGAAAATTGGTATGTAGGGGTTTTTGGGGCCGGGGAAGGTTTTCGTGATATTTTGAGACCCCTCCCCCCACTCAAAGGGGGGGCTGCCATACAAATGAAACACAAATTTCTGCATTACTCGAGAATTAATCAAGCAAATGAAACCAAATTTGGCATGTGGAGGTTTTAGGATGCAATAAATGTTTCTATGGTGATAAGATACTCCTTCCCCCTCTCTTAGAGGGGGCTGCCGTACAAATGAAACACAAATTTTTGCATTACCCGAGAATTAATCAAGCAAATTAAACCAAATTAGGCATATGGAAACTTTAGGGTGCAATGAATGTTTCTATGGTGGTTAGATACCCCTCCCCCCTCTCTTAGGGGTGGCTGCCATACAAATAAAACACAAATTTCTGCATTACTCGTGAATTAATCAAGTAAATGGGCGGGACGAAGTTTGCCGGGTTAGCTAGTACAATATAAAAATCGAGCATATACAGATATACACATACATATAATTCTATCAATTTTCCAAAAACATGCAATGAGATATTATGATATTTATGCAGATATCCACTCAAGCCACTCAAGAACACATTTTAATACAATTATATCCATTTATATAAAAAATATTTGCATTATACAATTTATAACATTAAAAAATTCGAATAACATAAAATCAGTTATATACGAAAAACTAGCCTATTTATAAGTTATTTATAAGTTTCACTTATGTCAAACCGGCCCCACTTTAGTTTTTGTTTTATTCGCCAAATTTCCGGGGGCAAGTTCAACATAGCGGTTTGATTATAAAACAGGGGTTCGCGCAGAGCCAGCACCACGGAAACGCGTGCGTACGATTCTAGCGCGACCCAAAATTCAGTTAGTAAATAAAAAATTGTAATTGTAAACATAAGATTAAATAAAAAGTACTGAGCCATTTGGGCCAAGAAGCAGTATGCTTAGTATGCATAGTACGCTGGTTATCGCGTCGTCTTTTCCTGACTGGATATTAAAACCAGCGCATATCTTTCAAATGGAAGTAACGGAATTGTTCTACGGAGCGTCATTTTCGAATTTGTTGATTATTTCTTTGGGGATAATGTTTTTGAAAGAGTTGGAGATGTATTTTTTCCAAGCGATTCAGAAAAACTACTTAGATATTCGGTTAACATTCAAATTTAAGCAGTCTTACGTCTCTCCGGTTATGTCCCCGGCATTGCCCACCCGTCTTTCTCACTTTGCACTCCGACCATCCGGTCCATCGTACAAAATTCTTGTCGACGGATTTGTCCAAACACAAACTTGCTGTACATTTGGTCATCCATAACACAACAATCGTATTTCACCGCGTCTCTCGATGACAACTTCCAAATTCTCTGACGTTGGTCGGATATTCTCGAAATCGCTTCAGGACATCAGTTTAGCCAAATCACGATCCGGAATACTTTGTGATTTTCATTGCAAGCCTGTAAAATCGATTCGCGAAGCACTCGTTTCGCTGACGCAATGATGTAAACAAATGAACTTATACTGACATCAAATGCCTACTGTGATTCTATACACTCTTAACGTAATTTAGAGACATTTTCAAAAATCAATGTGTTCGATATTCAACCTTCAACATTGGTAATATTATTACGAAAACTTGTAACTTCAAAGAATTCAAAGAGGCTTGGGACAACGTATGGACGATTATGCGTAGAATGGCTCATAACGAATGATATTATCAGGCCTTCAAACGCTTTTCTTGTCCAGTGAAGTCATTGATTACCGCATATTTGCTATTCTTTGTCGAAAAGCATTATCCAGTCGCACTAAGTTTCAAAGTTTCGACTTATCAACACCTCGACCGATGGAAACTTTCCGCTGTGCACTTTCCGTCCGGCTTTCCAACCGCTTCTATCTCCTCTTGCCCGCGCCAGAAAGTTTGTTCTTTATTTCCCCCGTGGCAACTCATCCTCATCCCTATCTCCCCCTTCCGAAGTCAAACTTTTCCGTTTGCCATCGCCCATCGGTCCGTTTTGCGCCGTGTCGATCGCCTTGGTTCTTTCTGGGGCACTAACTTTCGCGACGCGAAACTAATAAAAACATAGTTAACTGTAAATTTTCTCCCCATGAATCAGACTCTTCGCCGTCTGTTGTTCTGAACTCTCTCTCGGTGAGGTGAGCTTCGCCCCCTTCGCGGCGACGGACCATGAAAATCCAATCCGATGTGTGACCGTTGCTGTTGATCTGAAGATATCGTCAGAGGGGGAGGTGGCAACGGTGGTCTTGCGGTCTGTGTCCAGATTTTGCACTCTCCGAAGGCTGCGGCGAGAAGAAAGCAGCAGCAGCAGCAGCAGCTCTCTCGCAATCGGTGTTTTATGGACGTCTTCCGGTCTCCGCTGATTAGAACCGAGTGATTAGCAGCAAACGGCACTCGAGCGTGTCTCAATAACAAATCATAAACATGCTTGTTTACGCGATATGGAAATGATATCGGGAGCCTAACGGGAATCGCGCCGCTAACTGATTCCTCGATCCACCCAATAATTGATCAAAGGCGCGTAGTCTCTTTTGGACAAATGGCTCGCGAGAGCACAGCAAAAAAAAGGCATTAACAAGACTTATTAAAGCCAAACACACAGTACGAATTAAATCAATTAGAGGTCCCCGCGTTGCGAACCTTTTCCCACCACCCATGATGGGAACGGAGTCGCTGCTTCGGAAGGTCGATCCCGAGAACGAAAACAGTGGTTATCGCGTACCGTATTCGCCCGCGGGGGTAGGCGCCTACTTCTTTATCGCATGTCAAATCCGGAAATTCAATTACCGATCGATTTATTGCCTCTAATCACCAATTAGCTGGCTGCCCAGGCTTTTGGCTTGGCTTGGCCCTCGCTCGAGCCATGCTGCACCGGCTGCGATAGTCACACAATCCTCTTTTCCCCCTCTCTTTTTTTCTGGATGATATATAAATCTGTGCGTTGAAAGAGTGAGAAAGGGGGGGAGAGTGGGAGCCTGCCATTCTTAGTCATGGCGCGCAATTTCATTCCCTATAGGAATCCCAATAAATAATGATCGTTACCCGGCTCAGACTGCGGTCAGCGTCGTTCCATGCTTCATAGAATTCTCTTATAATTAACAGAATTAGAATAATCAATGCCAGAGAGGTTGTTGGATTGAGGGGGGGGGGGATGGCGTTCCGGGTTCGGACGTCAAACGCGGGGAAAATTATTGTTGTATTTGATTAACACCTCGCGAGAATCCTTCGTCCGAAAAGTTGAACCGCCCCCTCCGACTGATTGGTCTGTAGGGGCGTCCGTCCCAAACCCGATCGTTACAATACCTTTTTGATGACTATTTTATTTGAGCCTCATTTGTGCGACCGTTTCATCCCCCATCGTGGCGGTCTGTAACAAACCATATAATAGCCGTGCACACGTACACTCATCATTGTATCATCTTTATTAATATCTATGATTAGGGCGAGTTGATGCTGAAGAGTTGAGCTGAGGCTGAGACCGAGGTATCACCCGACCATTGTTCTTTACCTCCCCCTGCGCTTGTTTACGAATCGATCAAAACTGCGCGTCAACCTCTTCAAAGTCAGCAAACTGATCCCCTCCTCCTTCTCCTCCTCAGCCACAACACCTTCATGCCCCCAAGTGGTGGTCATTCGCATCTGTGGCGGCACCAAACGAACCGTAGCGCGATGGATGCTTGTGGCCACTTGTTGTGAGGATGGAACCTATAATAGCGCACGGAGCACAATCGGTTCACTAAATACTGATGCTAATGAGCATACATTTAATCAATTGCAGTGAGCTTTTTTCCCCTTGCTTTGTGCGCTGCTACTAGTTTTGTACTATTATTTCTTTTTTTTTTTGTTCGTTTGTTTATTTGCTGCGGCAGCCAATTTCCTAGAAGATTTCCTGTGGAAAGAAGAGATGACTCCTCTAAGCGGCACAGGTGCTTAGGCATCGAGTCTCGAGGGTTCATTGGATGTGTGTTGTGCTGCCTTTTCGGTGTACGTCGGTACATACTTGCGGGGAAACGATCATGATTCGCGCCAAGATCGTCGGCTAAGGGGGTGCTCGAAAAGCGACCTTGCCGCACCGGTCGCATCCGGCCTTGCGGAACCTTCGATCCTTCCGATTGAGAACGGCCGTTTGGGTGCTACTGTTCTCGACAGGTGTTGATTGGGTAATGCATACTCCAAGATGGGTATTGCTCTTGGAAGTAATTCTGTGATATAAGATTTTTAATAATTTATTCCTTTCGTTTTTTTTTTATTAATCCGTTTATTTTTACAGGCTCAGTTACATAAGTTTAATGGAGCCAAACTCTTAACTATATTTCAACTAGCATATATCAACATGTTGTTTCCTCAATTCTATGGTTAATGAAATAGGAAACCGATTACTCGCGGTCGACTCGAGTTTAGAAGGGTGACACATTTTCATTAGGAAAAGGATGGGATGTAAGGAGATGTGTGTTTACACTCGCACTCACATTCACATTCTCATTCACACTGACACTTCACACTCAATTCTTAAAACTATCCTTACATTTAATATGTGTTTACAATTTAACTTATTCTAATGTTAGTAGGAAGGGAACCGATAGCTCGCGAAGGACGAAAAGGAGGGGAAAAGGATGTATGAACAATCACACTCGAAGATCGATAGCTTTAAGGAAAACATATTTGGGATATGTAATCAAGGTCTAACCGAGCCAACACATCTCTCACCGGCACATTGGACTGCTTTCCTCCAGCCCGAAGGGAGTTTTCTAAATTCGAACTGGCGACAAGATACAACTCGCACGACCAAACAACGTGTTCGATGTCGTGGTAACCATGGCCACAACCGCAGAGATTGCTGTCGGCAAGATTAAAACGAAAAAGCAGCGCGTCTAACGAACAGTGATTGGACATGAGTCGGGAGAAGGTGCGAATTCAGCGATTTGACGCTGATAATTTTCGCCTTCAATTGCACCTACCTTTGCTAATGAGTCAGCCCTCTCATTACCCGGAATTGAGCAATGTGAAGGGACTCAGACAAAGGTAATGACATAACAGCGTCTGGTTAAAGCACTCAAAATTTCTCGTATTCTCTCAAGGAAGTACGGCGAGTGCTTTTCCGGCCTCACTGAACGGATAGCTTCGACAGAGCTCAGACTATCCGTTACAATGTAATAGTGTTCAACAGGTCGTGAGGCGACGCTGTCCAGCGCCCAATGAATTGCTGCCAATTCAGTAATATACACTGAGCAAGGATACTGAAGACTGTGTGAGGTGCTAAAAAATTCGTTGAACACTCCGAATCCATACTTTGCTTCGAAAATTGTAGGAACGATCCCCGATCGATGATAATCTGGAATTCCATGGATATCCTGCTTCATGGACAGATCAAAATGTACAGAGGAATTGATGTAGTCAGGAAAACAAACACGGTTGGGAATATACGAAGAAGGATTAACCTGCATGGAGACGAATTCATGATATGAGCTCATGAATGCAGAATGAAAATTTAGCTCGATCAGCTGCTCAAAATTTCCGATCACCAATGGGTTCATAACCTTACACCGGATGAGGAACCGAAGAGATAATAAATTGAAGCGATCTTTTAGTGGGAGTAGGCCTGCCAAAACCTCGAGACTCATGGTATGCGTTGAGGGCATACATCCCAACGCGATACGGAGACAAAGATACTGAATTCGCTCGAGTTTAATGAGGTGTGTTTTGGCAGCTGATTGAAAACAGAAACTGCCATACTCCATCACTGAGAGAATAGTTGTTCGATACAACATTATAAGATCTTCGGGATGGGCTCCCCACCTGGTGCCGGTAATTGTACGGAGAAAGTTTATTCTTTGTTGGCATTTTTTACTCAGATACCTAATATGGGCCCCCCAAGTACATTTGGAGTCGAACCAGACCCCAAGATACTTGAATGACATAGCATGAGTGATCGGTTTACCCAAAAGTTGAAGCTTTGGTTTTGCTGGTCTATGCTTCCTAGAAAAAACCACCATCTCTGTTTTCTCCGTGGAGAATTCGATCCCTAGCCCAATGGCCCAGGTTGAAATATTGTTCAAAGTATCTCGTAAGGGTCCTTGCAGGTCGGATTCGTTTGATCCTACGACAGACACCACTCCATCATCTGCAAGTTGTCTTAGGCTGCAATTTTGTGTAAGGCAATTGTCGATGTCGCTTACATAGAAGTTGTACAAAAGGGGGCTTAAACAGGAGCCCTGAGGGAGGCCCATGTAAGAGACCCGACTCACTGCCGAATCTCCGTGAGAAAAATTAAAATGTTTCTCACAAAGCAAGTTATATAACATATTATTCAATAGAGGCGGCAGAACAATATTATGTTCCAGAAACCGATTGAATAAATTCAACAAGCGATGTTTCGCCACATCAGGGAGGTTTTTTAACAAGTTGAACTTAATTCTATCCGTTCCTGGAGCCGAATTGTTACAAGAAAGGAGAGCAAGAGAGAATTCTACCATCGAAAACTCGGAACCAAGATCGCACCTATCTTGTGGTATATCTCGAACAATTTTTTGCACAGGAGCGGAATCAGGACAAACCTTCCGTGCAAAATTAAAAATCCATCGATGTGAATATTCTTCGCTTTCATTCGTTGAAGAGCGATTTCTCATGTTTCGAGCCACTTTCCATAATTTTTTCATTGACGTTTCTCGTGACAAACCTCCCACGAAATTTCGCCAATAAGCACGTTTTTTCCCTTTGATCAAATTTTTGACCTGATTCTCAAGGGCTAAATACGTTTGAAAATTTTCAAGAGTTCCACGTTTCCGAAAAGCTTTAAATGCATTCGATTATTCTATATAAAGCTTGGAACATTGGCTATCCCACTATAGATTGGGAGGCCTTCGGGAAATGGTGGAACCTGGAACGGGTTTCGTTTGAGCGCGAACTGCGCTGTCATAGATCAAACGAGAAAGGAAGTTATACTCCTTCAATGGAGGTAAACCATCTCTGGAATTGATGGCTAGAGCAATCGCGTCCGCATACTTTTTCCAGTCAATGTGTCTTGTGAGGTCATATGCCATGTTTATAGATTCAGAAGAATTCGACCCAATGGTGATGGAAATTTTGATTGGCAAGTGGTCACTGCCGTTGGGGTCCTGGATTACATTCCACTTGCAATCTAACGATAGTGTATTCGAGCAAAGCGAGAGGTCAAGAGCACTTTGGTTAGCAGGAGGTTTAGGCACACGTGTTGTTTCCCCAGTGTTCAAAACGGTCATATTAAAGCTGTTACAAAGGTCATATATCATCGATGAACGATTGTCGTCGTACTGTTCCCCCCAGGCAGTTCCGTGAGAGTTGAAGTCTCCCAAGATCAATCGTGGCTCAGGAAGGAGTGAGCACATGTCAACAAGTTGCTTGCGGCTAACCGCAGCTCTCGGAGGCCAATACAAGCTGACAATACAGAGGTCTTTGCCTCTGATGTTTGCATGACAAGCAACAGCTTCAATCCCTCCAATAGGTGGAAGGTCAATTCGAAAAAATGAGTGGCACTTATTGATCCCCAATAGCACCCCTCCGTATCTGTCATCACGGTCCAAGCGTATAATATTAAAATCGTGGAAAGAGAGATCATCTCGCGAAGAAAGCCAAGTTTCGGACAGAGCAAAAACATCACAATTGAACTTATGAATTAAAAATTTGAATGTATCCAATTTAGGGATAAGACTACGACAATTCCACTGTAAAACAGTGATATCTCCGACCTCTCTATTTAAATTAGACATCAAGAGAGATAATCATTGCAAGGAGGGGCCATGTTTGCATCAATTGTTGCAAAATTGTCTTTAATACTGGAAGCATTGAAATGACAATGGTTCTAATGGAGTCGGAAACGTTAAAACACTTGAAGATTTGATCCACAAGGTCAGTCAACTTTATAAATCCCGATTGGGAAGTTGAGCTGGACGGAAAAATAGGGACAGTTGGGGTTTTTGATGTCCCATCGAGTGCTGGGTCGTTCGAAGGTGAACTATTCCCACGGAAGCCAGGAGGAACCTGATTTTGCTTGCACTCGATTTTTTAGGCAAGCTAACAGGAGGGACTTGTGATTGAATTTTGGGAGTGGTCACATTTTTGCGCCGGGGATTCCCTTGGGAAATAAACGGTGTGCCCCCGTGAGCTGTGTTGACGTTTTGCCTCGTATTTTGTAAAAAAAATCAAGTCCCAACTAATCCATAAGTCCCATACAGTGTTGCTAAACGTGCGGGTTTATCTGGAATGGTAAGGATTTTTTTCGTTATTTGCGCGTCAAATAACGCGTACTTCTTCGGTGCCTTCATTTGCATGATTGGTACTGAATTCGTTTTATGTTTTGTCGTTTTACTGGAATCTCTCTCCGCAGCATCATAAACATCTCAGCATTGGAGCACGTGATGCTGACAACGCACAAAATCGATTCACGATTTTCAGCTCCTCAACAGGGGAGTAATCGGCAACATCCGCGATCAAAAACACTTTCTTCTCCTGCTGCCTCGGTGCCACACGGCAACTTTCGCCTGTCCACTTCCCCACGACGAGTGTAGTCCTGTCCTCGGGAGCAATTCGCACACGCAACCAAGCCGGCCAGCAATCATTAAAATTAACGTCCGATCGACTGCGACTCGATGGGTTCCAGGGACTCCCCGGGCATGTGGTTTACCTTCAGGGGTCAACCGAAACCGGGGTGTGTTTTGATGGGTTGCTATTCTGGTGCCCGCTAATCAGCTTTAAAACTGGTATTAAATAGTCGACGGTTTTTTTTTGGGTTTCCTGGTTTTATTTTGCACCACATGGAATCTTTGCGTACGATCGATCGATCGTTTGCAGGAGAAATTTAAGGCAAGTCCGTTTTGGAGAAAGGTGCCTATTTTATGATCAATGGGTGGCGCGATCTGAGTCAAGACAAAACATAAGAAAAAATAACAAAACGGCAATCAATTCTATAAATAGACTACTCTGCATGCGATTCACAGGTTTGTTGTGTTTCAGGAAGCTACCGGCGAAGGAAAAGTATTATTAATGAGCCTATCGCTGCAGCTGTTTTGTATCAAAGCAGGGACATGTGATAGACGCCATCATTCCTCGAATGAGATTCAATGATATCGACGAGACATAAATATACAAATTCCAGAATCCTGGTGTAAACACTTATTAGACGTTAAATTCGGTTGCTCTTCCAGTAGCTTATCGGTTCCATTGGAGTGTGGAAAATGCTAGCTCTAACTGAATGAGTTTTATTGTAAATAATTTCAAAGCTTCAGAGCTCTGACTACCCTCGCTTATTATAATTCTTCAGTAGTTTGTCCTTTTGTTGCATCGTTGCATTTGGTTTTGTGAAACCAAATTAAAAGGTTATCCTAGAAATTATCTACAAAATAGTTGCATTGACAGTCGGATTTCATTAAAAAAACCAAAAATTTAGAAAACATGTTCATTTTAATTGAAAATCCACTATTTTTATTGTCGCTTCCCACACTCGGAAACGAGGTACGATGCCGTCAACGCGTGTCCACTCTCCCACGAGTGTCCTTCACATTAAGGTTGGCGCCCCGACAGATTTTATCTTATTTCAAGATGAATGATAAGAGATAATACTGACTGTGGTCTTTTTTGCAATGATAAAACACATTGGAACACGCAAGACATGAATATTTCTAATGAAGCAAAGAACAAGAAGAACGTGAGCTCGACCTGTTTTCTCCAGAAATCTCCAGGATTTCCAGGAAGTATGCGAATTCCCCTACGACTCAGAATACATTGAAGGCGTGTTATCTGACATAGAAATCTCAACTAAGAAAATAATGTTGAGCGGGACGTAGTTCGCCTTGTCAGCTAGTTTCTGCAAAAAAAATGGTTACGAATTTAACGTTAACCCCTACCCGTATTCAGCAATTCCAAATAAAATCGTCCTAAAAATGCCGTTTTTAAAAACTTGTATTTTTGATTCCAATGAAAGTGTGTATTCCGTTTGGATTGGAGGAAATATGAGTTTTTCACAGCAATTGGGAATTTTTTGACTCAAGCGTAACTTTTGAAAAGAGCGTATCGATTTTAGTAAGAGAAATCATTGATAATTGAAAAATAAAAAAATTAGTACTCTTTTATTATTTACAAAACTATAAATGCATTATCAAATATCAAAAATACATATTTTCTAATTTTTTAAAAAAAATTTCATACAAAACAGAAGTCATGTAGAAAATTAAAAAAATGGGCCCAAGATGGTAAAACTATTTTTGACGAACTTTGTGGAACATCGAATTTTTAGGAATTTTTTAAACTTCGAGTTTTTGTGTGTTAGCAGTCATTTTTAATCACAAATTATGAATCCTGATGTTATTTAAAACAAAAAAGATTATTATCAATCTCTTCTAAATGCAACCATTCTCGAGATATTTAAAAAAATATTTCTAATTTATTGTTTTTTTATTTATAGTAAATATTCCCTTTTAATATGTTTGTCGTGTTATACCCTCATTTTCATGAAATTTTATGAATTTACTTATAATTTCCAACAACTTTTTCGAATACATCATTATGGTTCATTTTTTGACTCAAGCGTAACTTTTGAAAAGGGCGTATCGATTTGAGTAAGAGAAATCTTTGATAATTTATATCTCAAAAAATATGAGTCGTACCGAAATAGTGTGTTAGAAAGAGTTATAGAATATTTTTGGCTTAATTTGAAACAATATACACTGAGAAGAGAAATTAGTACTCTTTTTTTTATTTGCAAAGTAAAATTTTAATTTGCGATATAAAAAAATGTATTTTTTAAATATTTTTTTAAATTTTTTTCATATAAGTCATGTTGAAAATTTAAAAAATGGGCCCAAGATGGTAAAACTATTTTTGACGAACTTTGTGGAACATCGAATTTTTAGGAATTTTCGAAACTTCGAGTTTTTGTATGTTAGCAGTAATTTTTAATCACAAATTATGAATCCTGATGTTATTTAAAACAAAAAAGGTTATTATCAATCTTCTTCTAAATGCAACCATTCTCGAGATATTTAAAAAAAATATTTCTAATTTATTGTTTTTGTTTTATAGTAAATATTCCCTTTTAATATGTTTGTCGTGTTATACCCTCATTTTCATGAAATTTTATGAATTTACTTATAATTTCCAACAACTTTTCCGAATACATCATTATGGTTAATTTTTAGACTCAAGTGTAACTTTTGAAAAGGTAGTATCGATTTTAGTAAGAGAAATCTTTGATAATTTATATCTCAAAAAATATGAGTCGTACCGTGTGTTAGAAAGAGTTATAGAGTATTGTTGGCTTAATTTGAAAAAAAATATACACTGAGAAGAAAAATTATTACTCTTTTGTTATTTACAAAATAAAATTATAATTTGCGATCTAAAAAATATGTATTTTTTTATATTTTTTTCAATTTTTTCATATAATAATTTAATTGTTGGTAATTATAATAAAATTCATAAAATTTCATGAACATGATGGTATAACACGACAAACATATTAGAAGAGATTGTTTACTATAAAAAAGATTATAAATTAGAAATATTTTTTTGAATATCTCGAGAATCGTTGCATTTAGAAGGAGATTGATAATAACCATTTTTTGTTTTAAATCACATCAGAATTCATAATTTGTGGCTAAGAATGATTGCTAACACACAAAAATTCGAAATTTCGAAAATTCTAAAAATTCGATGTTCCACAAAGTTCGTCAAAAAAGTTTTACCATCTTGGGCCCATTTTTTAAATTTTTTACATGGCTTCTATTTTATATGAAAAAATTGAAAAAGTATAAAAAAATACATATTTTTTTTATATCGCAAATTAAAATTTTATTTTGTGAATAAAAAAAAAGAGTACAGGGAAACTTCGATATAACGTCACTCGATATAACGTACACCTTTTCAAAGTGTAAAGGAAATTTTTTTTCAATATTTTTTGTCTGATAGAACAATGAATTATCTGTATTGTGATGCTAAAACAAGTTTTTTACCTTCAATCAATCTCGAAATACAGCTGGTTTTGTGATTCCAGATTCTAAATGAATCAAGCTTTAATCAGCAGTACGAAGGGAAACATCATGAGAAAGGCTGGCTTCGTCTTCTGATTGAAGTTATTCATTAACTTGACTAAAACAGCAACACAATAATGTATTATAGACTACGTTTGTGAGTACTTTATTATGCTTCGATATAACGTACAATTCGATACAACGTACAATTTTGAAAGTGAAATGTACGTTATATCGAAGTTTACCTGTACTAATTTTTCTTCTCAGTGTATATTTTTTTCAAATTAAGCCAAAAAACTCTTTCTAACACACTATTTCGGTACGACTCATATTTTATGAGATATAAATTATCAAAGATTTCTCTTACTCAAATCGATACGCCCTTTTCAAAAGTTACGCTTGAGTATGAGATGTATGTATGTATTCGAGATGATGTATTCGGAAAAGTTGTTGGAAATTATAAGCAAATTCATAAAATTTCATGAACATGACGGTATAACACGACAAACATATTTTTTTTTAAAGGGTGTGTCACATCAAATTGCATCACGGAAAAAAACGCTGTAGAAATTCGCCCAAGGAGACCGATTCTTTTGAAAATTTTAGACAGTAAAATAAAAACTATTAAACAACTTTTGGCATTTTCTTTTTATTCATACTTCGAGCCCAAGCCCGTATGCTCGCACCTTCCTCTTTACCCCGTCCATAAGGTTCTGTACAACGTCAGGTTGTAGTTGTTTTTGAACAGAAATCCATTTTCTCTTGAAGTCCGCCTCCGATTTGACAACTTTTGGGTTCTTCCGGAGGGCCTGCTTCATAATCGCCCAATATTTCTCTATTGGGCGAAGCTCCGGCGCGTTGGGCGGGCTCATTTCGTTTGGCACGAAGGTGACCCCGTTGGCTTCGTACCACTCCAACACGTCCTTTGAATAGTGGCACGAAGCGAGATCCGGCCAGAAGATGGTCGGGCCCTCGTGCTGCTTCAATAGTGGTAGTAAGCGCTTCTGTATGCACTCCTTAAGGTAAACCTGCCCGTTTACCGTGCCGGTCATCACGAAGGGGGCGCTCCGCTTTCCGCAAGAGCAGATCGCTTGCCACACTATGTACTTTTTGGCAAACTTGGATAGTTTCTGCTTGCGAATCTCCTCCGGAACGCTGAATTTGTCCTCTGCGGAGAAGAACAACAGGCCCGGCAGCTGACGAAAGTCCGCTTTGACGTAGGTTTCGTCGTCCATTACCAGGCAATGCGGCTTCGTCAGCATTTCGGTGTACAGCTTCCGGGCTCGCGTCTTCCCCACCATGTTTTGCCTTTCGTCGCGGTTAGGAGCCTTCTGAACCTTGTATGTACGCAGACCCTCCCGCTGAACGAATGAACTTGACAAATTCAGCTTATTGGCGACATCCCGGACCAAACTTCTCGGATCACGTCTAAACTGCTTAACTACGCGCTTGTGATCTTTTTCACTGACGGAGCATCCCACGATTCCCAGCATCTTACCGATGTCACGATGTGACAATTCTGGATTCTCGAAGTATCGTTTTAGTACTCTGCTGACCGTGGATTGGACGATTAACAGCATCTTACCGATGTCCCGATGTGACAACTCCGGATTCTCGAAATGAGTGCACAGGATTAATTCACGACGCTCTCTTTCGTTCGACGACATTTTTCCAAATTTACGAAAAATTGACAGTGAAGCATGGCCAACGTGATCTATACACTCTTATCTGATTATAAGCGAAAGCTGAAGATATAATTCCTAAAAATTAAATTTCTACAGCGTTTTTTCCGTGATGCAATTTGATGTGACACACCCTTTATTCCATTTATTTATTTATTAGGCTCATTAGCATTTTAGCTGTAACAGAGCCGGGTTTTAATCGTGTACATGTACATATGTTTATGTTTCTATAAATTGTAAATTACACAGTAGTTAGTAGTAGCCATTTAGGCGTTAAGTTTTCTGTTCCATTACATTATGGTAAATTACACAGTAGTAGCCATATTAGGCGTTAGGGTATTCTTTCTGTTCATCCATTGTTCAGCAGACCGGACAGCGGAGACAGTTGATATTGATCATTGTTGAGTTATTTATAGAACAGCAGCCCTATTTGTCTTGCAGAGCAGAGCAGTTGTATGGATGAATCGATCTTATTTCGACCGTGGATCGATTTCCATCGCTGATGATGGTTGCGTGGACGTAGTTATTCTATAACCACACAAAGATGGTCAATTGAGGGCCCTGAGTTTGAACTCACGATCGATCGCTTGGTAAGCGAACGCGTAACCAAGTGGCTACGAAGACCCCCAGCCAAACATATTAAAAGGGATTATTTACTATAAGAAGACAATAGATTAGAAATATTTTTTTTTAATATTTCGAGAATAGCTACATTTAGAAGGAGATTGATAATAACCTTTTTTGTTTTAAATCACATCAGGATTCATAATTTGTGGCTAAAAATGATTGTTAACATACAAAAATTCGAAGTTTCGAAAATTCCTAAAAATTCAATGTTCCACAAAGTTCGTCAAAAATAGTTTTACCATCTTGGGCCCATTTTTTAAATTTTCTGCATGACTTCTATTTTGTATGAAAAAATTAAAAAATATGTATTTTGGATATTGCAAATTGAATTTTTATTTTGCAAATAAAAAAAGAGTACTATTTTTTTTCTCAGTGTACATTTTTTTTTTCAAATTAAGCCACAAATACTCTATAACTCTTTCTAACACACTATTTCGGTACGACTCATATTTCTTCTAACCCAAACGGAATACACACTTTCATGCGAATCAAAAATACTCATGTTTTGTCATTTGTCGATTTCATTTGGAATTGCTCTATTATTAAATACGTCACACATCACAAGTGATTTCACTACTCTGCTGAGCGATCTATGTTAGCAAGTACACCACGAGTGAGACTCGTTGTTGTACGGGAAAGGGCTAATAGTAGTTTTTCAAAGATAGACATGAAGAAGTTGTTGTTCGAAAAACTTTTTACCTGTAAATGTGCCCATCTTACGATGTATGGGTGACTTGTTGAAAATTGTAGGGGCTATTCGTTTCTATTTTTCAGAATTAAAAAAATATGTTTTCGGGAAAAATAAATTCTAATTTTCTTAATAGTTTTTTTCAATGATTTTTTTTTTCAAAAATTTGTTCGATATTTTTTAATGAAAACATAAATTAGATTCCTATTTTCAGATCGGAAATTTTGAATAATTTGTATAATAATTCTATATTGAATGATCAATATGGGTATCAAATGAAAGGGATTGATTAGTAGAACACATTTATTTATGAAAAATGCAAATCAAAAATGGGTCCACTACAAAATGGCGGATTACATATTTTTTCAGAACCCCATCAATATGGATATCAAATGAAAGGGCTTTTATGAAAAATGCAATTTATGAAAACATGAAAAAGCTATTGCTAGAAACATTTTTTCCCCGTGAAAGTGTCCATCATTGGATGCATGGATGACTTGTTGGAAATTGTAAGGGCTGTTCATATAATTTTGAATTTTTTGATAATTTTTGAGGAAAACGAATTTTTATTCCTACTACGGATTTAACATGGGATCTTCTGATTTTTCATTTTTCGATTTTTCGTCATTTACTGAACAATGTAAGAATTGAAAAACTATTGAAAATTTCAATCTCAATTTTCTCAATGGCAACAACAGTATATACATAAACCTTGGAAACGATGGTGAAAGCGTAGCAGATCTTGCGCTGTTATCAGCCAGAAAAGCAAGTGGGACACAATTGCAGACCTCCATGACTGCGCATTCCTATACATCAAAGTTCTTTTACATATTCAATACCTTTCACTTGCAAAACAAGATGGAAATATACCGACGCTGTAGAAAATTACTTATTGGGTATTTTCTATTGAAAATTTGGGGTAGAAGTAGTTTAAAGTGTATTTTTACATAGTATTTTTATCGCTGTCAATTTAAAAAAAATGGAAAAAATGGCATCACCCGGAAAGCATCGTCGCGGATTGATTTTACGCAAGCACCTGGAAAATCCTCAATTCTCTCATCGGGACATCGGAGAACAACTCGGAATCGTGCGGTCAAAGGTGAGTCGTGTGATTAAACGTTACTGCGAAACTGAAAGTTACTGCGTGTCGTGAAAGCGTTTAAGCGGAACCCCAATGCTTCGGTCAGGGATGTGGCCAAAAAGTTGAATCTGTCCAAGTCCCTTGTTCAGAGAGCCAAGAACCGGGAAGAACCGCATACGCACAGCGTGCAGAAGGCTCCAAATCGTGACGAACGGCAAAATACGGTGGGAAAGACACGACCCCGGAAACTGTACACCCAGAAACTTAATCAAGGCGGACTTCCGGCAGCTTCCGGAGCTACTGTTCTTCACCGCCCAGCACAAGTTTGATGTTTCGGAGGAAGTATGGAAGTAGAAACTTTCAAAGTTTGCCAAGAAATGCATGAATTGGCAAGCGATCTTGCGGCAAACGGAGTGCACCGTTCGTGACTACCGGGGCTGTAAGCGGGCGAATTTACCTCAAGGAGTGTCTAGAGAAGCGTCTGCTTCCTCTGTTGAAGCAACACGAGAGCCCTACGATCTTCTGGCTTTGGATCTAGCTTCGTGCCACTATTCAAAGGATGTCCTGGAGTGGTACGAGGCCAACGGGGTCACTTTCGTACCCAGGGGCATGAACCCCCAACGCACCGGAACTAAGGCCCATCGAAAAATACGGGGCTATTATGATGCAGGCACTACGGAAGCAACCCAAGGAGATCAAATCTGAGGAAGACATGAAGAAAAAGTGGGTTTCCGTACATAAAAAGCTGCAGCCAGATGTTGTATAGAACCTTATGACTGGAGTTAAGCGTAAGGTGCGAGCAGAAGGTTATAGTATGGAAGTTGAATTGAATAAATATGCAAAAAACTTACAAAAGCGTTACTAATGGGATTTTGCGGATTATAACATATTTTTTCCATTTGGAAAACGCTTGCGTCTATTTATGCGGACAATCAATCGTTTCAATGAACATTTGTCCACATAGCTAGACGTAATCACCAGATTGCTCTGTTTGTAGCGTTAGTATTTACAATTCCGATGATAGTCAAAACGCCTCCGTTGGTAGTTTCAGTTGTTATCGGATAAAATCAAAAAGGTCTGAAAAAGGTGCTCTTGATTTGTTACGAGTCTATGATAGTACTTTTTTCCTGAAGAATACTCTGGGATATGATAGGAACAGCAGGTTCGTTTTTTCAATTAATTGAATTTGTAAAGGCAATCTGCAATGTTGGTAATTTTAGCAACATGATTTACCGATATCACGATCAATCGCATAAAGATGGTGGAGTGACTTACACCAACGGTATGAGTAAATGCTGAATATGTGGAATAATTCAATGTTGAATCCGAGGAGTTACAATGCTAAGAACCAATATTATTGTAATTTTACAACTGATCTGATTGTTTCATTATTTTCTTGAAGATTCAATTGCAGAAATTTAGGTAATTATTATACAGTTGCTTCGCTTTGTTCATCGTGTACAGAAAATAGTAATTATATAAGCAGCGTTTCAATGGTTTCTTATATTCATCTTTTAATCTATTAGGAAACACTAAGTAATAAGACACTATCGTGACAGGCATGTTTATACTCTAAAAAGAATGTAATTCAAATGTAGATTTAGTTGATTGCGCATAATACTGATAATGAGCTTGAGCTTGAGCTTGGGTAGACTGTACAATTCGTAGTTGCTCTCCGTGGATGACCTGAACCAACCAAATTGCACAAAGAACACACAGAATGACGCTTGGGACTAGCAAATCATTCTCGTTGTGCAATTTTCGGTGATTCGAGCCTCAAATGGTCAATAACGACGCCGGCCACGTCC
The DNA here is from genome assembly GCF_029784135.1 of Toxorhynchites rutilus septentrionalis. Lineage (NCBI taxonomy): Eukaryota > Metazoa > Arthropoda > Insecta > Diptera > Culicidae > Toxorhynchites > Toxorhynchites rutilus. Next base: position 187,668,565 of record NC_073744.1, on the reverse strand, counting down.
TTACAGTCACCAGGGGAAGGGAAGGAATGTTAGTATGATATTCGCCGCCCGAAGGCCAGAAGGGTCGCCTCTATAGCGTTGTTCCCTAGCCTTTATCGTGGGAGGGATAGTTGTTAGTGGGAATGGTTAAGAAAATTCAAGATTTACTGCGGTAAGTGATGTGATTATGTAAATGCGAACAATTGACCTCTCGACAAAACAAAAACCATAAAATCTAATGTGTTACAACACACGGCAGAGATTATCTTTAGGTATCCTGAGAAGGAAAACCTGTAAAATTGATACATTTTATATACTATATTATATTAGCCCTTTGCGGTCGGAATTAGTTTCCATTGGAAGAGATTCTCTTATATTTCCACGCTAATAATATTTTGCTAATACCGAGTACCGTTACCTATTATTTATAGAAACTTCTTATACATTCGTGAAAAAGTTCACTAGGCATTAAAATTTGTTTAGAAAAAATGTAAACTATTACATCGTTGAATAAAGTATTTAGTATGATTCCTTGCTATGGTGGCTGAGAGCAGATAAACGACCGCAAAGGGTTAATATTCTAGTAATCTAGTATGTACTTTTCATCGAAGACACTCGCGTTGGCGGAGATTTTATAGTGGTAAACCTGAGAAGGTAACCGATAGAACTCCTTTTTTTTGCTTGCTAAATAAATATATAAATCCTTTGACCATTGACCATACAATAATTAAACAGAAGAAAAAAACTAATCGCCAGCTGATATTTTGCCGCAAAACATCAGCGTCTGGCCCACTGTGAACTTATATCGATTCACAAATGGCATCGCATTGATGTTAGTGAACGTGTCCGTACATGTACATTCGCGTACATCACCTGATACGATAGCAAAATTTCAGCCGAATGAATTGTATACATATGAAAAAGAATAGAGGAAACTTAGCTGGATTTTTTTTGGTTTAACTAACTAATAACTAATAACTAATAACTAATAACTAATAACTAATAACTAATAACTAATAACTAATAACTAATAACTAATAACTAATAACTAATAACTAATAACTAATAACTAATAACTAATAACTAATAACTAATAACTAATAACTAATAACTAATAACTAATAACTAATAACTAATAACTAATAACTAATAACTAATAACTAATAACTAATAACTAATAACTAATAACTAATAACTAATAACTAATAACTAATAACTAATAACTAATAACTAATAACTAATAACTAATAACTAATAACTAATAACTAATAACTAATAACTAATAACTAATAACTAATAACTAATAACTAATAACTAATAACTAATAACTAAAAACTAATAACTACAATTATTACTAAATGTTTCAAACGTACTCCAGACATCCCAATATCGTCTCGTTGATTGCTGTGTAAGAAGGATTGGTTTGTTAAATTTTAATATAATTTTTATTTATAAAAGGGTAAACCTGTGAGAGTAACATTGCTCTAGTTTTCTCTTCACCCATAGGCACAAACCTCAATGCACAATCATCTTAGCGAACATTTAATTTGATAATATAGAACGATCTCCCCAAATAATTTCACGAGTGTAGAATTGCATCTCCTCGATGCTATATCAGCAGGCGTCGAACATGTCACGCACACAAGGCTACAAACAGCTGTCGCTTGAAGCAGAAATAAAAATTCTCCGAAAGCTAAATGCTTTTTTTTTTAATGCCACAAACATGTATCACTTGTACTGCACTCGAACCGAACCTTACACATTCAACTCTCAGAGATATTATCACGCTCAGAGAATATAACCATACATACACCGACGACCGACGAAACACGAAGGGAGAGAGACACGGCATCCTGATCGAATGTATGATGAACGGAAATTTCCTCACCAATACATTGACATAAGCGTGGAATGCGACAAAATATGGCTTCAATGTAGGAAAAAAGACGGGTGGGTAATGTCGGGGACATAACCGTAGGACTATACAAAGGGGACAGCTTTTGTTAAATATATATTTTAAATATATTGTTTTATTTTCTTCTCCTACTCCTAGTCCTAGGATTAGTTTAATGTTTACTCTTTATGAACATGTTGATGGTTCTGAAAAGAACCTTTGGTGTTGTGTTTTTGTTATCACTCGATATTCCTATCTTGTTCGGTTAAACCTTCCTGTTTAGCTATTGCGTTTGCCACTCGCCACAGCTTTCACAGTTGGAAAATTTCTTCCCATCCAGCTTGTGACATGTTGTTCAGTAAATTACATTTAATGCGACGTGCCGGAGAAACACTTTGCCACTAACTGAAACTAATTGTTTCCTTGATGAGCGCCGAACCGAAGCTGCTCTGTTCTTGATGCGGGTTTTCTGATTGTCGTGAGCAGCTTTGCAAGCCAACTCGAGCACTCCAACGGCCGAAACTCTATAATCGCTGTTAGGTATACTGGTGCTCCGGCACCAATCCGTTCGGCCTAGTTACCCTTGCGGAGCAATCAGTGAATGCGACCAACAGGGAACTGGAGACCTGCACGGTTCGAGTGAGACTTTGCCTTTCCCTTAACTTGTCCTCCTTTGTTACGTCCACGATGCCGATGCCGTACAACCACACGGGTTTACGGTTTGAAAGAGAATAAGATATTTTTTTGGGGTCCGCGTGTTTTATACTCTAGCGGTACACACTCACAGGATAGAGACAAATCGGCAGACACAGCCAGAGGGGCGAGTCCAACGAGACGAACGAATGAGCGTTAAAAGGGAGCGATGGCAAAAAAACATTCATTACGATTTGTTCGCTCGTTGGATTCACATGCAGGCTAAAAAGGGTCCTTTTCAGGATCACAAAATTATCTTCAATCCAAAAAGTTTATTGTTTTGTTATCACTCGATATCCCCATCTTGTTCGGCTAAACCTTGCTGTTTAGCGATTGCATTTGCCACTCGCCACAGCTTTCACAGTTGGAAAATTTCTTCCCATCCAGCTTGGGACATATTTTACAGTAAATTACATTCAATGGCACGTCGCATTACCACCACTCAGTGTCGGATTGAAGGTAATTTTAATTTGTAACTGAACATTTGCGATGACAGTGGTACAGTGTCGACTTTCAATGTGGGGTCATAATTTGGACCCCGAACTCTATGTTTACAAAAATGTCCAACTAAATATGTCGCATTACGGGTCCGTCCAATTAGCTAAATGTCGAGATAAGTGTAAATTACTGTACTTTCAATCTAGAAGCAATTTAAGAATTGGTGAAAATCAATAAGCTCAGAACAACTGCCAAATTCACATACTCATCATATCCTGGCAAACAAATTATGAAAAAATCAATTTGTGTTTTATTATTATTTTGGATATTGTTTTAGAAAGCATTGAAGTGTACTTCCTAAACTCTTTTTTGGAAGGTTTAATGGCCCTGAAAAGCGCCTTGTTTTATGGAATGGTTCCAATTTAGAAAACTTAGTACTCGTGGTCTTGAAAAAAAACCATTTCGAACGCCCTTGATGCCGCCTTGTTCTGGATTTGCCACCAAAGCAGTTTGTATAAAGAACAAACTTTTTTCTTCTGCTACTTGCTGCCGTTTTGCGATTGCGTTTGCCACTCGCCACTCGCTGCAACTGCCTGCCAGCTAACTCGATCACTTCGGCGGCCGAAACTATATAACGCCGGCTAGGTGGACTGGTGCACTGGTACTAACGCGCTCGGCCTAGCTACCCTTGCGGGGAACTTCAGATCAACCCGGTTCGAGCGGGATTTTGCCTTTCCCTTCACTTTTCCTCCTTTACCATGTCCAGACATGGCTGCTTGGGTTGGTTTGTTGATGTGTTGTGATGCGAACCGATGTGGTGTACGGTTTGAATGAGAATGATCGTTACGGAAGGAAGGAAAGAAGGTCTTGTATTATAGAGACTTTAAACTTTTGCAGTTCATTCGTCTCTAGCCTTGAGAAAGGCCCTTTGAAAACTCTACTCTACTTTACTCCAGCGCTACCACCTCCGCCCTCTTGCCTTGAGAAAGGCACTCGATCCCTCGCCGTCCAGACCGTCCAGCAACGATGTTGTCCAGTCGGTGTCCACACAAATAATGATCGTTACGGCAGCGGAGCGGGGATTTTTAAGCTGACTGGCTGGCTCGAGAATTACGCATGTGTGAGACTGCGACCAATGTTTCGTTCATTTTTTTCTTTTTCCTTTCCAATCGTGCTTCATTTTATTTCGCTGCTGCTCTGGTTGCCCGTTTTGGTCGGTACGATTTGAGGAGCACAAAATGGACCAATCAAAAATGGGCACATAGTGTATTTTGACAATGCTTGATATTTCACAATTATTCAATTATTTATCTCAAGAAAAATGAAATGTTATTCGTTATGATAGATGCGTAGATATATTTCCTATCAATTGATGCAAAACCCTTTGCAATATATTGAGAAATGCTCGAGTTATAAGCGTTCCAAATCTTGCATTTTTTCCTACTTGTTCAGTGCCTAGATTTCCATTTCACCCCCTATATCTTCCGGTTAGACGTAGTCCTACGTCAAAAATTCCTATTCTATCGAAACTTTTCTATGTATCACTTTGTTCGATAGCTATTCTTCACGATATAATCAATATTTATTACTATTCACAACAATAAAACTCCATTTCCAGAACAGCGCGACAGCCAGCCGAGCAAACGCTTTACATTGTGTAGAATGCGGAACAGCGAAAGAGTCGATTTTGTTCATTTTGTCGTTTACGTCTCCTATACAAACATGGGCAGATCCTTCAAGTTACCACAGGTCTACCACAGTTAACTGAAGAGCAAATGTCAAAATCAAAATCGAGGTAGCATTTTGCAAGTGCACACATACAAAATGAGGGGTGTTTCGGTTTTTGGAATGCACGATTAAATGAAATACCTCAAGTTAAGCGCTGTCATAATGACTTCAGGTTGGGCGACGCACGCATCTCGAAGCGGGGAAACATGCAACAGTACTAATCGCAGAACCTGGATCGAAGCGGAACATTGGAGATGGAAGTTTGATGGTGTGAAGTACGCCTTTTTTTACCATGCAGAAAGAACGTTCGATTTGTTCCGTCTTAACCCGAATGAAATCCACAATATATCTGTAGCAGCTGTAAGACGTTTCAATTGGTCACGACGACGCGAATGAGGATATAATTTTTAAAGAGGACAACGTATTCACCCGTGTCTTCAAGCAGTTGGAAGCTTGGTTTGATGGGAATAATATCCCGCTACTAAACTGACCAGCCTGTAGTCTAGCTTGCAATCCCATTGACAACCTTTGGGGAATCTTGGCTAGGATGGTTTATACAAGCGGATGTTTGATAGCATTTCCAGCCTCATAGAGAACATCAAGATATGGCAAGATATGGATATCAACCGATATGACAACACTGCAAAAGCTTTCTGTTTTGATGTTAAACCAACGAGGTACAGGGTTTTCCATTTCGGGCTTCCGAAAGTATACAGCCCTGCGCTGACAATCGTTTGACATAGCTGTCAACCAAAGCGTCATATCGTTAGTTGAATGTCTGCCATTTTACAATATGGATCGTTTTAGCATCGCACAACGTGTTAATTTTGTTAAATTATACTATAAAAATGATGAAAAACCGGCAAATGTTTTTCGAGCATTACGGACGGATTTTGGTCGTCATGGACGGCCTACAGAGCACACAATCGCTAATGTAGTGCTTAAATTCGAACAAACTGGATCCGTAGCGGATATTGTGAAACCCGTGCATCATCGTAATGTGCGTTCGGCCGAAAATATTACGGCTGTTGCTGCCAGTGTGGAGGATGACCCGAATGTTTCGATTCCACGGTGTGTTCAGCAATTGGGCTTGTCAAACACATCATTGTGGCGAATTTTGCATTTGGACTTGCACCTACATCCATATAAAGTCTCTCCGCAAACTCTCGCCAACTCTCCGCAAACTCTTGAACATTTGAAAGACAACATTCGTGAAGTTATGACCAAGATACCGCCTCATATGTGCCGAAAAGTCATCGAAAATTACCTGTTCCGGATCAAGGTGTGCGAGGAAGCCCTAGGTGGACATTTGAATGATGTTGTATTTCACACATAATGGCATAAACCAAAATTTAATTTGAAATAAATGTTTCATCGAAATTCGAATTCTAAGTGTGTTTTATTTCAATTTACTTTCGGAATTTAAAGTTGGAAAACCCTGTACATATCGAGGTGAAGCAGTAGGCGAAGTATATTTGTATTGGCGACCAAAATATGGTTTCGTTATTATTTGCGTTCTTTACGAAGTGTATATGGAAGAAACAAAACAATGTTCAAAATACTCACGGTTTCATGACGGTTTGAGCCAAATTTCTCATGAAATCTTGCAATTTTTTGTCTTTTAACAGATGATAATTGTATTGTGGCCTATTTCCCTTTTTAATATGGTGAAAAACCCCAGAGAGTAGTCGTAGTTTTAGTCTTCGAATGCAGTAACATTTTCAGTGAAACGCTGTTTAATTGAAGACTATTTTCTCACATCACACACACCCACGCTAAGAGCCATAGTAATATTAATATTGTATCGTTAAAATAAGGAAAGTTCGTTTGTTTCTATGGCCATGGGGGAGTGAAAATGTTTCACTAAAATATCACTTTTGTTGGTCGTCGAAGGACGTGATTTCACAAATGTCTACTGCACGCTATCACATTATGGTTATAATACGCGGAAAAATCAATAAAATGTATGTTTTTCATTGATAACACACTTATTGAAAAAAGCATTTTCACACGGATGCGGTGGGCAATCAAAGATAAACACAACGACTGACGTCACTATTTGAGAAAAAGTTTTGGCAGCGCATGCTATGTCACTCGAAACTCTACCATTACCTTTTTTCCAGGACATTGATGTTAAACCATATTTTTGAAGTTACACCCAGGTTTTTTTACGCGGATTTTCCAATTAACGCGGTTTTTTTACGCGGATTTTCGAATTAAAGCGGTTTTTTTTAACGCGGTACCCGCCTAAAAAAAGACTAGTGCAATATCACATCTCCCCCTCAGCTCACATTTTTCTCTTATGTTCCCTCAGAACAAATTACGGTAATTAGTGCTTGTAACGGATTTTAGCGCTTAGTGTCGCACCTTATCACGATTCTTACGTGGATTTTAGGTGTTGGGTAACGGGGAGCTCGCCGGGCGGTACAACGGGACGAGGTTTTTACGGGCAGCTATTCGTGAATGTCTTTCCCTGTCTACTTAGCTCTGGACGGTCCAACAGTGGTACTGCACCTGCATCGGCAGAAGAGTGTACAAATTACTAGGGAATCTTTTAGCAACAGCAGATGACCTCATTCGTGAAGAAAACCGAACTATAGCTACCAGTAACCAACGAAATTGCAGGAAAAAACTACGGGTTTTCGGAAGCGAGCAACACTCAACTTTTTACTTCCGTTCTACGTAAAGATAGTCTCATTTGATATTTATCATTAGGGGACATGTTTTTTTTACGCGGATTTTCGAATTACGGCGGTTTTTTTACGCGGATTTTTCAAATAACGCGGTTTTTTCAATTAACGCGGTTTTTTTTACGCGGATTTTTGAATTAACGCGGATTTTCCAATTAACGCGGTTTTTTTTACGAGGATTTTCCCATTAACGCGGTTTTTTTTACGAGGTACGTATCCCCCGCGTAAAAAAAACCTGGGTGTATCCGAGACGATGGAGGTCCAACGAATATTTCGCACAAGAAAAAATGTAATAAAAAACTGATATGAAATAATAATTCCTAATTATTTATATTCCAAAATATCTTTTATAGTAACCCAAAGAAGTATTAGCGAAATTCCTCATTTCAGATGATGAGGGTTTTCCCTTGCAAACTCACCACCAGAATGGCCTCAACCAGTGAACAAAATTAGACTCCCCATTTCTGCTACCGTCATCCCATTTACCTTATCCCACTATCAAAGGCTGCAAATCAACGGCTCTATCGAAACCGTATTTTCCAGAATTCCCTCGAACGATTGTCTCGTACAACATTTCAATCATCAATAGAAGCCACAGATAAACCGTATATCGATAGTGCCATGACCACCGACCCCCGTTCGTCTCAGTGCACAGCTAACAAAGGCTCTCCGCCCCTTCCGTCCCGAGCGCGAGTCCGATTGTCCAAACAACGGATCCTTACTCCTTCTCCTCCGGCTTTGTTTACGGCAAAATACACGGTGACTCTGCAGACCCGCCGCGCTAACTGGCTTCCCGAAAGCCAACCAAACAATGGCTCGATGACGGCTGGAAGATGATGCTTGAATGATTGAAGATGAGTCGCTTCTTTCCACCCTCTCTCTCTCTGACACTCACCCTGCACCTTATAGCCCACACAAAAGCCCCGGAGAACCGGTACGCGGCGGAACAACAGCAAAAATCGTGAAATAATAAAAATAATAGAAGTACGAAACCCGGAAAGACTGAACTGAAACATTGGCGCGATAGGCTCTTCTAGTGCGGCGCGAGAGATATCTGCAAAACGGATGATGCTATCATGATTTAATATGGTTTTTGTGAAGTACTGCCGAAGCAACGATCGCCGCAGCCGCAACAGTTCTCGGCCTGATTGGACTCATCTCAGCGTCATCGCCATCGCCGCCGCCGTCGTCGTCGTGATGTTCGGGACAAAGCCCCCCGGATGACCCGGGGAGGTATGGGTGGTTATTGGGGGGAAGGGTACAAGAATTAACACATTCTAAGCTCCCATTGAGTCATCCGATGAGAAGGTCCGTTTGGCTGCGCGTCCCGCCACTGATCGCGTCCACCCGGAGGCTGACTGGGGGTTATCTTCTCCGCCGTTGGGCTCCGAGTTTACGTAGGACGCTAAAAATAGGCGCTTATTGGTTGCGCACACATGTCCATTCAAAACGGTTGTGTTATCTAGCGAGAAGATTCGCGAGGGATCCCTAGCGGATCACGACCCATCGAAGATGCTCTGACTAATTATTGGAGATCGCCGCGATGTGTGATGCAATGTTTTTGTTTCTGTTCGTGGCCAAAACATTTCGCCCAGAATAGTTGCTGCAGCACAATAATTTGGCAGAATGGAAATGGGCTTAAGATGGTCAAATTTCCCACGACCGACCGAGGCAATAAACCTTCGACTTCGCTTCCGCCATTGCTGCATTATTGATGAGATACGCCCCGCGAGCGAGCGAACGCGTGTTCTGCACTTTTCGGGTCAATAAAACGACGGCGGAATGTAAGTCGCCCATAAACACAACAATTTGCACGTCCTCTCGGCGGGCCGAGAAAGTCATTGCCAAGCCGTTTACTGGTGGAATGCAACCCGAATGATACCGTCTCATTAGTTAGGTAAATAAAGCACCCCAGCAGCGCCCCGATTAGCGTGTGGCAAACGAACAATTGCGCACACGCAAAGAGTTCAAGGTGAGCGCGCGAAAATTAGTACAGCTGTAAATCAACCGAAGATGATCTGGGTAACCACAATGATGCCTGGCTGGTTGTCAGAACAGTGGCCACGACTGGCCACGAGAGGCAGTTCAAGGTACCTTCGCCGGAGGCGCATCGCATCTCGATCGTACCGATGATCCGCGCTTCCAAGGGCTTCCAAGATCTGTGGACAAAGGTCTCGTCGTCTGCGTCCGAATGGCCATTCCGAATGTGTTTTTCGTTATTGAATAAGGTAAATTAATCCATGGTATGAATCCGGACCCACCTCATTCCTACACAAAGTCCTACAACGAGTTATTTTGTGGATGACCATATGGATTTTTTTTTTGTAATATCAAATCAAACCATTGAGCTGGTTTAGAGCAAAAAGAAACGAACTCTACTGCATACTTATATAATAACGGGTGTTAAATAAAAAATGAGATTTTTTTCAATACCTTTCAGTAACTCAAATAAAGAGCGTAAAATTTTCTTTCTCCAAGAAAATTGCTCTTTGGGCTCCCTAGAAATAGTAGGCGTGTTTGGTTTTGCTAGTTTGAATTTATTCAAAGCAAAGATGGCGTCGAAACAGCACGTGCTCCGCGAACGCATTGTACGGTTCTACGAAACGCATTTCCAGCAAGGAAAAAAGTTCACGGTGGCAGTATTGTATCGGTATATTGTATCCTGGGTTCCCTGAACGTAGAGCGGAAGGTCGGATGTGGTCGTCCGGTGACGATAATGACGAAGCAGAGGAAAACATCGTTAAAGAAGCTGTTTGACAACAAGGACGCAATCAACCTGCGTGACGCCGGTCGGAAATATGGCTGCTCCCACGTATTGATCCATCGGACCCTCAAGATGGAAGGAATCGTCTGCAGGAAGAAGACGAGGTCGCCGGAGTACACGGAGGAGCAGATTGAGACGGTTAAATCACAGTGTCGGTGGATGACCAAAAAATACCGCGGGACGTCTTTCGTTCTGGACGACGAAAGCTATTTTCCGCTGTCCAAAACGCATATTCCAGGAAATGATAATTACTACTCCAGCGACAAGTCATCCACACCGCCTGAAGTGAAATACAAGTTCAAACACAAGTTTGAAAAAAAGGTAATGTTGTACATCGCCATTTCCGACCGGGGCATTTCAAAGCCTTGGTTTAAGCCGAGCGGTCTGGCAATCAACCAACAAATCTATCGAGAAGAGTGCCTCGATAAAATCCTGCTGCCGTTCCTGAACGAGCATCACGCGGATGGGAAGTACGTCTTCTGGCCGGACAAGGCGTCTTCCCATTACGCCAAGAAGACGCTGGCGTATCTTGAGGAGAAAAAGATACCGTTCGTGCCGAAAGATCTTAAACCCAACAAACTTGCCCCAGTGCCGCCCAATAGAGGATTTCTTTGGCTCACTCAGTGCCCTAGTGTATAAAAACAATTGGAGGGCCAAGGACACGAAGCAACTGACTACAAGAATCCGGAATTGTATCCGAAAAATGGACGTAAGTGCCGTACAACGTTCTTGTGAGAGCATCGCGACAAAGTTACGTCGAACAGCAGACCACGGCCCTTATTCAAACATTCACTGACATTTTTTAGAAGAAAATACATTATGTTATTAATAAAAAATATTGAAATCGATGAAAAAAAAATTATTTTTTTGATATGTGATTGAACAAATTTCCATTTTTTATTTAACACCCGTTAATCATGCAATCGCTTTCGGATCCTAATCGATGAGCAAACCCTAATTCTTGTCGATACCCTACACCCAAACTAGCGTTGTCAGAAAGCGTTTCATTTTCGACAGAAAACATGCCATTTCGTGCCTTGAAGCGTCCAATAGGCAAATAATGTCATATGTCCCCCAACGCTTTAAAATGTTTGTCTGTATGGAAGCAGACATCTCTTTCTTTTTTCTTTTTTCATCTTTTTGGGATTGCACCAAAAAAAAAAGTCCAAACGGCGACAACGGGGATCGGACCAAGGCCGGCTAGAACGCAAGACTGTTTTACACGACCACGCTATCCACATGGCTGTTGATGCTGTTCAGCAAATGCGTGATAATATTGCACCTGATTATAAAATGAAGTTGGAAAGTGTTTTCTAAGAGTAAAAAAGGAGCGCATGAAGGAGTGCAATATCTATCTCGGTCTGGGCCGTGCATTTGGCAAACTATGCGGAAAGCTTATTTGTCTTTTGTATCGCTCGCTCGTATTAATCTTATATTGCTGTACCATGTATATTGTACAAATGCTTACCAGTATTTGAGAGTCATGACATTTTCTGTTATGTTATGTCTCATTTAATGTAATAAATCGGGATGACAAAACATGGGCTAAAAATCAATTTTGTGTGTAGGTCCAGTAGCCCTAGGCATGTCAAAAGAATCTCCAACCCGGGAAACCCCTTAACCGATCAAGAATTGAACCCACCTTGAGATTACGAAGCAATTCTCGCTTTACTAGATATCCGACAATGGTCTGCTAATGCGATCCTTTCCGAGTCGAGACAGCTGATCGAACCTAAACCTAATTCCAGCCGATCCATACTGGTCAGATTCGAGCTGTCTTTATTCTTCTCAACTCAAATTATAATGATAGAATAAATTCGAAAATATTGGAGGAAAATATTGAAACTCGAGAAAATCAGGGCTCTGCTATGCATGATGTAAAATGATGCAGATGAAATGAATAAAGAAATGATGTGAAGACGTGAAATGTAGAAATGTCATGTCGTTAAAAAGAATCTTCAATCGGAATTGTCAGTGGGAATACATCTCAGGGTAACACAGGCTGAGAATATCAGTGGGGGACACGATATGATGTGGACGTCACCCGGGTGGAAAATTCGATTATCCATTTGCAAAGTGGTTAGTCATTTACTACAGGTATGCTAGATTTTTGACGTAGGACTACGTCTTTCATTCAAGTACCTCAAAGAATCGGAAATCAGAACGTTACGTTGGAGGTGGAAGGTTTTCAGCGTTAATAACTCTTTTCCGGTTGAACGAAGTGGCACTTACAATCACTTCATTCGAAAAATAAATTTCGTAGACGGATGTCTACGAGTTGCAGTTTAAAGCCTTTATAATAGGAAAAATCCATCATCACTGACGATCATCACATTTCGTCAGTCCTCCAGTTAGCAAACAGACGACGGCGAGGTCGTCCAAAGTAGCTTTTACAAGGTCGTGAGTTCTCACTGATTCACAGACGATCAATTTAGGATCGGCAGGCATCCCGCAAGCGGTGGCGAGACGTCAAACACTGGCTTTTTTCGAGGCCGTTAATGTAAATGAAGTAATTGATAATTCCGTACATATACTCATCCATTTACAAGAAGAACTTTCAGCATTATTTTAAAACATTTTAAAACATTAACCCTTTCATTACGGCAGTGTGCTCCGCCAAAGTGCTAGGCCTGTACGGAGCACTGCGCCGAAAAGTATGCACGTCGTGCTCGTGTGATCGAATACAGTATGAATTTCATCTCGTACACACAGCTCGTCGCGTGGATGTCGTCTATAGCCGACGCTCGTAACGAAAGGGTTAAAAACTTATTTAAATGCAACTTCAAACAAATGATTACTATGCCAACGGTAGTCCTACGTCTAACTAGCGGTTAAAACGCACCCCTAGTTTTTGCATCATTTGTATCATATTTCAAGTTCGTCGACGATCACACTGCCATCATCTATAAGGGTCGAGTGATCCGTGCTCTGACGAGCAGACTTCAGTTGAGCCTGAATGTTCTGTCCGACTATTTGAACACATTGCGAACCGCTCACGAGATTTCTCGTGTTTCGGGTTCCGTCTGCTACGGATAGATTACGAAATATCCCGTGTTTTCTACACATGAAGGTTAAATCCTTGGTTTGCCAAGAACCTAACAATGCCTACTGGCTCGCCTTCGTCTCATCAACATCGGGGGAAACGATCTCATTTGTGGAATCCGAACGAATGAAGCGTTCAAGTTTTCCCCGAAACGTGCGGTCCTTAATGTGTTAATAGCTGGAAAATTCGTATCAATGCGGCTAAGACACAAGCCCACACTCAAATTCCCCCAAAACTTGTTCCGCCTAGAAATGTTCATCTCTACCCCAGTAACACTCCCATTGAATGGTCGAGGGAAGTAGTTTACCTTGGTCTTACCGTAGATAGTAAACTACTGTCCCGTTCCCATGTAGACAAAACGTTAAACAAATGTTTTATACTAAAGAAAGTATTGTATCCACTCGTCAACAGGAGATCAGCATTGTCCCGAAAAAATAAACTTGCTATTCACAAACAAATAATTCTTCCTCTAATGGAATACGCTTTGTCAGTCTGGGAATCGTGCGCAAAAAACCTCGTACAAAATTGCAAGTTAATCAAAATAAATTCCTCAGAATGATACTGAACAGTCCTCCAAGGACGAGAAATACTGAAATCAATCTCCTGGCTGGTCTTCAAATGTTGGAGGACAGGAAAACAACAATTCTGTCTAGGTTCAGAGATTCTTGCCGTAGATCGGACCATCGCATCACAAACGGTCTGGCAAATCAGTTTTAAATTAGTTTTAGTTAGGTAGGTTATCAAATTTATAGATTCATTCCAACATATCCTACTGAGGTGTAATACATATTTGTTGGAAAACTTTCAAACAGAACAACATAGTGTATTAGTCATGTGAAAATTGAATACATCAAAGCCGACAGGCCATTCAAGCTTAACACTTAAAATGTAATTAGTATCTCAGCGTAAAACAATGTTAATAAAAATCATTTTACTACTACTACTATAAAAAATCTAGCACACCTGTAGTGAATGTCAAACCATCTTGACCCATATGTTCTGTAATCGAAGGTTTGTCCAATTGGATTTCATTTCGTCGAATCGCGATTAAGGTATTGAGCTTTGTTTACTAGTTTAGGGGAGCATCAAAAATAATAATTGATTTCCAGGTGGAATGAACACATCTTTAAAAATTAAAATTATTGATGAAAATTAACTTCTCGTGTCAACTTAATATTCTATTTAAATGATATACATTTTTTTGCAGGTGGTGAAAAAATATTTTACGAAAATTGTTTTTGAAGACAATATTATATTATAATGAAAAGTTCCAGTAAAAATATCGGAAATTTCTAGATAAATTGTTAAATATAGAGTTTACACTATCGAGTTTGGCCCCCAACTGAAAGTCGACACTGTACCACTGTCATCGCGAATGGGGATTCGCTTTGACGGATTCGAGCATGGATGCCAGATTATTTTTTTCCAGAGTGGCACTAAAAGATGTCATCAAATGTCTTCACAATCATATTAAAGGAAACAAAAATCAATAACTTAATTTCGAACAATATTTGATGGATTATTCTGTGTAATAGAACATGTGTTATATAGAACATTCCAAGAAACTTACCTTGAAGTTTTGCAGTTTATTTGAACAAATATGAACAAAGAATATTGTTTGCGCCGAGAATAAATTCTGAGCATCCCTAGTAAACGTAATCCACAACAGTGAGAGCAGCATTAGCTCACACAGCGATCGTATCTTCCGAGAGAAGAGTTCCGTAGTTACTCCGAACGCTCTAACGTAAGGAGCTAATTGTGTGCAGCAATAGAGAATAGAACAGAAGAAGAGACTGAAATAAACTGTCGGCAATACCGGATCGATAAAATATGTATTTTCGTTAAGCTTGTATATCGTGACTGTGTTCAAATTCAAATTCTGTATTTCTGTAAAGTATCCGAAAAAATCAGACGGTTGCGCGCGAACAAATATATTGCGTAGCTGCGATCTAAATTTTATGAGTTTTGAAATGAAAATTGACTTGATAATCCGTTGATTGAGCGAATATCGTTCCAATTCTTCCACAAAATGGAACTGTTAAAAGTGCTCTATTGGGGTGGGCTGTACGAAGAATGCCTAAAAATAGAATGAATGACTCTCATTTGCCAAACAATTTTTAACAATAACTGAATTCGTCCATTTCAGCTTTGAAGCTTTGGTTGTAACTCAACCCATATCCATAAAACTAATTGTTGAACCGGTATGTAACCGAGAAACCTCCGATTTGTAAAGTGGACGTCAAAAAAAGCCAATGAATGACACCGAGACAAAAGTCTCCATTGTTTACTAAAGACAAGAGAAAACAAGTGACACTAATAAAAAAAGCAAGCGAATGACACTGAGGCCAATAGTAGGAATTTCACGCAAATAATGGGCCCTATTCCAGAAAACGAGACGAGCAATTCGTCTCGTCTCGTCTCGGCTTCAGTCACTGTCGAGACGAGCAAAATATCCCATTCCAGTACACGAGTTTCATTGAAATGTTTTTTTTTGTAGACTGGCGAGACTTCAGTCAGTTTTTCTCGGTATGATCAGTGATGTCAGATGAGAAGACATGTTTTTGTTTTGAGAAAAATTATAGGACGTTGTGTTCAAGACACGACCGCATTGTTGACGTAGAACTACGTTGTGGTTTAATTCAAGTCGCTTGTTTATAACTGCGGATATTATTTTATAATGCTACAAAAACTTTGAAATAACCATTCTACCAGTTTGGTCACCCTGAAATGTTTTTTTTTATTGTAGAATCATTTGGCGATAATTGTCAATAAGAGATAAGCACAGCTGTCATCCTTAGTGGACAGTTTTGCTACTGGCAAGCGAAACCAAATCACATACAACATTTCAGAACGACATTTACTTTCTTGGTGACTAAATAAATGAAATAAACTCTATCTGTTAACCTCGAAAAAAGAAGCACTGCTTCACTATGATCAAGATTAGCGCAAATGCAATCCTAGTTGGAAGCAGTTTTGCGACTGGCACGCGAGCCCAAATAAATTAGTAACTTAATATTACTAGTATTCCCTAAATAATTTTTTGGTACACAACCTTAACACCTGCTTCACCATAGCGTCAGTTATGCATGAAAGAAAACAAAGAAATTTTAGATGCTTGGAAAAAGGCTGAATATTTACCTCAGCAGAGATTCATTACCAATACCCTAGCGTAAATATTTCCCTCTCTCTATCTCCCCTCCTTGTTTATATTTATCATTACGACTGCATAATTTGCAACACTAATCATCAATCATAGCATACAAAAATTAGGCGATTGTTGCATCGTTACAGGGCCAAGGCACACGGGAGCAGATACAAATGGGGTTTCAGCGTAGCGAAGATGCACTATTTTTATGTACGGGTTATGAAGCACGCACGAACGCTTACGAATATCCATATATGATGGCTTGAAGCAACTAAATATACACAAACTTATCTCCTTATCTCTTCACGCTCTTCTCAACAGAAGCTCTTTCTGTTAATATTGCCATTCTAGGTCAGTCAGCCGTTATCCTTTGTGGAGATAGTTTTTCTACCGTCATGCGAAACCAAATCACTGACAAAATTCCAGAACATTTATTTTCTTGGTGAGCAGACGATAGCCTAGCTAGATGATTACCCACACAATTGTGTAGCTCAGAACCTTAATGCAGTTTGATGCAATGTCAGCGTCAGTTTGATGCAATGGTTGCAATGCCAGATTGCAATGCCAGAGACATCAACGAGTGAGTAATTTGGTCGCGTCCACAGCTCAATTCGAAACGAAGACATGTGATGACGTAAAACAAGGAAGAACAAGCGATATTCATTGCTTTGAATACAGAACGATACTGAAAGTTTGCCTTCCTTCCTCGCCGTCCAGCTCGACCAGCAATGATGTTGTTTAGTCGATTTCCTCACGAAGAATGAAAATTTGCCTCAGCGAGAACCACTGTGTATACTTTGGGCAAATATCCCCCTTCGTTCTTCTTCTTTTCCTTTGTTCACGGAGACTTTACATCTTACGATTTCCCTTTCTTTCCTCGTCGATAAGTTGCTCGTTATTGACAGCTCTGTTCGGGAAAGCACATAAAAGAACAGAACAAATGTATGACGAAGTGGGAATGCTTTCAATTTTCATTAATTTAAACCATATACAGACCATGGGATTATAATGTATACCATATCAAACAAATCTTAGGGAATTTCCGATTCGTTTGGTCTGTAAATCGCCAAAATCCGTTTGCGGCAAAAATAGTTATTAACGTTAACTTTATTTCATAAAAACGTGACCTGTTTTCTGATTTGGCACCCTTAATGAAAGACGTAGTTCTACGTCAAAACAACAAACAGTTTTAAAATTGATCAATCGATACTCTTTTCTCAGTGCCAAATATTAAAAAAAAACATAACGAAAAGGAATGAGTTTCATATATCTTCATTGATATTTTTCCTCGAGCATATGGTTTTATCACTCAGACGTTTTGTTATTATGGATTTATTGGGGGCAATGTTTGTTCGCCTAATCATCGATTTATCAAGAAAAGTTTTAAATCTATATATATATATATATATTTCCAATAAAGTAGTTGTTTTGAATTACTCATTTTCGTTCAATATGTGAAGACCCATCTGTTCATATATTCATATATTCAAAACAGTCATCTAGCATCCCTGGATATGAGTGCAATGTTTACATTTGGTTGTGTTGTTTGAGAGAGGTCCATTTGAAAATATGCAAAATCTTGCAATTACTGAATTGCATTTGATGGTTGCAGTTGAAAACATACATTGCTTATGCAGTACTAGTTTAGCCGTGAAACAATTTTTGAAGATAAAGGCGGAAGAATACCGATGCTTTCAATCAACAAGGTGAATAAACACATCGAACAAACTAGACGATTCGACTGATTCATCGACGAGCGCGGCCAAATGGTCGTCGAGCCAGACGAGCTACTCGTCTGTTTTTAGTCGAGCTCGGCTTCTGGAATATGAAAACAAACGAGACGGGCGCTCGTCTGATCGTCTCGTTTTCTGAAATAGGGCCCAATATCACCCAAGAATCCACATACATTCATTAAAATCAACTTTTCTCAACTTTGTTGCAGTTTTCAAAAATGCCTTTCAATTTGCAGTGCGAAGGTTTTTTATTGAATTATTCATCATCAAAGACGAAGGAGTAATTTTTCATTCAAACTGAAATATCTCTGTGTGGGAAGGTGCTACAGAAACGTTCTTGGAATCAAATGGAAGCTGGTTGATGAGATTATTTGGATTTGCTGTTGAGTTGGTTAGCAAAAAATTGGGTTAGTCCAAAATATTCTTGAAAAAAACAAGAAAAATCGATTTTTTATTTTTTATTATATTTTGTTATTGTTGCCAACTACACCTACACACACCAAGATGAAAATATGTCCGTAAAATATTCTAATACTTGAGTTGTAGCTTCGAAACGATGTGCATCCCATCGATATGCGTTGATTTTTCACGAAGTTACAGCATGTCAAAAATCACTTAAAATATCCGACTTCGCACTCTGTTCGTCTTATTTTTTTTGTCGAGTGCAGTGTTGGAAAAAATCATCTTCGCTAAGATCAAATCCATAGATTTTCGGGCTAGGTTGCATCGAAAACCTATATATTCCAAACGAAAATTAAAATGACAGATCCAGGCAACCATTGAATATGAGCAAATGAACTTTTGTTTTTCAATTTGTTTTGATGTTTATTTTTTCCACCCAGTGTCATTTTCATCTTGATTATCGGAAACGTCAGAACTGAATTGCATTTCAGCCGAATGAATATCAGCTGTTGTTAACTTCTAACCTGAGGCTGCTGTGAGCGGTTGGGTTTTGCAGTTGCCGGATGCCGTAATCGGAAATACCTTATGAAATTCCCGATGTCGCAAATGACTTGACGGTAGCTAAAATCACTCGTTGTATCCATTCTGCATATGCCGTTGCTACCGTCTCGCCAAATAAAATTTATTTTGAACTTAAATTCACTGCCAGAACGAATATCGTTTCGGATGTGATGAATATCAATTTGTTGCTCATGATATCCAAAGTATAAATAACAGCGAAGTTATGAACCCCACTCAACATCGCATTTATTCATTATAGCAAATTTGCTCAAGCAACAGCGATATGAACAAAATGAACTCGTTTGTTATTGTTATCAATATAATGAGGGCAGTGTGTTTCAAGCTGAAAAAAAGTCATTTACACTGGAACAAAATCATATTCGTTTCTCGTGAATATTTGTTGATATTCTAAGACACTGGTCGAGTGTATTAGCTTCCTTGCAAAAAAAATCCTACGCTCTTGTGAGTGACCTTCCGGCAGTTAACCGGGACATTCGCCATGGCGGAATTTCCCCGTTCACGGCCAGTCCGGAGCTAAATCCCGGGAAAATCCACTTGACCATCATATTCAGCCGCTGGTTGCAGCTCCTAGACCAGTGAACGGGAGTTCCGCTTCCTGACATGTATGTTCGGTACTTTTCCCCTATTTGGCCGGTTGCACCGACCTCCCGGCCAAGCGCACGCAGTGATGGAGCCAGTTTGCCCTCGATCTTCCTCTTCGGCATCCTTTGGAGCTTCTTGTCGCTCAGGGTCGTCGGCCGTCCGGAACTGGGCTTTCTTTCGATGCTCTGATTGTTGTCCAATAGTGCCAAGATATTGTAGATGCCGGAACGGGCGTATCAGGCGTCCACAAAGTGCCGCACGATATCCATTTTCGACGCAGCAGGGTACCGTTCTTTAAATGCGCACATTTCTGTCAATTTTTTTCTGCTGACTCATGGGTTACTATGATTGATGCTGCATGGGTAGTTTCGTCAGTGCGTGTGAAGGTAAACCCTTGAAAAATTGGCAATTTTTGTCCTTTTTTTTTAATGCAAACGTTAATAATAAAAAAAATGATTAAGTAAGGGTCTGGACTGCGAGTCAAATAACAGCAAGTAATAATCTCTGTACTTTTTTAACAGTTTGAAACTGCTGCTGGAATTGCTAATCTTATATAGATCATTGCTTCACACCGCCGTAGATGTTGACATTCTGCATTCGTCATTGCTTGATTGATTTTTTTTTTCCATTATATAGGCTGTAGACTATAAAACTCATTCGCCTCTAGCATTGAAAAAGGCCAACTAGAAGATCTATAAACGAATATTTATGGAATTGAACTCACGAACATTCGCTTGCTAAGTCTGTGAATGTTCAAAAGTAGTGACACTGCACAATTCTGCATAATTTACAGTCTTTGCATCTGTTTCTTTTTTGTGAGAAATGAAACAGATGCACAATATTCCAAATGTGGAGCGATCAACGCTTGGTCGATCGTTATTTCGTTTTCAAAGCTCAAGAAACGATTTATTCTACAAAGTACTGCTTATTTTTGAGCTATTTTTTCATAGTATAATATATTTTCTCGTTAAAAGCAGCATTTCGTCTAGAACAAAGGTTCTCAAAGTTGATATCCGGTGGTCGACATGAAGGAACGCTGACTTTGGGGGTCAACGCGACTCCTATTATTTAACACAAGCTCCTGATCGATACTATCAAGATACCATATAAGTTGAGTTGCGTGAACCAACTTG
The DNA here is from genome assembly GCF_029784135.1 of Toxorhynchites rutilus septentrionalis. Lineage (NCBI taxonomy): Eukaryota > Metazoa > Arthropoda > Insecta > Diptera > Culicidae > Toxorhynchites > Toxorhynchites rutilus. The sequence continues at coordinate 187,647,759 of NC_073744.1, read as the reverse complement.
TTATAAGTTTAACTAATTTTTTAGTGGAAAGTTCATGACACTTGACATTTACTGAATTTTATGTCTATTTTTTATGAGAAAATGATGTCAAGGTTCTTCTTCTGTAGGAGCATTGAACCACTGCGACCATTAGTTTGATCTATTGTGGTGCACTCCAGTTTACTATATATGCGCTGTCAGTTCGTTCCATCACTCAAGGAATAAGTGATAGTCGCACTAGGACTTTGCATCTCCCCCCAAGAAGGTATGACTTCTTTTAAGAAGTTTCTTACCTTTTTTGGTTCAGCAGACCATATCTCGTTAGGCATAAGAATGCCCTTTCCAAGAATCCGCAGTCTTTGCTGAATCAATACACTGCATTGACACAGTAAATGTTCCGAAGTTTCAGCATCAAAATTGCAGAAACGACATTTATCATCCGTTATTTTCCCAATTTTTTTGAGATGATACCTGCTCGGACAATGTCCGGTCAATAGCCCAGTCAACATACTCAGATCGGCTTTATTCAAGCTGAGTAGGCTGCGTGTTATTCTATTACAAGGTGTAATGAATGATCTTGATTGTCGTGATGTTGATAGAGCTCTCCAGTTGGCTTCAATCATCGATATTTTCCAGGATTTGAGCTCGGATTTCAGACAGGATGTAGATAATCCGCAAAATGGCTCAGGTCCGACGAATTTAGTTGAAGATCCTAATCTTGCTAGAAGATCAGCTTTTTCATTACCTTCTATACCGCAGTGACCAGGCACCCAGTATAGATTAACGTCATTAGTTACAGCTAGTTTTTTTAAAGAAAGAATACATTCCCAAACTAGCTTTGACTGACAAGTATATGCTTTCAATGCATTTAGAGCTGCTTGGCTATCTGAGAAAATACAGATACTGGCATACCTGTGTTTCCTAGCCAAACAAATGTTTGTACATGTTAGAATAGCATGTATTTCTGCTTGAAAAACTGTAGGCCACTGTCCCATTGGAATTGAGACATCTATCCCTGGTCCAGTAATCCCAGCTCCTGTAGATTTTCCAATTTTTGACCCATCTGTGTAAAACACGAGTGATCCCGGACGAGTTATTGGACCACCTTCTTCCCATACGCTGCGATTGAATTCAATCACTTTGAAAGGAACGCTGAAGTTAGTCTCTGTTTCCATCCAGTCTTCGTTCATGATTAATATAGGATTCAGTTGAAAATCTTTCAGGATTTGCAAGTGCCCCTTAAGATCTCCTTGTTGGAATTGTTTCGTACGTTTAAGCCTAAGAGCACCTTTTTCCGCTTCAAGTTGCACATATTGGTGCAGGGGTAGAAGGTATAAAAGAGCATCTAGGGCTTTGGAAGGAATACTGGGCATTGCTCCAGTTATTGATAGGCATGCCAGACGTTGTAGTTTATCAAGCTTTTTCTGAGCTGATATTTGTGTTGTTTTAGGCCACCACACTAACGAAGCATAACTTAACCTGGGTCTCACAATTGCCGAGTATACCCAGTGAATCATTCTCGGTTTTAGACCCCATTTTTTTCCGAATATACTACTACATGCCCAAAGAGCAGTTCGGGCTTTAGAAATAGCATACTCTAGGTGGTCGTTCCAGTTTAGCTTTTGATCAAGTATGACACCTAAATATTTTGTTCGTTTGGAAAGCTCCAATTGTACACCTCCTAATCTAAGATTTGCAATCTTGTACTTTCTTTTCCTGGTGAATGGAATTATAACTGTTTTAGAAGGATTGACGCTGAGTCCTTCCAGTTTGCACCATTTGAGTGTGTAGTTTAGGGCTGTCTGCATTCTGTTGGAAATAGTATGCTCACATATACCCCTAACTAAAATAGTTATGTCATCGGCAAATCCAATGACTTCGTACCCCTGGTTGGTCAGATTGTTGAGAAGTTCATCAACAACAAGAGACCACAGCAAAGGAGACAGAACTCCTCCTTGAGGGCAGCCTCTTGTTGGTTTCGTCGTTAGAGTTGATCCTCCTAATTTGGCTGTTATCATTCGGTTGGCTAACATAGCATGTATCCATTTGGAGATGCACATGTCAAAACCACATTTTTTCATAGCTCTACTTATAGAATTGTGTGAAGCATTATCAAATGCTCCCTCAATATCAAGAAAAGCTGTAAGTGAGATTTCTCTTGCGTCTAAAGACTTCTCTAGTTTTGAAATTAACGTGTGAAGCGCTGTTTCAGTTGATTTATTCGCTTGATAGGCAAATTGAGATTTGTTTAATGGTCTCCTGTTCAAATATGATGATTTGATATGGAGATCAATAATCTTTTCCATCATTTTTAAGATGACAGATGTTAGACTAATTGGTCTATACGCTTTGGGAGTTGTCCTGTCACGATTGCCAGCTTTGGGAATAAATATAACCCGGACTTCTCGCCATTTACTAGGAATGTAGCTTAGTACCATACTAGCTCTAAACATCTCCGTTAGAAGAGGGACAGTGATATCCTTGCATTTTTGTAACAGCACCGGATAAATCCCGTCTGGTCCTGGAGATTTAAAGGGCTTCAAGGAATCCACTGCCCACTCAACCCTTGACTTCGTAAAGACCGCCCTAGCCATTTCATTAGCTCTATTCTCGTCTCTGATTGGACAAGATTGAGCTGTATTGAGGACCTGTGCGTTTCCCGAAGTCATTTGGATTGATCCTGGGAAGTGTGTTTCCATCATGATACTAAGTGTCTCCTGAGAATCGGTTGTGAACTGTCCATTTTCTTTTCTTAGACTACCAAGATCATTGGTATGATCCTTTGAGAGGGCTTTATGGAGTCTTGCTACAGCAGGTATGTTTTCAACTTGCTCACAAGTGAGCTTCCAAGTCCTTCTTTTGGATTTGCGAATTTCTTTATTATATTCCGTTAGACAGTTTTTGTACTCTGTCCAATTAGAAGTAATTTTTGCCTTGTTGAAAAGTTTTCTAGATAATTTCCTAAGCTTTTCGAGTTTTTTGTTCCACCAAGATGCATCCTTACTTGATGTTTTCCGCGTTAGTGGACAGCTTTCTTCAAATGTTGATGAAATATTGGTTCCATATTCCGACGAAACTAGCTCAAGCTGTTCAGTGGAAGAAATAATTTTCAATGACATCGAATTATTGTCGAGAAGTTTGGAATGATAAATATCCCAGTTTGTTTTTCTAGGGTCTCTGAATTGTTCTATCAGAAGATCTCCTGAATTATAATTAAACATTATATGTTTGTGATCAGATAGCGATTCTTCACTTGACACATGCCAATTCTTTAACGTATCTGATAATTTAGAGCTACAGAGTGTTAGATCAAGAACTTCTTGTCTAACTGAGTTAACGAATGTTGGATCGTTTCCCTGGTTACAAATGTTAATATTATGCGACATTAAATATTCAAGCAAACACTCACCTCTAGTATTGACGTCGCTACTACCCCAGACCGTATGATGGGCATTAGCGTCACATCCTATTATGAATTGTTTGTTCTTCAATTTACAGTGTTGAACCAACGCAGCAACTTCTAATGGGGGAATTTCAACGTTGTCTCCTGGAAAATAAGCTGATGCGATGATGATGGCGGTTTTCCCTCGGGTCGTTGGTACCTCCAATTGTATTGCCACGATGTCTCTATTGATGAATTCTGTAAAGGGTACATGTTCAATGTTATCCCGTAGAAGAATTGCTGCCCTTGGTGCAGTTTGTGTGCTATCGTAAATGAGCTTACTTTTTGGTGTAGAAATTCCTCGGATTCTATGATTGTTGAACCAAGGCTCTTGAATAAGAGCCACGTCCAAATTCTCGTGAATGAACCTTCTGCATAGGACACTACTTGCTCCCTTGGCGTGGTGAAGGTTCACCTGAATGAGTTTTACATTATTCTGTATTTTGTGGGTTTTGTTGGTTACCATTCTTCAGGGGCATGAGATTATCCCTCTGATTGGAGTGGCTTCCAATTGCCTTTGTGCTGGTCTGCTTCTGAACATTCGTAGTGGTATCATTGAAGCTTTTTGAACAGCCAGCAGTGATTTCAGGTCTTCTTGATGAAGTGCTTGAACTCTCCCTCTGGAACAAACAGGCACTGATCTTGTTTGACCCTGAGTTCTGTATACCGCTGACGCATTTGACGCCTTTGGTTTTGCCCTCTAGGTCTGAACAAGTGGAGCCCGTTTGTCCAGAGTTTGGATTCTTCCCTTCATCAGAGACCTCTGGGTCTTTTGTTTTGGGTTTGCCTGAACTTCTATTTGATTTTCTGAACGAAATTTGCCCAAATTTATAATTGATGGTCATGCCTCGGTTAACTAGCGTCTTCATTGATGCTCCGTCGACCGTGAGTGCCCACTCGATGTGCAAATTATTGATCACTGAGCGTTTTAGGATTCTCCACGCGTCAGTGTTGATGTTGTTATTTTGGCTCTCTATAAGCGCTTTAATTATGTTGTTATCGTATTTTACACTCTTCGGAAAGATTGTAACAAGAATGTCTGGCTTTGGAATGTTGCTCTCATCGACAGCCAGAAGCTCCGCGTCTTTCCACGGAACTAGGGAAGGGACCAATTTCATCAACCACTCAGACGTAGGTTTGTCGAGACAGTTGATAATCATGTAATCATGTCAAGGTTACTTAATATTTAATTGGTAAATATTTCGAATGGATCTAATTTTCAAAGAAATTTGACTGAAGGGGTATCACTTTATTCTGGAAGAGGAGTCTCTTGTCCAAAATAGTCTGAGAATCCCTGATCTAAAATAACGCCTAGATATTTGATTGATGATGCTCTCTCAACAGGTTGCCCATCTATACTTAAACTAAGACTGCTACTGTCGAGACTGCGTGTCGGTACTACTATGTGTTTCGTTTTGCTTTGGTATGTTTAACTCGAACCACGGTTCAAGCTGATATCACCAACTTCATGATGCACAAGTGCCGCTGATGGTGACGATGGTGATGATGATGATGGAGCACAACATCGTTCAGTTGCATAGATCCCTTATGCACTGAAAGTAAGATTTATCTTCAAGTTGAGTCCATTAGCAATTGGCAGATATTTTCCTCACAATCTGGGTACCCTTAAGGGTGTTGGGAAAACGAAAGAGCGGTGCGGGAAAATAATAATGTGATGGGAGCAATCTGTATGTATAACTCGTTAGTATAAATAGCTGATTGTGCCGTGTTTGCAGTCCGGAGGGATCACTTCGTTTCCCATAAATGCATGCCTGCAATATCCCTTTTTTTCTATCCTCCCCAGAGGCGCCACTGTTTGATGACAGAGGTTTCCAACTGTTGAATCGATGCCAAGTTCAATTGCAAATCATTTACCTTGAGTAACCTTGAACCACCAAAAACCATTCGTTCAACCCTCTCCATGTGTTGGGAAGCCATAAACAACGATGTGAACACATCCAACCTAATTAGCAATTTGTATTCGTTCGGCTAATATTGCAATCTGAGTAACTCCGTGTTGTTGTTTCGTTCAGGATTCAAGTCCAGTCCCAACGGTTGACTCATCACCGTCTGCGCATCTCATAAAACATCGAAAAACCTCCGATTTTATTGGGCAGCAGCAAGCACACACTCACGTCACGCGTTACAATAAAAACTCTCCTGAATGCTTCCCATGATGTGCAGCCTGAGTCATTTCAGCAACAGCAACAACAGGACATAGGATGCATGCAGTGCATCTGAACTTTAACGCGATGATTCGCACGGGATTCAACAAGCGAAATCACCTCCCGGTATGTTTTGAAGAAAATAGTTGCATTAAAGCCATCCGAGTGAAACCATTTCCGCTATCACTGGAAAGTACATTCTACATTCCAGCATCTGCACCTGCCTCTGCTAAATGACTCAAACTATGCGCACAGCTAACAGTAAAATCGCCGAAGAAATCCCGCTGCTTGGGTCTTTCTCTCTGTCTCTCTTTCTCTCTCGTCCATTCATCTATTCCCACAATTGCGTTCGCCCTTCCCTCACATATGTGTACACACCCACCCACTGCATACATCGCCGCTGGCCCTGGGCTTCCCGTCCACAACCTCACCTCACACGATGCAGATTCATTGAGTTTTAGTCATTCATAAACAGCCAGCCGTGCGGATTTCTAAGCCGTTTCCCGGAAAGAAGGCAACCCGAGACAGGGATCGGATGGATGGTCTTTCCCGTCCTATTCTGGGAACGGTTCCCAGCTAAACGCTGTTGTAGCCACTAACCGAGCAGAATGTGATGGACCAGCTGACAATGCCAGCAGCGTTTGGCAGGGGCGAGCAAATTGCATCCCACGGGGGAAGGGGGGGATCTTAGAGGGACTAAGAATAGTTACTTTAGCCCACTCATCATCAAGCGGGCATCAACAGCAAGCCAGCAAGTGAAGGTAACTACAAACGCGATCGCGTACATTACATATATGCGAACACAATTATCGCTCCAATCAGAAGAGGGTGAGAAAAGAAGTAGAGCCGTAGGGCGGTCAGGGGGTAGCTATTTGCAAAGAAAAGTTCTCCCGATGCAATGATGAGAACCATTCTATCTGCTCGAGGAAATTGTTATTCTGCCGCATTAACAGTGAAGACGGCACAATTGCCAGCAAATTTGTTTTCCCAGCGTTGATGCATCCAGGTTCCTAGCAGAGTTGTTAAACGTCATAGATTATTTATTCCTCGTGTCGTATTCTGATTTTTCGCTGCTCCCTAATTCTTACACGTTGAATGTTGACAGCTGGCTTTGACGTTTCCAGAACAGTTAAACCTCTGCATCTGATTATACTCAGTTCAAAACACCATGAATAACAACAATCTTGAGTTTTAACTGTACTTGAAAAATAGAATAATGTTTCAATCAAGCAGCTGGAGCTTTTAAATTTCTACTCTAAATGGGAGGAAAGTGTGGTTTGAATCAGATGATTATTATGAATAAAAACTAGTAAATACTAACTCTAATTTAACCAATTTTCCCAGAAATTGCCACTATTTTCATGAAATTTATCTTTATAATCTAAAATCATCTTCAGACACAATTTTAATATGAGATACTTTCGTCACTAAAAAAAAAACTTTCGTCAAAAAAAAATTTCATTTATATATAATAAAGGGTGTGTCACATCAAATTGCATCACGGAAAAAACGCTGTAGAAATTTAATTTTTAGGAATTATATCTTCAGCTTTCGCTTATAATCAGATAAGAGTGTATAGATCACGTTGGCCATGCTTCACTGTCAATTTTTCGTAAATTTGGAAAAATGTCGTCGAACGAAAAAGAGCGTCGTGAATTAATCCTGTGCACTCATTTCGAGAATCCGGAATTGTCACATCGGGACATCGGTAAGATGCTGGGAATCGTCCAATCCAGTGTCAGCAGAGTACTAAAACGATACTTCGAGAACCTAACCATCGACCGGAAGGTGAAGAACGGCAAAAATGTATGCTCCGTCAGTGAAAAAGATCACAAGCGCGTAGTTAAGCAGTTTTGACGTGATCCGAGAAGTTCGGTCCGGGATGTCGCCAATAAGCTGAATTTGTCAAGTTCATTCGTCCAGCGGACCAAGCAGCGGGAGGGCCTGCGTACATACAAGGTTCAGAAGGCTCCTAACCGCGACGAAAGGCAAAACATGGTGGGGAAGACGCGAGCCCGGAAGCTGTACACCGAAATGCTGACGAAGCCGCATTGCCTGGTAATGGACGACGAAACCTACGTCAAAGCGGACTTTCGTCAGCTGCCGGGCCTGTTGTTCTTCTCCGCAGAGGACAAATTCAGCGTTCCGGAGGAGATTCGCAAGCAGAAATTATCCAAGTTTGCCAAAAAGTACATGGTGTGGCAAGCGATCTGCTCTCACGGAAAGCGGAGCGCCCCCTTCGTGATGACCGGCACGGTAAACGGGCAGGTTTACCTTAAGGAGTGCCTACAGAAGCGCTTACTACCACTATTGAAGCAGCACGAGGGCCCGACCATCTTCTGGCCGGATCTCGCTTCGTGCCACTATTCAAAGGACGTGTTGGAGTGGTACGAAGCCAACGGGGTCACCTTCGTGCCAAAGGAAATGAGCTTCGCCCAATAGAGAAATATTGGGCGATTATGAAGCAGGCCCTCCGGAAGAACCCAAAAGTTGTCAAATCGGAGGCGGACTTCAAGAGAAAATGGATTTCTGTTCAAAAAAAACTACAACCTGACGTTGTACAGAACCTTATGGACGGGGTAAAGAGGAAGGTGCGAGCATACGGGCTTGGGCTCGAAGTATGAATAAAAAGAAAATGCCAAAAGTTGTTTAATAGTTTTTATTTTACTGTCTAAAATTTTCAAAAGGATCGGTCTACTGGGCGAATTTCTACAGCGTTTTTTCCGTGATGCAATTTGATGTGATACACCCTTTACTAGCTGACCCGGCTGTGGTATCCTGAATTTAGAGTGTAGCTCTGCTAGTGAAAGGTAAACAAAGGGAGTGCTGTTTAACCTGTCAATGAAGATAGACGTGTCTGGAAGAATAGGAGTTTTACGTGAAATAGATTCCAGTAGTAATGGAATATCACATTGGCGATCCTGCCATGATGAAAGTGAACAGGAAGAAAGTGTTATGCTTACAAAAAAAAAAAGATTTTTGGCGTCCGATGAGCAGTGTTTTGAAACAATGAAGGTAACGGTGATAGAGGGAGATTCAATTTTCTCTGAAGTGCTGCCAGTAATGTAGAAAACATAACATTCAGATTGTTGAACGTTATGTTGTGTTGAAATCATCTCCAGAAGAAAAGAGTCGGTTCGAGCCTAAGACCGTATATAGTTATATATATTATTTTATTCAGATACTACATTGAGTCGGGTTTAGCCCAAGGCCAATATTTGGATAAATTTGCGCCAAGTGCATTTAGATCAGTGGCGTCGGGTTAAGCCCAAGGCCAACTAGTAAATATGCATGTAATCATATCAAATTTCATTCATTTGTTTACCATATTGAGTCGGGTTCAGCCCAAGGCCATTGTTTGGTTAGATTTGCGCCGAGTTCAGCTCAAGGCCAAAATCGTTGCATTTAGAGCAGTTGAGTCGGGTTAAGCCCAAGGCCAGCTTGCAAGTGTATATGTTCATATTTACCATATTGAGTCGGGTAAAGCCCAAGGCCAATATTTGGTTTGTTTGCGCTGAGCTCAGCTCAAAGCCAAAATCATTGCATTTGAAGCAGTTGAGTCGGGTTAAGCCCAAGGCCAGCTTGTATGCGTGCATTGTAGTTCTTACTTACTATATTGAGTCGGGTAAAGCCCAAGACCAATAGCATGGTGTGCGAATGACGGTGTTCTCACAATATAAAACGGGGTGGCCAAAGACGATTGTAAAAAGCGTGGCACTGGTAAACAATCAATAAATTGGAAAGCGGTATCCTGCAGCTGAGGCAGTTATGAGCTGAATGAATTATTTCGAAAGGAAAAGAGACGAATGAACTCTCAGAGTTTAAAGTCTCTCTAATTCAATACCTTCCTTCCTTCCTTCGAAAGGAAAAGATTCTCGCATGTAGAAGTCTACATGCGGTTGAGAATAGTCGTTAAGTTTTAGAATGTGTTTTATGTAGAAAATTATCTACCTTTTCGGAAAATATGCATTGTTTGAAACATTTGTGATCGATATGCCGAGATATCGATTAGTTCGATGTAGATTATAGAATTAATGAAAACATTGAGAACCGATATATGACAGCATCTATGAAAATGAATGTAAATTTTTCAAACATCATGGTATTACACATTGATTTGATAGACGCTGACGCTGATGAAGCAAATAGTTTTGGTGAGCTTTAAGAATTAAATGAACTTGAGACGGGCAGTATTTTTTTGTTATCAAATGAGTTATTTTTCTTTTCGAACCAAAGAACGTTAATCTCTTTTGATGTTTTAGCGTCTTTAGAGGATGAGGGTTCCTTATTACGGCGAATCAATCAATCGTATGCAATGTGATACTGCGGAAGTCCATTCACATGGATATTGTCTAGTACATAACGAGAACGCTGTTCAATTGAAACCGGATGCGAATGAATCATATGATTTAAAGTCTCCGTGAACATAGAAAAAAAGAAGAAGAAGTATGAAAAGAAGTATTGAAAGACTTAAAAACGAATTCGTTAACTAGATTATTTTCCGCTACATTGTTGTTACTGCCAGGGGAGGATGTGGTATCCTGAATTTAGAGTGTAGCTCTGCTAGTGAAAGGTAAACAAAGAGAGTGCTGTTTAACCTGTCAATGAAGATAGACGTGTCTGGAAGAATAGGAGTTTTACGTGAAATAGATTCCAGTAGTAATGGAATATCACACCGGCAAACTTTGTTTTGCCATAAAAATTATTTCTAGTGAATATGTTGGTTGTTAAATAAAAAATAACTAATGTATTGTAAGTGTGTTTAAACGTTTTTACGATCTACATATACGTGAAACGTTCTTTACTCTTGATGATGATGATGATCCACCTCATACCCCTACAAAGGTTTGAACTGGCCGATTTATCTAATAGATAATATTTATATTTAACCAAATTAAGATATCAGTATTATAAAACAAAACAGCGAACTGACTCTGTTGCAGGCATGAATTTCTATTAATCGAACATCATAAATAGAGCAAAAACTTTAAAAGAAAAACAATGGTCCTATCCTTATCGACATTATCATAATGATAATCCCAACTTCAGACCCAAAGTTTTTTAAAGGCATGTCAAGAAAATTTCCAACCCGGGAAGATCCTTGACAGATTGGGAATCGAACCCAATATCTAAAAGTGTCTACTTAGAACATGATAGAGATCTGCCACATTCACAAATACTCGATATAACCATCTTATGATAAGATAGTTTACGACAATTCTGAATGAGCTATCCCCATTCCAGTTTCCACTTCAGACCCACATAAAAATTTCATTATGTATCAGTGTTCTGCCAGTGTTCCATTAACATAGTCCAGGCCGACCAAACGCGCGCGAGGCTCAAACTCTCGTAGACAACGCTTATTACTTTTTTTTACAATATACATAAACAAAACAAAAAAAATCATCATCATCAGTACGAACATGGTAGTTTAACCTGTAAATAAATTTTATTAATTTTTATCAATTGAAAACATAAATGAATGATTTAGGAAAAAAAAATTATAAAACCTGTTTACAAAACAGATTTTACGTGTGAAATACACATTTTCTTGAACTCTGCCATTGTTGCCGCACGTTTAATTTCTCTGGGCATCGAATTGAAGAAATTTATACCTTTATATAACAACGAGTTCGGCGACCTACTAAACATAAAGTTGGGTGTTCTTGCATCATTCGCGTTTCTTGTATTGTATCTATGAACATCACTTCCTCTTTCAATTCGATCACACAAATATCGAGGCAGCATATCGTTCAAAATTTTGAAGATGAACACCATTGTCATGTAATAAATTCTCTGCTTCACAGATAGCCACTGTAGCGCGTCCAACATCAAACTAGAGGAAGTGTATCTACTACATCTTAAAATCAAACGCATTACTTTATTTTGTAAACGCTGCAATCTCGTTAATTGTGTATTATTTGCAAGGAAGAGGATCGACGAGCAAAAATCTATGTGCGGTGAAATCAATGATTTATACAATTTAATTTTAACTGTTTATTGACAACTCTTTCTTCAAACGACACAAAACGCCGTACTTCTTGGCAATCTTTTTGATGACATTATTGATGTGAGACTTGAAAGTTAACGTGTCATCAATAATAACTCCTAAGTATTTGATTTCTTTCACGCGTTCTAATGTCTCACCATCTATATCAAAATTTATGTCAATACTGGAGTTTGCTGCAGAAATGAGCATGTATTTTGTTTTGCCAACATTTAACTTTAATTGTTTAAATTTAAGTCAATGAGCCAGAGAATGCAAATCTTCGTCTATGTGTTCCGCGGTTTCTTTTATATCCTTAGCTGCGATGAACAGGACAGTATCGTCCGCGAACAAAAAAATGTCACAGTATCGTAAAACTCGTCGCAGATCATTTATGTATAAAATAAACTTAAAAATAAAATATAAAAAAAAACTCTTGTGTTTGACATACCGAGGAATGGAGCGCCCAGTCGATGACGATTGAAAAAAAAAAACACAAACCATTTTTTGTATTCCATTCCCGATGAATTTCATTAACGAATCTGAAGTGAAAAAAGGAATATATTTTTGTGGTAAAGTAGATAAATTAAATGAAGAATATCAATATAAATTTCGTTGTTGCAAATGTATTTGTTGCTCTTCATCGAACCACAGAACTCAACATTAATATGAGCATTGAATGTTTTGCTCAGCTGAGGCGAATATGGCACTGCCGAACGATTTTCCATGTCAATGTCTGCGTTGTTAATTTTTATGAATGATTGTCTGTCTTTATCAGTTTTTAGTCGTTGATATATTAGACATCCACCTGAGGTTGCGGTCGTGTCGATGGTGAAATCTTTAAGAAAATGCATTATACATTTTCCATCTTCCATCTAAAGGATGTGTCACATCAAATTGCATCACGGAAAAAACGCTGTAGAAATTTAATTTTTAGGAATTATATCTTCAGCTTTCGCTTATAATCAGATAAGAGTGTATAGATCACGTTGGCCATGCTTCACTGTCAATTTTTCGTAAATTTGGAAAAATGTCGTCGAACGAAAAAGAGCGTCGTGAATTAATCCTGCGCACTCATTTCGAGAATCCGGAGTTGTCACATCGGGACATCGGTAAGATGCTGGGAATCGTCCAATCCACGGTCAGCAGAGTACTAAAACGATACTTCGAGAACCTAACCATCGACCGGAAGGTGAAGAACGGCAAAATGGATGCTCCGTCAGTGAAAAAGATCACAAGTGCGTAGTTAAGCAGTTTAGACGTGATCCGAGAAGTTCGGTCCGGAATGTCGCCAATAAGCTGAATTTGTCAAGTTCAATCGTCCAGCGGACCAAGCAGCGGGAGGGCCTGCGTACATACAAGGTTCAGAAGACTCCTAACCGCGACGAAAGGCAAAACATGGTGGGAAAGACGCGAGCCCGGAAGCTGTACACCGAAATGCTGACGAAGCCGCATTGCCTGGTAATGGACGACGAAACCTACGTCAAAGCGGACTTTCGTCAGCTGTCGGGCCTGTTGTTCTTCTCCGCAGAGGACAAATTCAGCGTTCCGGAGGAGATTCGCAAGCAGAAACTATCCAAGTTTGCCAAAAAGTACATGGTGTGGCAAGCGATCTGCTCTTTACCATAAGGAGTGCCTACAGAAGCGCTTACTACCACTATTGAAGCAGCACGAGGGCCCGACCATCTTCTGGCCGGATCTCGCTTCGTGCCACTATTCAAAGGACGTGTTGGAGTGGTACGAAGCCAACAGGGTCACCTTCGTGCCAAAGGAAATGCACCCGCCCAACGCGCCGGAGCTTCGCCCAATAGAGAAATATTGGGCGATTATGAAGCAGGCCCTCAGGAAGCAGGAAGAACCCAAAAGTTGTCAAATCGGAGGCGGACTTCAAGAGAAAATGGATTTCTGTTCAAAAAAAACTACAACCTGACGTTGTACAGAACCTTATGGACGGGGTAAAGAGGAAGGTGCGAGCATACGGGCTTGGGCTCGAAGTATGAATAAAAAGAAAATGCCAAAAGTTGTTTAATAGTTTTTATTTTACTGTCTAAAATTTTCAAAAGGATCGGTCTACTGGGCGAATTTCTACAGCGTTTTTTCCGTGATGCAATTTGATGTGACACACCCTTTATATCCTTTGCAAAATATTAGCTCATTCGAGCTCACAAACGTTAAAATTTGAGTTTTTCGAAAACCGAAAAATCACCGGTTTATCAGGGTTTAAAAAAAAGATGCCAAATGTCTTAAAATTGTATGACATGTCGAGATTTACAGTTATATAAAAAATCGACTTTTCAGGCGAAAAATATTTCGAAATAACTGTAAATCTCGACGAGTAATGCAATTTTAAGACATTTGGCATCAATTTTTTTTAAAAAAAAACCTCGATTTTCGGAGATTTTAAAAAACTCAAATTTTAACGTTTATGACACCAGTAAATGAAGTCCGAATGAGCTAATATTTTGCATAGGGTATGATATCGTGGTTATTATTGTCACCAAAAACCATACCTTTCGTTTCGTACTCCAAAAAAAAAAAGTCCCAGAATGCCGATTTTTGACAATTTTTTTTTCGATATGACACTAGCTCTCGACGTTTCATGCAATTTTAAGACATTTGGCATCAATTTTTTTTCGAAAACCCCGATTTCCACTACTCCTCCTTTGGGTGATTTTTCGATTTTCAAAAAACTCAAACTTTGACCGCTTTGCGCCACTCTCCCTTAAGTCCGATTAAGCTTAAATTCGACATAGGGTGTTTTTTCGATGTGGTGAACATTTTTTATGAGGTAACTTTTTGAAATTAGAGATGACCATACTCATTGGCACCCTAATGTACATCAAATAACGTCTTACGCCGTTGACAAATTGTGTCATTACACTCATGGGAGGCGCGCACTCCTCCGCACATATATTGACCAAGCACTTGCTCCTCTAGGCTACGATTGCGGATATCTCTCTGTCAATGACTTATGGTCGCACATGGACGGCTAATGAAACGGAAGCTCAACAACGCAGCGCAAGTGGATTGCCCCGCATCTCCAAGAACGAATGCTTGATAATTTCCACCGAATTTCGGCGCTTTCATCGGAATCCCCGACCCGACCTTGCCCCAGCTAGAATCTCAAACGCAAACAATGAATAAACAAAAAAAACACAGTGTTGACAAGTTGCTGCCGCGATCGCCTTGCGCGCGAATCCTATGAATGTGTGTAAATAATGCGAATAGCAGAGCTGAGCGCGTGTGCACTATCCAATCATTATTATAAATGCGCGCGTACATATTCATTTTCATTAAATATGTTTGCTTCCATGTGTATCCATCCATTAAAAGAGGCGCACCACAAGACGGGGGCAGCCTTCCCAGAACTCGGTAAACTTCTCCCTCGCGAACGGTGAAAGGCGTGGGGGCGGACGCTTTTGAATATCTCTTGATATCGTCTAGTGTTCAAGTTGTCGCGGCGGCGGTGAAAGAGAGTGAAATGGATACTGTATGCGGTGTTGGGAAAGTGGACGGATCAAGGGGGGGGGGGTGTTTATGTAAATTAACAATTCTTTTTTAGAGCTAATTTATTTATTCTGATGAGGTTGGAGTGGTTTGCACCGCATCGCTACGTCACACACAGGCAAAAATTCGCCGCCAGAGCGACATTTGATTATTGTCATCATGGTCACCATTTATGCTCTAGACTCTAGATGGTTGTGGCTAAGTTCAAGGGAAGCAGCTAACCCTGTTTTTTTGAGATGCTTCCACATCTAGGAGATTTATGAAGTGTAGCGGACGATAAATTGACGCTTAAATAGTTGACGTTTGTCCTTCGCTTGTGATTCTGCAAAGTACACTGAATTAAATTTGAGCGCCGGCTCGCTAATCTGAGAGACAGATGGAGTTGTTACATGAGAATGGCTGTTATTCGTTTCCGTTTCGATAACACCGTTGATTGATTACATCCTTGCGAGATCCTTCCAGTGGTGCCACGGAATCCAAACCAGTCCATCCTCCCGTGCTGAAGATAACCACAAACATGAGATCATTGATCAATTGCAATCAAAGGATGAAGAGAATAAAACAAAACTAGTCTCCTATAAATAGCAGTTCATTGATATTACCCAATCCCTTTAACACCAACAACAGTTTGCCTGTTATGATAAAGTGGCAAATGACGCGATTAGCCGCCGCAATGACTTCTCCCTGCTTGAACTCGAAGAAACGTGACGAGCCTCCGCCCCTTGCTCCCCTGCAACAGATCATGAGACACCTGAGCAGTTGCTGCGCCGCGTCGGGGTGGAAAAACAGAAACAACGAGACAGAGGTACACAATTCATTAAAGCCCACGACCTCATCAACAGCAACAAAGTGTGCATAACGACTAATAACAGTGAGAAATTGAAACCGTAAATTAATCCGAACGACAGATGATACCCCACAGTCAATGGTCATTGGGCTGAGGGCTGAGAGCGCGAAGAAAAGGGTTGTCATTTATGTACGCGCTTCGGAACATCTCACAGAACACGGATTCAATCGCAACGAGGCAACGGAACTTCCCTAATTAATTAGCGGATTGAATCACTCCCCCCGGTTTCCGGACGGAACAGAGCGTCAGCATTAAATCAGAATTAAAATTCCCTCCTCGAGTACCGGCGCTACCTATTTGCATTTTGGGATTATCTCTATTCCAAAGGGGGAGGGGAGCAGCAGCAGAGTCAATGTCGCAATCGGTGTGTCCGTTTGTGATATGCGTCTTAATACCCCCGCCGCTCCGAGATAAATCGAGCAGAGCGCGTTGTACGATAATTTGGCCAGCAGAAGGGGCTTTTTATTCGATTGAAGTGGATGTGGAAAACCCAGCCAAGGTCGCCTCCCGTGCCAAGAGAATTACTCATCAGCCTCCGAGGTGCAGCGAAGCCCTATGAGCGTTCGATGAGCATCCTCCTCCCCATCCTCCTCCTGCAGGCTAGCACAAAGGATCTCTTCTGATTGTGTAATTTCACGGATGAGTCAATGTTTCCTGGGAAGAATGACCGCATGTTCCATATTTCTGCGCCGAACTGGTATAATTTACGGTCGGTTCTGAAGGACGGGATAAATTTTTTGCTTATTTTGTTCTGTAGCTTCGGGTGAGAATTGGGCAGAAACTTCACAGGAAGCGCCCGAGATTCAATAGGATTACTCACGATGGTAGATCTTTATGATTACTAGGGCTCGAAGGAATGCGATTCATGCCTGTGGAAACATGTTGACTTGAACAGTACATGTTAAACTTTTGTCATACTTCATGAGCTAGGTAAATTTTGAGAAAATAGGATAACTGAAAGAAGTTCCGTAAGCAGAACTGTTCAACAGGTCCTATTCCTTGCATTCGATAATCAATATATCAATAATGAGTGATGGAGTAATGTGAAATCAGTTCGCTGCAGAGAAAAGGTGTTATAGCAGGATTCCAAATCTTGCACAAAAAATATCATTCATTATTCGCATATATTGAGGGGGTCTCCGTAGCCACATTGGTTGCGTGTTCGGTTAGTAAGCGATCGATCGTGAGTTTCAAAACTCAGGACCCTCATTGACCATCTTTGTGTTCTTACAGAACAACTACGTCCACGCAACAATCATCAGCGATGGAGATCGATCCACGATCGAAACAAGATCGATTCATCCATACAACTGCTCTGCTCTGCAAGACACATCGGGCTGCTGTAAAACTATAAATAACTCAACAATGCTCAATCAAATGTCTTCGCTGTCCGGTCTAATTGGGTAATGGAAGAACAGATAGAAAACTCTTACGCCTGAATGGCTACTGTGTAAATGTGTACCATATGCAATGGTATAGAAGGGAATACTTCTAACGCCGAAAAATTGCAACTATGTAATGTGCTAATTATAGATATGATAAACATGTGACATGACACGATTAAAATTCGGCTCTGTTACAAACAAAAGGGATAAAAAAAAATATTCGTATACTATTCTTCGTAGAGTGCATTGAAAGTTGCATTCAAAAGAAATAGACAATTTTCGGATGGTGATAAAAAAAACTACAAAATATAATTTGATGGGACTTATTTTCCATAAAACATTACTTTATTAACCATGTTACAAAAAATATTTCGACGCCCTGTCGGACGACCTTCTGACAGTTGGCCGGATCTTTCGCCATTGCAATCTAAACCATTTTTATATGCATGTTCTTTCTTAGCTTTACTTATTAGTTCTTCCTTCGTTATCGCCACGAAATTGTTGGAGTAGAGCCTCCGCTTCAGGTTTGACCAGATATTCTCGATGGGATGCAGCCGGGGGACGTTCGGAGGGTTGGCGAACTTCGGAACAACATCTATCTTCAATAACTTTTTAGTCTTTGTTTCTGGGTCACAGTTTGCTGTTCCAATACGGCCGGTTTTGACTTACGTTTCCGCATGATGATGTCCATTTCCGCTAGGTATTTTTTCACTGTCTGGTCAGTTGATCTGACCTCCCGACCCAAAATCCTGAACAATGTGACCACCTTTACCTCCGCCTGCTTTAGCTTCAGCTGGTTTTTGTTCAATGCTCTCATTTTTCTCCAGGAGCGTAATGATATCACAAATACCGGAACGGACGTATCCGGCGGACTCAAAGTACTTGACCATGTCCACTTTCTTCGCTACGGAATGAAGCACAAACCATGGAGCGAAGTTGTTCTACTATTTTCCCCATTCGCGTCATCGAAGGTACGGTGTCGCCACCTATGAAAGTTTCGCGTGTGAGTGAAAAATATGTAAACAAACCGTTGCATATTTTCTCTGTAATTAATATACTGATTTCTCGAAAACTTGTACCGTGTTTATCTTACAATTAGTGGAAATTGTTGAAAAATAGTTTTTCTTAGCTGTTTCGATGCTCCGAACCAAAATTTATTGTCATTTAGTAGTGAAAAAAAGCCGTTGAAGTACACCTTCTGTCAATCTACCTGCGAGAGAGGTAAACCGAATTAATGAAATTTGATATAAAAACAGGAAGTGGGTTATATCTATGGTATAACCGCAAGGGTGACGTAGGACTATCGTTGATTTAGAGATCATTTGTTTGAAGTTGAATCTAAATCCATCCTGAATGAATGAATAAATAAATATTTGGGTGACTTCAAAAACGAGAGTGTTACTTTGAAGACTCAAGGTTTTATGCATCCAATATTGGATACAAAAAACCTTGTTCTGAAGAATAATCTTCAGAAGCTTTCCTGTTAACTGCACTTGATTGACAAATCACAAAACCAAATGTATGTGGTCGCAGTATTATATGGATAGAAAACATTAAAATAAACTCGCTTGAATGTAATTTTCAATTCCAAGGGGAACTGGCAGATTATTTTTCAGCAACGATCATTTCTTTCCAGGTTTCCTCTCGATAACCAGCAAACGAAAAGAGTTGCGCGCGTGTATGTGTGTGTGTGGCGGCTGCTTCTATGTCTTCCCGAGGAACCGTATTTCGATACTCTCTTGGTCACGAGAGTATCAGCATCGGCTTTTCTGCGCTCCCTCACAGTTAAAACAAACTGATTGCATTTCAGGTCAGGTCAGGCCAGGTAATGAATCCCTCGATCCCTCGCCGTTCAGCTCGTTCAGTAACGATGTTGTCTTGTCGATGTCCTCAGGCGTCGTGCACAAATTACGTAACGCTAAAAATCCGAATTTTGAACCACCTCTCCCCCCCCCCTTTCGTAACGCAATTTCCTATATCTAATAAACAGAAAGTAACGCAACATCTACCCCCCCCCCCCCTTATCGCGTTACGTAATTTGTGCACGACGCCTCACGAAAAATGAATCGGTTTCACCACCAGAATATCATTTCAGTATGCTTTTCGTGCGTGATTGAATCGAGAGAAGGTGTGGTTTACGATGGCAATTTGGAAGGCAAACTAGAGGAGAATGAACTCTCTGAGTATGAAAATTTCGGCGACTGAGCAATAATCGATTGAAAATTATATAATTTTCGCGATACGAAACATTTTCCGTTTTTCATGTTATGCATCCAATATTGGATACGAAAATATCCTACTGATGGGAAAGAATAATCTTCAGAAGCTTTCCAGCTAATTACACTTGATTGAAAAATTACGAAATCAAATGTATTTAGTCGCTGTGTTCGCCATATAATTAGAAAACATTAAAATAAACTCTTTCGCATGGATGTATTCTTCAATTCCCAGGGAACTGGCAGATTATTTTTCAGCAACGATTAGATCTTTCCGGAATTTTCTCGATGCTGTATGGCATCCAAACGAAAATTCTCGTTTCAGTTTGGCCTGCAAAAAACTTTTCTGAACTCTAATCCATCAAATTTGGAGCCCTGAAAAGGGCCGTTGATTATATGCTAAGCTAATATAGCACCCTCTCCTTGGATTCGACGGGCCAGCTGAATGTCCTTGGGCATGATGTGACGCGTTTTACGTGGATAGCACACAAATTTGTATCTTCGAATAAGACTCCTGCAGTGTCATAGCCGCGGAACTTTGGAAGCGCAAGTCGGTTTTGAAGTCCTGAGCAATTCCACGATCCAAAAGCTGCAAAGGTAGCTTGCGGATCAGCAATTCGGTCGACTTCCGATAGCGATGAATTTCATGCAAAGTTCCCGGTCGATAGCGATGTGGCTTCTTCACCTATCCTGCGGCTGGTGCGCTTATCCGAGCTGCTTTCGTGTGCCTTACCACTGAAAGACTAACCTGCTATCTGCTTGGTCCCAAACAAACGAGTCGTCACGGTGCGAGAGTAGAGTAAGAAATGAACGAAAGCAAAGGAAGCGTCATTTTATAACCTGTTTTCGAAGCTATCATTAAGCTATTGAAACAATTTTCCGACTCAATAAATAGCAATCATATAACTCTTGGACATTTTATCTTTTGTATGAAATGATTATCACTGTTCCGTTGATCCGAAGCAGAATGAATCCCGCTTAAAGAAGGAATGGATTTTTTCTTGGAATTTACTCAGCAAAAATAATGCCCTTTCCTAACACTTAAAAACGACAAACGGTAAACAGTTTCATCAAAGTGATTTCTTCGATATGGGGATATATTCACTACATCATGTCATGTATTTCATATTCTTCATTATGAAATCCATATCCATGGCACCTATCGGTATCGAATTATCATCGACACCACGATTTTCGCTAAATGCTCCTTTCAGTTCGGCCTGTAAAAAACTTTAATCCATCAAATTTGGAGCCCTGAAAAGGGCTGTTGATTATATGCTAAGCTAATATAGCACGCTCTCCTCGGATACGATGGGCCAGCTGGATGTCCTTGGGCATGATGTGACGCGTTTTGCATGGATAGCACACAAATTGGTATCTTCGAATAAGCCTCCTGCAGCGTCATAACCGCGGAACTTTGGAAGCGCAAGTCGGTTTTGAAGTCCTGAGCAATTCCACGAACCAAAGTCTGCAAAGGTAGCTTGCGGATCAGCAATTCGGTCGACTTCTGATAGCGACGAATTTCATGCGAAGTTCCCGGTCGATAGCGATGTGGCTTCTTCACGCTTCCTGCGGCTGGTGCGCTTATCCGAGCTGCTTTCGTGGTGCCTTACCACCGAAGGACTAACGAGCTGTCTGCTTAGTCCCGATGAAACGAGTCCTCACGATGCGAGAGTAGAGTAAGAAATGAACGAAAGCAAGGGAAGTGTCATTTTATAAAACATAAAAGAATCGAATGTAAACCCCACCCTCTTTATTATATAAGCTTACTGTATACTCACGAATATAATAAGGGTGGGATTTAGATTCTATACTTTTATGGTTTATAAAATGACGCTTCCTTTGCTTTCGTTCATTTCTTACTCTACTCTCGCACCGTGAGGACTCGAGCTCGTTAGTCTTTCGCAGACAGCTCGTTAGTCATTCGGTGGTAAGGCACACGAAGTCAGCTCGGATGAGCGCACTAGTAGCAGGATAGGTGGAGAAGCCACATCGCCATCAACCGGGAACTTTGCGTGAAATTCATCGCTATCAGAAGTCGACCGAATTGCTGATCCGCAGCTACCTTTGCAGCATTTGGATCGTGGAATTGCTCAGGACTTCAAAACCGACTTGCGCTTCCAAAGTTCCGCGGTTATGACGCTGCAGGAGGCTTATTCGAAGATACCAATTTGTGTGCTATCCATGCAAAACGCGTCACATCAAGCCCAAGGACATCCAGCTGGCCCATCGTATCCGAGGAGAGCGTGCTATATTAGCTTAGCATATAATCAACGGCCCTTTTCAGGGCTCCAAATTTGATGGATTAGAGTACAGAAAAGTTTTTTACAGGCCGAACTGAAAGGAGCATTTAGCGAAAATCGTGGTTTCGATAATAATTCGTTACCGATAGGTGCCATGGATATGGATTTCTTAATGAAGAATATGAAATACATGACATGATGTAGTGAATATATCCGAAGAAATCACTTTGGTGAAACTGCATTATAAAATTATTTGTGTACGAATGCCGCAATCGATAGTCGACTCTAATTTGCGCTGGGTAATTTCCTCGGAGGACTCGATTCCTCCTTTGAACATTAATAATCTCTTTCTGGCAAAACGATGTGGTATGAATCACATTATTTGAATGATAGAATGAAGAAGTTTTCTGCCAATTTCCTTCAACCTCCAAACGTATCTTTCTCCCGTTTGTCGTTTTCGCGTTCGCTAATCCTTTCTCACAACACCCATTTCTCGTTTGAGAAATTATTGAGTAAACATTGTTTGCCAGTGCGCGTAGAGCGGGAATTCCTAAAGATTCATTGCACCTCTA
This sequence comes from Toxorhynchites rutilus septentrionalis, assembly GCF_029784135.1. NCBI lineage: Eukaryota > Metazoa > Arthropoda > Insecta > Diptera > Culicidae > Toxorhynchites > Toxorhynchites rutilus. Next base: position 187,625,417 of record NC_073744.1, on the reverse strand, counting down.
ATAAATTGCCGAAAGACGTGGTCTTACGTTGATCGCACTTGATTTAAAAAATTCAAAACGAAATGTATTTGGTCGCAGCATTATATGAGTAGAAAGCAAATAATCGCTCGAAAATGACTTGATTTTCGCGATGTGAAACATTTTTCGTTTTTCATGTTATGCATCCAATATTGGATACGAAAATATCCACTGATGGGGAAAAAAAATATTCAGAAGCTTTCCTGTTAATTGCGATTGATTGAAAAATAACAAAACCAAATGTATTTGGTTGCAGTGTTATATGGATAGAAAACATTAAAATAAACTCTTTCGCATGAATGTATTTTTCAATTCCCAGGGGAACTGGCAGATTATTTTTCAGCAACGATGATAGCAACGAGAATTCCGCGCGTGTATGTGTGTGTGTGTGGCGGCTGCTCCGATGTTTCAAGCGGAACCGTGGCATCACTCTCCTCCTGATGGATTCCCTTTTGGCCTTAGGTGCACAAACAGGCTCTTGGTGACACCGTTCATCAGCGTTTTCATGATAAACGAAATTAGCTTCACAACAACAGCGACAACATGCTCCAATCGCTGTTCAATCATAACTGAATGGGTTTCCGAGCGGCGCTCGCTTATATACCGATTGGTGATTTCAATAGCCTGTTTTGAAAGCAATTTTAAGACTATTGAAACAAGTTTTTGGATGAAAAAGTAACAAGTATATGACGCGTAGACATTTTATCTTTCAAATGAAGTGTTTATCATACCATTTCGTTCAGTTGTTTAAGAGCTATTAACGCTCAAAATCTCGGTCTCCAGCGTAACGCTTTCGTTCTCGAAACTTTGGTTTTACACCCCGGTATAGAAATGAAAGACGTAGTCCTACGTCAAAATATCCGTTTAGTGTTCATAAAACACCTAAAATACAAAAATCTGGCTTCTATTCAATCAGTGCTCTAATATTTTTCAAAATATTTTCCTTAGAACGTGTGAAATATGGACGTCAAAAGCTGCGCAAATTGCCCGGACGAAATTTGCTTGAAGCTGACTCCGAACAATCTGCAAAATTCAAAAGCCGTATTGTTTGTGTCGTCCCCAGATGTAAGCAGAAATATCGCCCCGGAATTTCGTTTCATGCCTTCCCTCCGAAAACGGACAAATCGCGGTATCTAGACTGGATCCAACGACTACGGCTAAAGATAGAACCTACAAAAACCTCCCGTATTTGTAGTCTCCATTTCACCATGTCGAACTTCTACTCTCCAAGTATTCACATTCACATTTTCGCACTTTTGAAAAAGTGTGAAACAGTCCAACTTGGTGCAAAATGTGCAATAATAAAGAAACAAAATAAAACATACTCAAGCAAATGACACAAAACAGCCATGACATGTTTGCACCTTCCTTTGCCAGTTTTACAGGAACACGAAAACAACCATTTGGAGAAGGAGATTTTCGTACGAATTTTTATTGTATGGGGTTCCGAGCTTGGAGATGATGACTGGAGGCAGGACGAGAAAATACTGAAGCCTTCATCGTGAACTTCTTCAACACCAACTATTAAAAGATGTCCAGCTTTGAATACTCTTTCGCCTTCGATGACTAAACGGCTTCCACCCGCAGCGTAATCGAACACATCCGCAAACTCCACAGCCACGTAGCAGGTTTAATTTTCTCCGACTGATGGCTCCTGATAATGCATGAAACAAGGTCACAGAAAAACACTTATAAGTTAAATTCAGTTTAAGCTACGGCAAAGTTTTTTTCACTGCATAAGGAAAACTTATTTTCCAACCGTTTGGAAGATAAATTTTGCACACAATTATTAATTTTTATTAAAATTTAGTATCCTGAAAGTTTGTTTACTTTTTCACAAGTAAAGACAGTGTCCTTTGGATGCGGTAAAAAAACGTTTTCCCCTGCAGTAAATTTATGTGATTTAACTAAATTAGCATCCTAGAGGATAGTTCTTTCGATACATACTCACCATTACGAAAATTTCTGCAAAAAACGTTAAAAACGGTGCGTTAAAAATCACATTCTTTTGGCAATTCTTTGTTGACATTCGCTTCACGCACACAAGCTGTCAAATTCAGCTTCGTAGTCGCGAATACTCTCCGCAGATAAACTGACAGAGCTGTAATTTTGTTTGAAAACTCATGGGTTACTATGATTGACGATGCACAAGTAGTCTCATTACTAGGTGCGAACATATCGTTATATACAATCTGTCCAACTTCTATAAAACCGCACCACAATATATTCCATAACGTAACGCATATAATAAGAGTTTTGTGCCAACGCTTTGATGTATGATTTAGTAATTCAAGTAACAGTATGTATGTTTCCGTGCTCGGTGGCTCGCACAAAACTCCCTTTTGAAATGGCTCATACGCTATACTGACAAATAAGGAGAAAATCTTACAGTTGGCTACGTTGCCTTACCACCCACTTCTTTAGCCTAAACTTAACTGGAAGCTGGACAGGGCCAACTCGTTGTTCAGGTCGTAGTAGATAATTTGGAAAGGCCTTGCTGGTCATCTTCTTGGAAAACCTCTCGCGAGCTATTTTATTTTCTTCCTCGCGAGCACTCGCGGATAATGAACGATCGCACCATTTTCCTTTGTTTCTCAAAAATTGTAATGTTCGTGTCTAGGACACGACCGCATTTTCTACGTAGAACTACGGAATTTTATTATTAAATCCGATTATTTTCACTTAGGATATTGTTATGAGAATGCATCGAAATTTTGAAAATAACTTTTTAGTTATTTAGTCATTAATTTATTATTACTACTTCAGTAGTAAAAAATTTCATTGAAAATTTGAACAATTTCGGGCCTGATAAATGAATAGAGAATGGATATTCCTACCAGACTTCGACACTGTAGACATACATATTAGAAGCTCAATGTCGTCAAAGCCAATTTACCTTATCGCTCCTAAAACAAATATTTCCGCTGCCTCTGTGCTGCCGGTCCGTGTACTGTGTACTGTGTACTCAGTTCTCACTATGTCTGACAATATAAATATAACATGTATTTGTCGGCTCGTGCCGGTACGTGTACGATAAAACCGTATCTGAACATACCCTTTTTCCATTCAACAACTACTGCAACTGAGCTACGCGAGTAGAAATATTTCCTACCGCTCTATGCAAACATCTCTGCGAACTACTTTTGGAAATTATTGGAAAAACTAATAAAAGTATAATATTTTATCATAATTATCATCATATATTTTCTAAACGAAATCGTGGTTATTTCGTTTTGCACGCTGGCGCATTCCATTTTTTAGATATTTTTATTGATAACGAGAATATATGCATTCCATGGGTTAAGGAATGAGAAGAAACTTCCATATGCCGTGTGAGTATATCTGAATTAGATACCTTGCATCCCGAATTCGCATCATTGAAGGCAGAATGTCTAGATCCAGTGGAGATAAGTATTTGTGATGGCGCGTTTACATTAGGGTGATCTATAACTATAGATGGATGATTTCACGCGAAAATAGATGTAAACGGGTGAGAATATATATGATTGGTCGCAGTTCTACTTCAAGTGTATAAATTCATCGAAAAAGAGAGAGGCGACTCATTCTCTACTTATTGCGCTCGTACTCATAGGCAATTGAATGTGTTTGCTGTCAACAGATGTAAACAACGCTCATTTTTAAATCCAAAATGTTTCACCAACGTTTACATATGCTGAATACATTACGAAACTGCTGCCATCGGTGGTCAGTTTATTGCCATGGCCAATTGACGAATTTACGTTAGAATTGCAACCAGATGGCGCAGCGAATAAAATGATGATGTTTTGTTTTGTTTTGGTATGAAATTCGTTCATTTTTTTTAGAAAAATCAGAATTTATCTTAAAATTTCCCGGTTTCACGTATTTTTTTTACGCTAAAAAGGTTCTAAAATCACCATTTTACAATGTGGTATGCAGATTTTGAAAAATGACATGGTATAAGTGTTATAACTTTATTTTTTCAACTAGGTAAACGATAAGTAACATGTGTTGCGCTAAAAATACTGCATATTCTCTCGTAACGGCTCTTACTTTATCAATGATATCATCCAACTCAATATGATATCAATGATGATGTTATCCACAGTATTCATAACCTGTTACATTATCAAACATACAATTTTCGAAGATTATCAATGACTTTGGTCCAATCGCGTTTCGAAACCATCGTAAATATACAAAGCCCTAACTTTCTTATCATATACTGACGACATTTAATGGTTGGAATGAATCTAAATAGAAATAAAATGAATAATCACGACCGAATCTAGCTGCGTAGAATAAACAATCATCATCACTTTTGAGGTTCAGAGCTCTAATGTAGGTGTCGCATGAGCTGATTCAGCTTTGCGTAAATTCGTCAATAAGAGTGAGTGAGACTTCTTCACATGAATATATCACTAGTCTAAACCCACCAAACGACAAATTTCTCTATTTCATTAGTATGCTCGTATGTTTCAATGTATGTTGACACATGTTATACAACTACTTAAAACACGTGGTCCTGAGCGGGTTCACTGTGAAGTCAACTACTAGCAATGTATAAATGGGACTTCAAAGTTTTTTTTTATTTCACTCGCCCTCGCATCACCCAAAACGTCAGAAAACGCATTCAGCGTTCGCATCAGTGATGTCAAAAGTAAAGAAATGTTTTAATTTTTAATATATTTAAAAATATGCGAGGATATTAACAGACTACTGGAAATTATTTAAAAATTATTAAAACCCTCATAGTTTCTAAACAAAATGGTTGTTATTTTGTTTTGCACCTTCTTTTTGAGATAGTTTTCTCGAAAATAAGGACATATGCCATGGGTGTAGAAAAGAGAAGGCAATGCCAAATGCGTTTTGAAGATATTAAAAGTACACTGGAGTCGTTTTTCACGCGGGGGATACGTGCCGCGTAAACAAAAACCGCGTTAAAGAAAACCGCCTAAATCCCAAAATCGGCGCAAATTTTCAAATCCACGTAAAAATCAATTGGTTAATTTTCAAAATCCGTGCAAAAATCTAAAACACAGTGAATTATTAGTTTAAAATGCAAGCCATATTCTAACAATGGATTAACTGATTTTTTTTTTTGCATGCTACAATCATGATATCTGTATCTCTTTTTATTTCTCAGCTTCTAATCAGTGATACAATACAAACTTATTTCGTAAAAAGTAACAAAGCATATTGAAGTTTTACGTGGTTGATACGTGCCGCGTAATGCTTCCTTTACAATGCAGGTTTTTAATCGCATGCGATATACTCACTCGCGATATTTTTCAGTGCAGCTCTTTACAATGGTTAGCGATATCGCGCGGTGATCTGTCTGTCAAACCTGCATCCCTCTAATCATACTGTCATTCGCGTTGACGACGGAATGGTGTCGATATCTAGATACGACATTAGTTTGTATGAGGCCAACTATTCTCTATCAGATTAGTAGGTTCTAAGACAGTTTTAATTTGTTTAAATTTGTATGTATTTTTTTTTCTTTGAGTTATTTGCCTACGTTGTTGTGACCCCAGTTTAAATTATTTTCTATGAATTTTCAGATATTCTCACAAAAACTTACGATTATAATATAACATTATCTTTAGACACAGTTTTTGTATGATATTTTTTCACTACTTGCAAGCAAAAGTGATTTTCATTTACATAGAGTACTAAATTGATTTGGAAAAAATAATTTTCATTCATAATTTTGATTTTAAAAGCGTGTTCATTTCTTCTGTAAACCCATATTATCACGCCTACTCCCCCATTTCGTAATACGAAGTTCAATGCCGTCAACGCGGATTATTTGTTATGAACAAGTTCGTACTAGATTGGTGGAACAGAACCATATCGCTAGAAATGTGAATGCAAGTATAAAACTCCAGATAATTTATAATCTAAAGACTAACAAATTCAATCAAATATTAACAAAAATGTGTAAAAATAATTGTAATTATGCAGCATTACGCTTGCAATAGGTGATCGATTCAGCTCTCACTTTATGAAGCGTTTCATATGTATAGAGCTGAACATTTATTTCGATATATCGTTTAACCCATCAAGCATATTTTGCTCCACCTGTCTGATGTATGTAGTGTCTCGTATCAAAGGAACGCGATTTTCGCAGCCAAAGCTTGGAGAGTTCTATCTTTTTTCGCACTGTCATGGGTGATTTCGCGCTTTGCTCTGATTGGTTGGCGAATAAAAATCGCTATTGAAGAAAAAAAATTGCGCTTATTGTGGATGATTGTAAATCCGGCATAAGAAAACCACGTAAATTTCGAAATCTGCGTAAAAAAACCGCGTGAATTTCGAAATCCGCGTAAAAGCAAACCGCGTAAAAAAGCCGCGTGAAATAAAATTACGTAAAATGCGACTTCAGTGTAGATATCTATCATCCCTAATTCACATAATCGAAGGTAGAATGTCAATATCAAGTGACGACAAACATTTGTGAGGAATATTTCTCTATCAGATTATGTACTCGAAGGCAGTTTCAAATTGCTAATATGAATGAATTTTTTTATGTTATTTGACTCCTTAACACTTTAACGGCCAAGGTGTTTTGGCCAAAAAGTTCGTAAAATCCTGGAGGGTTCAATGGTTGATTCTTATATTGAATGGTGCCAGGAACCCATCTAGCATAAAATTTCATCCCCATCTGTCATATAAGGGTAAAAACTGCACACGCAGCTCAAGGTAAACGAGTAAAATATCGATAAAAATTATAGAATAATACAAGCAGTGATGCCAAACTATGAGATCGAAATGTCCTTCTATGCATTGAGGCCTGTAGAAAACGAAAAACACATTAGTTTTAACGTAAAACCTGTGCTGTAGCGCACACGTTTGAAACTTTTGAACCATTAAAATAACGCATTTTGATGAACTCAATTCTGATCATGAGTTGTCCAATTCAATAATGTTGTTTAGTCCACATGATTTCTATGGCAACCGCTCGGCGCGCTGCAGTTTGTTTATTGTGTCCTACGCACATATCAGAAATAAAGTTTCGCTATGTTGAATGTGTTGAGGTGAACACTTTTGAAATGCACAATAAAAAATTGATTTGCATTTACTAGTTGCGTAAAAACACCCTAAATTGGACAAACCAAATCATTTATCCTACTCACCTCACGGCTCCTTAAGTGTAATCAACTTCGGCCTTGACCCATTTGCATTATTACATTCGTTCCGGGTGCATCAAACACTCTTAACTCAGAGGTTAGCCTCTCCCCAAATATCTTCTTCCAATTCATTCTAGTTTCCATGCCCCGATACATTTTTTTTTGTTTCCAAACGGGGTCAATTATCCTCTTCGATTGATGCCAAAATTTGCAAACGAATAACTGCACCAAAAACCGTTGCTTGCGAATTTACTTGCCGTTTCCGTAGCGACCGTTCGCTGCACTTTGCCACGATTACTTGGATGCAAAACAACTGTGTTTTTTTTCCTCTGCTCGGAAGCGGTTCATGGTGTTTGGATTCGTCGTAAGGTGGTCTAGTACTTAAATTCCCTAATCGTGTAAGAAGCACATTTCTCGCGTGGCTCGCGCGTAGGTCATCGACCTCCAGGGATTTGAACTAGGAGGGAGACAGAAGATATGCAATTTCCTGCCAAATTTGCATTCACGTTATCACCCGACATGTATAATTCGAATCAGGTTCCCCGAGATGTTCCCTTCCGCATTCATTCTACACTCTGTTGTTTCTAGCTCTTTTCCCCTCCGCCCCGCACAACCCTCGCAACGGTACTGTTAATTGATTCAAATTTACACCCCAATTAGGTCATTTGCATCTTCTCACTTCGTTCCGAGCAAAGAGACGTGGGTTTTTTTTTCTCTGGTCGATGATTCTAACCCAAAACAGACTATTTCTAACCGCAGAACCGTATCAAACTGCTCGACACTCGAGAAGCGCACTACCATCGAACGAAAAAGGAATCGTGAGTAATTCATCAATTCAGTAACAGTTAAATGCTTATTATTTTTCCTTCGTTAACAAGTTGGGAAGGAGGTTAGGGAAAACGTGGGGGGGGGGGGAAATAAAAGTCGGGCAATCTGTTCAATTTCTTTTCGCGCCTGAATGAGCAATTTTAGCACCGAAAAAAAACCAACCGCGCCCCTCTCCCCCACTTGGAAACAATTCATTCAATCATTTGGTCAATTCGGTTAGCTCGGAATTAAACGCGCCTCGAGTGCCACACTGGCTATGCAAAGTACCTAGATGGAAGAGTGGAAAATAGCCAAACATTCTGGTGCTGTTGTCGCGTGAAGCCCCCGTTTCCCTCCCAGGCGGAGCGGGAGGAAAGTGCGGAATAATGTGGTCAATGCGTGGAGGCGCAATGGCCTACCAGGGGACAGCGCAGGAATGTGGCCTAGGAAATGTGGCTGTGCAGATTTGCTTCTTTCACACTGCTTCTGCTGGCCAAACTTGTAGCTGGGAAACAAAACCGGGGAATAATGTGTTGGCCAAACGTTTTTATGGCTTTCCACAGGTTTCGAGAGACGACGTGAGCTGTCGTTTTGTGTGCGCGAGCTCTTTTTAACACGATGATCGACCTGTGAAATGCACACGCATATCGGAGAAGTGATACGGATTTGCCGGGAAGGGGTTTTGACTACAGACAGATGGGAGACGGGAGGAAGGGAGAGGTTGCAACCACGAAAAGTAGAGCGCATTAGAAAAGCCATAATAGAGTCCGCACATGCATAACAATAGAGTACGATGGCACCGTGAAGCGATGGATCGGACGGGGATATATATGGGGGAGTGGGTCTGGTAAAGGTGCGAGCTGATTGAGTGGGTGGTTGTGGTAGTGGAGGTGGAAGATGGAGGTTAGTTTCACGAACCTGACTGAAGTGCAGTTAGCGCGCTGAAGATTGCCACCGCGAGATTTGCTGGAATAGAAAAGCAATTGCGCTGATATATCGAAACACCCGAAGACTAGCCTTGAATGGCGCTCCGACGTCGGGCGTGTAATAAAGGGTGTGTCACATCAAATTGCATCACGGAAAAAACGCTGTAGAAATTCGCCCAGTGGACCGATCCTTTTGAAAATTTTAGACAGTAAAATAAAAACTATTAAACAACTTTTGGCATTTTCTTTTTATTCATACTTCGAGCCCAAGCCCGTATGCTCGCACCTTCCTCTTTACCCCGTCCATAAGGTTCTGTACAACGTCAGGTTGTAGTTTTTTTTGAACAGAAATCCATTTTCTCTTGAAGTCCGCCTCCGATTTGACAACTTTTGGGTTCTTCCGGAGGGCCTGCTTCATAATCGCCCAATATTTCTTTATTGGGCGAAGCTCCGGCGCGTTGGGCGGGTTCATTTCCTTTGGCACGAAGGTGACCCCGTTGGCTTCGTACCACTCCAACACGTCCTTTGAATAATGGCACGAAGCGAGATCCGGCCAGAAGATGGTCGAGCCCTCGTGCTGCTTCAATAGTGGTAGTAAGTGCTTTTGTAGGCACTTCTTAAGTTAAACCTGCCCGTTTACCGTGCCGGTCATCACGAAGGGGGCGCTCCGCTTTCCGCAAGAGCAGATCGCTTGCCACACCATGTACTTTTTGGCAAACTTGGATAGTTTCTGCTTGCGAATCTCCTCCGGAACGCTGAATTTGTCCTCTGCGGAGAAGAACAACAGGCCCGGCAGCTGACGAAAGTCCGCTTTGACGTAGGTTTCTTCGTCCATTACCAGGCAATGCGGCTTCGTCAGCATTTCGGTGTACAGCTTCCGGGCTCGCGTCTTCCCCACCATGTTTTGCCTTTCGTCGCGGTTAGGAGCCTTCTGAACCTTGTATGTACGCAGGCCCTCCCGCTGCTTGGTCCGCTGGAAGAATGAACTTGACGAATTCAGCTTATTGGCGACATCGCGGACCGAACTTCTCGGATCACGTCTAAACTGCTTAACTACGCGCGTGTGATCTTTTTCACTGACGAAGCATCCATTTTGCCGTTCTTCACCTTCCGGTCGATGGTTAGGTTCTCGAAGTATCGTTTTAGTACTCTGCTGACCGTGGATTGGACGATTCCCAGCATCTTACCGATGTCCCGATGTGACAACTCCGGATTCTCGAAATGAGTGCGCAGGATTAATTCACGACGCTCTTTTTCGTTCGACGACATTTTTCCAAATTTACGAAAAATTGACAGTGAAGCATGGCCAACGTGATCTATACACTCTTATCTGATTATAAGCGAAAGCTGAAGATATAATTCCTAAAAATTAAATTTCTACAACGTTTTTTCCGTGATGCAATTTGATGTGACACACCCTTTATGCTTCTTCTCCGTTGGATATTGGACCCCCGGCCCTTGGTGCCATCAATCGTGGGCACAGTGGTTTTGGATTCATCAATTTAGTGGAAAGAAATTTCGTTTATTGCTTCTTGAGTATTGTCGTAGGGCTATTGGGCTGGAAAGTAGATTCGGATTTATATACCATAAATATCTTCTTCTTCTTCAATGGCACTAACGTTCCTAGAGGAACTTCGCCGTCTCAACGTAGTATTACTTGCGTCATTTTTATTAGTACTTAGTTGAGATTTCTATGCCAAATATCACGCCTTGAATGCATTCTGAGTGGCAAGCTCTAGAATACGCGTGATCACAGTGCAAGTCGGAGGAAATTTCTTTGACGAAAAATTCCCCCAACCAGAACGGGAATCGAACCCGAACACCCGGCATGTTAGTTATGACGCTAACCACTCGGCCAAGGGAGCAATGACCATAAATATGCTTCTTTTGAAAACCGGGCAAAAATAGTATTGAATATGAAATATTAGGCTGTCAAAAAAGTCCTGAGGTATTTCCGCGAGGTGTCGTTGTAAGCGCGTAGTTCTAGTTGTATTCATTGTATCGAGTCATACTATAGCTTGTTGGAAAGGTAAAATATAGTCCTTGACAGTGTTTTGTTTGGTTAAGTCGGTCGTGAGTTATAGTGTCGCAAATATGGAGCAAAATAAAGAGAAAATCCGACATATTTTATAGTACTACTATGACAAAGGCAAAAATGCATCTCAAGCTGCCAATAAAATTTGTGCAGTTTATGGACTCGATACAGTTTCCATTTCCACCGCACAACGATGGTTTCAACGTTTTCGTTCTGGTGTAGAGGTCGTCGAAGATGCGCCACGCTCCGGAAGGCCTGTCGTCGAAAATTGCGACAAAATCGCTGAATTAGCCGAGAAAGACCGGCATAGTAGCAGCCGTAGCATCGGCCAAGAGCTGGGGATAAGTCATCAAACCGTTATTAACCATTTGAAGAAGCTTGGATTCACAAAGAAGCTCGATGTATGGGTGCCACACACGTTGACGCAAAAAAAACATCTTTGAGTGTATCGACGCATGTGAATCGCTGCTGAATCGCAACAAAATCGACCCGTTTCTGGAGCGGATGGTGACTGGCGATGAAAAGTGGGTCACTTACGACAACGTGAAGCGCAAACGGTCGTGGTCGAAGCCCGCTGAAGCGGCTCAGACGGTGGCCAAGCCCTCATTAACGGCCAGGAAGGTTCTGCTGTGTGTTTGGTGGGATTGTCAAGGAATAATCTATTATGAGCTGCTTCCCTATGGCCGAACGCTCAAATCGGACCAGTACTGCCAACAACTGGACCGCTTGAAGGTAGCACTCATGAAGAAGAGTGCAACCTTCAAACAGAGGCCGCATTGTCTTCCATCAGGACAACGCCAGGCCACACACTTCTTTGGTGGCGCGCCAGAAGCTCCGGGAGCTCGGATGGGAGGTTCTCTTGCATCCGCCGTATAGTCCGGACCTTGCACCAAGTGACTACCACCTGTTTTTGTCCATGGCGAACGAGCTAGGTAGTCAGAAGTTAGCCACAAAAAAGGCCTGTGAAAATTGGCTATCCGAGTTTTTTGCCAATAAGGAAGCGAGCTTCTATAACAGGGGTATTATGAAGTTGGCATCTCGTTGGGAACAAGTCATCGAACAAAACGGCACATATTTGACTTAAAACAGATGATTGTAACTAATTTTATGAACAAATGAAAATTCAAAAAAAATACCGCTGGACTTTTTTGACAGCCTAATATAACAAAGAATTCAAGCTAACTTTGATAGAATATCTGTAAAGCTCTAGTGTCTAGTATAAAAAAAAATAGTTGAGCGAGAACGCACAGAACTGGAAAGTGATATTGGGTAACAAGAGGGCTTGTATCATCATTGCTCCACACGTCAACGGGTGACTCAACTGGACGCTTAGAAGGATATGGGACGGTGATGACTGGTTGAGCGTAGCTCCCGCTCACAGTCACTGAAACCGATGAGCTTGCCTTCCATTCACGGGCATTGTGCGTGAGTACCAACAAAAGCATCTCTCTCTTCCTTTCCACGGTCCAAGGACACCACCGATTCCTGATCGGTCGCATCAGTTACTAACACCTGAAAAGAAATAATAACAAAAAAATTATATATAATATACTTACTATTCACTTCTCATTACCTGTCAAATTAATTGTTTTATTGGGTCATCAATCTCCACTCAAGAGTCCGCTTTTTTTTTTGGCGATTTGGCGATTTTGGTGTGTGAAATCAACGTCAGAAATAAATGATGTCCGCTCACTATGCTGTGTTTACTTGCTCACACGTGACTGTGATTACAAATCGCGGATGACTTACTTATAACAAGTAAGTTAAACAGAGGAAGAAACGAATGAATTGGTTGCTCGTTATTGACGGTACGGGTAGGTAAGCACACATATTGGCAGAACAAATGTATGGGGAAATGGGACTGCTTCCAGTTTTTATGAATTTAAACCGTTTAGGTAATAAGGAATTCTAATGTACAACATATCAAACAAATCTTAGAGAATTTCCGATTCTATTGGTATGCAAATCATCAGAATTCATTTTCAGTGAAAATAGTTGTCAACGTTAACATTATTTCATAAAATCGTGACCTATTTTCTCAATTAGCACCCTTCCTGAAAGACGTAGTTCTACGTCAAAAAAAAAATTCAAAATAACAGTTGTACAGAGCACTTAAAATTACACCCAAACTGGCGTGGCCGAAAAAAATATCATCTTGGACCTTAAAAGTATGCATTGATAGTGTTTCCTAGAAGTGGGGAGAAAAGCATGAACGTAAATCTGTATCCTTTTCGGACATGGGCCGTGTATGTGGCAAAGTATGTGGAAAGGGTGAATGCGTGCTTATGTTCAATGTGTCATATTGCTCATATATTGCTCTCTCATATTGCTCATATATTGCTATGGCATATATATGATGCCAATTCTGTACTAGTATGGGAGGGTAGCTCATTTTTCCTTATTTTTAAGCTCATTTAATGTTATAAATCAGGATGTCAAAACATATGCTAAAAATTAATTTTGGGTGTAGCTTCTTTGTATTGTGTATATCACACAGGTGATGTAATATACGTGGTATTCTATTCACGTTGATACATGCATACATGATACATGAGAGAGAGAAAAGTAATCAGTTTGGGGGGAAGTCACTTCGATTTGCCGTTAAGTCCATTTGTTCCACATTAATAGAAAGTTGACCCCCTTCCTGTTGAATGATTGATTTGAAATTTGAAATATACCTTTATTTCGGTTATCGTTATAAACAGTATACCATGATCCCGGAATTCTAAGATGACGAACTACATATTTACAGTTATTTAGGAAAAATGCAAATCAAAAATAGCCGCCACTACAAAATGGCGATTTACAGTCATTCCATGCCAAACCTATATAGTGGTTTTCAGATTTTCGTGAAAAGTGGTGATTTTGTTCCTTATCGAAAAATATTAGACCCGTATTTTTTATTTTTTCAGCCCATTTCCAAAAAAAAAGATTTTTTCTCCTTTTTTCCCAAAACAACTTTCTTTCAAAAATTCATAATCGGTTAAATAATTCAATAATAATTCATTGAACTACTCAATACAATTTGAACTGGTCCTTTTTTATAAAAATATTGCGCTTGCAATAAATTTTAATTTTATGTTCGTAATCATTACAGCGCGGACTCGATTATATACAGTCTTTTCAAATTTTTTTTTTCATTCGTTTTTTATGCATATATTTTTCGTTTATTGAGAATGAAAGAAGAATTTAATTTTTGATTCATTCCCTTAAAGTCAGAAAACACCTTTCTGACATGAACAAAATATTTTTTTCCAGTATCTCTCGGGAGGTGATAGATGGAAAAAATCCTTCTACGCATATGTTCGAATTTCAAAAACTGACAGAGTTACAGAACTTTTTTTGTATCGGACTCCGTTGCCACAAACTGGCTGTACACTAAAATTTACGCTACGTAAGCTAATTCTGTTGCTTTCATTTGGAAGATGAAAAAAATTTGTACAGGATATAGTAGTGGAACATCTAAATTGATGTATTTGAATAACATTTTGGAAGTGAATAATTTAAAGGTTACTAATTTTTAATATGTAATTATCAATTTTATCTTAAAAATTCAGTTTAAACTTGATTATTCCTATCAATCAAACTAAAGTTCTTGAACTACTACGCCCAACTTCTATTTTTCTTAGTTTCGCTGCAATATCGGTATAAACAGTTCCCGGTGAAAATTCAAGCAAAATCTTCGAAAATCGCGATTTTTACCCCACTGTACTTATAGGAGTCTCTCAAATTTTACCCTAACGGTAAAGATATTTTTTCTTGAAAGCTGTGGTTTTTATTTTACATAATACATCTAAAAATCGACGATGTGATTTGCTGCTAGGCGTAAAACAGCGAGTTAATTGGAATACTGAGGAGTTATCAAAAGGATTTTCTTTGTGATCCTTCGGTTTGTCTGGATACGATTATCTCACTAAAAATCTTGGTATGCCACTTCCTGGATCAAGTTGCCTCCGACAGTACGCATCTAGAATAGATATGCGAAAAGGATTTTTGGAAGAAGTATTAATGATGCTCAAAGCCAGATCCCAAAACATGTCCGAATTTGAAAAAGTATGTGTGCTGCTTTACGATGAGATGTCGGTCAGTGAAGTGTACAAGTACGACAAGAAGCACGATGATGTGTTGGGTTGTCATACTAAAGTGCAGGTAATTTATTCCATTATTCAATTTCAAATAAACAGAACATTTTTGTCAGTGCTGAACTTGGAAGCATATCAATTATTTTTGTTCCTGCAGGTCATGATGCTCAGGGGCCTTTTCGGAAATTGGAAGCAACCGTTTTATGCGTCCTTTAACGTTTCGATGACAAAGTTATTGTTCATGGAGGCTGTCACCAAGGCTTACGAAGCTGGGTTCGAGGTAGTAGCTGCCGTATCAGACTGTGGTGGAGACAACGTTGGTATTTGGTCAGACGTCGATTTGAAGAACAAAAAAACATTCCTTATTCAACCACAAACCAAGCGAAAGTTATATCTGTTTGCGGACGCCCCCCATGTTCTAAAATTGATACGTAATCGCCTTATCGATACGGGATTTTTGCTGTCTGATGGAAACATCGTTAAACACCATCTTCTATGGAACCTAGTGGCCAGAAATGCTGTTGAAATATCCGACACTTTTTTTTATTAGGGAAGAATACTTGACGTGTCAGAAAAGTCAACGCCAGAATGTTGCCTGGGCTGCCAAGCTTCTATCTCGAAAGTGTGCCGTGGCGCTGCAGCGCAGGATTGGTACAACAGAAGCAAAACGACTAGCGAATTTCATTCTTATCGTGAATAATTGGTGGGATGTTATGAATTCACATAGTCCAAATGAGAGTCAGGTATTGAAAAGACCATACGGATTGTGTCGTAGTGAGCATGATGAAGCTTTGGATTCAATTGTGGAGCTTATGAGTACCGTTCTCCCGATCGATAAATCGTGTATGCAGGTAAATATTAAGTTTGACGTTGTTTTCGTAGCTTTAATAATTTATCTACATTACAGCTCTTTCAAAAGGCTATTTTGATGTCCACATTTTCGCTACAAAAATTATTTGACGATATGAAGGAAAGGTTTAGAATCAACTACATTATCACCGCAAAGTTAAATCAAGATGCTTTCGAGAACCTTTTTTCGATGATAAGAACGAGAGGTGGAGGAAATGATCATCCGTCTCCATTGCAGTTTTTATATCGATTGAGATTGATTATACTTGGTAAAAGTTTACAGTCTATATCATCAGGTCAATCTACGAAAGACAAATACTCCGGAGAAGAATATCTAGTGTTGGATGTATTGAAAGAACATAAACCGACAGGCTCCGCTGGAAACACAGCTGTTTCTGAAGCACCTGATGAACAAGAAAACGATGTTCATAACCTCACATACAAAATTCGAGAGCGTTAAGGCTGATTTAGAAACTTGGCTTTCTTCGCGAGATGATATCTCTTTCCACGATTTTAATATTATACGCTTGGACCGTGTTGACAGATACAGAGGGGTGCTATTGGGGATCAATAAGTGCCACTCATTTTTTAGAATTGACCTTCCACCTATTGGGGGGATCGAAGCTGTTGCTTGTCAAGCAAACATCAGAGGCAAAGACCTCTGTATTGTCAGCTTGTATTGGCCTCCGAGAGCTGCGGTTAGCCGCAAGCAACTTGTTGACATGTGCTCACTCCTTCCTGAGCCATGATTGATCTTGGGAGACTTTAACTCTCACGGAACTGCCTGGGGGGAACAGTACGACGACAATCGTTCATCGATGATATATGACCTTTGTAACAGCTTCAATATGACCGTTTTGAATACTGGGGAAACAACACGTGTTCCTAAACCTCCTGCTAACCCAAGTGCTCTTGACCTCACGCTTTGCTCGAATTCACTATCGTTAGATTGCAAGTGGAATGTAATCCAGGACCCCAACGGTAGTGATCACTTGCCAATCAAAATTTCCATCACCAATGGGTCAAATTCTTCTGAATCTATAAACATGGCATATGACCTCACAAGACACATTGACTGGAATAAATATTCGGACGCGGTTGCTCTAGCCATCAATGCCAGAGATGGTTTACCTCCATTGGAGGAGTATAACTTCCTTTCTCGTTTGATTCATGATAGCGCAGTTCGCGCTCAAACGAAACCCATCTCAGGTTCCACCATTCGCCGGAGGCCTCCCAATCCATGGTGGGATAGCCAGTGTTCCAAGCTTTATCAGGATAAATCGAACGCATTTAAAGCTTTTCGGAAACGTGGAACCATTAAGAATTTTCAAACGTATTTGGACCTTGAAAATCAATTTAAAAACTTGATCAAAGGGAAAAAACGCGCTTATTGGCGAAATTTCGTGGGAGGTTTGTCACGAGAAACGTCAATGAAAAACTTATGGAAAGTGGCTCGAAACATGAGAAATCGCTCTTCAACGAATGAAAGCGAAGAATATTCACATCGGTGGATTTTTAATTTTGCACGGAAGGTTTGTCCTGATTCCGCTCCAGTGCAAAAAATTGTTCGAGATATACCACAAGATAGGTGCGATCTTGATTCCGAGTTTTCGATGGTAGAATTCTCTCTTGCTCTCCTTTCATGTAACAATTCTGCTCCGGGATCGGATCGAATTAAGTTCAACTTGTTGAAAAACCTCCCTGATGTGGCGAAACATCGCTTGTTGAATTTATTCAATCGGTTTTTGGAGCATAATATTGTTCCAGATGATTGGAGACAAGTGCGAATTATAGCTATTCAAAAACCCGGAAAACCCGCGTCCGACTTCAATTCGTACCGCCCAATAGCAATGCTGTCTTGTATACGGAAATTGTTGGAGAAAATGATCTTGTTTCGCCTTGATCGATGGGTTGAAACGAATGGCCTACTCTCAGATACACAATATGGGTTACGCAGGGGCAAGGGGACAAATGATTGTCTTGCGTTGCTTTCTTCAGAAATTCAAATGGCTTACGCCGAAAAAAAACAAATGGCTTCAGTATTCTTGGACATAAAGGGGGCCTTTGATTCTGTTTCAATAGAGGTTTTGTCAGACAAATTACACTCTCGGGGTCTGCCGCCTCTGTTGAATAATATGTTATATAACTTGCTTTGTGAGAAACAGTTGAACTTTTCTCACGGGGATTCGACAGTAAATCGGGTCTCCTACATGGGCCTCCCCCAGGGCTCATGTTTAAGCCCCCTTTTGTACAACTTCTATGTAAGCGACATCGACAATTGTCTTACACAAAATTGCAGCCTAAGACAACTTGCAGATGACGGAGTGGTGTCTGTCGTAGGATCAAACGAATCCGACCTGCAAGGACCCTTACAAGATACTTTGAACAATTTTTCAACCTGGGCCATTGGTCTAGGGATCGAATTCTCCACGGAGAAAACAGAGATGGTGGTTTTTTCTAGGAAGCATAGACCAGCAAAACCAAAGCTTCAACTTTTGGGTAAACCGATCACTCATGCTATGTCATTCAAGTATCTTGGGGTCTGGTTCGACTCCAAATGTTCTTGGGGGGCCCATATTAGGTATCTGAGTAAAAAATGCCAACAAAGAATAAACTTTCTCCGTACAATTACCGGCACCTGGTGGGGAGCCCATCCCGAAGATCTTATAATGTTGTATCGAACAACTATTCTCTCAGTGATGGAGTATGGCAGTTTCTGTTTTCAATCAGCTGCCAAAACACACCTCATTAAACTCGAGCGAATTCAGTATCTTTGTCTCCGTATTGCGTTGGGATGTATGCCCTCAACGCATACCATGAGCCTCGAGGTTTTGGCAGGCGTACTCCCACTAAAAGATCGCTTCAATTTATTATCTCTTCGGTTCCTCATCCGGTGTAAGGTTATGAACCCATTGGTGATCGGAAATTTTGAGCAACTGAGCGAGCTAAATTTTCATTCTGGATTTATGAGCTCATATCATGAATTCATCTCCATGCAGGTTAATCCTTCTTCGTATATTCCCAACCTGTATTTCCCTGACTACATCAATTCCTCTGTACATTTTGATCTGATCATGAAGGAGAAAATCCATGGAATTCCAGATTATCATCGTTCGGGGATCGGGGATCGTTCCTACGATCTTCAATGCAAAGTATGGGCGTGTCAATTGTGATAATATGTACTTTACTGATGGGTCCTCTATGAATGAGTCCACAGGATTTGGAGTGTTCAACGAAATTTTTAGCACCTCACACAGTCTTCAGAATCCTTGCTCAGTGTATATTGCTGAATTGGCAGCAATACACTGGGCGCTGGACAGCGTCGCCTCACGACCTGTTGAACACTATTACATTGTAACGGATAGTCTGATCTCTGTCGAAGCTATCCGTTCAGTGAGGCCGGAAAAGCACTCGCCGTACTTCCTTGAGAGAATACGAGAAAATTTGAGTGCTTTAACCAGACGCTGTTATGTCATTACCTTTGTCTGGGTCCCTTCACATTGCTCAATTCCGGGTAATGAGAGGGCTGACTCATTAGCAAAGGTAGGTGCAATTGAAGGCGATATTTATCAGCGTCAAATCGCTTTCAATGAATTTTATTCTTTAGTCCGTAAAAATACCATCGCTAACTGGCAACGTAAGTGGAACGAAGATGAATTGGGTCGGTGGCTTCACTCGATTATCCCTAAGGTTAGCCTCAAACCATGGTTCAAAAGTCTGGACTTGAGTCGGGACTTTACTCGCACCTTCTCTCGACTCATGTCCAATCACTGTTCGTTAGACGCGCTACTCTTTCGTTTTAACCTTGCCGATGGCAATATCTGTGCTTGTGGCCAAGGTTACCACGACATCGAACACGTTGTTTGGTCGTGCGAGGAGTATCTTGTTGCCAGATCGAATTTAGAAAACTCTCTTCGGGCTAGAGGAAGGCAGCCCAATGTGCCGGTGAGAGATGTGTTGGCTCGGTTAGACCTTGATTACATGTCCCAAATATATGTCTTCCTAAAAGCTATCGATCTTCGTGTGTGATTGTACTTATATCCTTATATTCTCCTTTTCCTTTTCCTTCGCGAGAAATCAAATCACTTCTTACTAACAATAGAATAAGGTGAAATGTAAATACATGTTAGATATAAGATAGGCTTAAGAATTGAGTATGATGAATGTGAGTGCGAATGTGAGTGTGAACATTGTCAACATATCCTTATATCCCATCCTTTTCCTGGAACAAAATGTCACCCTTCTAAACTCGAGCAAGCCGCGAGTAATCGGTTCTCTACTTCATTAACATTAGAATTAATAAAAAATGTTTATGTATACTTGTAACTATACAGATAGGAGTTTGGCTCCTTTAAACTTATGTAACTGAGCCTGTAAAAATAAACGATTTAATAAAAAAAAAAAGGCTGATTTAGACGATGCCAGTCAGCGCTCTAGTTGAAGTATCCAGTGAATAGAGAACAGACACTCTGTTCAAGTTAGAGGCCAATTACTTGTTCGATACTGGTACAAGTAACTTGAACAGAGTGTCTGTTCTCTGTTCACTGGATACTTCAACTAGAGCGCTGACTGGCATCGTCTAAATCAGCCTTCATTTTCACTTATCCACTCACCCTTTGCTGGATCACGATTATGCTTATCCAAACAGTTATGTGTCTCACTTATCGTTGGGCGGATTGATGCAACCGTCAACGGAATGGATGGAACAAGCAAGATTATTCGAGAAATTTTTCAGAAGGTATCATAAGGACAATATTTCTAAAGAAAAAGGAATAGTTGCAAAAATAAGCGGTGCATTGAGACATGAATGCCCCGTTATTCCGGCTGAACTGATCGAATATTTCATACGGCTGCGCACGTATATACGAATCAACACTCTCAACAGACAAATTAAAGAGGAGAAGGCTAAGAAAATGTCCATCAAACGTCTGCAGAAACCCGCTAATAAACCAGCAGATCCAGCATCTAAAAAATGAAAAAAATCTTGTTGTGAATGCTGTGTACATTCTACCATATTACCATGAACCATATAGTTTATATCTATAAAATACATAAAATTATGTAAAACATATATGTTTACACCAAATGTGAGATTTTTTAGAAGAAAATATCCATCCGTTTTCCATTAATTTACGAATCATCAAAAAAATCCATACAAATCTTAATAATTTTGCACACTATTTACTAACACTTACGCGAGTACCCTTCTGGCATACCTGGTCACTGTCTATTTACGTTGGGCTCCTCTCTCTCAGGTTTTAACCACCCATTCAAGCGTAGCGCACCCACCGTGTGAACTAGTGCTCAGTCTAATCTTTGAAGCTAGAAATGGGGGGCGGTGCGAAAAGGTACCGTCGCAATTAATAGGTATCTATGCGTGAATGCTATAGTTTCGCTTCAAATTTGCATTCTCGCATTCAAGGTGCGTTTCCTTCGGGAGACCTCGCTCGCTCGCCAATGTTCCCTCCACCCTGACAGGCCTTACCTTGGGCCTTAAGCGTGGTGTGCAATTTTCTGCTGGTCCTGTATCGCGGGGACTGGAACACTCCGCGGTCTCCTCCTACTGGAATTGTAACCCGGGCGGAGATCGCCAGTGTCGGGTAGTCGCGAGCGGCGAATGTGTTTTGATTGATTGAATTGGCACAGCCAATAAATGCTGTGGCCATCGTTGGGCTATGGGAAGGAGCCTCTATGTGGGAACACGCACCACCAACTTTGGCGGGATCGAAGTCCGTCTGCTTCTTAGGAACATATTTTCGCGCCACGCCACGATCAGACTCATAAATCTGTCGTCGTAATTGAGGAGGCAAGCCGCGGGAAACCGAAGGATGCTTTCACTCATACTGATTAGACGGAGAGAAATTGACAGAGCCCGAGCTCCAGGTGACAGTGGAATGCGGGTCTTTGCCCAGACAGTGCCATTCAGTATTGGTTTCATTCTCATAAATCATGATTGGTTTTGTTTTCAACGGTGTTAACGATTTTTATAGAATGTAAAAATCATTTGTTATAAATCGTTCTAAACCCCGTCTGATTGGCACTCGGAGGGGAAGTTGCAACTTTCCCCGGTTCCAAAACGCAGCATCCCTCTGAGTAGAGATTAACATCGAAGGGGGATGCTATAAAATTTTCCCCAATTTTCAGCGATTCTCTCGGCTGAGAGTGAAACTCTCCTGCTCTCTATCGGAGCGCAAGGATTTGTTTTTTTCCTGCCAAACTGAGAAAAATGAGACAGGAGCAGATGCCGGCCGGAACGACCGACCGACCGACCGACCGACCGACCGACGAAGCGCGGCAAGAACTAGAGAGCTAGAACTTCTCGACTGAATTAGATCGCGGATACGGAAGCTGTGCAGTGTGTCCGGTGCCGGTTTAGCCGTGTTTCCCATGTGAAGATAGTTAACAGCCATACCAAAACGTGAGTGTGTATTTTGGTGAAAATCTGTGCGTATTTACAAGTGGGACGCGACTCGCTTCCGTGTGCCTGATACCGGCAAATTGGCCGTGTCCTTTTTGTCATCAGTTCGATTGGATTATTTATGCTAATTCCGGGCGGAAGAATCGTCTGAGTTTGCTGTCCGCTCTCGCTCTCACACAATTTCGGGAATCAAATTGACACAGACAGACAGACCGGAGTGCGGGGTAGGTGAGGGGCTTGATTCAATCATTAGTTGGGTTGTATTTACTGCAAACATTTGCTCATCCGCACTAACAAATCACTTACTACACGGCCCAACAACGACTATCATCACCGTAAGCGGTGTAATTCGGTGGGGAGGAAATCTCCCCCATTCGTCTGCCGGCACAGTCAAGTCGTAATCGTGGTCCATTAGAACTGGAAGACGCAGCAGCATAGAAGAACAAGAAGTGGCAACAAAACAAATCGTAAGCACACGAGAGAGCACACTGCATAAAACGTGGGTGAGTGTCAATGTCAGATTATTTACTCTAAAAATAACTCGACAACAATAGAGTCGAGAAAATATTTGATGTTTTCGCACATACTTCTCGGTGTTTGTCCGGAGGACGGAAGGGGCTTGGCAAAGGGCTGCAGGAGTGCAGGAGAGAAAGAGATAGAGCGCTTGGGTGCTGAAGGGCGGCAGCGGCGGCGGGGGCGGGGGTGGCTCAGCATCATCCCTCGCTGCTTGCTTACCCAATTGTACGTACGATTGCTCGCCGCTTGCCTAGCGTTTGCCTTTCATGGTGTTGTCGAATGTCGGCAACAATTCTCCAACCCCCACCCACTGGCACCAACGCCATGAGTTGTGGGTGATTTTGATCTCTCCCTTGCGTTTTCATTCCCAGCGGTGCTGTATAGCTAACTTGATATTTTATTTGCTGGCTTTTCCTCGCTGCACCACCGCCACCGTCCACTCCGCACCTACGAGCGCCACGGCTGGTGACAGGGACTGCGTTGAACATGTTTTTCTTTTCTGTTTTTATTTCGGATGGTGTATGCGGAAAATGTCAGAAAATGCCGGTTGCTGCCTGTTTGGATCTTCCACTGGCGCTGTCCTGCTTGCACCTGACCCTATCGAAAGGGCGTGCTGTCTCGTGTGCTCGCCATGAGGACTCGCAGCATCCAGGGTTGTAGGGAGAAAATATATATCAGTAAATTCTGCTTCATTTAATATTGGAACACAAACAATTGCGTGTAGTTCAGTCATTTATTAACGAATTCATAATTTGTTTTTCATACAAATGTAGCATTTTCTTTACTGTTTCATAAAAAAAAATTAAAAAAATTATTCATTGCTGTTTCGAAGAAATTCTCGTACTTTTCCGTAATACGGCACATTAGGCGGCGCACACCCTTTTCGTCCACCGTTTTGGCGATTTGATTCCACCAGTTCTTCATTTGAGTCATGTTCCTAACAAGTTTTCCCTTTGCCTTAAGCCTCCGCTTCGTGATTGCCCAGTATTTCTCTATCGGCCGGAACTGGGGGCAGTTTGGGGGGTTGAGGTCCTTCGGTATTACGCTGACCCCGTTCGTTGCGTACCATTCCATAACCGTTTTGCTGTAATGGCAGCTTGCGAGGTCCGGCCAAAACATTACTGGACGGTCGTGGGCACGAATAAACGGCAGAATCCGTTTCTGTAGGCACTCTTTTTTGTAGACTTCTGATGTCATTGTCTTGTCAGTGAGAAAGACTTTGGTTTTCTGTCCACAACTGCATATCCCCTGCCAAATCATGTACTTGCGGGCGAATTTATCCGCAAACACGAACTTAAATTTTGCAGGTACATCCCCCCGAGCCGTCGCCAAATAAAATTTTTGACCTGGGATTTGCCCAAAGTCCGCCTTCACGTAGGTCTCATCGTCCATCAGAATACATCCGTCGAACTTGGTCAGCACCTGGTCGTACAGCTTTCGAGCACGGATTCTGGCCACATTGTTCTGCTTCAGCGTCCGATTTGGCTGTTTGCTGGCTCGGAATGACCTTATTCCTTCCCGGAGACGAATTCGTCGCACCGTACTGTGAGCGGCCTGGAACTTATTGGCCAAATCGCGGTCTGAAAGATTGGGATTCCTCTTGACGGCCTTGATGACTTTCCCACGCAGTTTCCGGTCGACAGTTCCACTCCGACGCTTCGAATGCGGCTTCCGAGCCGTCGTCAATGTTTCCTTGTACTGCTTGATAACACGCCATACGGTATTTCTGGGCATTTTAAGCTGTTTAGCTAGCTTAGATGCCGACAACAATGGATTTTCAAGAAAACTGTGCACAATTTTATCTCTCCGTTCGGCTTCCATGGCGGTTGTTTACAAAATGCTATCGTTTGGTGTTATGACATAAATACATGGTGAAAGGTAATGAATTTCCCGACACGTGGGTGAAAAAAGTTTCCAAATCCGTCCACTAGGAGAGCAATAGAATTTGTTCCAATATTAAATGAAGCAGACTTTATGATGCTGCAGCGGGCAGTGAATATCCATGGAATCACGTTGGGAATTCAACGTTGATATCAATAAAAAAAAAAACCGAAAATACTAATAATGGTTGAAACACATTTGACGGATTTAACCGATCTAAATGAATTTAATGTAACTGGGTACACAATGGTAAATTGTTTGTCGAGGTCTGTGCATACAGTAGGTGTATCTATGTTCATTTCGAACATTTTGAATTTTAAAGAAATATACAATAATACATACAGGGACAATTGGTTTCTAGCTGTAGAAGTCAGAAGTTCTGAAATATCTGGAATCTACGCTGGAATATATCATTCGCCTAGTAGTAGCGATAAAGACTTTCTAGAATTTCTGGAAGACGTGTGGTTACAACACATGCAAAATCATGAACAAAAAAGAATCATCATTACTGGTGACTTTAATATTGACTGGGTCGAACATAGAAAGTCTCATGGATTAAAGGCAATCACCCAAGCTGCTGGATTCAAACAACGAATAAATGATCACACCAGGATAACAAGAACAACTTCGACGACTATTGATTGTGTGGACTGCACAACCTTCGGCCCGTGCATCTGTAAAGAGTGTGTGTATGTATTGCCGCGACTAAGTAAAAGTTTATCGATCGGATAGGAGGGATATAAAACGGGGACACAACGAAGGAAACATCATTAAACGTTGACATCGGCGTTCCTGAGGAACAGGTATAGATGAAGCAGAAGATCAGGATCCCGGCTACCTAAGATATCCCGGACGGGGATATCCGATTGTCTGCCTTGTGCTCTCACTGCTCTAGAGAGCTGAGAGCGAGCAGCATGGAACCGGATACACGACCAGACAACATGCTCGATGTCGTGGTAGCCATCGCCACAATCACAAAGATTGTTTGCTGCGAGCCCAATGCGATAGAGATGCGCGTTTAGGTTGTAGTGATTGGACATAAGCCGAGATATCACGCGAATGAAATCACGACCTACATTCAATCCCTTGAACCATGCACTCGTCGAGACCTTAGGGATAATCGTGTGTAACCAACGACCGAACTCATCACCACTCCACATGCGCTACCAACTTACGAGCGTGTGCTGACGAGGAATGTGGAAAAATTCATTATAAGCAATTTGCCTTTCAAAAAGTGTGCCTTCTGAAGCGCCCACCTTAGCTAGCGAGTCCGCTTTCTCATTCCCCGGAATCGAGCAATGAGAGGGAACCCATGGTAAGGTAATCTTGAATTATTTTTCGACCAAAACACTCAATAGTTGTCTTATTCTTGTTAGGAAATAAGATGAGCGTTTATCAACCTTCATTGAGCGGATTGCCTCTATTGAGCTGAGACTGTCTGAAAAAATAAAATAGTGGACGATAGGCAATGTTTCAATGATCCCCAGTGCGTAGTATATCGCACCCAGTTCAGCGACATACACGGAACAAGGATCTTTGAGTTTGAAAGAGGCACTGGAATTTTCATTGAAGATGCCGAAGCCAGTGGACCCGTTTATGTATGAACCGTCAGTAAAGGACATTTTATCAGATCTAACTTTCCCATATTCTGCCGAAAATATCGGAGGAATAGAATCGGAGCGTAGGTGATCTGGGATTCCATGGATTTTTTGTCGCATGGACAGATAAAAAATGACAGAGGAATTGCAGAAGTATGGGAAGCAAACTTGGTTGGAGATGCCTGGTGAAGGGTGCACGTCGTGGGTAAGGTACTCATGGTATAAAGACATAAAACTTGACTGAGGAGTCAGTTGGAGTAGATTTTCGAAGTTATCAATCACCAATGGATTCATGATCTTACAACGGATGAGAAATCTGTAGGATAATTCTGTGAATCGAAGAGTAAGCGGGGGTACTCCTGCCAAAACATCGAGACTCATCGTATGTGTCGAATGCAAACACCCCTTGGCTATACGCAAGCAACGATATTGTATTCTCTCCAGCTTGAGAATATGAATCCTGGCAGCTGATCGGAAGTAAAAACTGCCATATTCCAACACTGATAATATCGTTGTTGAATTATAACAGTATTAGTAGATGCATTTGATTTAATCAAAGAGAATCTACTATATATAGTAAATGAGTCAATGCTTCGTGGCGACATAGTTGAAAGAAATCTGTTGTCATACCGATTCCAAAAAATCCAAAATCATCCAAACCAGAAGACCGTAGGCCAGTTAATATGTTACCACTGTACGAAAAGATTCTAGAGATTGTTGTCAAAGATCAATTATTGGAACATATAACGGAAAATGGGATACTGGTAGATTAACAGTCAGGGTTAAGAAAAAATCACTCTTGTGAAACGGCTCTCAATTTGTTGCTCTTGAAGTGGAAACAGGCTATAGAGGCGAAGAAAGTAGTATTGGGTGTTTTTATTGATTTGAAACGGGCTTTTGAAACTATAGATCGACATAAGTTACTAAACTTGCTTTCCAATTATAATGTAACTGGACCTGTATTGAACTGGTTTGGAAGTTACCTGGAACGGCGAACACAAATCACTATTTATGGGGACAGTAAATCATCGGCGGTACCAGTGAATCTGGGTGTGCCTCAAGGAAGTGTTCTGGGGCCGCTGCTTTTCTTGCTTTATATCAATGATATCAAACAGGTGTTAAATGGCAGTGACGTAAACTTATTTGCTGACACTGTTATTTTCGTTGTAGCTGATACATTGCAAGATTGCTAAAGGGTGTGTCACATGTCAAAACGCTGTAGAAATTTAATTTTTAGGAATTATATCTTCAGCTTTCGCTTATAATCAGATAAGAGTGTATAGATCACGTTGGCCATGCTTCACTGTAAATTTTTCGTAAATTTGGAGAAATGTCGTCGAACGAAAAAGAACGTCGTGAATTAATCCTGTGCACTCATTTCGAGAATCCGGAGTTGTCACATCGGGACATCGGTAAGATGCTGGGAATCGTCCAATCCACGGTCAGCAGAGTACTAAAACAATACTTCGAGAACCTAACAATCGACCGGAAGGTGAAGAACGGCAAAAATGGATGCTCCGTCAGTGAAAAAGATCACAAGCGCGCAGTTAAGCAGTTTAGACGTGATCCGAGAAGTTCGGTCCGGGATGTCGCCAATAAGCTGAATTTGTCAAGTTCATTCGTCCAGCGGACCAAGCAGCGGGAGGGCCTGCGTACATACAAGGTTCAGAAGGCTCCTAACCGCGACGAAAGGCAAAACATGGTGGGGAAGACGCGAGCCCGGAAGCTGTACACCGAAATGCTGACGAAGCCGCATTGCCTGGTAATGGACGACGAAACCTACGTCAAAGCGGACTTTCGTCAACTGCCGGGCCTGTTGTTCTTCTCCGCTGAGGACAAATTCAGCGTTCCGGAGGAGATTCGCAAGCAGAAACTATCCAAGTTTGCCAAAAAGTACATGGTGTGGCAAGCGATCTGCTCTTGTGGAAAGCGGAGCGCCCCCTTCGTGATGACCGGCACGGTAAACGGGCAGGTTTACGTTAAGGAGTGCCTACAGAAGCGCTTACTACCACTATTGAAGCAGCACGAGGGCCCGACCATCTTCTGGCCGGATCTCGCTTCGTGCCACTATTCAAAGGACGTGTTGGAGTGGTACGAAGCCAACGGGGTCACCTTCGTGCCAAAGGAAATTAACCCGCCCAACGCGCCGGAGCTTCGCCCAATAGAGAAATATTGGGCGATTATGAAGCAGGCCCTCCGGAAGAACCCAAAAGTTGTCAAATCGGAGGCGGACTTCAAGAGAAAATGGATTTCTGTTCAAAAAAAACTACAACCTGACGTTGTACAGAACTTTATGGACGGGGTAAAGAGGAAGGTGCGAGCATACGGACTTGGACTCGAAGTATGAATAAAAAGAAAATGCCAAAAGTTGTTTAATAGTTTTTATTTTACTGTCTAAAATTTTCAAAAGGATCGGTCTACTGGGCGAATTTCTACAGCGTTTTTTCCGTGATGCAATCTGATGTGACACACCCTTTACATAAAGATGAACCATGAACTGCTTAGACGAATGGTTGAAATGGATGAAACTCAAGTTAAACATAAACAAAACGAAGTACATGGTAGTATCTACACGAAATCTTGACAATGAAGGTCTTAATATAACTATTGATGGGCAAACGGTGGAAAGAGCATCATCGTTCAAATATCTTGGCGTTATTCTTGACGAAACGCTGCACTTCGACGAACATATAAACTATACTATAAAGAAAGCAGCTCAAAAATATGGAGTGCTCTGTAGAATTAATCGATTCTTGACCTTTGAAAGAAAAATCACTATCTATAAGGCACGAATCAATGTTAATCAATGTTAGCATGTAAGATGACGAAGTTATAACGGATATTTGTGTTTCTTAACTTATGACTATGATGATGATGGTATGTTAATTGTTTGCGGAACTTAAGTCGTATTTTTTTTTCTTTAGTCGTACATACAAATTTAACTTTAAACAATAGTTTGAACCCGCGAGCGTTTACACACATAGAGAAGCATGAGATTGAACATGAACAAATTTTTCTCGAATCAGATAAAAACGTTCCAACGGGTTTAATGTGGAAACCGGATTGAAGCTAGGGATAGCTCAACTGGAATACTCGTAGATTCATTTTTTCAACAGATAATTATAACGAGATTTTTCTGTGTTGTGGCGGATCTCATTGCAGATTTCAGGTGGATACGTTTATACTCCATGTTGAATGTAGGACCTGAAGTATCGGCTGGAATTAGGCTTAGGTTTGCTCAGCTGTCTGGTCTCGAAAACGATTAACAGACCGTTTTCGGGTATCCAGTGAAGCAGAAATTCCTTTGTAAATTCAAGGCTAATACTGACATAGGTATTGGGTTCAATTCCTGATCGGTCAAGGATTGTTTTTCGGGTTGAAAACTTTCTTGACATGCCTTGGGATAAGTAGTGGGACTGAAGTATCGGCTAGAATTAGGCTTGGGTTTGCTCAGCTGCTTGAACTCGGAAACGATAGAATCGTGGCCGGGGATCTGATAAAGCGGGAATTCCTTTGTAAATTTGTGGCTAATACTGACATAGGTATTGGGTTCAATTCCCGATCGGTTTAGGGTCTTCCCGGGTTGGAAATTCTCTCGACATGCCATGGAATAAATACGATCAGATAATGGCTTATAGTGTTCTTTCGATTAGTAATCTATGTCTGCGAGATAACCAGTCCGTTTTCCTTTCAATTTCAATTTGCATACTGGTTAGTTGATGAAAAATATAAATACCGTAATATAATAATTATCAATAAGATAACTCGTCCCGCTCAAACCTTTGTAGGGGAATGAGGTGGGACCATCATCATTTAATAGTAAATCACGAATGAAAGTGACTTTTGTGTGTTAATTTTGCTCAATCACTTTCTTTTAATGTATTTTTTTTTATTTCTGCGATACCAAGTTGACATTTTCAAGTCGGCGTGTACCGTTCTGAATCATATTTCGGACACTTTGTTCTAATATCTTGAAATGCTTAATACACTGATCATATACCTATAAAATTAATATCACAATTGCTTCTTCAGAGTAATCCCTTGGTTTCACTATCACTTCATTTGAGAATTATATTTAAATTATTACATAGTAGGAAAAAATACAAAATCCACTCATTATCGTTTGTGTTTGACGTTTGCTTAGCGTGAGTACGTAGAATTTATCCCTTCATCAATATTCAAATTTCTCTCTTGTTGCGTCAGTTCTCATCATCGTTATCAGGTTACTGTGATTGCTTGGTAAGTGTTTCGCAGTTGACTATAAAATATAATCAAGTGTAATGTAATTTTCGTTCAAAATAAATAATAATAAAGTGTCCGAAATTTTTTTTTTTTTTTTTTATAAATGGTGTCCGATTCTTATTCGCTTGATTTGAAAAGCATTTTTATGCGATGATTTTTTTAATGTTTTCAATCAAATAGGTACCAAAATAGAAAGCTTAAAAGCGTATTGAACTAATTTATTAAAAATATCAACCAAACAATACCTGTGCATAAAGTTGAGATCTGTTTTCTGCATCATATGCCTTAAGCGTCCGAAATATGATTCAGAACGGTATAACGGGGATATTAGTCCGCCAACGAACTTTATTTCACAGAAAAAGTCACAGGAGGGTTGCGTCCGAGACACGACCGCATAATTGACGTAGGATTCCGTTAGGCTATCTGTTGATTTTGGATATGTTTGAAGAATGACATCGTTAAACTCTTTGATAATGATTTGGTGGCCTCCTGAAAAGGGTCGTTTTGTTCGGTTGTTGGGTATTGTTTGTTCACTCTACCAGTGTTTATCGAGTGATGATGACAGAAGGATGATAAACAGTTGTTGGATGGTGCGTATCAGATAAAAGATACCGAAGTGGAACGATGATGAAAACCGCCCTGTGATCCTAGACGAGATGCCTCCTGTGTTATGTATGGATGAAATAAAGAAGAAAAAACTCACCAATCTCTATATATATATATATATATATATATATATATATATATATATATATATATATATATATATATATATATATATATATATATATATATATATATATATATATATATATATATATATATATATATATATATATATATATATATATATATATATATATATATATAAATGTTATGTTTGTTTGTGTACGCGTCAAAAACTCGAAAAATACGAAACCGATTGAGCTCAAAGTTGGACACAATATACATTTCACTCCGAAGAATGTTGTTACGGCATAAAAAATTGAAAAAAAATGGAGAAAAATGATCTTCTATATGGCCATAGTACGTTTCTGAAATAAAGCTTCTTATGAAAATCAACCATTTCGTATTACATATGAATTCTATGTGATGGGAACATTTTTTTTCAAATGTTTGACAAAATCATGAACT
Organism: Toxorhynchites rutilus septentrionalis; assembly: GCF_029784135.1. NCBI lineage: Eukaryota > Metazoa > Arthropoda > Insecta > Diptera > Culicidae > Toxorhynchites > Toxorhynchites rutilus. Next base: position 187,593,799 of record NC_073744.1, on the reverse strand, counting down.
GAAATTGTGTTTCGGAATGATTTAAAATTTATCGATTTCGCTCATCTATCTCTATATATACAAAAATGCTCTGTTCGTTTATGTACGCGTCAAAAACTCGAAAAATAATAAAAAATGAAAATTCAACTCAACCATGCAACCACAATGTGCCACAGCAAAGCGTGGCAGGGTAATACAGGGATTTCCAACTTTAAATTCCGAAAGTAAATTGAAATAAAACACACTTATAACTCGAATTTCGATGAAACTTTTATTTCAAATTAAAGTTTGGTTTATGCCATTATGTGTGAAATACAACATCATTCAAATGTCCACCTAGGGCTTCCTCCCCTCCTTGATCCGGAACAGGTAATTTTCGATGACTTTTCCGGCACATATGGGGCGGTATCTTGGTAATAACTTCACGAATGTTGTCTTTCAAATGTTCAAGAGTTTGCGGAGAGTTGGCATAGACACGGTTTTTCGCATAACCCCACAAAAAAGAGTCTAGCGGGTTAAAATCGCATGATCTGGACGGCCAATTGGCATCACCAAAACGCGAAATTATGCGTCCCTCAAAATTCGTTCGCAATATGACCATGTTCGGTCGTGTTTTGTGGCACGTGGCGCCATCCTGCGCCACGTGCCACAATGTCATCCGTATCCATATCTTCATTTTGTGGCAAAAAAAATTGGTCAACATGCGGCCATAGCGCTCACCATTCACAGTTACCGTCTCGCCGTCCTCATTTTCAAAGAAATACGGCCCGATGACTCCACCAGACCATAATGCGCACCAAACAGTGACTTTTGGCGGATGCATGGCCTCTCAACAATCTCGTGTGGATTTTCTGAGCCCCATATACGGAAATTTTGGGTGTTCACATAGCCACAGAGCTCGAAATGTGCCTCATCGCTGAAAAAAATTTGATGCGAAAATTCAGCATTTTGCTGCTGTTGTTCGTTCACCCAATCGACGTATGCCCGACGCATTTCATGGTCACCACGCTCTAATTTTTGTACCAGTTGGACTTTATATGGATGTAGGTGCAAGTCCAAATGCAAAATTCGCCACAATGATGTGTTTGACAAGCCCAATTGCTGAGCACGTCGTGGAATCGAAACATTCGAGTCATCCTCCACACTGGCAGCAACAGCAGCAATATTTTCGGCCGAACGCACATTACGGTGATGCACAGGTTTCACAATATCTGCTACGGATTCAGTTTGTTCGAATTTACGCACGCATTTAGCGATTGTGTGCTCTGTAGGCCGTCCATGACGACCAAAATCCGTCCGTAATGCTCGAAAAACATTTGCCGGTTTTTCATCATTTTTATAGCATGATTTAACAAAATTAACACGTTGTGCGATGCTAAAACTATCCATATTGTAAAATGGCAGACATTCAACTAACGATATGACGCTTTGGTTGACAGCTATGTCAAACGGTTGTCAGCGCAGGGCTGTATACTTTCGGAAGCCCGAAATGGAAAACCCTGTATAAGATAATTACCAATACCGAACACAATTATCAATTTTTTCATCAGTAAAAACATGTAACTTTAATATAGTGAAAAGATATTTGAAATAGAAAAAGTAATTATCTTTTATAATTTTTACTTTCTGAGTTTTTATTCAACCTAATGCGAATTTGATTTGGATTAATAACGCCTAATACTTTATGTAGAGCAATCACTTTTCCTAATATTTCTTCAATTTTCCAATTTTTCTCGCCGTATAAACTTTCCATGGGTGAAAGTGAAAACAACAAAACAGACAGCTTAAACCAAAGGATATTATTTTCTTCAATATAAAACAACTGTTATGGAGTGCTGAAATCGATTGACGCAAAAATTGAAATGACTGAGCAATAAGCGTTCGAAATTGGTCAATTTTCACGATGTGCTCGATTTTCGATTTTAAATTTTTACCCCAACATGTTCCCGAGAGACGTAATCCTACGTCAAAAGTCACTGCCCTCTGTCGTATTCAGGTTTCCAATTTTCCAGTTTCAAACACGACTACTCAATCCAACAATAATTCAGAGACTGAACTCTAACTTCAATGAGCTCATTATTAGAAGGCTACTAACATCTTGCTTTTTGCCGTATTCTAAGTTCTCCATATTCTGTCGTATGTACATTAGAGAATGAGATCGGTTTTTACTTCCGATTTCCTCTCTCTGCAATGTTCTCATTTTAAGAAGCATTATTCATTTTCCCTTCTCTCATTGCTATTCATAGAGAGTTCTATATCCGCGATTCCTTAAACTTTGGTTCGTCAAGTATCATATCGAAGCTACAGAACAGACGAATCACTATTTATATTCCTAGAAATTTTTGAACCGATAAACTTAACTAGTATTTGTTATTCATATCGCATCTCCCATACTCTCTAGTCACATAGAACAGGCTGCTCTTTGTCCTATGAATAATGAAAATAAGTGACTACACAAAATTGTATTCCATTAAAAATTTAATGAAACATTTTTTTTATTGAATCGTTTATTTTTACAGGCTCAGTTACATAAGTTTAAAGGATCCATCTCCTAACCGTATTGTTACTATTATATATAAACATTTTTCCTTAATTCTAATGTTAATAATGTAGAAAACCGATTACTCGCGGTCAACGTGAGTTTAGAAGGGTGACATATTTTCTTCAGGAAAAGATCTCCTCCTTTTTTTAAGGATATTGTAACAATGTTCAATTCGCACTCACACTCTTCACACTCAATTCTTAAACCTTTTCTTATATATATATTATGTACTTACATTTCACCTTATTCTATTGTTAGTAAGGCGGTATCCGATCTCTCGAGAAGGAAAAGGACAATATACAACAATTTAAACAAAATTTAAAAACATACTCATAAGGTTGAATTATTTTGCTCAAAATATCAAGAAAATGTGACTATTCTCACTTTGTATTTGTACCATATAAACTTCATATTCAATTGACGAATTTTTTGTTTTTTTAACATGAAATTCGTTTAAATTTGTTAGAAAAATCCGAATTTTCCTTCAAACTTCCCGAATTCAAGTATTCTTTCCACGCTGAAAAGGTTAGAAAATCATCATTTTACAATGTGCTATGTATATTACGAGGAATGGTTCGTTATAAGTATTGTAACTTTAATTTTTTTCAACTAAGTAAACGATGAATAGGGTGTTTTGCGCTAGAAATACTGCAAATTCTTCTCTACATAATCAATGATATCAGCCAATTTGATATGATGTCGATTTCATCGCAATTATCCATAGTATCAATAACCGGTATGCATAATCAAACATAAAATTTTTGAAGATTATCTATGACTTTGATCAAATCGCGTGTTGAAACCATCGTAAATATACAGACCACCAACTTTCTTACCATATACTGACGACATTCAATGGCTGAAATGAATCTAAATTGAAATAAAATGAATAATCACCACCGAATATTGCTTTTCAGTGGGTAAAATAAACAAGCACCCTCACTTTTGTGGTTCTGAGCTCTAATGTGGATGTCGCATGAGCTCAATTATTTACGATTTGTTTGCCAATCCAAGTGTGCTTTGCCTATTGGCGATCTAACGCAAAACGTAAACGATCGGTGAGACATCTGGATTTTGTTTTTGAACTAAGAAAATGATGCTAATGTAACCTAAAACTCAAAAACAAAACACGTATATTTTACTTCCGGGCTTTCCAAGGTAGTTCTCACATGCAGGAATCGTGCATTTTTCTACTTGTGTTTGATTGTGCTCTCGAATTTCCTTCTTTAATTCAACCATTGTCAACATTTTTATAGTTTTCACTACTGAAAGAGGTAAATAAATTACATGTTATATATAAAATTGCGCAGAATTAAATTTCTTAAAAACTCATCGCAATCAAATAATCTTTTATGATTATAACATTGTAATTTATGGAAAGAACTACAAACCTTCCATAAGCTCACATGGCAAAATTTAAAACCATCATCACTTTCACCGCAGCGCCGCCTAGGTGTAGATTTGTACGTTAGATCGCCAATTACTCCGCCCCAGTACACTCTTAGAAAAAAATGGTGTGTATGACGAATTTTTTGGTAAATAATACCAATTATTAGTAACATTTTTTGCCAGACAAATTATTCGTACATATAACGCGATAAAAATGGTAAACAAATGTCGAACCAGTAGAATAAACAGTCGGTTCAACGTTAGTTATCGAATCGTTGGTTGACGAATCTATGCAAAGCTGCATCAGTTCCTGCGACACCTACATTTCAGCTCAGAACCACAAAAATGATGATGTTTGTGTTTCTACGCGCTTAAAATCGAGATTCGGTTGTATTATTTCTTTCAATATCTATTTAGCAAATGGTAAGCGTTACATTTTGTATATTTACAATGGTTTCAACACGCGATTGAACCAAAGGCATAGATAATCTTCGAAATTTTCAAGTTTGACAATGCATATCCTTTTCAGCATAGAAAGAATACTTGAAACCGGGAAATTAGAAGATAAATTCTGATTTTTAAAAAAAGTCAAGCGAATTTCAATCCAAAAAAAAACTAAACACCATCATTTTACTCGCTGCGCCATCTGGTGATCGTGAAAATCTACAACTAGGCGGCGCTGCGGTAAAAGTGATGATGGTTTTAAATTTTGCATTGTGAGTTTATAGAAGGTTTATAGTTCTATCCATAAATTACAATGTTATAATCATTAAAAAATTAATAGATTGCGAGGAGTTTTGTAGAGATTTTATTCTGCACAATATATTATATTTCCCCTTTCAGTAGTGAAAACTGTATAAATATTGACAATTGCTGAATCAAGAAAGCAAATTCGAAGCAGCAATCAAAAACAAGTTTAAAAATGCATGATTGCTGCATGTGAGAACTACCTTGGAATGTGCAACGAAAATAAAGAGCGGCGGTCCTTGCCAGGGCCCGAAATCTTCGAAAGTGAAAAATGAGGACCGACTATACTCTCAGTAGCTTCGCTTCGACTAGAACTGCTTCGTCAGTCGCCGCCAACAAAAAGTGACTTGACTAGACAATGGATTAACTAGCGTTGACTAGCGAGGATGACCGGTGAACTAGTCCAGTCAGTGGTTATTTTAACTGACTCGACTAATGACTACAAATCTGCCTCTTCATTCAACTGACTTCAATCCGCACTTCCATTTCTCCTTGACACTAATTTTATACCCTCGTACGCAATATTATTTTTACGTCCATATAAAGAGGAACGAAAACATGATTTGTGATGCAAAAAAGAAGTTACCCCATCAATGGACGGTTTATTGTCTACCCATCGTGAACTCAAACCAACGAACTTAGACATTTATCAAGTATGCTATAAAGGTCCTCGCGTTAGTATTAGTAAATAGCGTGCAAAATAGCGCACACACACTGCACGCTATTTTAGACGTGTGAGTAATTTTCGTGTACGATACAAATGAATCTAGTCGCGTACGAATCCTGTAGCGTACGTCAAACCACGTTGAACTCAAACATCGATGCATGCACATGTACATGGGAGAGAGAAAGAGAGGAATGAATTCGTTTTGGGGAAAGTCGCTTCAAAATGTAATGAGGACAATTTGACTGAGGAGAATGAAATGATATAGTCGAGTCGGTAGAAGGAGATAGCGACTGAACGTTCAGTCGTTTTGGCGGAAAAACTACGCGAAGAAGCCAAAAGTCATTACTAACTGACTAGATAGATAGTCAGGTAGTCAGCTGACTATCCTCAATTGACTATGACTATGCAGAGCCCTGGTCCTTGCACTCACAATTATTGCTCAGTCAATGCCTTAAAGGCTCACGAGATTGTTGCATCAATCGTTTCGGGCACTCCATAACTATTTATTTTTATATATCTTTTTTTCAGTGACTTTCAGTCTTCTGGGCTTGTTCGTCTCTGTGTAGTAGGCGTTGTTATCACTTACATGCTCTTCGTCACAATGTAACGGTCGCCATGTCACGATTAGAATTTTCGGATTTTTCATTTGTACACTACTCACTTGGATGGTGGTTAAAACGATAATAGTCTTTATTCATTTCGTTTAGTTCCAGTATATCTATTGAGGCTTCTGGAGTCATTATGAATAGTTGTCGTGCCACTTACGGCTTGACAACAACCAGACCGAAATACGAAACTCTTCATTGATTAATAGCTGCCGGAATATGCATCAACCGAATGTCGCCTGTTGTTGGGTTAGATTGAAAGTTCAATGGGAAATTGACACTTTACTGCTCAACACAAAAAATGTGGTCTGTCAGAAGCGTCGTGGGGAGTATTGTGATTTGAAGAGTGTACATATCACAGACTAATTGAAATTTGACAAATTTCTAAGATCAAAAAATAGATTTTCATGATTTGTTCGAGTAAAAGAATCGATCATCTAACTTTCAAGATCGTCCAATTCTAGTCTATAGTCTATAAGAATACGAAATATGAAAAATACGAATTTATACGAAGAGAAAAGAAATCGAATTCGTGTTGACGGATTTATTTTCGTGTTCAATTGGTTTGAAGCGAAAATGCCACTAGATAAACTATTCATTCACCTCCATATATTTTTTTCACTAGCTTACACGGCGAACTTCATCCCGCCCAAAACTATTATTCTGATAAGAATTCTTTCGAAAAATCGCAGAACGCTCCATTGATTGATCTTTATAATTTTTATTTACTTTAAATTTCCATTTGCAAAGAACATGTTCCTAGGTTATATGGAATACGTGCTTGATATAGAAAAATAAATTTTCATTCATAATTTTTATTTCCCACCTGAGAATCGTTTTCGCTTCACACTAACGGAACACGAAACCTCATTCCGCAAACGCGAAATCCGACTGGACTAACAACAATGTCATTGTGGAACATATGAGAATAATTTTTTGACGTAGGACTACGTCTTACATTATGGGTGCCAAATCAGAAAACAGGTCACGTTTTTATGAAATAATGTTAACTTTAATAACTATTTTTGCTGCGCACGGATTTTAACGATTTGCATACCAATCGAATCAGAAATTTTCTAAGATTTGTTTTATATGCTATACATTACAATTCCATAGTCTGTATATGGATTAAATTGATGAAAATTGGAAACATTCCCATTTCCCCATACATTTGTTCTGTCCATTTGTTTGCTTTCCCGAACAGAGCCGTCAATAACGAGCAACTTATGCAGCTGCTATAAAAGAAACAACGAAGGGGGATAGCAAAAAGAAAATATCTGCGAAGTAAACTCCACCCTTGCATAATAAGTAAGCTGTCGCTAGCGTATAAGTATTGCATCTCCTCTGAGGAAAGTTCTCGGAATTTTTCTGTGCCCCAAAACAACAAGGGTCGCTAATTCTGCTCGTTTTGTGTTTTATGTTTCCCCTCGAGCTGTGAACGCTTGCGAATATTTCACTTGAAGTTTATCGCTGCAACTGTGTGCATCTGTTAGACGTGTGTTTGATGCTTGTTAAATGGCGATGCACGGAAGATGCTTCTCGTTAAATACTTAAAGGGTGTGTCACATCAAATTGCATCACGGAAAAAACGCTGTAGAAATTCGCCCAGTAGACCGATTCTTTTGAAAATTTTAGACAGTAAAATAAAAACTATTAAACAACTTTTGGCATTTTCTTTTTATTCATACTTCGAGCCCAAGCCCGTTTGCTCGCACCTTCCTCTTTACCCCGTCCATAAGGTTCTGTACAACGTCAGATTGTAGTTTTTTTTTTAACAGAAATCCATTTTCTCTTGAAGTCCGCCTCCGGTTTGACAACTTTTGGGTTCTTCCGGAGGGCCTGCTTCATAATCGCACAATATTTCTCTATTGGGCGAAGCTCCGGCGCGTTGGGCGGGTTCATTTCCTTTGGCACGAAGGTGACCCCGTTGGCTTCGTACCACTCCAACACGTCCTTTGAATAGTGGCACGAAGCGAGATCCGGCCAGAAGATGGTCGGGCCCTCGTGCTGCTTCAATAGTGGTAGTAAGCGCTTCTGTAGGCACTCCTTAAGGTAAACCTGCCCGTTTACCGTGCCGGTCATCACGAAGGGAGCGCTCCGCTTTCCGCAAAAGCAGATCGCTTGCCACACCATGTACTTTTTGGCAAACTTGGATAGTTTCTGCTTGCGAATCTCCTCCGGAACGCTGAATTTGTCCTCTGCGGAGAAGAACAACAGGCCCGGCAGCTGACGAAAGTCCGCTTTGACGTAGGTTTCGTCGTCCATTACCAGGCAATGCGGCTTCGTCAGCATTTCGGTGTACAGCTTCCGGGCTCGCGTCTTCCCCACCATGTTTTGCCTTTCGTCGCGGTTAGGAGCCTTCTGAACCTTGTATGTACGCAGGCCCTCCCGCTGCTTGGTCCGCTGGACGAATGAACTTGACAAATTCAGCTTATTGGCGACATCCCGAACCGAACTTCTCGGATCACGTCTAAACTGCTTAGCTACGCGCTTGTGATCTTTTTCACGGACGGAGCATCCATTTTTGCCGTTCTTCACCTTCCGGTCGATGGTTAGGTTCTCGAAGTATCGTTTTAGTACTCTGCTGACCGTGGATTGGACGATTCCCAGCATCTTACCGATGTCCCGATGTGACAACTCCGGATTCTGGAAATGAGTGCACAGGATTAATTCACGACGCTCTTTTTCGTTCGACGACATTTTTCCAAATTTACGAAAAATTGACAGTGAAGCATGGCCAACGTGTTCTATACACTCTTATCTGATTATAAGCGAAAGCTGAAGATATAATTCCTAAAAATTAAATTTCTACAGCGTTTTTTCCGTGATGCAATTTGATGTGACACACCCTTTAGTGCAATGCGTGCCTGATATAAAGAACCAAATTGCGACATATGACCAATTAGTGTATTGTTCTCGCAAAGGCAAGAAAGAATCGCTGCTTCTCGAAATGATTCTATAAAACCACGCAAGCCATTAAACCTTTTCAGGGTCCCCGGAACTTTATTTATGAGTTATATATGAACTTTCGACGTTTTCCGAATTTCCGAATTTCCGAAATAACAAACCAACACAATTCAAACAAAAGATCGCGTAGTCCTACGTCCTAAACTGTGGTGTCTCGGATACAACCCCTCATTTTTTTCTTTATCTATGAGCAGAGAATACAACAGAATAAAAACGTCTCAAATAGGACCATTCTTTCTTCGGGTTTTACGCTTTGCAAGACCTTTGGTTTTCTATTTTAATTTATATAGATTATTTAATACATACAGCGCGAAGGAGTGTCGCACAGCCCCACAAAGGAAAGTTTTCAGTATAGCTTATTCACCATGCTTCTGTTACCATCACTGGGTTGTATAAAATTCCTCAAAAAAAATGCAGGATAATCTGATTGATTCAATGCTAAACCGAATCTATGAGACGATTCTGAAAACTGAAAACCAACCACATGTTGGATTTATCAGATCCTTGTTTTATTCTATTTTTGAGAATAAAATATGAGGTGCATTTATAAGAATTTTTACTACGAAAATGTGTTTTCGTAATTTTGAATAACTGTTGATAATTGGATTGGGACATTCAATAGTGAACCATACTTGATAATCAATGGTTTTATAGAGGCTATGCTTATAATTAAAAAATCCTATTTATAGCTCCCGAACAGAATAATATTTCAAATAACAACAATTCAACTTTTGACGCCATTGACGCCACATCAACCACTCCACTGGAATGCAACCCTGAACTCCTCCCGCCGTGTGACACTCCACCGAAACCCGGGAAAAGCGTAAGCAGCGGGAAAGCCTGCACGATCCCTATTTTCCTTTCCCTACGGCACTTGCTTGCTTCGGTACCCACTCCTTCCTCCGCGTGTACTGTTTTCACTCTCTGCATTATTGAGCAGGATATCACACGGCTGCTAGGCACTGCTAGGTTTCGAGGACTTCACTCCTTCCATTGGCCGCCACCACCACCAACCACTTGCGTATTTACCGAGTGCGCGCCGCCATGAAACGTAAGGAAAACCAAACCTCTTTAATAAATGATATGTTCTTGCCAATATTTGTAATTCCATAAAGAGGCACATGTCGGTTGATTATTATGAGCAGTTTAGACTGAAGTGGAGCTACATACCCGTGCCTGGAAGGCAGGAAGAAAGCGATGGAAGCGAGAGGACGAAGGTGATGGATGCTGGTGAAGCTGCGTTGCGTGGAAACCTTGAAAAACGGCATTTTGGCATCTCAAGAATGACACAATTTGTCGTCGGCGGCGGCGGTGACGACGGAACGGCAATTGCTTCGCGGTGAAATTTAGAACTAGGCGCTGATTTGTGCTGGGCATGGGTTTGTGTGGGTGGGACACTTCAGTTTCAATGAGAGATGCAGCATTTGGAGCAGCAGCAACAGCAGCAGTGCGACACACCATGTTTCTATTTTTGTAGATCTGCATAAAAAAGTTGCCAAAAAAGGAGACCCTCTCGGAACGCATTTTCCGCATGTTTTGCGCTGCTGTTGCTGCTGGGCTTTGGCGCTTTTTTTTCGAGATTGGTTTTTTTGGCAATGGGCCGTTTGGGTGTTTACTTTTTGCCTTTGGCCGCGTATGCGCGGGTGAATATTTATGAGGAGCGCCGATCCCAATTATTCATACCGTTTACCGGTGATGGTCGCTGTTTGTCGGGAGAGGTGTCGGATTACGTTTCGCTTTAATGACGTTATTAAATATGGATTCATCGTGCGAAGCCAAAGGTTGGCCAAATATGTATGTGCGCATCGAACAAACGGAACATCAATTGCATCATATTGTGTGGCACAAACCATCGCGGAATTGATTCTCCCTCTGTGGTGGGAAAACGTTGGGAATAATTGTATTTCGACGGTGGTCGGCAGTCGGTGAAATCAAATGGGCTGATTGAAATATTGCGAATTGAGTTTGAGAGGGGGAGGAAGCAGAGACCCAAGCCGACTTGTGAGATTTCGCAGAAATTAGCTAACAAAATTGATTTGGCAATAATTGCATACAGCTTGCCCACGCGCGAATTAGACAAATAGGAAGCAAATTCAAAAGTCGTAAGCCGGAGGAGGAGGCGTGAGAATGCAGCAGTAAAGCTTTTATCTCTCCCTCGAGATAGAGGTACCATAAACTAACGGGAAATACAAATGCGTCCTTGCGCGGTTGGTGGGAACAGCCTTGGATTAACACCAACGAAATTTGGGGTTTTATTTTCTCCAAAACATCCTAACAGTGAATCACAGTTATTCAATCGACAATCAGCGTAAAACCCAACATTAAAAGAACTCATCGACTTGCTGAGAACGCCAACATTATCTCCGAAAGATGCTATCGCTCCCATAAATTTTGCAACATCAGTACAAATTGATCCGACATTACAGGGGAACTTCGATATAACGTACACATCTTCAAGGTGTAACAAAATTCTCCAAAATCGGTACTAGGAGTTTCATGAATAATTATTTATTTCCGGCAAGGGCATTTTATATAATAATCTCGCGTTTTACATATTTAAATATGCTATATAAATACTTATGCTGAACGATAAAGGTGCAAATGATTAATCCAAAATTCAACGTCAATATTATTTATGTTGATAGCACTGCATTTTTTGTGACATATCGAATTGGGATTAAGATTGATATTAAATATATTCAATGAAAATGGCTTCGAAGGTTCATGAAGACTTCTCAGAGGTGTGTGGTAAATTCGTTAACACAAAGTGCCTAATCTAAGTGTTTTAGTAAGTCAATAAACAATAATTGATCCACAGCAATTGCAAATGTTGGCCCCTCCAAATCATAGTATGACAGTATAACTTACAATTATAAGTTCTTGGTTAACATTTTAAGAAAAAATAATAGTCAATATTTAGTTTGGTTTCCGTTCCTGCGAATAGTTTCGAAAATTTTTTAAGCGTTGCAGCAGCGATGGACCTCCAGGATTCTCTCACAGCAGCTTCTAGTTCCCGAACTGTTCCGTACTGCCTTCCATCGCTGTACACACCCCAAAATTCCCCAAAGGTTCTCAATTGGAGTTGGGTTTGGACTACGTACTGGCCACCTTAAGACCTTGATGTCTTCGAAAACCACTGCATACTTCTCTGACTGATATGGATGGCTGCATTGTCCTGCTGAAAAATGAAGTCTTCTAGTATAAAATCTTCGGCAAATGGTACCAAATGGTCTTCCAGTAATTCCACGTACTTTTCTATGCTCGTATTGGTTTAAATTGTAGCAAGAGGGGTAATTTTATATTATAATGGTAAATTTTGGTGAGAATAAAGGGTGTGTCACATCAAATTGCATCACGGAAAAAACGCTGTAGAAATTTAATTTTTAGGAATTATATCTTCAGCTTTCGCTTATAATCAGATAAGAGTGTATAGATCACGTTGGCCATGCTTCACTGTCAATTTTTCGTAAATTTGGAAAAATGTCGTCGAACGAAAAAGAGCGTCGTGAATGAATCCTGTGCACTCATTTCGAGAATCCGGAGTTGTCACATCGGGACATCGGTAAGATGCTGGGAATCGTCCAATCCACGGTCAGCAGAGTACTAAAACGATACTTCGAGAACTTAACCATCGACTGCTGAATTTGTCGAGTTCATTCGTCCAGCGGACCAAGCAGCGGGAGGGCCTGCGTACATACAAGGTTCAGAAGGCTCCTAACCGCGATGAAAGGCAAAACATGGTGGGGAAGACGCGAGCCCGGAAGCTGTACACCGAAATGCTGATGAAGCCGCATTGTCTGGTAATGGTCGACGAAACCTACGTCAAAGCGGACTTTCGTCAGCTGCCGGGCCTGTTGTTCTTCTCCGCAGAGGACAAATTCAACGTTCCGGAGGAGATTCGCAAGCAGAAACTATCCAAGTTTGCCAAAAAGTACATGGTGTGGCAAGCGATCTGCTCTTGCGGAAAGCGGAGCGCCCCCTTCGTGATGACCGGCACGGTAAACGGGCAGGTTTAACTTAAGGAGTGCCTACAGAAGCGCTTACTACCACTATTGAAGCAGCACAAGGGCCCGACCATCTTCTGGCCGGATCTCGCTTCGTGCCACTATTCAAAGGACGTGTTGGAGTGGTACGAAGCCAACGGGGTCACCTTCGTGCCAAAGGAAATGAACCCGCCCAACGCGCCGGAGCTTCGCCCAATAGAGAAATATTGGGCGATTATGAAGCAGGCCCTCCGGAAGAACCCAAAAGTTGTCAAATCGGAGGCGGACTTCAAGAGAAAATGGATTTCTGTTCAAAAAAAACTACAACCTGACGTTGTACAGAACCTTATGGACGGGGTAAAGAGGAAGGTGCGAGCATACGGGCTAGGGCTCGAAGTATGAATAAAAAGAAAATGCCAAAAGTTGTTTAATAGTTTTTATTTTACTGTCTAAAATTTTTAAAAGGATCGGTCTACTGGGCGAATTTCTACAGCGTTTTTTCCGTGATGCAATTTGATGTGACACACCCTTTATCTGAAAGTTCACAGAGAATAGTTTAAATTAGGGTCAGAACAACGTACTTCTAGTAGGTAAATAACGCCAAGAAAAAATTTTCATACAAATTTTAGCAATTTAAAACTGCCTTAGGGCCGATTAATCTGATAGAGAATAGTTGGCGTCATACAAACTAATGTCGTATCCATATGGATTGAATTGGATTGAATGATGCAGGGCTCGGACAAACCTCAAAACGGGCGAAATATGGATGGCAGGGCTGCGTCGCATAGACACGGTGTGTATAGAAGGATAGGCAACGCATTTCAGGCAAAATTCGTTAGATGTAAAGAGAAGATAACATTCACTACCAACACATCACCCCTCTCCCAAAACAAAGGTAAACTCAGGTGTAAATAGTTTATTGTGTTGTCAAATACATGACAGAACACTTGTTCAATTTAAAATTTATTCATCTTCAATAACTCTTATAAAGTTATTCAAATATTCAGGAATTCTCTTCGCTCGTAATGGGCGTTCAGCAACGCTAGGCAATGGAGTTTTTACCTGGGATATCTGTACAGTAGTGTCCTGGTCGGTTCCACCAACTTCCGAATGTTCTGAAGAGGTAGCTTCCTCGGAGTGTCTCCACTGGTACGCTTCCATTGTCTGCGACACATGTCTTTTCAAGACCTGACCGCTTTCATCGCTCAAAACTAGCATGCCGTTTTGTTCTACCGTTAGAGACTGACGCTCAACCACAACTGTATCTGCTGATGCAATACGGCATCGACGAACTCCCCACCTTGCGTCTTCTCGAGCCTTCACATCAGTTTCTGATTTCCGATCCCTCGCATCTATAATCGAAAGTTGCTTTCCCATGGTGAATCAAGAGAAGTCTCCATCTGATTTTCCTACCCATCATTACCTACTCCGGCGGAATACCTGTATTGGAATGTGCTGCAGCATTATACGCGTAAATTCCCGCGTTTAATTCCTCTTCGCACCTTGTTTCACTTGCAGATACTGTAATCATGGCTTTGTTTACCAGCTTCATGCAGCTCCCTACCAGACCGTTCCAAAGGAGTGGGCTTCTCAGGTCTACCGTTGATTGTGCAAACAGGACATAACTTCACCCATTATTCCGTATCTTTCGTCATACCAGGCCACCAAGTTCGCTCTTTGTTCGTTCTTCATTTTCCAATAGTGTAAGTCAGATTCAAAATCTATTGACTTTTCCGCGCGGTCGTCTCGATCCGCTACCGTGTTCATTTACCACATCTGTCAAACGCGGTCGTCCAGATCCGCTATCGGTCCTACCAAAACGCGGTCATCGCGATCCGCTACATGAACCAAAACGCGGTCGTCTCGATCCGCTGCCAACACTCAAAGCGCGGTTGTCTCGAGCTGCTACCAAATTATCATTTTTTTCACTAGTTTTTACTGCCGTATTTACGTTTTTATTAGACAGCGAAATGGTAATAAAAAACGAGAAAAATAACAATATTATCAAAAAACTGCACTAATAAACTATGTTTACGATTTGAAAGAAAAATATATTTATACTTTTAGCTAACTATCACCGTGCGAGGAAAAAACCACGTTTTCCATTCTCATAATTCTATCCCGTTCGGTGTAAAAGAATGAGAAGAAAAAAATTGCTGGATAAATTTCCTGTCTAATGGTATATAACACAACATATGTCGCAATAACGATTTTGAGTAATATGCGTTTGAAAACTCTTAATGAATCGTTACATTTTTCGTAGAGTGTCCCTCCTATATAGAAATCAAAGACACAGTCCTATGTCGAAAAATGTCAGCTGCTGGCGGGATTGCCAATGTGCGATTTTAGCCACTCAAACACCAGGCATTTTGGAGTTGCCTTAGATATCGGTCGCTGAGAACACGACTTACCTTCACCGCAGCTCGAATACGAAAGAGGCCGAGAACTCGTGCTGCGTGATTGGACTGAATGATGCAGGGCTGGGACGACCTGCATTGACCGACAAAGCATCGAAAAATGCTCGGATGATGCGAGATTTGTTCAAGGGCTGGCTTTTCGATCGATTGCCATCCTTTAACCCTTCTATTCTCGCGCATACGGTCTCATTGACCGGAGAATCAATAATTCTCTTTTGAGTAAAACTATCAAAATTGAATGTAGTATTTTCTGGAGTTTTTTTTTTTCAAACTGAATTCGTTCCTCTCTCTCTCATGTATCATGTATGCATATATCAACGTAAATAAAACACCAGGTATATTACATCGCTTGTGTGATACACATACTCTCCAAAACAAAGAAACTAATTTTTAAAATACTTCACAGCTGTTATGTTCAAATAATTCTTTTGATTTTTTTTTGCCTACAATTACATGAAAAAAGCAGAAAGTAACATACCTGGTATTCTGTTCACGTTGTGCATGTATCACAATGTTTGAGTTCACGTTGGTTAAACAATGGAACCGTCCATTAATGGTGTAACTACTTTTTTGCATCATAAATCAAGTTAACATATCACTTTATATGGACGTAAAAATAAGATTGTGTACGCGGGCAACGAGATATATGTCAGGATGAAGTACTAGTGGTGGATTGAAGTCAGGTTGAATGAAGAGGCAGATTTGTATTAGAATAACCATTTGCTAGAATAGTTCATCAGTCATCCTCGCTCTTAACGAGCGCCAATTCTTTTCTTGTGAATTCAAGTCAGGCTGACGGTGAATGCCAAAGTAGTCCTAGTCGGAGAGAAGCGTCGATTTTCAGGTTTTGCATTCGGAAATGTTGAGACTGAAGAGCATTGCAAATGAAACCGATTGAATATAGATGATGAAGAAAACGCAGAGTTTTAGATCCTCAAAGACAACGAAATCGCTGAGAAAGTGCTCAACCCATCAGCTTATATTCACTCTTGCACTTCGAATTAAGGTGCTGAGAAAATACTTCCAATTTCGGCATTAGTTGAAGCTGGAAATCTCACCGTATCCGATGAATCTGCTTTGAATGGTGCCGATGTTATGGTTAAGTACGCAGTTTGCCTGGACAACATTGCATGTAGAAAAACTTGAGAAGTGATTTTATAACCATCTGGGGAAGTTATGTTTCCATTCATCATTTCCATGATTTGGTTTGCTTGATATCGAAAATTCTTATAGAAAAATGTTTCACTTTTCTTGGATTTGATAAACGATTTTAGCTTCATTTTTTTTATTGTTTCTATCAAAATCTACCGTACTCAAACAACAACAAAATGAAGTCATCAAATCTATATTTCTGAGTTCTTCACTATGCTTCGATAAAACGTATAATTTTGAAATTGAAATGTACGTTATATCGAAGTTTCCCTGTATTGCTGGGAAATTATTATCTCTTATTTTCAGGCCTTTATCAATGTTTCACATCCACTCCAGTGTCTCATAAACCAGTTTCTTTATTCGCGAATTAAGCCAACTATATTCCGATTAGCCGAAAGTATCATCAAATTTGTTGATAATATGTTGTTTCAGATATTCGCAGCCTTGGGGACGACTTGCACCCAGACGGCGCCACGCCGGTTTTTTGCCGTTTCGGGCTCTCTCAATTACCGATCGCGCAACCGTCCTCTAATTGGCCCAAATTGAATCGATTTTCAACTTCCATCAACCGCCGACAGAGCCTGCGAATGTTTTTATTAAACAATCCCGACTTTTTTTATTATTCTTCAGCCGGGCCCCCTCCCACTTCAACATCAGTTCCATGACATGACATTTAATCATAATATTTATGCCCCCTTCCAGCTATGAAAGAACACAAAAAAAACACCTCACCGCTATCAGAAACATCCCACAGTTGGGGAGAACACACAGAACACAGAGTACACATTTTTTTTTCTCTGTACGTTATCAACTGATCCCTCCCTAAGCCCCCAACAACAACAACAACAATAATAACAACCGAGAGGAGGGAAAGAATTCAGAAAACTTAGTCAGCGTGTGGTGTTTTCGTTAACTGTAAAAGAACAACCTTTGGCAGGAAGCCGCCGAACTCCCGTCCACCCCCGTGGGCGCGTTCCCCGTTACCGCCCCCTCATCACCGGATCTCCGGAGTGAAATGCAAAACGTACAAATTAAGAACTTGAAAGCGCTTCCCGGGATCGCGCCCCCACCGGCCCCCATCAGAAGCAGAAGCTAAAGTGAAGCTTCCCATCCCACCCTCCTCCGTCAAGAGCCAAATGAAATCGAACCAAAATGACATGCTTCATCGAAACATTATTATTGAGATCTCATCATCGGTGGTGCGTCTCTCTCTCTCGTTCAGAATTCCAGATCTGCTGAAAGAATCGTTGATTTTTTGTTATTGGTACTTGCTTTTGACGGACCGACGGTTGTCGAGATTCTGAACGGTTCGGAAAAATTGAGAACACCTGTAACAAACGCTGCCGATGGATGCAGTGCTAGTTAGCTTCGGTCAGACTAGGTCAATCAATGCAACGCCCCTGTGGCCTTCATTTAAAAGTGTTTAAACTAAAAATAAATTGCTTCCGGTGGGTTAGGTGTGTCTCTTGCTTCGCGCCTAATTAATGGGCCCAGATTAATGAACGCCAGGAATCGTTACCGCCAATCAGCGCGATACTAGTCGAGTGTTAATATTTTCTCTAAACCAATCGATTCGTGCACATTCCATCTGAATGGTGTTGTGTTGCGTTGATTGGTAAGAGATCGACTCGGGGTCCGTTTGTACGTTCATTGACTTGGAGACGGTCATAACTTCTAACGAAGTACTCAAAGTATTGATTCTTTTTTGGCAGAGTTTTGACACTTCTTGATGAGGCGTAGCCTAACCAGAAGCATTTATCTGATCTCGGGCTTCTTAACGCTGGAGGGAAACTAGGTTCTGGAAAATGCAATGTTAAGGACTTTTGGTTCCCGACCAATATTCCCTAGGACATATTTTAAGTTTCAAAACGACGAGGATTGAACACTTCTTGGGAACTCTCTTAGTTCATTTATGGTTACCTAAGACGCATATCGAGGCCCCAATTTCTGGGTCTATAATATTTTTACAGTAGTTCAGTATATCGGTAGTTCAGTCGGTCATAAAAGTGCAGTCTCAGTACTTCGTAAAACTTCTTCTTACTGGGCAGGTTAACGATGATACCGGTTTTTCGTGTGTAATTTTGCTTCAGTTGCCTTTCAAGCCGATGAACATTTTAAGTGTGAGCACGCATTGGAATGATTGCTACTGTGCTGATTCCTTGCGTTGTTCGTTAAAAGCATTATGGGCAATGTGTCTCATTGGCCCGAAAGAAAGTTACAAGAACGACAGCTACCCGAATGACATTCGCCAGAATCCTATCACCCGGATCTAACAAATATCCGAATGCAACAGGTACTCGAATAGAACATCTACCTGAATGAACATTTACCCGAAAGTAACATGTACCCAAATGTACATTTTAAAGCTATATTTAGTTAGAAGGTATTTTTATATATAATTCGGATAAGTGTTATTAAAATGATCACATTCATACATTAACTGGTATCCAAAAACTCGTTTTTGCGTGGGTAGAGCAAAAACGAGAGAGAGCGGCGTTGCGTTGGGCGGGTTCATTTCCTTTGGCACGAAGGTGACCCCGTTGGCTTCGTACCACTCCAACACGTCCTTTGAATAGTGGCACGAAGCGAGATCCGGCCAGAAGATGGTCGGGCCCTCGTGCTGCTTCAATAGTGGTAGTAAGCGCTTCTGTAGGCACTCCTTAAGGTAAACCTGCCCGTTTACCGTGCCGGTCATCACGAAGGGGGCGCTCCGCTTTCCGCAAGAGCAGATCGCTTGCCACACCATGTACTTTTTGGCAAACTTGGATAGTTTCTGCTTGCGAATCTCCTCCGGAACGCTGAATTTGTCCTCAGCGGAGAAGAACAACTGGCTCGGCAGCTGACGAAAGTCCGTTTTGACGTAGGTTTCGTCGTCCATTACCAGGCAATGCGGCTTCCTCAGCATTTCGGTGTACAGCTTCCGGGCTCGCGTCTTCCCCACCATGTTTTGCCTTTCGTCGCGGTTAGGAGCCTTCTGAACCTTGTATGTACGCAGGCCCTCCCGCTGCTTGGTCCGCTGGACGAATGAACTCGACAAATTCAGCAGTCGATGGTTAGGTTCTCGAAGTATCGTTTTAGTACTCTGCTGACCGTGGATTGGACGATTCCCAGCATCTTACCGATGTCCCGATGTGACAACTCCGGATTCTCGAAATGAGTGCACAGGATTCATTCACGACGCTCTTTTTCGTTCGACGACATTTTTCCAAATTTACGAAAAATTGACAGTGAAGCATGGCCAACGTGATCTATACACTCTTATCTGATTATAAGCGAAAGCTGAAGATATAATTCCTAAAAATTAAATTTCTACAGCGTTTTTTCCGTGATGCAATTTGATGTGACACACACTTTACGTTTGTTAAACTCGAGTCGACGGAAGCGGCGGCCTCTCGCAACAATCCTGTGTTCCTCCGATTGCCCGGTTAATTTGAAACATAAGAGAGGATCCTTTAGTTAGATCCGACCGAGCGTTGGCAAGCTGATAAATCGCCTACTCTTATTTCTATAAATGACACATCGATTTTTCAACAGAAAAGTCGACAAAACTTATTATCTGACTTGTCGGAATTTTTCTTCATTCATTCTTCATTCATGTTGCATTCGGGTAAATGTCCCATCCGGGTGAATGTTGCATTCGGGTATTTGTCACATTCTTGTGAATTTCATTCGGGTAAATGTGCGTCAGGTAAACGTTTTTCGGGCAAATGGGACACAACCCGTCAAAGGACTGTGCTTTGGAATATATTTACCATTTCTCTCTGCTGATTTGATGTCTCGTTGCATCTAGCGAGATGTTTGAACTGTCAATTCGTTGTTTCAACTCTTAGCAGCAACTCGGTAGACTCGGTAGTCATGAAGCTAGCATCCAATCGACAACGACAGTGAGAACGCCCAAAATTACCTTTCTCTAGGCAGAGAGTTCAGATTAAGATATTTATATTGGCGTTTTTCAACTGCAAACTTCATTTTCTACTGCAAAAGTTTAAGGCCTCTATAATTCAACAATCTTTTTATTCGATTTTCAGTTTCACTCTAGACAGCGATCAGTCAGCGCTATGTGTTAAAACTGACAGTTAATCTGGAATTTATTATATATTGATTTTTGAATTTACTAATGCACTAGTTTCAAAAATACTTGGATATTGAACAATTTCAATGTTGCTCTATATAGCAAGCAATCAACAGTAGGGGAACCGCGGATAATACGGACAGTGGGGGTCATATGGACAGGTGGTTGATTTGTATAGTTACATTTTGAATTTAAGATTTCTGCTAATGAGAACACCTTCTACATGTTATTCTATAATATTTAAATATTACCAGCTTAAGCTTCCCTATGACAAAGCTTAAGCTTCCCTATGACAATGAATACTGATCGAAAGTGGAAAAGGGAAACAAAATCCGAAAATCATGCATGATTCCGCGTGTGGATGTAATTTTAGTTGCTTCGATATTAAGCATTTTGAGTGGTTTATTATCAAAATTTTTATTCGCTGATGGTTATATTTCGGTTTGTGTGTTAACAGAGAAGCGATATTAGGTATGTACGGAAAAGTAAATTCATTTTTGAGTGGAAAATTTGAATTATTGAAATAATTGTACTAGTGGGGTGAAACGGACAGTTGCCAGTTAGAGTGAGATGGACTGTGAAAAGTCTGTTTAATCTATGCTTAAGGAATGCCCTGCGTCTATGAATGGAAATCAAATCACCAAATGTGGACTGTTTAGAAGCTGACTGGAACCAAAAGCAAAATAGTTGAGGGTCAGTCCGTTTATACTGCTGAATAGCACGATATCACTTCTAGGTGGATTAATTCGATTTTTCCATCATTTAACGGACGTTCGGGATGAGTTCAGACCTTGGTTGAATACAATTATTCCTCTCGCGATCGATAAACCTCTACACACAAATTAGCGTTGGCAGAAAACATTTCATCTTTGGCAGAAATGATGCCATTTAGTGCGCTGGAGAGTCGAATGCGCAAATAATGAGCTGTTTTAAAAGCATAAAAATGGTTTGTATGTATGCGTGCAGACATCTCTTTCTGTTTTCTTTTCTCATTTCATTTGGGATTGTGCAAAAAAAAAGTCCATACGACGTCAATGGGGATCGAACCAAGGCCGGCAGTTGTTCAGCAAATACGTGATAATATTGCACCTGATTATAAAATGAAGTTGCGAAGCGTTTCCTAAGAGTAAAAAAGGAGCGCATGAAGGAGAACAATATCCATCTCGGTCTGGGCCGTGTATGTGGGACAGTACGGTGCGGAAAGCTGTTTTGTGTTTTGTTTCGCTCGCTCGTATTAATCTTATATTGCCGTACCATGTATATTATACAACTGCTTACCAGTATTTGTGAGTCATGACATTTTCTGTTATGTTATATCTCATTGACAAAACATGAGCTAAAAATCAATTTTGGGTGTACGCTTCATATATTGAAAAACTGTCCATATTACCCCCACTATATGTCCATATTACCCTCATCGATAAAAGTGTTACTTTTCGGTCTGTTTTAATTTCAGTAAAAACATTGAAAAACACATTTTTGTAAAATATTCGGCCAATTAGGTAGAAAAACAGTATATTGAATTGCAAGATACTGCATCAAAATTTTGGGAAAACTAAGTTTCCAAAGATATGATTGAAGTTTTTCTTAACATGTTTACATGTTTTACTCCCACCTCCCCTACATGTGAATGTTGAGACTGAGAATTACTTTGAAAATTCTAGTACTCCGCTGCTTTGGGAATGATTTGCGCTGCTCAGTGCTAACACTTAGTTCACTCACATTACATTTGCGCTGCATAGCATAAAAAGTAACAAAATGAACTATGTATTTAAAGGGTGTGTCACATCAAATTGCATCACGGAAAAAATGCTGTAGAAATTCGCCCAGTAGACCGATCCTTTTGAAAATTTTAGACAGTAAACTAAAAACTATTAAACAACTTTTGGCATTTTCTTTTTATTCATACTTCGAGCCCAAGCCCGTATGCTCGCACCTTCCTCTTTACCCCGTCCATAAGGTTCTGTACAACGTCAGGTTGTAGTTTTTTTTTAACAGAAATCCATTTTCTCTTGAAGTCCGCCTCCGATTTGACAACTTTTGGGTTCTTCCGGAGGGCCTGCTTCATAATCGCCCAATATTTCTCTATTGGGCGAAGCTCCGGAGTTGGGCGGGTTCATTTCCTTTGGCACGAAGGTGACCCCGTGGGCTTCGTACCACTCCAATACGTCCTTTGAATAGTGGCACGAAGCGAGATCCGGCCAGAAGATGGTCGGGCCCTCGTGCTGCTTCAATAGTGGTAGTAAGCGCTTCTGTAGGCACTCCTTAAGGTAAACCTGCCGTTTACCGTGCCGGTCATCACGAAGGGGGCGCTCCGCTTTCCGCAAGAGCAGATCGCTTGCCACACCATGTACTTTTTGGCAAACTTGGATAGTTTCTGCTTGCGAATCTCCTCCGGAACGCTGAATTTGTCCTTTGCGGAGAAGAACAACTGGCTCGGCAGCTGACGAAAGTCCGCTTTGACGTAGGTTTCGTCGTCCATTACCAGGCAATGCGGCTTCGTCAGCATTTCGGTGTACAGCTTCCGGGCTCGCGTCTTCCCCACCATGTTTTGCCTTTCGTCGCGGTTAGGAGCCTTCTGAACCTTGTATGTACGCAGGCCCTCCCGCTGCTTGGTCCGCTGGACGAATGAACTTGACAAATTCAGCTTATTGGCGACATCCCGGACCGAACTTCTCGGATCACGTCAAACTGCTTAACTGCGCGCTTGTGATCTTTTTCACTGACGGAGCATCCATTTTTGCCGTTCTTCACCTTCCGGTCGATGGTTAGGTTCTCGAAGTATCGTTTTAGTACTCTGCTGACCGTGGATTGGACGATTCCAAGCATCTTACCGATGTCCCGATGTGACAATTCCGGATTCTCGAAATGAGTGCACAGGATTAATTCACGACGCTCTTTTTCGTTCGACGACATTTTTCCAAATTTACAAAAAATTGACAGTGAATCATGGCCAACGTGATCTATACACTCTTATCTGATTATAAGCGAAAGCTGAAGATATAATTCCTAAAAATCAAATTTCTACAGCGTTTTTTCCGTGATGCAATTTGATGTGACACACCCTTTATTCCTGGTTTTACGAAACGCTTTTAACTCAACCGTGACAGATTGAGGCGGTGTTTGCATAAATCAATTGAAGATATGCTTATGCTCATATCACAGAATGAATTTGAATTGAAAATTGAAATTGGCATTTCACAAATGCTCAAATAATCTCTTGAATAATTGTAAAATAAGAATGGTTATTTTTCGAAAACCGCACCTTTGTACCTTACTCATCTTGTTCAAAAAGCCTGAATTTTAGGTACTACAATGTGATCGATAGTAAAATCTGTGATATGGAACGGGCTGATGACCACGCTATCCATTCTCTATCACAGATTTGATTTTAGTAGCACAATATATGCATACGTCAAAATATCATTTACGATTCGGTAGTCATGGAATATGAGTTTTTTTTAGCGCCAAGGGTTCAGATTATTTTTTTTTAAATAGGCCTTTTCCAAGGCTAAAGGCAAATAAACTGTAAAAGAATCAACCCTCTATAATTCAACTCTCTTTTTCCGAAACATCATCGCGATTCAACAGTCACCACCAGTCGGTGGTGGCGGCGAGGGCCTTTAAAATGGTCTTTCTCAAAACCGAATGTTTAGTTTAAGTTTTCCCAATTGTTCTTTGTCAAAGCTGGAGGTGAATAAACTGATTGAACTTTTTCTGTTCATTCTGCAATCTTCAACCTCTATAATTCAAGACTGACGTTGTCTTGCCCGATCAAAAAAAAATATAGGAGGTTGTGTCCAAGACACGACCACATTGTTGACGTAGAACCACCCTGTTATTTTATTGAAGTCACTTGTTTTTTTTTATCCCATTTATTTTATTTAAGGCTCATTAGCATTTTAGATGTAACAGAGCCGAATTTTAATCGTGTACATGTCACATGGTTATCAAATCTATAATTAGCTCATTACACAGTTGTCATTCGCCAGTATCCCTTCTATACCATTACATATGGTACATTCACACAGTAGCCATTTAGGCATAAGTTCGTTTTTTTCGCGTTATTCGTATCGTGTATTTTTCTTTCCGCGTCATAAATTGGACGCTTCGCGTAATGTGTGATGTGCAGGAAGAAGAGGAAGGCAAGCTCTAGCCCTGCAAAAAACGAACGCATTGCCAGGGGCAATTAAATTTCGAGGCAAGCGTCATCTAATGATGCACGCGATGTTGGTGCAGTGAAAAGCGCTCGCACTGAAGCCTTCTTAAATGTGGCACCGCATCGAACAACTGCGAAGTAGGCGCGTCGGTCGAAAATGTAAACGTCGTTACCCAGGCAGCAACCAAAATCAAGCTCCCCCCGCTGGTAGTTAAGGCGGTCGCTCTTGACACACTTATCAGCGAATTCGCATCGATAGGTGTTACAGCAGAGTACAAGCTGTGTGGCATAATTCATAATTCAGTCTTTTTCCAAGCAGTTAACATTGTTTGTTTTCCGTCATCATAAGGGCTTCGTTGGTGCCTTTGAGAATGCATCAATGCATTAAATTGACGTTATGGCGAAGCAGGCGTTAAGGTTATGCGTCAAAAAATTATTTGGGGAATATCAAGCATCTCGAATGTCTTACAGGAATGTTATAAATTATTTGGGTTCGTGTACCAATCGCAAAACTGCCTTCAACTAGGATTGCATTTGCGCTAATATTGATCATAATGAAGCATTGCTTCTGTTTTCGAGGTTGTTATCATCAAACAGAGTTTATTTCGCTTGTTTAGTCACCAAGAAAGTAAATGTCGTTCTGGAATTTTATATGTGATTATGTTTCGCTTGCCAGTAGCAAAACTTCCTCCACTAAGGGTGACAACTGCGCTTCTCTCGAGGATGAGAAAGTAATGCAACTTTTTTCGAGGCCAGTAATATTAACAGATAAGTTTCTTTTGAGAATAGCGCAAAATGATGAGAAGTGTTTATATTCCTAATAGTTTCAAGCCACCAATATATGGCTCTGTATGCATGCTATGGCGAACGCTTGTTTGGCGCTTGGTTTACGTTGTACGAACGATGCCTAGAGATGCGATTCCTTTGAGGCAATACTAAATAACATGTATCAGGATATTTGATGCTTGCAAGTGTTGTCATTGTTGTTGTTTCCATGCGGTGCCAAAGATATATTGATGTAGTTATGAGATGTGGAATAATGGTGCTGGTGCAACATGTATATAATCGACTGTAGCCGAGTCTATGTCAATTGCGAAAAGACCCACCGGAATAACGTTGGAGGTAAATTTTCAATGCATTGACATGAAATAAATTGCGACATACGATCAGCTAGTGTATTGTTTTGCGAGGGCAAGAATGAATCATCAATAAATTATCGTCAACTGATTCTACAATGAAAAAACTATTTCAGAGATTATTCTACTAAGCAGTTGTTTCTAAAATTTTACAGCATTATAAATAATATCCGAAGGTATAAATAAGCAACTTATATAAAATAACAGCGTAGTTCTACGTCAACAATGCTGTCGTATCTTGGACACAACCTCCTATATATTTTTTTTTATTGTAGAGTCATTTGACGATAATTGATTGATGATTCGTTTTTGCTAGGCGGCATACACGAATACATGTGAAATGATGACGCAAAACAAGGAAGAACAAACGATATGTTTTGCTTCGTATCTAGATCGATACTGAAAGTTTGCCTATTCTGTTCTTTGTTTTTAAGAGGCTTTAAGGGGGGACCCCGGTCTGGAAAATCGAAAAAATCGAATTTTCTTTTTTTGCATTTTTGGGAAGCTTATGCCCTCAGAAATGTTGTCCTAAAAGGATTTTTCGATATTTGATTTCGTTGGAAAATTACAGCCAAAAGTATGAGGTGACCTCAAGAAAAGTAGCAGTAGCCGTTTTGCTAGCTTTTTGGTTGCTCTCATACTCTCTCGAACACATACATACATACGCACACATACACAAACATACACACACATACAAATACACACATACACATACACACGGTAATACACGCGGTAAAGCCCTAGGGAGCTAGCGCGGGGGAAATACCGCGACACACAGTGAAGGAAGGAATGCCAACGGGCATATTAGGATCGACGCCAGTGAGATTCTAATTACGGCATACTGGTAATAACGACGCATGACTGATTTGGAATGATTTGGAAGAGACGCTATAGAGCTGACAGCCGCGCTATTCCGTTACTTTAGTAGAGCAGGGTGACACCTTCTTGAAACGGCTAGCGGGTTAATGGCGTGACTGCCTCCGTCCCGTTAAAAACCTGGCAGGCCTTCAGGTACGTTCAAAACTCGTTGATCGTGTGGGCTCAGATGTTGCATTCCTGTCTTGCGCTGATCCGGCTCTGAGCACGGTACCCCATGAAGGATCGTGCCAACCCTTTGCATGGCCTCCCTGCTTGCATAGACAACCATGGGATCACTTAAGCGACTGCACATTCCGAGTGGAGATAGCGGCCTGAAGGTGGGACCCACTTACATATGGAGTACACACAAAATACAATCGAAATCGAGAGCGAACAAGAAGACGTAAACATCTTCGCAAGAAGGGGACAGGTGATGAGATCACCGATTTTGAACCAATATCAGGTACCAAAATCCAACAACAGCAAAACCGCGGACGAGCAGCCAAGCCTGCATGTGAGAACTAAGCTGAGCGAAGCCATGAAGGCAAGTGAAGAACTCTACGAATACATCAAACCTCGTAGTAATGTTCATGCGGTGATAAGAACTCTTACCGTAAAAATAAGATCCGCGCTTGCGATAGCTGAACGTGAACAGCAGACCTGGCGGGCAAGAGCAGAAAAAGCGGAGAATGCTCTGAAAGAAGCTGTGCAGAGTAAGGCAAAGGAAGTGATCTTGATACCGACGGTAGACTCTACCCCACTAACCGCAAAGAGGAGAAGACAAACTCCAGAAGAAAAGAAGGAGACGAAAAAACACAAAGATGGCAGTGAAGGTGCTAGGGGTGAAAATAAGCAAAACAATGAAGATCCGAACGGGTGGCATACAGTCGAAAGGAAGAAAAAAGAAAACAAAAAGAAAGGAAAAACTAAGCCTAAGATGGAGAGGCAGAAACCAGAAGCTCTTATTGTGAGCGCAGCGGGGATGGCGACCTATGCCGAGATCCTGCGGAAGGTGAAAGAAGATCCGTCCTTACAGAATCTTGGGGAAAACGTGGCCAGGATAAGACGAACACAGAATGGAGAAATGTTGTTTGAATTGAAGAAGAACCCAACGATTAAAAGTTCGACATATAGAGAGCTAGTCGAAAAATCTCTGGGAGAAACGGCGAAAGTTAGGGCTCTTCCCCAAGAGATAGCGATCGAATGTAGAAATCTGGATGAGATCACAACAGACGACGAGCTGAGAGAAGCCCTGAACGAACAGTTCGAACTTAGCGATGTCTCCTTAACAATTCGACTGAGGAAAGCATTTGGAGGTACACAAACAGCAGTGATAAAACTGCCAAGAATCGCAGCAAGAAAACTGCTAGAGACTGGCAAGATAAAAGTTGGATGGACGGTGTGCCCTCTAAGGGCTATTCAGCAAATGATGAGATGCTTTAAATGCATGGACTTTGGCCACCAATCTAGAAACTGCAATGGACCTGATAGATCGGACTCTTGCTTAAGATGCGGTAATAAGGGGCACTTAGCGAAAATGTGTACTAAGCCTCCAAGATGCATGCTCTGTACGACGGAGGTAGATAACGATCACGTCACCGGAGGCTCGAGATGCCCATTCTTTAAAAGAGCGCTGGCAGCAACAAGTAAATGGAGGTAACACAAATAAATCTCAACCACTGCGACACGGCTCAACAATTGCTATGGCAAGCCGCATATGAAATCAAATGCGATGTGGCGATCATAGCAGAGCCGTATCAGGTACCCCCAGACAACGGAAATTGGGTAACCGATAAAGCTAAAATAGCCGCAATTACGACGTTGGGAAAATATCCCATCCAGGAAGTTGTATCCAGTGAATATGAAGGGTTCGTGATTGTCAAAATTAACGACATCTTTGTATGCAGCTGCTATGCACCCCCGAGATGGACGATTGAGCAGTTCGACCAGATGCTCCACAATATAACGGAAGAGCTCATCGGACGGCATCCCATAGTCATCGGCGGGGACTTCAACGCCTGGGCAGTAGAGTGGGGGAGCAGATTTACCAATGCGAGGGGGTTTAGTCTGCTCGAAGGACTGTCAAAGCTGAATATAAGACTAGTTAATGAGGGCTCTACTAGCACTTTTCGCAGGGATGGGAGAGAGTCAATTATTGATGTAACCTTCTGCAGCCCGTCGTTAGCATCGAACATAAACTGGAGAGTCTGCGAGGATTATACCAACAGTGATCACCAAGCGATTCGCTACACCGTCAGTACTCAGTCGCCATTAACAAGGAGAGGGACGAGAACAAAGTGTAAGAAGTGGAAGCTGAAGGAGTTTGACAAGAACCTCTTCATCGAAGCACTCCAGGTGGATCGAACAACTTCTACTTTAAATGCAGTCGAACTGACAGAGGTTGTAACGAGAGCATGTGACGTCACCATGACGCGGAAATCAACGCCAAAAAACGAACGCCGTCCAGTATATTGGTGGAACGAGACAATTAACACACTGCGGATAAGCTGT
Organism: Toxorhynchites rutilus septentrionalis; assembly: GCF_029784135.1. Classification (NCBI taxonomy): domain Eukaryota; kingdom Metazoa; phylum Arthropoda; class Insecta; order Diptera; family Culicidae; genus Toxorhynchites; species Toxorhynchites rutilus. Next base: position 187,564,615 of record NC_073744.1, on the reverse strand, counting down.
CTCCGAGCCAGACGGAGAATGCAAAGGGCTAGGATTGACACCGAAAGAACAGAGTGCAGGGAAGCGTTCAGAGCGGCGAGAGCCGCGCTCAAGAGCGAAATAAGAATCAGCAGAAAGAACTGCTTCAAAGAACTGTGCCGCGACGTTGATGCGAATCCTTGGGGCAATGCCTATAGAGTGGTGATGTCAAAACTTAAAGGTCCCTCGACGCCCCAAGAGACCTGCCCGGACAAGCTGAACAGTATTATTGAAGGGCTTTTCCCGCAGCATGATCCTATGAGCTGGCCACCTACACCATACGACCATAACGAAGATTCTGTCGAGAGAGTTACTACAGAGGAGCTGATAGCGGCAGTTAAAAAATTAAAAATTAAAAAAGTGCCAGGCCCAGACGGAATCCCCAACGTGGCTGTCAAAGCTGCGGTTCAAGCGTACCCGGATATATTTAGGGCAACGCTGCAGAAATGCCTCGATGATGGATACTTTCCGGATACCTGGAAAAGACAAAGACTGGTACTGCTACCAAAACCAGGGAAACCTCCAGGGGATCCATCGTCGTACCGTCCCATCTGCCTTCTGGACACACTCGGGAAGCTGCTGGAAAAGATCATTCTCAACAGATTGATGAAGTGCACAGAACGTGAAGGTGAATACGGACTCTCTAAAATGCAGTTTGGGTTCCGGAAAAAAAGATCGACAATGGATGCTATCATGTCAGTAACCGAGACAGCCGGCAAAGCATTGAAGCAAAAAAGACGCGGAAATCGTTATTGTGCCGTAATCACGATCGATGTGAAAAACGCATTCAACAGTGCCAGTTGGGAAGCTATCGCGATAGCGCTACATAGGTTACTAGTCCCGGACTACGTATGTAAAATTCTGAAAAGCTACTTCCAGAACCGAGTCTTAGTTTATGATACAGTGACAGGGCAGAAATCGTATAAAATTACAGCGGGGGTTCCACAAGGCTCCATTCTGGGCCCAACACTGTGGAACGCGATGTACGATGGTGTGTTGTTGTTGAAGCTTCCCAGGGGCGTACAAATCACTGGTTTTGCTGATGATGTTTTATTGACGGTGATCGGAGAATCCCGAGAAGAAGTCGAAATGTTGGGTACAGAGGCAATCAAAACCGTTGAAGAATGGATGAACGACTCTAAACTGCAGATAGCACACCAGAAAACCGAGATGGTGTTGGTCAGCAACTGCAAAGTTGTGGAGCAAGCGAAAATCACCGTTGGGGAACACAGTATCTGTTCCAAACGGGAACTGAAGTACCTGGGTGTTATCCTTGACGATCGACTCAATTTCAAGAGCCACGTGAGATATGCATGTGAGAAAGCAGCAAAGGTCGCAACAGGGATGGCTAGAATTATGCCGAACAACGCAGGGTCATGTAGTAGCAAGAGGCGCCTTCTGGCCAGCGTATCCACATCGATACTCCGTTACGGTGGTCCGGTCTGGGTGGCAGCGCTCGAAGTAAGACAAAATCGGACGCTGCTAAACAGAACGCTCAGAGTAATGGCGATGAGAGTATCGAGTGCATATCGAACGATATCTGCAGAAGCGGTATGCGTGATAGCGGGAATGATTCCCATCGACATTATCCTGGTTGAAGATAGCGTACGCTACGAGGAAAAAACAACGGACGTGCAAAATAACAGAGAACTGCGAAAAAGATCACGACTAGAGTCAATACGGAAGTGGCAACAGGTGTGGAACAACACACCTAACGGTCGATGGACCCACCGACTAATTCCGAATATCACGAAGTGGATTGGGCGCAAGCATGGAGAAGTAAATTTCCACTTGACCCAATTTCTGTCTGGTCATGGATGTTTTAGGCGGTACTTGAACAGGTTCGGACACGCGAACTCACCATCCTGTCCTGAGTGTGGTCAAGTAGAAGAAACAGCGGAACACGTGGTCTTCGAATGTCCTCGATTTGTCCAGCAGAGAAGAGAGTTGATCGCTGCATGCGGACTCAATTTGAATGCCGATAACATCGTACACGAAATGTGTAAAAGCGAGAACTCGTGGAACGCAGTGAATTGTGTCATAGTCACAATAATGACGGAACTCCAACGAAAATGGAGAGCAGACCAAAGAATGAGCGTAGGAAACACAGAGCAATGAGTGCATAAGCACAGCCTCCTCCCGAAGTAATACCAAACGGTGGTTCCGGGAGAGAAACGGCATGAAGAAGGAGGTGGTTTTTGGTGAGTAGGAATCTCACACTATCCGGTCAACATGGCGACTGGGTGTCTATGCAAGATTTCCACCTTCTACAAAAAAAAAAAAAAAAAAAAAAAAAAAAAAAAACATACACATACACACATACACAGACTTATACACATACACATACACATACAGAAACACACATACACAGTTATAAATAATGGAGGATGTAGAAGGGTGAAGTATCAGCTGTTTTGCCGATTAGTGAAAGATGGTAATTTTAGTTTTTTCTGTACATACATATATTTATTTTGTTGGAATTGTATTTGTATTTGTGTAGGGAGCTTTCTAAATTGGTGTTGGTTATGCTGTTTGTTGTTGTTCAGTTGTTCACTCGCTTGTGTTTGACAGGTATAAAAATAGACAGTTTTACAAATTTTGCCTAAACATGAGTCCGAAAAGTGTGTATCGCGATACGAAAGGCTCAAGAATTGCGAGACCACACCGTGTATCCTTAAAGCGAAAAAATTATCCAATAAACAGATATGGAGGAAGAATCGAGAATACAAGTCGATCGGCGAAGAAGCTAAAAGCACCAAAGTTGTCTGACATTGCTGTGAATGATTCTTTCGGGTATCGCATAATCAATTTTTTGACAGTTTTTTTCTGTCGTTTCGAAAGTTACGAAATGTAAAAAATGTGATGGAAATGTAACATTTTCCGAGGAAAGTTGCCGCGGACTTGGATTTAAACTGGTGATCAACTGTCCGTCTTGTAAACCAACATATGTTTTTTCGAGTCCTTTAATCCGTGGAAAAGCATATGAAATCAACCGCCGAATCACCTTCGTATTTAAGTTACTGGGACTTGGCTATGCTGCGCTGGAAAAGTTTTGTGGACTAATGGATCTCCCAAAGCAAGTCGCGGAGAGCACGTACGACAATATCAGTTCCTACATTTTCAAAGCAGCAGAAGTTATCGGTGAAAGTTCTATGGAAAATGCAGTCGCTGATGAAACAAAAATGAGTGGAGGAAGCAGAGACATCACGGTTTCTGGAGACGGCACTTGGAAGAAACGTGGGTATTCTTCACTATTTGGAGTGTCGTCCTTGATTGGGTATAACAGTGGAAAAGTGGTTGATATAAATGTAAAATCATCGTACTGTAAAGAATGCGAGACCTGGAAGAAATTGATGGGAAGCCCGGAATACGATTCGTGGTTAGAAGATCACGCGAACCACTGCAGCAACAACCACGAGGGATCAGCTGGAAGAATGGAAGTTGACGCGATTCGGGAGATGTTTCTGCGCTCCGAGGAAAAGTACTCCGTTCGATATACTAATTACGTTGGTGATGGTGACAGCAAGACTTACAAGGGAATTGTCGACAGCAATCCGTATAAAGGCGTCAACATTGTAAAGAAGGAATGCATAGGACATGTACAGAAGCGAATGGGAACTCGACTGCGAAGTGTTAAAAAGAACAACAAAGGCCTGGGAGGAAGAGGAAAGCTGACCGATAAACTAATCAATGAATTGACAGTTTACTACGGTCTAGCAATTCGACGCAATTCTGACAGTAAAGAGGAGATGAAGAAGGCGATTTGGGCGACATTTCTTCACAAAGTTTCGAACAACAGGCATCCACAACATGACTTATGTGATAGTGCCTGGTGCTCATATCTGAAAGCAAACGAATTGAACACATTGAAGGATTATGATCACCACGAACCTTTGCCGAAAGATGTGCAGGACGCAATTCGACCAGTCTATGAGGACCTTTCGGCAGACAATTTATTGCAACGATGCGAAGGGGGGTTTACGCAGAACAATAATGAAAGCCTCAATTCAGTTATTTGGTCAATCGCTCCAAAATCCAAGCATAGTGGCAAACACACTGTTGACTTCGCTAGTTATACAGCAGTTAGTTTGTTTAACGATGGCTATATTTCTGTTTTGAAAATGATGAAATTAATGGGAATGCTGATTGGACCGAGCTGCCATGCGTTATATTTGCAACTGAACAAAAAAAGAATTTCCAAGGCAGAAGTGAAGAAATACGAGAGCAGTAAGATTGCTCGACAAATGATTGCTGCGGCCAGAAAAAGTGCTGCGGACAGCTTCCTGGAGGCCGAAGGCGAAGTGTATGGAGCCGGAATAGCTAACTAAAAGTTGATCATTTCTAAAAGTGTATTATTTTGTGTTACAAATACATTAATATTCCTCAAACATATGTTTTCCGTTTCTGATCCGCCATTTTTCATTCGCCATTTTGCATCCGCCATTTTGTTTTTTTTTCATAAATTTGTAACGGACAGGTATTCAGCTACTTAAAGAAAAAAAGAAACTCATTTCAATATAATCTACTTCATTTATTGCAACGCATTGCTGACCGAAAACTTGAAAAAAACTTTAAACGCGTTTTTCTCGAAACCATGTTTTTTCAACTGGTGGTATCGATATCTCAGGATCTACTCGACCGATTTGGCTGAAATTGGCATCTAAAAATGTAGAAATGAATTATCTAAAGTGTTACATAGCCGTTTTTTGATATTTAATTTTTTCGATTTTTTATGAATTTTTAAACAGCGATTTTTTATGAAAAATGACGTATTTTTAACAAAAATGGCCGCCATTTTGGAAATTTTTCGAATTTTAAAAAACCTCTATGTAACACTTTAGGTATTGTCCTAAGGATTCAAAATATTCATTGGAATTCGTTCTACGACCCCCCGTTTCTTCAGAACCGATACCACCAGTAAGGTATCTTTTTCAGACAACATCTACGCATCCAGTTCTAAACAGCGTAATAATCATTATTCGTGCACTCAAAAAATGGAAAAAACATCTTCAAATATACCTTCAACAATAACCAAAATACCCGAACACTTCACTTTATTCCTAACATCCGAAAAAAAATCACGAAGATTCATCATTTTTCGACCTTCCAGACAGGGGTCCCCCCTTAAGCTTTGCAGTTCATTCGCCTCTAAAGTTTGCCTCAGCGAGATTTCTATATTTATGCTCTAGGCAAATATTCCCCTTCGTTTATCCCCGTTGATTGGTTTATTCCCCTTCGTTTATCGCCGATAAGTTGCTCATTATTGATGGCATATGTAGGGAAGCTCACAAATTAGCAGAACAAATATATGAGAGAATGAAAATGCTTCTAGTTGTACTCAATTTAAACCGTTTACACATCAGGGGTTTGTAATATACAGCATAAAAAACAAATCTTAGCGAATTTCCTATTCGTTTTTTATTTTCTATTTTTTTTTTCATAGCGTGGTACGAGTATTTCAATTCCGAGCGCGAAGTAGGTAGCGTCCCACCTTTTGAAGTACGATGTAACTGCGTCACGAATTTATTCAGTGTTCGTTGACCGCCGAACGAATTTTTCGTTGTTATTAAGACAGACATTTGAGAAAATCAATTTTAAGAAGGAATACTTTCACATACCACGTTTATTAACACTAGAACTACCGACCGATTAAAATGACCGGTTGTATCATTTGTTCACAAAATTTTGTCTTGATTTTTTTTTTTAATTTTAAATTATGTTATGACTTATTCTAAATATAGTTTATTTCCTTTGAATTTTTTTTTGACAACTAAATCATTTGGATTGGATCTGTGTTTTCATCTTGATACTAAGTGTTTTCTGAGAAATCCAAATTCTGATAAAAATAACTCAAGCTGCTATCGCAAGAAAAACTTTTCAAAGACAGAAGATCCTTGCCCAGAAGTTGGAATGTTCAATATTTGTTAAAATAAATAAAGGGGGCAATGTTCAAAATTTTCAGTTTTTATCATGTTTGGTATCAAAATGTATGTTTTCAGATACGCAGAGTTCATTTTTTAACTCGGTTTTACCAAAAAATCCAAAAACAAGAGGAAAAATTAGATTTTTCGAACCATCGATTTCGACATATATTATGTGAAAAATACTCAGCTTTTCAGAAAAACATATGAAAAAACATAGCGCCTTTGGTCCCGAGACTAGGAAAACAATAAAAAACGAATACAATCAATAATAACGAGAACAGATTTCTAATTTTCTGCAGGTGTAGTATTTTTTCAAAAAAGACAAAAGGTGATTGGCTTCAATTTGATATGTCGCTCATTTGAATCGGTTTAGTAGTTCAAAAGTTATGAATTTTTTGAAAAACTAATTTTTGGAAAAAAAAAAAAAGGAAAAAGTTGATTGTTTGGACAACCCGTAAATGGAAATGGTCACCCTACTGATAAATTGAAAAAAATACGGGTCTAATGTTTTGCGATAAAGTACAAAACTACCACTTTTCACGAAAATCTGAGAACCACTATATCGGTTTGGCATGGAATGACTGATTTCAGGTTAATATTGAGAAAAATCTAAAAGGGGGGATTTCGGGTGACATTCAGACCGAAACAGTCTTATATTCTCTTGGGTCCCATCAGCAAAACTCAACGATGCTCCCTATTATGAACGGACAGCAACAAAAAAAACCCCAAACGCTCAGGATGCCGACATTCAGTCCCAACACAGAGGTCAAGCACACCTTTGGCCGCGCGAAGCAGAGGTTCTAAATTTAGCTCCTCGGTGCTGTTGGCATTGCTGTCGTTGCCAATTCCAGCGAAAATCTTTCCGGGCACACAGAAGAAAAGCAAAAAAAACTCCCTTTCTCTTCATTAAAAATGCCTCAAATCGAGACGAGAGTTCAAAAGAAGGGAAATTCGTCCTCGTCTTCGCCCGCAATCGAAACCATGCGATGGGGGGGGGGGGGGCGGATGGGAACCCGAGGAACTCTTCTTGTGATTCCGTTTTCGCGGTGACTGCTGCTGGTGGGAACGACGTGAAAGGAGGACCAAGGAAGCAAGAGGAGCAATGGAATCGATTTGTTTCGCGAAATATTCAACTGCGTACGTGTGTGGCTTCGTAAGAAGCCCCAACATGCCCCTCGGATAGGGAGAATGACAGGTTTTGATTTGGAAATAATTAGGAATGCACTGACAAATCGATCCAACCGTTTGATGGAGCTGAGAAGCCCCTCAAATTGGTCGGTCTTTTTGTCTGCCTTCAGCCGTAATCAACTTCCAAACATGAACCGATCATATCACAATAAAGATAACACAAATTTACCACACAGGAAGATGATGTTGATGAGAATGAGAAAATCCGTAGCGCTTAGCCCAAAAAGCCCATGTTTGAACATGCTACCCAATTATTACATAATAACATTCAACCGGCGCATCGACGGGAAAACGGGTTCAACCAATCAACGGCCGGACAATGGCAGCGTGAAAATCGCTAATCTGTAACGCCATGTGCGTGTAATCGACATCACGCCTATCGGACCCCGAAAACTAGGCCAGCAAATTCTTTCTCCCCGTTTCCTCCGTTTCCCGTCCCAGCCCGGACGAAACCCCTTCGCGAAGGAAAGAAGAATAAATGGTTAACAAATTGCCTTGATTTCGGTGCTCGGTACCTCCGTGGTTCTCGGCCGTGGTAGAATACTGCCCGCGGTGCCTACCTGTCCGCACAGGTATCCCTTGCGCACACAAAAGACCCGCACAGCACACAGTACGTAACGGGATCCGCGGTTATTGGTTTTTGATAACTAATTAAAATGTTAGGCCACTGCTGGCCACTGAGTGGCCGCTGCCCGCTGGTCGGCTGGGAGAACATATCTCCTCGGCAAATTGCTTTTGATTTGTGCGTTTTTATTGGTTCGCTGATTTATGGCGAATTTCGGAGATTACGATAACACGGCCCCGGCGGGCTGTGATTTGTGATTAGGCGCAGGGTCGGGAAGGCGGCAGAAGACGGTGTCGGTTACGCTTGTTTCGACGTCTGTAACATCGTCATAAAACGAACATTCGTTAATCTTCATTCTGGTTGTGTCACATCAATATCAGCTACATCTGGCGACAGAATTATGATTGTGGCTGTCGATTACAGATGCATCTGAAAAAAAGGGGAACAGTTTATTATTTTTCAAGTTCATAATTTGGATTTGAAACTCAGGTCTAGCGTCCAGTATTCTAATGCCGAATACAAATTCATATAACAGTTTTATTGTTACAGTGTGCAGATTTAGCACATAAGATTTAAAATTCGCAAATGATATGGGTTCAGGCTCTGGAACCAATATTGAACCAAACACGGACCGATTCGGATTCTATTTTAAAAGTGTAGTTTCCAGAATCGGGAATTCAGACGCAGAGCCGAGGTAGTCTGAGTGCTAAGACCGTGGATCAGGGCGAAAGCGACAGAATAGCTTTGCGAGTTTCTGACGACGTGGACATGATGGCTCGTTCATTCTACTTTTTTTTATCACATTCTAGTGAGTCTTTTCTCCAACATTGCCTTACCAATACTAATTACAGAATATGAACCGGTCAAGTCGTGAAAAACGAATAGAATTCTCCGGTAAGCCTAGTGTGTATCCAAACTTCCGCATCTGCAATATTGACAGAGCTGAACTGACGTCAAGGAAACAGCTTTTCGGTAACCCAATTCAATTCTTACTGACTTACTTTCCTGATTCGATCCTTAATTAATTTTACGGTTAATCTTTCAATGAATGTGTTAAAATAGGAAACGACAACAGATATTTCCTAGCGTGGAGGAGATATGCTGATTTAGGGAGGCAAATTAATCTCTACCAGATCAGCAGGTCCGAAAGTAGCTTTAAATTGCTCAAATTTGAATGAAAATATTTACTTCGTATTATTTGATTACCTAAAACACATAGCATTTCTTGACATTTCCACTGAAACACAATCAAAAACCAGGAATTACGCATCCGATTACATCTTTTTCGTATTACATGTACGAGTTTTGATTGCTCTAGAATTATATTCCAGATAGCCGTGCGAGATAGCTGCTGCAATTATTTTAACCATTACCATCACTCATTTTGAATATTTATTTACCCCTGCCACTAAAAGTCAATTGAATAATTCCTAGTTCTACAAACATAAATGTGCTCATATATACAAATAACGATTCGTGAAGTTAGAAAAATAACTATTACCTCAGGAATTTTTCCACCATTCGTTTCTTTTTCTATGGTAGTCGTACTAGATGCCTGCATTAGTCGTATATTCATCCAAACTAAATCGCAAGTTTTGGCATGTATGTATATCGCCTCCACTTTTACATGTAGTTATATGTCTGTCAGACGCATAATATACCACTCAAACTTGAAATCGCACCCCACCATGCAGATCTTTTGTTTTTCACTACATTTGGAAGTCATTAATTTAGATAATGATATATAGGGGAGGTGGGGGTAAAACGGACATGTTAAGAAGAACTTCAATTATGCCTTTGGAAACTCATGTTTCCCAAAACGTTGAAGCAGTTTCTTGCAATTCAATATACTGTCTTTCTACCTAATTGGTAAAATATTTTACAAAAAAGTATTCTACAATGTTTTTTACTGAAATTAAAACAGACCGAAAAATACAACATTTTTTTCGAGGCGAGTAAAATGGACATATAGTGGGGGTATTATGGACAGTTTTGTAATATATGGAGCGTAGAGGTTTATCGATCGCGAGAGGAAAAAAATATTCAACCAAGGTGTGAACTCATCACGAATGTCCGTTGAATGATGAAAAAATCTAATTAATCCACCTAGAAGTGATATCGTGCTTTTAGCAGTATAAAGGAACAGACCCTCAACTTTTGGTTCCAGTCAGCTTCTGAACAGTCCACATTTGGCGATTTGATTTCCATTTATTGACGCAGGGCATTCATTAGGAACAGATAAAACAGACTATTCACAGTCCATCTCACTCCCACTGGCCACTGTCCGTTTTACCCCACCGGTACAATATATTTCAATAATTTAAATTTTCCACTCAAAAATGAATTTACTTTCTCGAACCTACCTAATATCCCTTCTCTGTTAACTCACAAACCGAAATGTAACTATCAGTGAATTGAATTTTGATATTAAACCACTCAAAATGCTTAATCTCGAAGCCGCTAAAATTACATCCACACGCCGAATCATGTATGATTTTCGGTTTTTGTTTCCCTTTTCCACTTTTGATCAGTATTCATTGCCATAGGGTAGCTTAAATATTGTAGAATGACATGTAGAAGCTATTCTCATCAACAAAAATCTGAAATTCAAAATGTAACTATACAAATCAACCACCTGTCCATATTACCCCCACTGTCCGTGTTACCCCCACTGTCCACTGCGGTTCCTCTACCTCATTTTAAGGCTTAAACATCCAGCTTTCGGAACATTTTGCGAATATAATTTTATCATGATGTGAGTAGATGTAGTGGACAGAAACATCGGGAAGAAATAAATAATCGATTTCTTTCTTTTTATTTCAACGATTGTATGGACTAACACATTTTTCGCTAACCAACTTAATTACAAATTCAATTAAAATTATCAACCAGCTTTCATTTGGTTCCGATATCGTTCATTTAGGACCTTTTCATACTGAATTATTTCCGTTCGAATTAAAAATTACCCCTTCACCTTTGATGATGAATAACTCAATAAACAATGATCGCGCCGCAAACCGAAAGATAGTTTTGATAACTCAAATGAAATTATGTACAAGTTTAATTTGTTGCTTTGACGAGAACAAATTAAGGGGGGTCTCCGTAGCCACATTGGTTGCGCCCTCGCTTAGTAAGCGATCGATCGTGAGTTCAAAACTCAGGGCCCTCATTGAAAAAAAATGTACTTGGGGGGCCCATATTAGGTATCTGAGTAAAAAATGTCAACAAAGAATAAACTTTCTCCGTACAATTACCGGCACCTGGTGGGGAGCCCATCCCGAAGATCTTATAATGTTGTATCGAACAACTATTCTCTCAGTGATGGAGTATGGCAGTTTCTGTTTTCAATCAGCTGCCAAAACACACCTCATTAAACTCGAGCGAATTCAGTATCTTTGTCTCCGTATTGCGTTGGGATGTATGCCCTCAACGCATACCATGAGCCTCGAGGTTTTGGCAGGCGTACTCCCACTAAAAGATCGCTTCAATTTATTATCTCTTCGGTTCCTCATCCGGTGTAAGGTTATGAACCCATTGGTGATCGGAAATTTTGAGCAACTGAGCGAGCTAAATTTTCATTCTGGATTTATGAGCTCATATCATGAATTCATCTCCATGCAGGTTAATCCTTCTTCGTATATTCCCAACCTGTATTTCCCTGACTACATCAATTCCTCTGTACATTTTGATCTGTTCATGAAGGAGAAAATCCATGATATTCCAGATTACCTTCTATCGGGGATCGTTCCTACGATCTTCAATGCAAAGTATGGGCGTATCAATTGTGATAATATGTATTTTACTGATGGTTTCTCTATGAATGAGTCCATAGGATTTGGAGTGTTCAACGTATTTTTTAGCACCTCACACAGTCTTCAGTATCCTTGCTCAGTATATATTGCTGAATTGGCAGCAATACACTGGGCGCTGAACAGCGTCGCCTCACGACCTGTTGAACACTATTACATTGTAACGGATAGTCTGAGCTCTGTCGAAGCTATCCGTTCAGTGAGGCCGGAAAAGCACTCGCCGTACTTCCTTGAGAGAATACGAAAAATTTTGAGTGCTTTATCCAGACGCTGTTATGTCATTACCTTTGTCTGGGTCCCTTCACATTGCTCAATTCCGGGTAATGAGAGGGCTGACTCATTAGCAAAGGTAGGTGCAATTGAAGGCGATATTTATCAGCGTCAAATCGCTTTCAATGAATTTTATTCTTTAGTTCGTAAAAATACCATCGTTAACTGGCAACGCAAATGGAACGAAGATGAATTGGGCCGGTGGCTTCACTCGATTATCCCTAAGGTTAGCCTCAAACCATGGTTCAAAAGTCTGGACTTAAGTCGGGAATTTATTCGCACCTTCTCCCGACTCATGTCCAATCACTGTTCGTTAAACGCGCTACTCTTTCGTTTTGATCTTGCCGACAGCAATATCTGTGCCTGTGGCCAAGGTTACCACGACATCGAACACGTTGTTTGGTCGTGCGAGGAGTATCTTGTTGCCAGATCGAATTTAGAAAACTCTCTTCGGGCTAGAGGAAGGCAGCCCAATGTGCCGGTGAGAGATGTGTTGGCTGGTTTAGACCTTGATTACATGTCCCAAATATATGTCTTCCTAAAAGTTATCGATCTTCGTGTCTGATTGTCCTTATATCCTTATATTCTCCTTTTCCTTTCCCTTCGCGAGAAATCAATCTTCTTATTAACAATAGAATAAGGAGAAATGTAAATACATATTAGATATAAGATAGGCTTAAGAATTGAGTGTAATGAATGTGAGTGTGAATGTGAGAGTGAACATTGTCAACATATCCTTTTATCCTTTCCTTTTCCTGAAGAAAATATGTCACCCTTCTAAACTCGAGTAGACCGCGAGTAATCGGTTTTCTACACCATTAACATTAGAATTAAGGAAAAATGTTTATATATACTTGTAACAATACAGTCAGGAGTTTGGCTCCTTTAAACTTATGTAACTGAGCCTGTAAAAATAAACGATTTAATAATAAAATAAAGAACAAATTAAATCTTTTGTTTTTGCATCAATTTAAAAAAAAAAGCCAAAAACAGGATTTCAGAAATTTTTTTTTTGTAATTTTGTAAATATTGCAGTAAGTTCTAATGTTAGCAGGACAATTTTTAGCCTAGTGTATCCCCGAAACACCTGTAAACGCTTCATATCGATACGTTCAGCGGTTTTTTTTAGCTGATCTAAGTTTGGAGCAAATTAAAGATGAGATTTAGAGATGAGTTTAACTCCAGAAACTACTGAACCGATCGACATAAAAATTGGTATGTAGAGGTTTTTGGGGCTCTTATGATAGTTCGAGACCCCTCCTCCCTCTCTAAGGGGGGGTTGCCATACAAATGAAACACAAATTTCTGTATTACTCGAGAATTAATCAAGCAAACGAAACCAAATTAGGCATATGGAGGTTTTAGGGTGCAATAAATGTTTCTATGGTGGTTAGACACTCCACCCCCCTCTCTAAGGGGGGGCTGCCATAAAAATGAAACACAAATTTCGGCATTACTCGAGAATTAATCAAGCAAATGAAAATAAATTTGGCATGTGGAGGTTTAAGGATGCAATAAATGTTTCTATGGTGGTTAGATATTCCTCACCCTTCTCTTAGGGGGGACTGCCATACAAATGAAACACACATTTCTGCATTACTCGAGAACTAATCAAGCAAATAAAACTGAATTAGGCATATGGAGGTTTTTGAATATGGGAACTGTTTCTATGATAGTATGACACCCCTCCCTCCTCTGAAATGAAGAGAGGGTCCCGTAAAAATAATACACATTTTCCAATCAAACACGACAATTGATTTTTTTTAGTGTGATAAAACGCACTTCTATATCGTCTTCTATCTATATAAATGAAAATGGATCGCCGGATGTGTTGATAAGAGCAAAACTCGAGAAAGGAATTGTCCGATTTAGAGCTGTCTTTATCCTATCATATTTTCTGTATCAAGCATTTACTCCATGTAATAGAGAAACATGTTTGCAAATGATTGAAAAATCTTGAACGAGAATTGTGTCTGAAAATAATCTGATATTATAATGACGAGTTTTGGTATAAGTACTAGGAATTTTATATTAAAAGGTAATTTTAAAGGGTAGATTAGAAAATCAATCAATGAACAGTTCTGCGATTGTACCTATGAACGTGCGCATAGTAAAAAAACGTGAATGTGAATTTTGGGCGCGACGAAGTTTGCCGGGTCAGCTAGTTATGAATAAAAACGAGGTAATGTCACATTTTGCTGCATAAAAAAGCATTTGGACTAAAACGATACTGCATAGAACACCGAACTAACCACGCATGAAGGCATAATGCAACCTTTTTGGGCCCAAAGGTTCATATCAGACTATTTAGAAGCTCTAAAAACTAAGCAGAAAACAGAAAACTTTACACGAGAAATTTATGACATCTTTTCAGACTGTTTCAACGAAATGACAAACAAAAATAATGGTCAGTATCGCGTTCAGGTAAAATATTCTATTGCAAACGAATGTTTGCTGTTATGTGAAAACATTTCGAATCGATCTCAATCACGATCCTTACATTTGGTGGCAATTCTAATGAGTATATCCAATTGACAAGATTTGCTAGGAATAATATTAACCCTTTGCGGTTGTATTAAATTTGGGCATGAGTGTCGTACTGGTTGGGATTATTTTTCCTTGAAAAAGCAGTGATACATGCAAGATAATTTAAAAAAAACATTTTTTAATTTTTTTTATGAACTATATATATGTATTAACTTAACAATGTGTTTCAATGTAATATTTTTATATAAAAATTATATTTTATAATTCATTTTCGTGTGAATTCTTTCGAAACAGTGTCCAAGAGTAAGTCATATGGAGTATAATCAGTACATTATTTTATTTTTACTATCCGTTGAATATGAGACACTTTTGCCATTGTTACAATAAATGTTTGACGCCAGCGATGTGTATCCGAAAAAACTTTCCACTTTTAGCAAACAAAGATTTTTATACATGGATTGTTCAGATGACATAAGACATTTATGCAAATAATTATTCTGCTCTTTGAAAACAACTACTTCAACATAATTTAAACCAGTAGTTACTCAAATAATGATTTCTGCATATCCGAAATGATCACTTTAGATAAACAAAGTTTTTTCGCTTGAGACACCTGTGCGATTATTAAAATAACATGAGACATTTATGCAAACAGTAGTTCTGATACTTATGAACAATTCTTTCCATCACACCAAAGTGTTACAATGGCTAAATTCTGCTGTTATGAGTTTTGTCCCACATTCCTACGCAACGCACTGTGCGTTGTCTTGTGTGGGTGCAAAGTACGTAGAATAGAAGGTAAGTGATATTACCTGTGTATACACACGGAGCGCGCACACAAAGAAGATAGTAATAAACAATCCTCAATTTGTTCGATGTTCGGAAGTTTTTGCAATATTTCTTGTTTTGAAAAGTTCAAAAAATCGTAAAAAGTGACCAAATCGTTGGTCGAGCCGACGATAATCACGATAGTGTACCGCATTTTCACTGCAGGTAAGGTTTGATGTGATTTTTTATCGATTCCATACTGAACAGTGTTTGTTTACTCCAGCAATATGTCGAAGTGCAACGTCCCGCGATGCCGGAGCTGAAAAATTTTGAAGAAAATCGGATAACTTTCCACCATTAAACTTTTTCGAATACAAAAGCTCGTTCGATACGCGAAACATATTTGTTTGTTCGCTACATTTTTCGCCGGATTCTTTTGGGGATACTGTTTTAACCTATAATCAGCAAAGAAGACGTCTTCGTACTGGAGGTAAGTGTGTTTTTTATATAAATTGTGAATTTTGCTTTTTGGATCTTCCAAAACGTTCCGTTTCAATGGTTTCACACGAAATTCCAAATTTATACATTCACTTCTTGCGAAAGTGCAAAATATTTATTTGCAATCACTTCGGAAGATGATCCGGGATGGAGAAAATGTTTTTCTCGTTTTCCAGAAACGCCAATTTGGTCCCTTAAGTGGCCCCACTACGGCTGAACACTCCAAACTGAGACCAATGAAAGCGTCGCGATGATTCATGATGGATGCTTCAATGAAAGACAAAAAAATCAGCAGTGTTCATCTTTCATCATATTATCAAATTGCGGGAACGACACTGCTTCGATATAAGCTCTCCACACATTTGTTCATCGTTTTTTGCGTTATTTTTATAATACAGATGCGATAATTTCACTGTTTTTAATTTTAAAATGATTAACTGTTGTTTCATCCCCTGGAAACATATTTTGAGACAGTTCTTTTGTTACAATTTAAAAAAATTCAAAAATGTTCGAATTTATATGAATTCAATCGATGGTTTATTACAATTTTTTGCTTTTTTTCTTTGCCTACCACTACTTGAACAAAGCAGGGAGGAGACTACCTTCTATTCTACGTACTTTGGTGTGGGTGACTACTTTGTATTGGTATCAAAATGAGGTACATATCGAAGTGAAGCAGTAGGCGAAGTACACTTGTATTCGCATGCAAAATGTCGTGTCGTAATTATTTGCGTACTCACGGTTTCACGATGCTTTGAGCCCAATTTCTCATGAAATCTTGCAACGGTTTGTTTTTTAACAGATGACAATTGTATCGTTACTTATTTGTTTTATTTATATTGTAAAAAGGTCCAGAGAGCAGTTGTATTCTTAGTCCTCGGAAGCATTAACATTTTCAGTGAAATGCTGCCTGATTGAACAATATTTTCCCACATCACACAAACCGACACTGAGAGCCATAATAATATCTATATGGTACAGTAAAACTAACGAAACTTCGTTCGTTTCTATGGTCGTGGGGAGTGTTGTACTGAAATATCACTTTTATTCGTCTGTTTTAACGTAATTTCACAAATATCGACTGCTCGCTGTCACATTATATTCATAATCAGCGGGAACTTCAATCAAATGTATGTTTTTCCTTGATAAGACACATACTGAATAGCATTCTTACATGGATGTGGTAGGCAATCGAATATAAACACAACGACTGACGTCACTATTTGAGAAATAGTTATGGCAGCGCATGCTATGTCGCTCGAAAAATCACCATCTTCATTATCTTTTTTACAGGACATTGGTTTGATAATGAGTACCGTTATCTATTACTCATAGGATCACCGCATTGATTCGTGGACAGGCTCACTAGATATCAAGCTTCGTTTCGGAAAAGCATAAACTGATACTTGGTTGAGTAAAATATAAGAATGGTTTCATGCTGTGATGGCTGAGAGCAGACAAACGACCACAAAGAGTTAATTCACTTTTGGGAAAAAATGAGATAATGTGATACAAACGAGTTCAACAAATTGAAGTTATTAAACCTTTAAAAAAACAACTGTTTAATTCGCAATGCAATCAAAATTCGCATCCATTCCGCCCGCACCGATGCAACCTTGACAGTGGTCTCAACCGGCAGCAGAATCATCCGCTCGATCGGCACGCAGAGCAAAACGCGAAAGATTCAACATATCACTATATTCCGTTATACCTTTTCCCTCGTCATAATCTCATGGTCCGAAGAAGCTGACCGATGTACGTTAGCTCTACATGGTAAAATCTTTTTTTTTCACCTCCATCTCTTTCTTTATCTCCCTCTTTCTCAGCTGTCTCTTTTTTGCGGTGAGTTTCCTGAGCCGCTTTCCTGTCCCACTGCACGACGCGGCCCTGACCAAAACCTCACGCGCTAAGTATACTCTTCTTCTCTCCACCAGTCAGCCCCCACCCCCAGCCCAACATTATTCAGCCAAAGCGGAACAGGGAGGCACTCACTCCTCATACCTCCTAAGGTGTGGTGGCGGTGGTGCTGCAGCTTCTTATGCTGCTGCATAGGCGCGGACGCGGCGAAATGCTTCGCTTCTTGGGGGCCTTTGCACTCACTCATTCCTCCGCAATCGACATTGACCTTTCGGAATCTGTTGCTGCTTGCCTTCTTTCCCTTGCTCGCTGGCCAGCCGGGCGGCACTTCGGCGACAGCGCAGCGAACCCTTTTCGGCTTCCTTTCTTTTGCATAAGTCTTTCGTTTTGTTCGAGCGCGCAAATCCACTCACACACCCCACCTTGTGGAGTGCAACATTTCTCTCGCTCACGGTGGAAAAGGGGTACGAGAGAGTCGCGCCGCGATGTATGTGGAAATTTTTTGTTGAGACCTCACCACTTCAGCTTTGTCTTTGAACTTCATCAGCCAGTGGACGGAATTATTCACAGGCCGGGAACCTGCGAGAGCGCTCGGTCGTCACCTTGGTAGCTGGGAGCACTTGGCCAGAAGAGAGCACTCAAGTGAGTGAGCGAATGAATGTTGTCGATGAGTGATTGAGTGTATGAACTCCCGAATCCGTGCACCATGCTCAGCAGTTGCAGTTGTCGATCGAGTGAGTGCCACAAGCGCGGTTACAGGCGGTTGGCTAGCTGTTTGTTGCGTTTTGAGGAACCCTCGGAAGAAGGTAGCACTTTGAAGTTTTCCGAAGTTCTCGTTGATTATGCCCAACCTGGTTTATGAATTTCATTGTGCGAAGAAACGATATTATGTATATATTGATTTGTTATCAAAACACTAGGAGTGTTTTGATTTAAATACCACAGCGCCGATCAATTGATCAGGTTTCCGTGAACATTCTCTCATCTGTATACTATATCACCAGATTTTTGTACTTAACAAAATTTTAAATTTCCTTATAGCGCTCGATACGTAACTCTCGAATGCGGTGTGTCCGCAGTTCTCCCTAACGAGTCTCCATATCGTGCAATCACTCACTCCAGGATCTCCATGGCCATTTTCCCCATGAAACGCACGATTAAATTTTCCTCTTGTTTACAGCAATAGCTTTCGAATTGGAACATTCCTCGGACGAACAGGAGGGTTCTTTGGCGATAGTTTCCCTGTCTTTTGACGTAGGACTACGTCTTTCGCAATAATCCAATTTCGAGAGCTTGTTGCTCAGTTGCTGGAGGGTTCAAACACAGGGAATTCATGCGCCTCTGGTTGGTCTTCCAAACTTGTATTGAAAGTCCCGCCCCCTTTTGATTCATTAGTCAACAAGGACATATGGAACCGACAGTCTAGTGGCGAGGAGAATTCAGTGCATTTCGAGCAGTGTGGCAGTTTACAGCTCGAACCAAATGTGGTGTGGCAGAAATCTTCCGTTGCTATCGGGAATAAGGAACCAACGATGGAAAAAAAAACCGAATCTGCTGCTTTGAAAAAGGGTGGAAATATAGTTGCCACGGCCTTATAAAGCGAAAGAGTTTATCAGATTCTGTGATCAAATACTTTCTTGTTGTAATGTCTCTTTCTGAAACTTATTAGGGGTACGAGATGAATCTTGAAAAAGACAATTCATTCCCGCTCGACGTTCGCCGCCAAACGATGTTAATTGTGTTTTGAGTAAGGGCAGAGTGGACGCAAAATTTTGTATCTTGTCTATTGGAAATGGTATCTATCTATATATATATATATATATATATATATATATATATATATATATATATATATATATATATATATATATATATATATATATATATATATATATATATATATATATATATATATATATATATATATATATATATATATATATATATATATATATATATATATATATATATATATATATATATATATATATATATATATATATATATATATATATATTTATATATATATATATATAAGTTAACACCCACATCCCCATGTACTACACGAACAGATCAACTAACCACCGAACAACAGCGGTGACCCACTTCCAATAGAGCTAACGCATCAGTTCTCCGGGCGACACATGAACAAACAGCGCATCATCATTGACGGCGCATCGACCTGAATATTTGCACCGTCAACATCATCGATACCAACGACCCATCGAAACATCGACCTATCGTTCGATACACAATCCTAAGGCTCAGCGCTTTGGCCAGGTCGAAGTCCACCACGATCGAGCTCACCGGAACCAAACTGGAGAATCAGCATAACCGTACGCCGCGTTAGGGAACTCAGCTCAGGCTAATTAGTAAGGAATAAAGTCAGTCATAATTCGATGTTCAAGTGAGGTAGTTCGTTTATAATTTTTTAAAAACCTTCCCAAAGGCCTAACTTCTTTAACTGGCGCAGTCGGTAGGATGCGATTACCGCTCAAGTGTTTCGAAATAGATATGAAATAGTGATCGAATTGATTAAGTGCAGAACAATATCGGATTAACAGAAAATAGAAATAATCTAGTGCAAAGTGAAGTTTAACTGAATAACGAGAAAAAGAGGCCCAAATACAAAAGACAATACGTGTGCTTCGAAAAAGACTTGAACATTACTAATGTTTGTTTCAAAGAAGAAATTTATCAGATCAATCAATGAAGGTGCTATCGGGAAGAACCACTCTGCGAATATTAGTTTTATTCTCCATGTAAGTAATTCTCCACAATTATTATCTTATACCTTCTATATAACTAAAGTTAAAACACCCAATGTGGCAGAATTGATATCTGCATAAATATTAATAATATCATTATCAAAAGAAATTAAACGTATGTGCAAGTAGACCACCTCGCGTAGCGAGTAACTAGTGTGTAACAAACAGAGAGCATATCTGTAGTTCCACTAGTGCGGAAAGTTCTTATCAGACCATCCAACGGTGAAGTGCTAATCTCACACCGCGTAGGAGACTGATCGCATAGCAGAGTGAATATCTGTGGTAGATGCGATCGGTACAATAAGATTTCCCCCGGTCGAAAGCACAGTGTCTACACAGCAGAGAGAATATCTGCGCCGTGTGTAGCCAGCCGCGTTTAGATTGTAAGAAACAATCGCCACATAAAATATCGCGTTTAGATTTAAGATCTGCGCCGTGTGTAGCCAGCCGCGTTTAGATTGTAAGAAACAATCGCCATATAAAATATCGCGTTTAGATTTAAGAAAATTCTAAAGAAAAACTAATCAAATTTCTTCACCCCCGAGATATAGGATTTGATGGACCGTTTCCATCCCTATAATTTAAGAAATCGAGAAATGAACACGGAAATGAACAATTCTCCTAACCCAATACCTCCTCCTCCACCTCAACCGAATCCTTTACTACCCCCTAGACAGAACATGAATCGAATTGAAGAAACAAACAGAATATTCGAACAGGCTGAAAAGATTACGAAATCTCTCCAAACACCCCAAGCGGTGAGAGAACTGCAACCATTCGACGGCAATCCCGTTAAGTTGCATAGTTTCATTAGGTCCGTCGAACATTTTATGCCATTCATGGAACCTATTAAAAATACACCTTTCGAGCAAATTTGGCTTCAAGCTATAAGAAGCAAAATAATTAATGAAGCGGACCAAGTCCTAGAAACTTATGGAACTTCTCTCAACTGGGATGAGATTAAAGCAAATCTCATCGCTTATTATAATGATAAACGTGACTCAGTCACACTTACCCGCGAGCTGTTTCAACTTCAGCAAAACGGATCAGTTGAACAATTTTTTGGACAAGTACAAAATCTTCTATCCTTACTAATTAATAATACTAATATTTCTCCAAGAGAAGAGAATATTAAAAATGATAGAAACTCGACGCATAAGGAAAATGCTCTACAGGTTTTCCTAGCAGGGCTGAAAGAGCCGATTGGAGGGAACGTGCGTGCACGTCAACCCAGAAATATAAAACAAGCATTTGATGCTGCGGTAGAAGAACGTAACTATCAAAGTCGTACGGGCTTAAGTAAACCGACTTTAACACCACGTTTACCCAAACCAATACATTTTTATCCTCAATTACAAACTCGTCAACCGATGTTTAATCATCGACCATTTATTCCCCGTCAACCATATCAATCATATCAGCATGAAAGTATTCCAACCAGACCAAACTTTACGCCTCGTTTTCCAGCTCCACCTCAGGGCAATAATACCAACAATGGACAACTTCGGAAAGCATTACCGAGTCCAATGAATGCTGATAAATCCATTCGCTCTAAATATGTAAATTACGTTAATAGACCACCGCATAATTATAATGCAAGAAGCCAATTCTTTCCTGCTGTCCCACCGAGACCAGCACGGATAACGGAATTAAGAAATATTGAACAAACTCAACAAAACGCTCAAGAGTATCAATACGAGTATCAATGTTATCCCTTGGCAAGTTATCACCACGATTACTACCCAACGCCAATGGATAATTATTCATACGAAGAAGACCATTCAGAAATACATTTAGAAAATGAGCAAGAAACTTCCAATGAGACCTACGAACAAGAAACTTCTAGCGAAGCAGTCGATAACCTAAATTTTCAACTGGAAAGCACATCCCATTTCCCCAGGTAAACTCAAAAAATTTCATCCCTTACATGGAAATTCCCACACGTCAAGGGTTTGGATTGAAATTATTGATAGATACGGGAGCTAACAAAAATTATTTATGCCCCCGATTTGTGAAAAAATCCTTTGCGCTGCCTACACCAACTGTTGTCTCCAACATCTCAGGCACTCACAAAATTGAACGATATGTCGACTTCAATCCATTTCCCGACTTAACTGATAAATCGTTCAAATTTCATATTTTTGATTTTCATAATTTTTTCCACGGCCTTATTGGGTATGAAACGCTTCAGGAACTTAAAGCGAAGATTGAAACAGATGACAATTCCATAACCATATTAGGAACAAAACTTCAGATGCTCAGAAAACATCCAGAACCTTTCTCAAAGGAAATTTCAAGAGAAACCATTCATAATATAGAGATACCAGTTTCCGAGCAATCAGGTGATTTTTTACTAGAAGATGATCTCGAAATCAATACAAACCTTTTCATATGTGCTGGTTTATACCAAGCAGTAGGTCATAAAGCCATTGTCAGTCTCAAGAACAGTTCAACTGAGAATCAAACACTTTCATTAGATTATCCACTTGAGATCACTCTTAATAACTTTGAATGCTTGGTTGAGCAAAACGAATTCAATTTTTTGGAAGCTCGTCCTGACAGATTCAGAAAACTTATGGACCAACTTCGTCTGGATCATTTAAACAGAGAAGAGAAAAATAGTTTGATCAATGTCATTGAGGAAAATCAAGATATTTTTCACCTCGACAACGAACCCCTTACAGCTACTAATGTTGTGAAACATAAAATTTTGACCCATGATGAGATACCTGTGTATCAGAAAAGCTATAGGTATCCTCATTGCCATAAAGAGGAAGTCGGCAAACAAATTCAGAAAATGCTTGATGAAAACATAATTCGTCCTTCTACGTCACCATGGAATTCACCCATTTGGGTCGTTCCGAAGAAAGCGGATGCTGCAGGTATTCAAAAATGGAGAATCGTCGTTGATTACAGAAAGCTCAATGCTAAAACTGTGGATGATAAATTCCCCATACCGAATATCACGGATATCCTAGATAAATTAGGGAGAAGTAAATATTTTACAACCCTAGATTTAGCTTCGGGATTCCACCAAATTCTGATGGAAAAAGACGATATTCAAAAAACTGCATTTTCAACTGAGAACGGCCACTACGAATATCTAAGAATGCCATTCGGGCTGAAAAACGCCCCGGCAACATTTCAGAGAACAATGAATGCTGTGCTGGTAGGCCTAGCCGGATTTATCTGCCTAGTGTATATGGACGATATCATTGTATTCAGCAGCAGTTTACAAGAACACTGCAACAACTTAAATAAAATTTTCGCTGCTCTTAAAAAAGCCAACTTAAAAATACAGCTCGACAAAAGTGAATTTTTGAAGAAAGAGGTCTCCTTCCTCGGTCACGTGGTGAATGAAGAAGGTGTAAAACCAAACCCAGAAAAAATTGAAGTTATCCAAAATTGGCCAATTCCCAAAACCGAGAAGGACATTAAATCCTTCTTAGGAACACTGGGATACTATAGAAAATTCATAAAGGATTTCAGCCGGATAACGAAACCGCTAACACAATGTCTTCGGAAAAATGAGAAAGTAGAACATACTCCAGAATTTCTAAAAGCATTCAACAAGTGCAAACAGATACTTTCTAGCAGCGCTATTCTAATACACCCAGATTTCGAAAAAACCTTCATATTGACAACAGATGCATCCAAATACGCAATAGGAGCTGTTCTCTCACAAGGTCCAATCGGAAGAGATAAACCTGTTGCTTTTGCATCGAGAACACTCAGTCAAACCGAAGAAAAGTACTCCACTATTGAGAAGGAGTTACTAGCTATTTATTGGGCAACCAAATATTTCCGACCGTACCTTTTCGGAAATAAATTCATTTTATACACAGATCACAAGCCGCTTACTTGCGCCGTGAACTTGAAAGATCCATCAAGTAAAATTGCCAGATGGATGATTGCTTTAATGGACTATTCCTACGATATAAGATATCGTGCCGGAAAACAAAATGTCGTTGCCGATGGCCTCTCTAGAATTCCCCAAAATTTAAATCTGAATGAAGAACAAAATGATTCTTCATCAGACGCTGCTACGCAACATTCGGCAGACACCGATGACTCGGAATTTATCGCATGTACCGAAAAACCGGTAAACACTTTTTCCAATCAGATCATTTTGAAAATAGATGGAACTGAGAGTGAGACCACCGGAGAACAAGTTTTTCCCAAAGTCCTAAGACACACGTTTACAAAAGTGAATTTTGGTGTACCAATATTACTAAGAATATTCAAAGAATTCATGGATCCTAAAAGAGTAAATTGCATTTACTGCCCAGAAAATCTCATCAACACCCTTCAAATTGTGTATAAAAACTATTTTTCTCGCGTCAAAACGTTTAAAGTAGTTATTTCACAAAAGTTCTTAATTGACTTAAAAACTGAAGAAGAACAGAATGAAGTCATAAATACAACACATACAAGAGCTCACAGAGGCATCGAAGAAAATCTGATGGCTATCAGCCAGAAATTCTACTTCCCGAACATGAAAAGGAAAGTTAGAACACACGTCACATTGTGCAATACGTGTAAAACTGCTAAATATGAGCGACATCCTTATAAATTGAACCTAGCCCAAACTCCAATACCTAAAAAGCCGCTAGACATAGTTCATGTTGATATATTCATATGTCAACCAAACACGTTCATATCCGTGGTAGACAAATTATCGAAGTTCGGAATGCTTTTTCCAATTAAATCGAGATCGATTCCTGACGTCCGTTCAGGACTGACAAAATTCTTCTCAACATATGGGATACCCAGACTTTTGGTCAGTGACAATGAACCAGCACTAAAGTCTGTTGAAGTAAGAGGCATGTTAGAAGAACTAGGAATTGAAACATATTTCACACCATCTAATAAAAGCGAAGTGAATGGAATCGTTGAACGATTTCACTCAACAATTGCAGAAATGTTTCGCTGTTGTAGATCGAAACATGAGGGATTAAGTAAGAAAGAGTTGTTTAGAGTTACTGTAGCACTTTATAACGACACTATTCACTCTTCAACCAAGATGCGACCCAAAGAAGTATTCTTTGGAATAAAAGAGGGAGAGGTGAGACCGAGTAACATTGAAGAAATTGTTAGGAAAAGGAATGAAATATACAATGAAGCAACATTAGCTCTCATTAAAAAACAAAAACAAGATTTACAGCACCACAACAAAAACAAGGAAGCTGACCCATCACTGGAAGTGGACGAAACTGTATACGTCGCGCGCCAAGGGGTCAAAAGTAAAACAAAGGATAAGTATAAACGATATCAAATCGCAAGAGATAACACAAAAACCTTCCAAGATCAGAATGGAAGAACGATACATAAAACAAAAATAAGACGTCAAAGAAAATGACGTCTCGAAACCCAAAGTAGTACTCACATATTTCTCTATTCCAGATTAGCCCTTGATGTTACAGCAGAAGTGACGATAACAGACCTCTCACGACATGATGGAATAATAGCATTTAGCGAGAGAGAAGCGAAGATTATCACATCTCAACATTTCCATCTCCACATCGTGGATTTGGAAAAGTTCGAAAGTAGTTTCACCAACCTCCAGTATACGTTACACCAGTTCGAACGACAAAATTTCACGAAACCATACCTTAAAACATTGGACATTAGGATGAAACAAATTTCCGACAATTACAAACAGTTGAAACCCATACACCGACAGAAACGAGGACTCTTAAACCCATTAGGAACGTTTATCAAATCATTGACCGGCAATTTAGACGACGACGATTTACAATTAATCCGACAAACGATAGAAAATTCAAAAACCAAAACCAACACACTTATTGACAACAACAACCGACAAATCAGAATCAATCAGGAATTCGAAGCTAAAATTAACAATTTAATTAGCCACGTAAATGAAAACCAAATTGAGGTTTTAAGAAGAATATCGAGAATTGCCAATAACGTAAACACAGAATATGAAAATCATTTAAAAGGAATAGTTCACGATCTATTTTTCAATCTAGATCTACTAAACAACCAACTAAGAGACATTTTTGAAATTGTACAACTATCGAAAATAGGGATTTTATCTAGGGCAATATTAAACAATAATGAAACAGAGTTTGTACTAGAAAAGTTAGAAGAACAAAATATTCACATTAACAATATTGACCAAATTTATGAATTTCTTAGTATAGAAACACATCATGAAAGTACAAAAATAATATTTGTGATCAAGATCCCAATATTTATGTCAGAAAAGTTCCAATATATTAGATTTGAAACATTACCAAGAAAAAACAGAATTATATCGACACCCTACAACTCAGCTGTTCTGAGTAAAACACTGACACTAGGAATAAATAACGAATGTACAATTGTTGAAAATTATAGAATTTGCCAAAGACAGGAGCTCACGAACTTAACAGGCGACGGTTGTATCGACAACGCATTAAGAGGAATCAACGCATCTTGCCCCTACGAGGAACATCGCATCGGAATGGACATTAAGCCTATCGACGACCACACGCTGATCGTGAGAAACGCTGATAAATCCGTTCTTCTGGATTCAAATTGCAACATCAAATCGAGACAGATAACGGGAACTCTACTGATCAAATATCCAAACTGCTCTGTTTCAATCAATGGAAGCAAATACGACGACAAGAGGACAATTAATCATCACGAGATCAGAACTATTTCAACAATTGGAGTGAACTTTCAGCCAACAGTAATCTCCAACCAACCTGATCTGCAACAAGTAAACCTGCTTAGAATTGAAAACCGAGACCACATCCATAAACTGCAAAGAGACCACATAACACTGCAACATACTACGATTGGATTCCTGATTCCACTCGCAGCCATGATCATAGGATTGGCAATCATGAGCCTGAAGAAACATATTGGAGTATACACCACACCACGAAATGTATCAACAGAGGTAAAACCCTATGCTAACACAAAAAGCATGACATCTTCCCTCTCCTCAGATCAAACCCAACAAGACAAATCACTAGAAAACCCAGCACAAACAACTTCAACGATACTCGCAGAAGTTCATCTATGCAACAATCAACAACAGCGGTTTCAATTCTAGCAGCCTCATCGAATTGTACCTCCGAAGAAAACAACTTAAGATTCGAGACGAATCTTCATTAGGGAGAGAGTAGTTAACACCCACATCCCCATGTACTACACGAACAGATCAACTAACCACCGAACAACAGCGGTGACCCACTTCCAATAGAGCTAACGCATCAGTTCTCCGGGCGACACATGAACAAACAGCGCATCATCATTGACGGCGCATCGACCTGAATATTTGCACCGTCAACATCATCGATACCAACGACCCATCGAAACATCGACCTATCGTTCGATACACAATCCTAAGGCTCAGCGCTTTGGCCAGGTCGAAGTCCACCACGATCGAGCTCACCGGAACCAAACTGGAGAATCAGCATAACCGTACGCCGCGTTAGGGAACTCAGCTCAGGCTAATTAGTAAGGAATAAAGTCAGTCATAATTCGATGTTCAAGTGAGGTAGTTCGTTTATAATTTTTTAAAAACCTTCCCAAAGGCCTAACTTCTTTAACTTATATATATATATATATATATATATATATATATTTATATATATATATATATATATATATATATATATATATATATATATATATATATATATATATATATATATATATATATATATATATATATATATATATAAATAAATGGAGTGATGTTTGTCTGTCTTTCTGTCTTTTGTCTTTCTGTCTGTATGATTCTTATGGACTCGAAAACGAAAACAACTGATCGACATGAAAATTGGTATGTAGGGGTTTTTGGGATCGGGGAAGATTCATATGATAGTTCGAGACCCCTCCCCCCTCTCAAAGGGGGGGCTGCCATACAAATGAAACCCATTTCTGCATTACTCGAGAATTAATCAAGCAATCGAAATAAAATTTGGCATGTGGAGGTTTTAGGGTGCAATAAATGTTTTTACGGTGGTTAGAGGGGGGCTGCCATAGAAATGAAACATAAATTTATGCATAACTCGAGAAATAATCAAGCAAATGGAACCAAATTTGGCATATGGAGGTTTTAGGCAGCAATAAATGTTTTTATGGTGGTTTGACACTCCTTTCTCTTCTCTAAAGAAGAGAAGGGAAGGGTGCCGAACAACTCGAGATCTAATCAAATGAATGGAATTAAACTTAGCATATAGAGGTTTAATGTTATAACGAAAAAAAAATTTTTGACGTGACGAAGTTTTGTTTATGAATGCACTAGTTCAGCGCACCTGTGTCAAATCAGGTATTCAAATGTCCCAATACATATACATAAAATTGTCTTTTCCATGATTTACAGTTTATTTTTATTTAACATTAGCATTGAGCAAGTTGCACAATATCGTAGGTGGTACGAATTCAGAACCGTTCAGTTAAAAGCTTGCCTCCACCCGTTACTGATAATCGTACTGATAATTACTACTGATCTGTCACAGTAGTATCTCTTAGATGAAGGCAAGCTTTCTCCAACAGTCAAGAATTGTCCTGGCCACGTCCTTGCAACTGCTGAGGAAAGGGAAGGAATACTATGTCTATAACTATAACTATAACTATAACTATAACTGATTGTTCAAATCACCATTGTTAAAGTCAGATGTGTGTTTGAGCGTACCACTATTTTATCGTATTTTGAGTATTATTGTACCGTGATAATTTTTATTCTATTGACCATTTCTTTTTAAAACATCAACAAACTGTGTATCGTGTGTTCTACTATAACTATAACTATAACTATAACTATAACTATAACTATAACTATAACTATAACTATAACTATAACTATAACTATAACTATAACTATAACTATAACTATAACTATAACTATAACTATAACTATAACTATAACTATAACTATAACTATAACTATAACTATAACTATAACTATAACTATAACTATAACTATAACTATAACTATAACTATAACTATAACTATAACTATAACTATAACTATAACTATAACTATAACTATAACTATAACTATAACTATAACTATAACTATAACTATAACTATAACTATAACTATAACTATAACTATAACTATAACTATAACTATAACTATAACTATAACTATAACTATAACTATAACTATAACTATAACTATAACTATAACTATAACTATAACTATAACTATAACTATAACTATAACTATAACTATAACTATAACTATAACTATAACTATAACTATAACTATAACTATAACTTTAACTATAACTATAACTATGATCGTTGTTATACGTTCTAAATCCACTCCGGCCTTCTGTTCGTGGTCACATTACTAGCTGTATAAAAAGAAAATTAAATTAAGGATACGAATAGAATAATAGTTAAATTATATAAAACATTACAAAGGCACTCTGGCTTCCAATTATTGCTGTGTGAACAGAAATCATCTACAAACTACAATGTTATTACAAAATGTTAAGCCAATACAGGGAAACTTCGATATAACGTACATTTTACCTCGATATAATGTACACATTATCGAAGTCAAAAAAACAATTTTTTTTTCTGAAATAACAATAGATTATCTGTATTTTGATACCAAATCTTGTGTTGTAACTTTAACCAATCCCGAAATACAACTCTTTTGTGATTCCGGATTCTAAATGAATCATACTTCAATCAACAGAACGAAGGGAAACATCATGAGAAAAGTTGACTTCGTCTTCTTATTGTTTTCATTCATCAACCTTACTCAAACAGCAACACAATAATGTAATATAAGCTACGTTTGAGAGTTCTTTATTATGCTTCGATATAACGTACAATTTTGAAAGTAAAATGTACATTATATCGAAGTTACCCTGTAATCATCTAGAATCATAAATACAGATCCGGAACATTAAGCCATTCATTGAAGGAATTGGTTAGTAAAATTACTATTAAAATTACCAATACTAAACAGTAGAATATTACAAAGGAATTCAGGCCTTTCGAACATTGTCACACTGGAAGCTATATAAAACGGATTGATTTATTAAAATTTGATTTGAAAAATATAAAGCGATTAATCTAACATTTCTAAGGTCTAAGAAATAATATTAAATTGAAGATCAATAATAAATGTAGAGTAACATTTTGAGAAAAAAAATTGAACACCTCGGCCATAAAATTGTTCTCACCTCAATAGCTGTGTAAAAAGACATAATATCTAAAAATAAGCAACTATGTTCTACATGTTTACCTGGCGAAATCGCTTATATATTTTATGATTCGAGAAAACGAACTTGAAGTGTTGTGCTAAAGGGTGTGTCACATCAAATTGCATCACGGAAAAAACGCTGTAGAAATTCGCCCAGTAGACCGATCCTTTTGAAAATTTTAGACAGTAAAATAAAAACTATTAAACAACTTTTGGCATTTTCTTTTTATTCATACTTCGAGCCCAAGCCCGTATGCTCGCGCCCTCCTCTTTACCCCGTCCATAAGGTTCTGTACAACGTCAGGTTGTAGTTTTTTTTTGAACAGAAATCCATCTTCTGTTGAAGTCCGCCTCCGATGTGACAACTTTTGGGTTCTTCCGGAGGGCCTGCTTCATAATCGCCCAATATTTCTCTATTGGGCGAAGCTCCGGCGCGTTGGGCGGGTTCATTTCCTTTGGCACGAAGGTGACCCCGTTGGCTTCGTACCACTCCAACACGTCCTTTGAATAGTGGCACGAAGCGAGATCCGGCCAGAAGATGGTCGGGCCCTCGTGCTGCTTCAATAGTGGTAGTAAGCGCTTCTGTAGGCACTCCTTAAGGTAAAACTGTCCGTTTACCGTGCCGGTCATCACGAAGGGGGCGTTCCGCTTTCCGCAAGAGCAGATCGCTTGCCACACCATGTACTTTTTGGCAAACTTGGATAGTTTCTGCTTGCGAATCTCCTCCGGAACGCTGAATTTGTCCTCTGCGGAGAAGAACAACAGGCCCGGCAGCTGACGAAAGTCCGCTTTGACGTAGGTTTCGTCGTCCATTACCAGGCAATGCGGCTTCGTCAGCATTTCGGTGTACAGCTTCCGGGCTCGCGTCTTCCCCACCATGTTTTGCCTTTCGTCGCGGTTAGGAGCCTTCTGAACCTTGTATGTACGCAGGCCCTCCCGCTGCTTGGTCCGCTGGACGAATTAACTTGACAAATTCAGCTTATTGGCGACATCCCGGACCGAACTTCTCGGATCACGTCTGAACTGCTTAACTGCGCGCTTGTGATCTTTTTCACTGACGGAGCATCCATTTTTGCCGTTCTTCACCTTCCGGTCGATGGTTAGGTTCTCGAAGTATCGTTTTAGTACTCTGCTGACCGTGGATTGAACGATTCCCAGCATCTTACCGATGTCCCGATGTGACAACTCCGGATTCTCGAAATGAGTGCGCAGGATTAATTCACGACGCTCTTTTTCGTTCGACGACATTTTTCCAAATTTACGAAAAATTGACAGTGAAGCATGGCCAACGTGATCTATACACTCTTATCTGATTATAAGCGAAAGCTGAAGATATAATTCCTAAAAATTAAATTTCTACAGCGTTTTTTCCGTGATGCAATTTGATGTGACACACCCTTTATGGTAGTATAAGTTTCTGGTTTTCAGCAAAAAAATAATAACATATTTTTTCATATGCTGGAATTTTTGCTTTGCAAAACCAAAAACATATCATCGGATCTTTTTATTGGATACTTGCTGACCCGACGAACTTCGTCCCGCCCAAAATAGATTTTTTGATTTGAATACTTTCAAACATCCACGTTTTCTTACTAAGTGAACGTTAGTGAGTCCAATCACTGAACTCTTCATTGATTGATTACCCTTTGACCCTTTACAATTTCCTTTTACTATAAATTGTATAGTACTTCTACAAAAATTCCTCAGTCCTTATAATATAAAATTATTTTCAGACACAATTCTCGTTCAAGATTCTTCAAGCATTTGGAAATAACATGTTTCTCCCTTGCATGGAATACATGTTTGATACAGAGAATATTACAAAATAAAAGACAGCTCAAATCGGACCATTCCTTCCTCGGGATTTGGGCACACCAACACATTTGGCCTTCCATTTTTGTTTATATAGATAGAAGATATAGGAATGCGTTATTCCGTCTGAAAATCCTTTTCCACTTTCGAACAAAAATCAATTTCGTTAGCGCTAACATCAAATGGACTAACAACGCTTAGCTAATTGTATAACATATGGGAATTCCATTTTCCGATTTTTCCGATTTTTCTCTCCGTTATATTGATCTACGGGAAGAGACGATATAACGAAATATAGATGACTCAAATTGAACCATTCTATCCTCGGGTTTTGCGCTTACCAACACATTTGGCCTTCCATTTTTATTTAGAGATATAAGATATGGAAATGCGTTATTTCGCCTGAAAATCCATTTCCACTTACGAACAAAGATCAATTTCGATAGCGCAAATATCAAACGGACTAACAACGCTTATTATGATGTAATTTTCGATCATGTGGGAATTCAATTTTCCGAATTTTCCAATCTTCAGAGTTTTCCGAAAATTATTCGGGTTTTCTCTCCACTATATTGATCTACGGGAAGAGACGAATACAACAAAATACAGGAGACTAAAATTTAACCATCCCTTCTTCGAGGTTTCCGCTTACCAACAGGTTTTGCCTTACATTTTTATTTATACTCCACAACTGGTTCACATCTCATTGTTCATCGTCCTTACAGTTCATCGAGTTTGAAGTTAACTGTTGAATCGAGTTCATAATGAATGACACCTTGATTATTGATATCTGGTGAACACTGTTCATTTTTCCAAATATTTCTCTGTATTGTACATAAATACCAAGGCAATTTTAAATAGCGATCTTTCATGTTGGGACCCTGGATATGTTTCCGCTGTTCGTTTTCATGGACCCTACTATTTAGTCCTTCAACTTCTACATTCTGAAATAATTTCGGCACTTTCGCTTCGGTATAATTCGTTAGAAAATTCTTCGAATTCCGATGCCATGGCGATGCCATTCAAGCATCTCGAAGTATCACCAGATCGTTAACTATTCGCCACACAATCGATTATGAGCACACCTTCAGCATCTTCATGACCAAGCTTAAATAGTATTTTACATACTACACCCGGTTGTACTTTTCCCCCCGCATACAGCAGCGGTCTTACACCGCGCCAAACCAGGCCGAGCTATTTCCACCACTCCAGACTCTAAAATTAGAAAAAGTTACCATCCAAGTTGTTGCGGAGAGTGTACCACAGGGAAGCCAATTATCGTGGGCTCCACCCGGATTCACACTCTCTCCCGATTCCTTGCGATCCATTGCTGGACCAACGCAATTTGCGGAATGTTTCACTGCGGTGTGCGTGATCGCAAACAAAAAAGGAAGATAATTTTCATCTGCTGCTCATCTTCGCTTCTCGAAGTCTACAGACGGTATCCTGGTATCGGAACGTTCGGGATGAGTCTGCCCGAAGGTACGCATTCCGAAAACTGGCCTAGGCCGACGAAGTCGGTGCCGTGCCACTTATACAGGGTGTCGAGGTATCTCGCCGGCAGCATTCCGTGGTGGATGCCAGTTTGTAGCAGCAGCAGCAGCAGCAGCAAATATGACAATTGCGCGTTGCAAACCAGCTAGCTATAGACCGTCAGACAGACACGACAGGGCTTTTTGCTCTCCAACTGCAAACACAAATAATGGTCGGTCATACGCTAATTAGCCCAACGGAATCCCCCTCTCGGGCGTCGTCGGTCCGGGGAAGTAGAAAGGTGATGCTGTCGGGACGCCAACTGTCGACCTCTGGACGGGTTTGAGTTCGATAGCATATGCTCATGCAAATACACGAGCACACACCTCATGTTTGATTGACCCGATTAGGGATGACCAATCGTTTGGTTGATACTGTTCATTGACGAACCCAATAACGCCCGGATCAGACGACCTTTGACACGGCAAGCCAGATTGTCCCAATTACCTCTCCATGGTGAAGATAATGAGGATGAGATCGGCTGCTGGGGAATCGGAACGGGCGAAATTATGAATTATTTACCGTCAATTCAACGTGTGCGATGTGCATTTTTCGCTGTTGTCCAATTATTGATTCAAAAAGCCGTCAGCAAATCCCAAGCATAGCATCGTTCAAAAAGTGGTTGTGGCGTGGAACAGAAAATCTCCATTTCAATCAATTCGAAGCAAAAATCCGAAAGGATGAACCCTGCGGTGAATGGAACGAGAAATAGGTTATGACATATTTTACCCAAATCACTCGTTGATCGGCAAGCGAAGCGAGTCTTCATCGATTGCATCCTTATCCCATTCTACCGTCGCCTTCTTCCCATCCCGAGCTCCAACAGGCCACGGTTGTGAGCAAGCCGAGAGGATGCTGACGTTGTTTATGTCCCATCCCAAAGGTAAATCAGTAGACTCGCAGCTACAATATTGCATGATTCTTCACCTGTGGCGGGGAATCGCCAGCAGGGGGGAAGGAATCGGGGCCCAGGGATGGGGAATGCGGCGCGGTAGTCACGCATGTAAGGTGTTCGAGTCACGTACTGTTCCTCCTTATACGAGTAAGAACTTTAACGCTCGAGATCCCCATCCCCATCATCTTCTGCCACGGTGTCAGCATCCCGCGCGCGCTCTGTAAGATCACGAACAAAATAGCCAATGTTCGGAGGCATATACATAAATAGAGGAGGCATCATGAACCGAGCGCACAAGAACAATTCCACCAACAACAACTACGGCAACAAGAGTCCCGTGGAATGATGAAAAGTATGTATTCGGTTTGAAAAGGCATCACTTCGGTTGTCTTTACGGTTGAGCCGAAGAGGGATTGTGAGCGGCTTAGGGCGATACGATAAACAGACGCTTGTACCGGGGGAAGATCTCCCGCGAAGTATTAACGCTAAACGAGTGGGGATGAGTATTGAATTTTGAACAGGGGATCAAGGATTCCAGACGCTGTAACCACGTGACTGTTACTGACTCACTTTCTTGCAGTGGATCTAATAGTAATGCAGTGAAAGAGAGAGTTTCATCCATGGTTATCAATGTTATCTTTTTTCTGTCAATGTGACACAAGTTTCTAGGTTATTCAGAACGACAACATAACCAATTGATTGCAAGTTGATGACAATTGCATCAGGGGATAGTAACTTCAAGCAAAAAAGTGGGACCGATTCGAGATTGCTTTTATGTAAACAGTGAACTTTTTTTACACTCTAAAAATTGCACCGACTTGCACTGACAACTGAATGATATTGTCAATTTGTGCGAGATGCCTCAAAACAGCTGGGAATAAATATTGTTTATATACAGTAAGTTACATTTAATGCGACGTTTAGATTATTGGACAGACCTGTAATGTGACACGTTTAATTGGACATTTTTGTAAACATCGAGTTCGAGGCCCAAATTAGGCTAGGCGCAAATTGAGAAGCGTATAGCGCTCGTAAGCGAACGCGAGACTACCAACACGACTCATACGTGCCACAAACGTAGCGTGGTGGAGCGCATATTGAGTCGCAGTTTGGTGCCACTCGCATGCAATGACTGATTAACACAGAGTTGCGCGATATATTTATTTACTAACACAATCACCCGACCAGTACAGCCATACAGTGTCAAACCCACGGCGCTATATGATTGTTCACTAACACAACTACCACAACCGGCATGAGCAGCACGAGAAACTGTGGTTCAGCCACAGCGTCGCGCGAGTCGTGTCTCACGAGCGCTCCACCATCTCGCGTCATCTGGCCAATTTGCGCCGTTCTATCTGTTTTCATTAGCCACAAAAACAAGCGCTATATCGCGCCAAGTTACTCGCGCTATATGCGTCTCAATTTGCGCCTTGCCTTATGGCGCCACATTAAAGTTGCCACCAGACGTAGACACTGTACCACTCACATCGCCAATGTTCAATTACAGGCCAAAATCGCCTCCAAAGCGACACTGAGTGGTGCCTCGGCATGTCGTAATAAATTTAAATTACTGTATTATATTGTTATTTATGTTCGCATCATAAGCAACGAACACACATTTATTTTCCACTTGCAACAGTATTCACGATGATTGGATGGATGAATATACGACCTTTACATGCATCTAGTACGACTATTGTCATGCGTATATACGATTTACTACAGACAACCAAAAAAACCAATGGCGGAATACGTTCTTGATAATTATAATAATTATTATAGATTTTTGTAAATACATGTATGTTTGGAATATTATGTTAAAAATTATTTTCAAGTCCGAATATTTCCGGTTTCAAGAAAAGTGAAAGTTGAAGTTGCTTTTTTTATTTTTAACTTTTAAGAACGAAAGATTATTTGTTTGCTGGTCTTTTGCGTTCTGATAAACAGAGTGACAAAAATAAATTAGTTCAACTTCGTCATTCAATTGCTCTTATCTAAACAGTGTAAACATGAGATTATAAACTTGACAAACCAAGCTGCAAAGTATGCCAACCCAGCAAACATTAAATCGTATAACTATCGTATATAGAATATTTTGATATTTTGGTTGGTATATGATGCGCCCAAATAGCATATACAGTAAGTTACCTCTAATCCTCGACATACCGAGGCACTACTCAGTGTCTCATTAGAGGTGATTGGCCTGTAATTGGACATTCACGATGATAGCGGTACAATGTCGACATCTGGTGGCGACTTTCAATCTGGGGCCAAACTTTGGGTACCAAACTCGATGTTTACAAAATATCCAATTAGAAATGAAAATGTCCAATTATTTGTGTCCCATTATAGGTCTGTCCAATTAACTAAATGTCGGATTAGAGGTAATTTACTGTACATGCAAGGTTATTAGGCAATACCTAATAGCATAATAAGTCTGTTGTCATACGAATATACGATTCATCACTGCCATAAAAAAAGACGGGTGGGTAATGTCGGGGACATAACCGGAGTGACGTAGGACTATACAAAGGGGATAGCTTTTGTTAAATATATATTTTAAATATATTGTTTTATTTTCTTCTCCTACGTGAATACCTACCTATCTACCTGAAAAATGGATTAGTTTACTGTTTACTCTTTATGAACATGTTGATGGTTCTGAAAAGAACCTTTGGTGTTGTGTTTTTGTTATCACTCGATATCCCCATCTTGTTCGGTTAAACCTTCCTGTTTAGCTATTGCGTTTGCCACTCGCCACAGCTTTCACAGTAGGAAAATTTCTTCCCATCCAGCTTGTGACATGTTGTTCAGTAAATTACATTTAATGCGACGTGCCGGAGAAACACTCAGTGTCGCATTGGAGGCGATTTTAACCTGTAATTGAACATTTCCGATGACAGAGGTACAGTGTCGACTTTCAATGTGGGGTCATAATTTGGACCCCGAACTCTATGTTTACAAAAATGTCGCATTACAGATCCATCCAATTAGCTAAAAGTCGAGCTAAATATAAATTACTGTACTTTCAATCTAGAAGCAATTTAAGAATTGGTGAAAATTGAATAATCGGGGAAGTCCCCAACCATCAATAAGCTCGGCACAACTGCCGAATTCTCATACTCATCATATCCTGGCAATCAAATTATGAAAAAATCAATTTGTGTTTTATTATTATTTTGGATATTGTTTTAGAAAGCATTAAACTGTATTTCGTTAACTCTTTTCTGAAAGGTTTAATGGCCCTGATAAGCGCCTTGTTTTATGGAATGGTTCCAATTTAGAAAACTTTGTACTCGTGGTTTTGAAAAAAACCATTTCGAACGCCCTCGATGCCGCCTTGTTCTGGATTTGCCTCCAAAGCAGATTGTATAAAGAACAAACTTTTTTCTCATGCTACCCGCTGTCGTTTTGCGATTTTGCCACGTTTGCCACTCGCCACTCGCTGCAACTGCCTGTTGTTGTCTTGATGTTCACCGAACCGAATATGGTCTGTTCTGAATGTGGGTTTTCTTATCGTCGCGAGCAGCTTTTCCACTTCGGTGGCCGAAACTATATAACGCCGGCTAGGTGTACTGATGCACTGGTACTAACGCGCTCGGCCTAGCTACCCTTGCGGGGAACTCCAGACTAACACGGTTCGAGCGGGATTTTGCCTTTCCCTTCACTTTTCCTCCTTTGCCATATCCAACCATGGCTGCTTGTGTTGGTTGATTGATGTGATGTGATGCGAAACGATGTGGTGTACGGTTTGGATGAGAATGATCGTTACGGCAGCGGAACAGGGATTTTTAAGCTGACTGGCTGGTTCGAGAATTACGCATGTGTGAGACTGCGACCAATGTTTCGTTCATATTTTTTCTTTTTCCTTTCCAATCGTGCTTCGTTGTATTTCGCTGCTGCGCTGGTTGACCGTTTTGGTCGGTACGATTTGAGGAGCACAAAATGGACCAATCAAAAATGGGCACATAGTGCATTTGGACAATGCTTGATATTTCACAATTATTTAATTATTTATCTCAAGAAAACTGAAATGTTATTCATTATGATAGATGCGTAGATATATTTCCTATCAATTGATGCAAAAACCTTTGCGATCTATTGAGAAATGCTCGAGTTATAAGCGTTCCAAATCTTGCATTTTTTCCTACTTGTTCAGTGCCTAGATTTTCATTTCACCCCCTATATCTTCCGGTTAGACGTAGTCCTACGTCAAAAATGTCATTGCAATAGTGCACAGGCAACAACTATCTACCTGTATTTTACTGCCGCAATCGAGGCTCAATGATTGCTCATTGAGTGAAAAACGAATGATATTACAGAGACACTCGCTGGCTCAAGCAAATGTTTCCAGTTTGATTCTCTCACCATCTAACGATTTATCTGTGAATGAGTGTTGTTGAATGAATTTCGATGCGATTTTGCCCATACCTGTTTAAAATACCATTAAAAGTCAGACGAATCTTCAAAATCTTCAAAATTATTTGATCGAAATATGAAATAACAAATTTGTTGTATAGACGAAGCTTTGCTCACATTGACAAACTACTTTATACTTCCGGTGGTTAGGATTCCAGATGCAGGTCGAAACTAAAGGGTGTGTCACATCAAGTTGCATCACAGAAAAAACGCTGTAGAAATTTAATTTTTAGGAATTATATCTTCAGCTTTCGCTTATAATCAGATAAGAGTGTATAGATCACGTTGGCCATGCTTCACTGTCAATTTTTCGTAAATTTGGAAAAATGTCGTCGAACGAAAAAGAGCGTCGTGAAGTAATCCTGTGCACTCATTTCGAGAATCCGGAGTTGTCACATCGGGACATCGGTAAGATGCTAAGAATCGTCCAATCCACGGTCAGCAGAGTACTAAAACGATACTTCGAGAACCTAACCATCGACCGGAAGGTGAAGAACGGCAAAAATGGATGCTCCGTCAGTGAAAAAGATCACAAGCGCGTAGTTAAGCAGTTTAGACGTGATCCGAGAAGTTCGGTCCGGGATGTCGCCAATAAGCTGAATTTGTCAAGTTCCTTCGTCCAGCGGACCAAGCAGCGGGAGGGCCTGCGTACATACAAGGTTCAGAAGGCTCCTAACCGCGACGAAAGGCAAAACGTGGTGGGGAAGACGCGAGCCCGGAAGCTGTACACCGAAATGCTGACGAAGCCGCATTGCCTGGTGTAATGGACGACGAAACCTACGTCAAAGCGGACTTTCGTCAGCTGCCGGGCCTGTTGTTCTTCTCCGCAGAGGACAAATTCAGCGTTCCGGAGGAGATTCGCAAGCAGAAACTGTCCAAGTTTGCCAAAAAGAACACGGTGTGGCAAGCGATCTGCTCGTGCGGAAAGCGGAGCGCCCCCTTCGTGATGACCGGCACGGTAAACGGGCAGGTTTACCTTAAGGAGTGCCTACAGAAGCGCTTACTACCACTATTGAAGCAGCACGAGGGCCCGACCATCTTCTGGCCGGATCTCGCTTCGTGCCACTATTCAAAGGACGTGTTGGAGTGGTACGAAGCCAACGGGGTCACCTTCGTGCCAAAAGAAATGAACCCGCCCAACGCGCCGGAGCTTCGCCCAATAGAGAAATATTGAGCGATTATGAAGCAGGCCCTCCGGAAGAACCCAAAAGTTGTCAAATCGGAGGCGGACTTCAAGAGAAAATGGATTTCTGTTCAAAAAAAAAACTACAACCTGACGTTGTACAGAACCTTATGGACGGGGTAAAGAGGAAGGTGCGAGCATACGGGCATTCATTCGCCAAGCGATAATATAATAATGGCGATATGCACACAAAAATAATCCCGCACGATATTAGATGAATGCATCAATCTATCATGCTCCCCTCGATGAGAGCGAGCAGAGTATTCTTCCCATCCAGTTGGCACGCAAGCAGGTAGCAACTCGATGCCAGAATATGCGCCGACATCCATCCCAGCATCCTCATCATCATCATCCCTATCCCCATCATCATCATCCGAACAACTAGCAGAGGGGATATTCTGTCATCTCGGACTCGGATTACGACGATGGCACACAAACGGAGAGATGAGAGGGTTCAACCACGGCAAGCATTAGTGCGACAATGATGGTGAATCCGAACGCATCTATTGCATATCTGTGCTGAGCTAAACGTCCGCACGCGGGGGTGAGCCCGCGACAAAAAAAAACATAAAAGGGTGGCCGATCTGTTGGTCTGTTTCTGTTTTTTTTTCCTACTACTACTGCTGCTCCGGAAGGTACTTGAACCAGCTGAGTTACCCGCGCGGATGTTTCGAATCGGAATTGGCTGGCGCTCAGCAGAGCTCTTCCCCCCTTCGGTTTAGGAAATGTTAACTCGGTACGGTCGGGTGCTCACGTGCTGCACTGCAATCGAAAGAGTGTCCAGATCCTAGCTAGGGAGAGAATTATTTATTTGCTCCGTGAATCATGTGAAGACGCGCGCTTAGGGCAAATTGTCATCGCGGGTTCTACAGCTTCGGACAACGAACATCCCCTATTTGTTGCCAATTTTGTTATCTTTGTGCGATGGACTAAGATGTGCCAGTAATTATTGTTGACAATCGAGTATGTGGTGTTAATCTACTGTTATGGTGTTTATCATTTCATCATATTATTCGAACCAACCAAAACCACGTCTCGTATGTGGAAGATCTCATGGGACAGTACCCCAAGGCGCGTTCATGTTCTACAGCAGATTGATAGCAAAGCAGAAGATGTTGTATACCATAAACCTCAAACT
The DNA here is from genome assembly GCF_029784135.1 of Toxorhynchites rutilus septentrionalis. Taxonomy (NCBI): domain Eukaryota; kingdom Metazoa; phylum Arthropoda; class Insecta; order Diptera; family Culicidae; genus Toxorhynchites; species Toxorhynchites rutilus. Next base: position 187,523,291 of record NC_073744.1, on the reverse strand, counting down.
GTTGTATATTTTAGTACAATAGTTAAGCTTTTTTTTGTGTTTCGTCGGCTGTTTGGGTTGTAGTCTCTTGCAGTAATTGACCATAAATCAAATCATATCATGCTAGTCTACATGGTGATCTACACCATCTAACAGCAACAATCAGTTCTGAAGGCAGGAGATTCCTCATAAAGTGCAATCATCTAAACCAGGGAATCTCAATGAAATGGAATCACTTAATTATGGAAAAGGGGTCTCTGACCTAAAATAGTTTGAGAGTCCCTGATCTAAACGATTCATAATCGTTAAATACGTCAATCTTGATATTTAAATCGAAGAAAAACAAGACAAACGTATCAAACTAATGATCGCATTGGTTCAAAGTTCCTATAGAAGAAGGTAGACATCTTTCTACTCGTTTCCTTTTCAAATTCCATTCAAACAATTTTTTTTCTAGCGTTGTTTGCGGTTTCTGTATTTTTTTATAAAGTTGATTACGTTCACTCGCATTGAATTGATCTCGGTAATAGTGATTTTTTGACTTGCTGCCACCTAATTATATGAAGAATTGTTCTATGTTGATGAGTTGATCGAATGTTCTTCCATCATCAACTGGGTGGGAGGAACCCGAAAATTCAGTGAATTTCTCCAAGATATTGCTGATCATGTGGTCTACATATTTTTGCATTTAATAAAATGGATTAATTTCGGATTGACCGCAACCTTAGCCACGATCGATGAAAAGATAAAAGTCAGCATGTTCTTCAGATCCTTCGTGGCCTTGGTGATCAGCTGCTTCTCTGTTTGACCACAAACATTTTAGGATAGATTCTCCGTTTGCGGTTCGCCCAGCAATTTTCTGTCGGTCACAGCAGACGGACTTTGACAGGGCTGGCGAACTACGGTACAAAGTCTATCTTCAGTCGCTCTTATCTGGGTGATTGCCTGCTGCATAAACACGGCCGGCATAGACTGATGCTTCCGCATAAAAATGTTCATTTTAGCAATTTGCTTGTTCAAATTTTGGTCATTTGCTCCGACCTCTCGGCTCAAGGCGCGGAGCAATGACGCTACCTTGCTGTCGGTCTCCCTCTTCAGCTTCTGCTGCACTTCACGGTTGCGATGCACTGTCGGACGATCAGAACAAGACTTCCTTTCGACGCTCTCGCCGTTTTTCAGAAGAAAGAGAGCGTCGATGACTTTTTATAGAATGCCCAATAAACGTATAATTTAAGGAAAATTTGATCCATTGAATTACATTTTGTAGTTTTTGCTACCACCAACCGAAATGAGTTCATTTTGTTAATGCATATGTTAAAAACTTGTGACTCGACTGATAGATAGAGTAGTCTGTATCTATTATTTATAAAAACTATAATCCTCAAAAGCAGGTCTGCTAGTCATAGAACGAAATATACGCTAACTTCGTTGAAGGCTCTTAGGCAAGTGGATTTTTGAAGCTGTTGATGTTTTCCATGAAAATCTTGTAATCTTCCTTCAGAATCTTGCATATGACGACATTTAGTTGTCAGTAACTCTCTTTTCGCTGTAGTTCGACAGCGTTGAGTAGCGCGTAACTTCGGACTATTGTTAGGTTCGCACAAGGTTGCCAAATAAGGTAACTCGTGTCCTGAATCCGGTCTCAATCACTCGGGTCCCATTTCCGTAATGCAGTGTGAGGTCACACGCTGGTTAGGAAACCCACTCCACGGTGATGTGGAGCGTTTGTCGTCACGTATGCCAAAATATAGCAGCTCCTGTCCCGTTGATAGTCGTTGTTCTTCAAAGTCTGTTGAAAGCACCATCATACTAGGACAATTTTTATACTCGTCAGTCACGTCGTTCACCGGCAGGGACATGCATTCGTTTGTGAACGATCTATTATCTGTATCTGTGCATATGAATTCAACTCATAATCTTCTTTTATGTTTTTCCATACCGCATAGTCAAAAAACTGAAATTCCAGTGTTCCATAACTACAGAACCAGACGGACAATCTGGTTTCGCCAGATGCTTCCTTTCGATAGCAGCGACAACTTTCCGATGCCGAACTGTCCTCGGACGAACTCTAAACATCTACATACATAGCTGTTCCTTCTTTTCCTTGTTTCAAAACTTGTAATTTGTCAGCTTGGTAAATCAGGGTTAGGGTCGGAAAACGTAATTAACTACACATTCAAAGGAATACCTAAACGTGGTATCACACTACCTTTTCACCCACTTCCTCAGCGTACACTCACTCACCAGGTCATATTGTGGATTAAACAACCGAAGCTCCCGTTACAAACGGTACAATGATGTAGAAGTTGTATTACCAAGAATGCATCGGAAAGCCTGAGAAACTTTAAAGGACACGAAGGACCTGTATTTCTTTGCCAAATATAGCAAGCTCTCACTACAGCCAAGAAGGCTACTTCAGTGGTATCGTAACAACGGAGTTAACTTCACACTTTACTTTTCATAGGACCTTCTTTATAACCAATGCTCTCCATCTCCATCCGTTAAAAACTCAGCTGTAAATGCATTACTCAATGTTTTTGAACAAAACGTCTATTTATTAGATAGTCAGTTGCATAAAATATGTTTACAAGGTCATATTTATCAAATCAGAAAGTCACTTAAGGTGGTATTCTTAGTAAAGATGCTATGAGATACATATAGAGGTGGAGCAGTAGGCGAAGTATATCTGTATTGGCAAGCAAAATATCGTTTCGTAATTAGAGTAAATGATCTTGGTTTGTCCAATTTGGGGTGTTTTTACGCAACTAGTAAATGCAAATCGATTTTTCTTCATGAAAATCACACATAATCGATACGAGTTTGGGTTTGTTGAAAAGCCCCAAGTCTCTAGTTGCTAATACTACCATAAGGTGTTGAAATTATTCAAATTTTTATGTTTTTTAACGATTTTCCTTAAAGAAGAATTATGATCATGGTTTGACCACCTCTGATCATGGTTTGCCCAAAAAAATTATCATGGTTTGTCCGGTTTTAGAAATCTCCATTTTTGAATGAAAACATTCGAATTCACAATTAAATGTTGCATTTATCATTGCTTGAGTTTACTGTCATCATATTGATTCATTCATAATTTAGGCTTTCTTCAGAATATTGCCTTTTCTTGGGCATTTTAGAAGTGTTCAACTCAACACAATCAACACAGAAAAACCATACTTCTGCTATGCGCGAAGCACACCATAAACAAACATAAACAAACTGCAGCGCGTCAAGCGGTTGCCATAGAAATCATATGGACAAAACAACATTATTGGATTGGACAACTCATGATCAGAATTGAGTTCATCAAAATGCGTTAATTTAATGGTTTAGCTATGTAAATCCGATACAAATGGTGGGCAAGCATGATGTTTACAATATTTATAAGTGTTGTAATCCAGAAAAGGTCTGAATACGTGCCAAATAATCATCTGGTGATCGATTAAAAGTTAGCTCGAATGAGGGGCGCATTGACACAAATAGAAGAAAAATATACTACCAAACTACTATAAATCATGTAAAAAGCAATTTCATTTATATGTTTCGAAACATTCGAAGGCCTTATTTGACACAGGAGCGCTGAATTAGAGCATTCAAAAAAGTGGGCAAACCATGATCATATTTTCGACTGGACAAACCAAGATCATTTACCCTATTTGCATTCAATATGGAATGTATATGGAAGAAACAAAACAATGTTGAAAGTTCTCACGGTTGCATGATAATTTGAGCCAAAATTCTCATGAAGTCATTCAACTATTTGTTTTTTAACAGATTACAATTGTATCGTGGCTTATTACGATTATTTATGTGGTAAAAAGTCCTAGAGAGCAATCGTGTGCTTAGTTCTTGAAATCATCGGTGAAATTTTGATTAATTGGCGATTATTCTTTCACAACATATACACCGACACTGAGAGCCTTCGAAACATACACTTCATAAGGTAAAATTAACGAAACTTCGTTTATTTCTAGGAACATAGGGGAGTGAAAATGGCACATGAAAATATCAATTTTATCCGTCTTTTTCGACGTGATTTCACAAATATTTACTGCACATTATCACATTAGCCTCATATTCAGCGGGAATTCAAAAAAATGTTCGTTTTTAATTGATAAACTACTTCCTGGGCAATCAAAGATAAACACAACGATTGACGTCACTATTTGAGAAATAGTTATGGCAGCGCATGCTATGTCGCTCGAAACTCTATCATCTTCATTACCTTTTTTCCAGGACATTGGTAAAGATGCATGATTTTTGGACGTTTTTCGAGCTTTGAATAAGTAAAAAAAATATTGTAAACAACCATTATTATTTTTTTTTAATCAATTTGTAATCTTTATAAATGAAAATGGAAGCCCAAAGGGTTGGTAAGCGCTAAACCCGAGAAAAGAATGGTCCGATTTGAGCCTTCTTTATTTTGTTCAATTCGTCTCTCCCCGTAGATCAATATAGAACAGAGGTGGCCAAACTTTTGGGCATTGCGGGCGACTTATTGTTCAAATGGTGGGCTGCGGTCTACCAAGATGTGTAGAATAAAGGTGTGACCGTGTCGTCAATAAGTGCGCGAGGGGAAACGGTATAAATATACAGAGGACTGTGGAAAGGGATTTGACTTCAAATAGAGATGTCTAAATTTTTCGTTTATTCAATTGTTGATTAATCGTGGGGTCATTTTTAAATATTCGATTCATTCGAATAATTGTTTTTCAGTATTCGATTAACCGAGCGAATATTTATTTCTTGTAATCAAAAAGAACAGACATATTTGAAATAAAAAAGTATGATGTCATAATTTTAAAAGTTACATTAAATATAATTTTGAAATAAACATGGTGCAGAATAATTGTTTTTGAATGAAATGGTATTTTAGTATATTGATAAATTTACCATTTCATGATTTTTTGAGGACGATTGAAAAAAAAGTACACAATGAGAATGATGCACAATATTATTATTGTACCAACATAAAAATTTTTCTGTTCAAAATTACCTGTTCTTTGAATGTTGAATGAAATAGCTGATTTGTTTGAATATTTCTGCTTAGTCCTTATAGCTACTAGTTCAAAAGAGGTACATTTATAGAATCATTGACCACTAGTATGGTATATTTTCCTCGGCACTCTGAATTTGAATACTACTATTTTAGAACGGGAGCTGAGACCACCTTCTTTAAGTCCACATTTTACTCCTGCAGACCCTGAATTCTTCTTCTCAGTCTCCTCCACCACCAGGGATTCATTTTTATGGTTCAACCGTAAATGATTTAGCATATCCGAAGAATTTCGACGAAACACCATGACGGTTAACACTCCTATACTCGCGCATAGGTCTGAGGGACCAAGAAATCAATAATTCGTTCATTTCTCAGAAAACATCAACACTACGACATTGCGATTCTCTCTAGCTTCGTCATTCGTTGTTCATCATCGTTTAGCGTATCGTATAAGTTGGTACGAAGGGGACGTATATCACTTTTTCACCACCTTCGGTCTGAGACACCGACGCGCGTACAGGAGTAACTTTTTTGGACAAGTGACTTTTTTCCTATTTTAGAATATTGTTCAATGAAATGTATAAATAATGTCAGTGGCGTTGAATATTTATGAAATATAATGCATAATATCATTTTCGAACTATTCTTATTTGATTTTAGTCCTTTTGTCACCGGATTGAACGGATAATTCGTCGATATACTCGTCGTTAGATTCATACGTGCAAAAGTAAAGTACAAATGTTTGACATTCGTATAGTTGTTCACTAAATATAATGGTCACGCATATACACACTTGTGAAATAAATGCACTTGCGGAAGAATTGTAAACTGTAAATTATAAATTAATCGCTGGCTTATGGTTATTTTTACAGTTATAGCTTCGGTTTTTTTTTCTATAATATATGAGCTGAACAATATCGACGATAAAACAAGTCGCAGGAAGTTCCTAGAAATCCTTTTATATCATCTTTTTATGCCCCATCAAAACAGGCATTAAGTTTTTGTTGACCAAGAACATAGAAACAAAGAATATTAAATATAGGAAAACTTGATTTATTCTCTTGAGCTGAAACATATATTACAAACCTAACTTTAACCGTAAAAAACTTACATTTCAACTTTCCAATGCTCTTATTTCCACCAAAACAATACCACATACAAAGAGCAAAAACAAGATATTGCAAAATATTGCAGATTGTTTACATACAAAATCCAAGATGGCTGAAAGGCCTTTCTCATAAGTCGCGTATTGTATCTATCGTGCGGTCTACCAAGGTTGACTGTATCAAAAAGTCATTAAAAAATGAAAGTACAGGGTGGGCCATTTAAAGTGGAAGGATTTGTTTTTGCAATAGCAAAGTAAAGAAGTGGAATTTTAAATTTTTTTTTTTTGAAATTCATTTATTTTGGTCCAAGGAGATTTGTTCTAACTACTTTTTGATTATGATATCTCGTAAATGACCGCCTCTGGCCTTGACCGCAAAATGTGCCCTTTTCTCGGCATTTTCCATCACTTTGCCGAATGTTTTGGCCAATATGTCAGCAATTTCTTGTCGGATATTGTCTTTCAGCGCAGTCAGGGTCCTTGGTTTACCAGTGTATACCTTGGATTTTAAATATCCCCATAAAAAAAAAAGTCAGGAGGCGTCATATCAGGTGATCTCGGTGGCCAGTCATAATCGCCGTTTTTCGATATTAATCTTCCGGGGAACATTTCGCGCAATAATTTGGTCGTGGCAGCCGCTGTATGGCATGTAGCGCCGTCCTGTTGGAACCAGTAATTGTCCAATTCATTTTCACGAACAAATGGCAATAAAAAATCGGTTATCATTTTTATTTTTCCACGCACGTTTAGTTAACATAATTGAGAAGTTATTTTGAATGTACAGCTGAACAATTTCAGCGCGTTGTTTAGGTATGTATTGTTCCATGATTAAAATTGTACTGAAATGACGCTTCCAACGCGGTATGACATTTGTTAATCTGACATCTTTGTCAAAAGTTATGGGGTTGCCAGATGCTTCCACTTTAAATGGCCCACCCTGTAGTACTAGACGCTTAAAACAAAGTTTTCACACTCCTGTACTCGCGCGCAAAATCATAACTCGTATTCTCGCGCAAGGTGTCACAGATTGTGCGTGTCTCTGTAATTTTACTATCAACTTCATTCATTTCCTATAGATACAGTCGGGTAAAATAGAGCTAACGAGCAAAATTCTATTAAATTAGAATTACATAATAGGGCCCAACATTTACTTTTTTCTTTATTTTAATTCAATATTTTAATATTTTTAATCTCTAATTTCTCGTTCATTGCTGTTGTTCTTCTTGTGACTATAACTTTTGAAAGAAATCTGCACAATTAATTCACATTACTCATCATAGTTTTGAAATGAAAAACAATATTTCATTAAAACTCGCACTCACAGTCTTCAAAGGCGAAATTTTCTCCAAAAAATTAGTTTTTATCGATTTTTTAAACTCTATGTCGGATGTTTCCAGCATTTTCAATTGGTCATTTAATAAGTGATATGCCTGGAGAAAACATTGTTGAGATTGTTCCTAGTGAATCTTTTTGCTTTATTATAAGTTATGGTCGAACAAATCTTAAGATATTAAAATGGAAACATTAATGAAGAAATATCCACTCTAATAATTAAGGTTAGCATAAACACGTTATAGAATGATCACGGCGAAAGGTGGAGGTATATTTAATCCATGACGTTTGGAGATGACACTATCCTAGATCGGCTGACGGGCGCCTAAGAATACCTACGCGGGCGACCGGTAAACCGCGGACTACCGTTTGGCCATCCCTGATATAGAAGGTCGGAGTGAGGAATCTTACGTTGTTCAAATGTCCAACGCTATTAAATATGAATATCATTTGAAAAGCGACAAAAATTTTAGATTAGAATAGCAGCAGAAGAAATTATCAGAACAATGGACAGCGAAAGGCAGATCATTTCAAGAGATATTTGTCGCAGTTTCTTCGTGGAGCTGATCAAACAAATGAGAAAAAGATACGATTTTGATGATTCGATGCTCAAGTCTACGGCAATGTTAATTCCCAGAAGCTTTTCTAATTTGACTAGCATTAACGTTGTGTTAGGAGCGTTTCCTGGATTCTACTATAGGAATGTACAAACCTCTGTAGCCTAAAAATAAAATTACTCCGTAAGGAAATCACGATTTCAGAAAACGAATGTGCTGGGTTGGACAAAAATTGGATGCCTAAAGATAATTAACGGTTCGCTCGCCTTTTGGGCGCTTCGATGTCTTGTATGTAACGTTCTCACTATGCCTCACTCCTCGGCAACTGTCGGGCGATTTTTTCTGAATATAGTCAGATCAAAAATAAGCTTTGAAATCGGCTCAGCAACGATACGATGAACGCTGCTTTGAGATCAAAGGATTTGGTCGAACATCGTTGTGGCAGCTCAAAAATTTTAAAAAATGGTAGTATGCAATCTAGATTCAAAAAAACTATATATAAGTATCATCAAACACACGAATAACTTGCAAATGTAAATGTAGTAGGGTAAATGGTCTTGGTTTGTCCGGTTCAGGGTGTTTTCACGCAACTAGTAAATGTAAATCGATTTTTCTTCATGGAAATTACATATAATCGATACGAGTTTGGGTTTGTTGGAAAGCCCCAAGTCTTCAGTTGCTAATACGACCATAAAGCTTTGAAATAATTCAAATTTTTATGTTTTTCCGATTTTCCTCAAAGAGAAATTATGATCATGGTTTATCGAAAAAATTATCATGGTTTGTCCGGTTTTAGAAATCACCATTTTTGAATGAAAAAATCGAATTTTCAAGTAGATGTTGCATTTATCATTGTTTGAGTTTACTGTCATCATATTGGTCCATTCATAATTTAGGCTTTCTTCAGAATATTGCCATTTCTTGGGCATTTTAAAAGTGTTCACCTCAACACACTCAACACAGAGAAACTTTTTTTCTGCTATGCGCGGAGGACACAATAAACAAACTGCAGCGCGCCAAGCGGTTGCCATAGTTATCATGTGGACAACACAACATTAGTGAATCGGACAACTCATGATCAGAATTGAGCTCATCGAAATGCGTTAATTGCATGGTTTAGCTACAGTGATACAAACTTGTAATCGTACTCCACCGTGCAAATCTCTTTTCTGTTCTTTTGAAAGTCGAAAACAAAGTTTCAGAACATTCTATTTAGATGAAGTCATAGTGTCATATGATAGATAAAAGGTTTGCTATCTGTTTTCAGAATAATGGTTTTTATTTCTCCAAGAATTGCGAATCTATGTGCGAATGTATGAAAATTGACTCAATCTCATAATCGTACTCTGAATGAAATTTCAACTCGATTCATAAGGCGTTGATCAATTTCAGGATTCCATCATTAGTATGGTATCCCTTGTTCATTGAAACTATCTTTAGCTGCCTTTAGCCGTTATCTATGAGTTTTTGCAGTATTCGGAAGGAATATCTATCCATTTTTTGATAAAGTGGTTTTTAAAATCGTTATTTTTAGAAATTTAATGGTTTCTAAATTTCCTACACAGATAACTTCCTCAGTTTTTACTGGGATTGATGTCGGAAGATTGCGGAGGAATATCAAAAACTTTGAGCAATTGTACTGTAACCATTTACGAACTTTATATGTCTTGAGCTCTGGGTCATTGTCTCGGTAAAACTTGAATCCTGGATTCAACCTCATTTTGTTCACACTTTGCTAAATGTTTTTCTTCGGGATGTTCAAGTAAACATTCTGACCCAATACACAACCGATGAAAACCAAATTACCCCCTACATGCATCCTCATACCATCCCTCCACCACCTCCATGTTTATACGTTGCTTTCAGATTTTTACGCTCAATTCATCGTTTGGCTTCCTCGATACGAAACGACAACCATCGGAGTGAAAGATATTACATTTCGACTCATCTACGAGAGTAACATCTTCCCAGTAAGACATTGATGTGTTTCATGATGTTTGCAAAATGGAAACTGGAGTTGCTGATTTATTTCGCCTTTAAACGGTTCTTCCGTCTGAGCCTGGACATTCAAGATGTTCTTCCTCGGCACATTACAAACTTTTGACGTAGGATTACGTCTTTCGGGAACATATGGGGATACAAATTGAAAACAGAGACATCAAAACCAAACTGCCTGGGGGAAATCGACATTGCAAATACATAAAAGTAGGGGGAACTTGTGCTCCTACCGAAATGTTTCCCTAACAGAGACATCAAAACCAAGCTGTCTGGGGGAAATCGACATTGCAAATACATGGAAGTAGGGGGAGCTTTCGTTCTCACCGGAAAGTGTTCCCTAACAGAGACATCAAAACCAAGCTGTCTGGGGGAAAACATTGGAAAAATACATGAAAGTAGGGGGAACTTTTGTTTCTACCGAAATGTGTTCCTTAACAGAGACGTTAAAACCACGTTGCCTGGAGGAAACCGACATTGCAAATACATGGAAAGAGGGGGAGCTTTTGTTCTCACCGGAAAGTGTTCCCTAACAGAGACATCAACATTTTCATCATATGTCGTTCCACTTCGGTATCTTTTATCTGATACGCATCATCCAACGACTGTTTGTCATCCTTCTGTCATCATCACTCGGTAAACACTGAAGTGAACCAACAATACCCAACAACCCAACAAAACGGGTTTTTTCAGGGCCACCGAATCATTATCAAAGAGTTTAACGATGTAATTTTTCAAACATATCCAAAATCAACAGATAGCCTAACGGAATCCTACGTCAACTATGCGGTCGTGTCTTAGACACAACCCTCCTGTGACTTTTTTGGTTCAATTCGATTTTCATCGATGGTGTATTGGATCAGAATGTTTACTTGAACATCCTAAAGAAAAACATGTTGCAAAGTGTGAACAAAATGAGATTGAATCGAAGATTCGAGTTTCACCAAGGCAATGACCCTAAGCACAAGTCGCATATAGTTCGCACATGGTTCCATTATAATTACTCAAAAGTTATTGATACTTCTTCCCAATCTCCCAGCATCAATCCCAGTTAAAAAATATGAAAGTTATCTGTGTAGGAAATTTAGATGAAAAGACTATTTCAGAGACTATTCTACTAAGCAGTTGTTTCTAAAATTTCACAGCATTATAGAATAATATCCGAAGGTATAAATATGCGACTTATATAAAATAACAGCGTAGTTCTACGTCAACAATGCGGTCGTATCTTGGACACAACCTCCTATAATTTTTTTCCTATCTCTTGAAATAACCGATATAGCGCCCTTTTCCTAATTTGCGTTGGGGTCACCATTAAAAAACTGTTTTTTATATTTCAAATTCTACATACAAACTGTCTTCGAAAGACTTTTAGAGCTTACTTATACAAACATTTTGCGATGCAGAACTTGTCAATATCTCAATTTCACTCAAAGTGATTGATATTTCTTCCCAAAAAATACGCTCTCTTAAATTGCTTGCCGTTCTTTCCGGGGCAAACAAAGTTTATTGGCGGCATATAAAAGAAAAGAGTTCACTCTATATAATGTGTGATTTTCAAAACTATGTTATTTTTCGTGTTTGAGTAAATAAAAATTGGAATCATGAGTTTTTAGGTGAAAAACCATCAATAACTTTGAGTAGGATTAAGATATTGACATGTTCGGCACCGCAAAATGTTGGTCTTGATAAGCTCTAAAAGTCTTCCGAAAACAGTTTGTATGTAGAATTTGAAATATAAAAGTTAGAGCAGAAAAAAGAGTTTTTTTTAACGGTGACCCCAACGCAAATTAGAAAAAAGGCGCTATATCGGTTATTTCAAGAGATAGAAAAAAAACTTTGTTCTACAAAAATGTTTTAAATAACTGGGACTACAACATTGTCAAACTATGTTTACCTCTATCGATAGAGATGAGAAAGTTAGATTTTTTATTTCATCGAAAATGTTGATCACCCTATTTTTGGCAACATGAAAATGAGCGCTCTATCATATGTAACAACTTTGTCTAAGACAGTTTTTGTCTAGAGAGTAACTGTCGAGCTCTAAATGCTAATTTCCACTTAAATGCATCTCCTGGACCATTGTGCATTGTGGTGTCTTCATCCTACCAGAATGCATGATCCATAAGACCAATGAAAATAAATCGATCGCTCTCAGTTCATGGGCGCATTAGGATACACATTTTAGCAAAGAAGTTCAACGCCATAAAAATATGGATTTTCGACCGGGCAGTACTATCAGAAAACTGAACCTTTTTTTTATAATTACAGGTAGATTTATTGGAAATGCAGAATAGATGTCATGTGTGGTTAAACACAGATGTGATTTTTTTTATTTTAAAATAGTTATTTGTGTCCACGTGGACATTATCTATACCCCGCCCCCCTTACGATGGACAAGCGTTGACATTTTCGTAGCCCCCAATCCCCCAAAAGTTGTCCACGTAGTATATGGACAGTACCTTAAAGGTTGTGTCACATCAAATTGCATCAATTTTTAGGAATTATATCTTCAGCTTTCGCTCATAATCAGATAAGAGAGTATAGATCACGTTGGCCATGCTTCACTGTCAATTTTTCGTAAATTTGGAAAAATGTCGTTGAACGAAAAAGAGCGTCGTGAATTAATCCTGCGCACTCATTTCGAGAATCCAGAGTTGTCACATCGGGACATCGGTGAGATGCTGGGAATCGTCCAATCCACGGTCAGCAGAGTACTAAAACGATACTTCGAGAACCTAACCATCGACCGGAAGGTGAAGAACGGCAAAAATGGAAGCTCCGTCAGTGAAAAAGATCACAAGCGCGTAGTTAAGCAGTTTAGACGTGATCCGAGAAGTTCGGTCCGGGATGCCGCCAATAGCTGAATTTGTCAAGTTCATTCGTCCAGCGGACCAAGCAGCGGGAGGGCCTGCGTACATACAAGGTTCAGAAGGCTCCTAACCGCGACGAAAGGCAAAACATGGTGGGGAAGACGCGAGCCCGGAAGCTGTACACCGAAATGCTGACGAAGCCGCATTGCCTAGGAATGGACGACGAAACCTACGTCAAAGCGGACTTTCGTCAGCTGCCGGGCCTGTTGTTCTTCTCCGCAGAGGACAAATTCAGCGTTCCGGAGGAGATTCGCAAGCAGAAACTATCCAAGTTTACCAAAAAGTACATGGTGTGGCAAGCGATCTGCTCTTGCGGAAAGCGTAGCGCCCCCTTCGTGATGACCGACACGATAAACGGGCAGGTTTACCTTAAGGAGTGCCTACAGAAGCGCTTACTACCACTATTGAAGCAGCACGAGGGCCCGACCATCTTCTGGCTGGATCTCGCTTCGTGCCACTATTCAAAGGACGTGTTGGAATGGTACGAAGCCCACGGGGTCACCTTCGTGCCAAAGGAAATGAACCCGCCCAACGCGCCGGAGCTTCGCCCAATAGAGAAATATTGGGCGATTATGAAGCAGGCCCTCCGGAAGAACCCAAAAGTTGTCAAATCGGAGGCGGGCTCCAAGAGAAAATGGATTTCTGTTCAAAAAAAACTACAACCTGACGTTGTACAGAACCTTATGGACGGGGTAAAGAGGAAGGTGCGAGCATACGGGCTTGGGCTCCAAGTATGAATAAAAAGAAAATGCTAAAAGTTGTTTGATAGTTTCTATTTTACTGTCTAAAATTTTCAAAAGGATCGGTCTACTGGGCGAATTTCTACAGCGTTTTTTCCGTGATGCAATTTGATGTGACACACCCTTTAGTACCCACATGAACAGAACTAATGTATGGGTATATGGGAATGCTTATAATGTTCAAAATTCTCAGATTAAACCCGACTTAAAAGACTGTTTAACTTAAAAGTACTTACCTACGGAGGCTGGTTCTGCACAGCCCACCTGATTACGGGGCTGGGCCCCGAAATCGAAATCATTTACGACATTATCTCGCATAATTTCATCAAAATTCTATCAACATAAAGTCATAATATCATCCCATTTATCAGCTAAAAATTGGAACGCATCCATCACCGGCCTTACGTTGCTTCTTCTTGCACTGAGATCCCTGCGTTCGGCGGCTGCGGCCCATAGCTGCACACAGAGCGACGATGACGGCGGCTGCCAAACGACAAAAACAGAAGAAAGCCCCACAAACCCCACCAGAAAAATGTTACCCGCCAGCCAGCAGCCGGCTTCCCCCCAAATGTGCGCGCGAGTTCGGCCTCGGCCGTAACCCGAAGGGGAGCTCACAAAGCCCCCCGAAATGAGAGGTCTATAAAAGCGCACACGGGATGACCGAAAATTTCGAGTCGCTCGTCGCTTGAGCACAAACAGTGTGTGAATTGGTGAAATTTTGCCACGCCGCAAAGCGCTGGCGAAGAGTTTTCCTCCCGCAGGATACAGATACAGAGAGTGTGTGTTATCCCAAGCCGCACAGGAGGAGAAGAGCAAAGCAAAAGTACGTGAGAAACACCGGTGGCGGGAGTCACCACCAGTCACTCGCGAACAGGAAGCTGGACGCGCGATATCTGCGCGCTCTTTCTCGCTCGCTCTCTCTCTCTCTCTCTCCCTTGCGTTTCCTCTCGCGCGCGCGTGTGCTTAGTCACTAAACTTATGTGTGTGCACAGAGGCAAGAGGCAAGAGGCTGGCTGGCCCGAAAACGGTGTAATCTCGCGCGCGCGGTGAAGAAAACACTCCACCGGCCGCGCGACCGCGAGGAGGAGAGCCCCAGCACAGCTAGATTTTCTTCTTTTAAGCGGGCAGCAGCAGAAAAACGGCATTAGTAGAATAAAACACTCGAACCGAAGAAGACGAACACCACCGCGAGCAATCGAACGGGAGAGCACATCTTCTTCGATTCCAGTGTGGCGCGCGGAGGACATATACTCAACCTCCCCCACCCCATCCCAGAAAATCAGCCCTTGCAATAATACTGCTGCATCAGAGCCTTAGAGTACGTTAAAAAAGTTTTTGTAATTTGGTTATTTTCCGGGATTTTTGTGAGATTTTGTATTTTTGTTCAAAAAAAAAAAGTTTTTTTTTGTTGGACCCGGTTAAGTGTATGCCCAAGTTGGGAAGTCGGCGAGAAATCGTAGGGAAAACGGAGAAGTGTTGCGTTTTTTCGGTGATTTTTTTTTTGGTCAGTCTTCAGTGGAAGAGTGAGACAGCGTGTGAGGACTGGTGGACACGACAACAGGAGCAGGAGAACAACAGAGAGAGAAAGAGCGTGCGGAGTGTGTGTGTGTGTGTCTGTGCGCGGCGAACATACCAAGAAATTACAGCACACATAGAGGAGGAAAAAAAAAAGATTTTTTTCGTACATATCTCTCCCGTTTCGGGGAAGGTGGTGAAGAAGATCTGTGCGCCCTCTCTTAGTTTGGTCGTGAACGCCAACCGAGCCAGTTCGGTTTGCTGGTCAAGCATATCCGAGTTTCAGTTTCAGTTCAGTGGTCAAAGTGTGTGCAAGTGCGTGCAGTTTAGTCCGCGGGTCCCAAATACCTCCCCAATCATATCATAGCCCGACATAGTTGTTGTTTGCGAATAAACCAACCCACCACCGCGCTCGATAAGCCGCCTTTGCTAGTTTTGTACTTAGTATTTGCGACAGTTCTAAAAGAGAAACCTATTATAGAGACCACACTTTGGCAAAATCGCGCGAGCAATCCCGTTCAGCGGCTTTCGGTGTGGTGGCACTGGACACACGCAACAAAACGACAAAACGGATACTTCAACTGAATTATTTTTTGTTACAGGAAAAAAAACGAACAGAATTGGATTAAAACAGTGCTTGTTTTTACTCAGAATTATATTTTGTCTCCGTCTAAAATCGGTACGATTCGGAATTTGCAACCCGAGAAGAGTTTAAACTGGTGATCATCGGAGAGTTTTACAACAGTGAAAACGAACAACGCGAGGTACAACACGTTTTTCTAGCAGATTTCAACCAGTGTGAAATACGGGCAAGCAAGAACAGAACGGTTTTTTGGGAGTTTTTCACTGAAAAAAGTTCGTGATCCGGAATCGGTGGTTTCGAACCATCGGACCATTGCCCGAGAATCGCCAATATTAGGTGAGTAGTATGGATTAGTTGTATGTGGTTCAGTGGTTCAAAGTCAAAAAGTGCACCCTCAGGAGTGTGATTCGCATATCTTCAGCCAAACCCAAGTTTAAGTTCGCAGTTTAGAACACATGAATATCAAAACTTGAAACTGTGAATAATTTTGAACAAAAAAATCTTTGTTAACAGTGCTCTTCTCTACAAATTATTTTTTCATAACGGTACTCGGACTTGGACATATTTCAAATCAAAATCAAAATTCTTCGCTTGAACAGAACTCATGAAATAAATTGCTCGTTTCTGAAAGATGGAAACGAATGGTATTTGTCATTTTTTCCTCGATGGGAGGATCGAGCCAAAGTGATCGAATCATGAACATTTTTTGAGCTATTCTCACTCTCGATAGGGACATTTTTCACGCATTTTCTGCTAATAAACAGGAATAGAACTCTTGGTTTCAAACCTGAATACATAACCGAAGAACGTATTTTTGCAGAGATCTTATTATCTGTTTGGTGTAGAATTGGGCGATCTTGGATCGATTTTCAGAAGATCGATCATTTACATTTCGATTTTTTTAATCGATTCATTGTACCCGAAAAAATCGTGAGGATCGATTTTTTTCCTTTGATTTTTTCGTTCTTAGAGTTTTTTTTTCTCAGTGTACATCGATTTTAATCTCATCACCTGACAAAAATTTTATAAACATAATGTCAACATTTGGATAGCTTTCGAGGATGTCAAATTAGTGATAGTGAATAGGATTGGGCGATTTTTGGATCGATATTTGGAAGATCGATCTTTTCATCTCCGATTTCGAATTTTTCGGATCGATTATTTCTGTTCAAAAAAAAATCGCGAAAATCGTTCTTTTCTTTCCGAGCTTTCCATTCTTTTTGATCGTGGGAAAAACATGTTGTTCAGTGAACTTTGACTTTAGTCTCACCAAAAAGCACTCGACGAATTTCATAAATATTGGACTTTTTAAGGTTGTCAAATTAGTGGTTGTAAATTTAGGAGAAACAGTTTTGTAAATTTGGGCATTACAAAACAAGTGGTCACAAGTAACATTTACACCATCACATTCACTAGGCGGACAGGGAAAATTGTGACGAGATGGGATGGTGACATCAGGTCCAGCTGAAGCGTTCTTCTTTAGAACTGGGACTACTACAATTTTTTTCGACTAAATTCCAGACGTATGATACGGTTAGATTCAACGGGATTATTGTCAGCGTAGTTCTGGATCAATATCAGTTGTTGAATTTCAATCAATTTATTTAATTAAATAATTCCATGATGGTTCATGATGCCCTGGAAACTACATTATTTCTAAAATGTAGTTAATTGATGTTTGAATAGCAATGTGAAATGATTATTCCATGTTTGACGAAAGGGCAATAGTTACATAGAACAAGTAAATAAATCGGGAAAATGGCATTCGATTTTCCAAAGATCGATTCTTTGGCAGTGAATCAGTGAATCGGTCCCTACGCCGTTTAGAAAATCGATCCATCAAGATCGATTTTTTTTTCTAAAGATCCCCCAGTCCTAGTTTGGAGGCATAATTTGGTGTTGTTAATATTTTTCGGGAGATTTTAAATAATTTGAGTACCGTGCAGTGCCTTTCAGTGCGATTTAATCTTGAAGCTTGTGCATGGAATGATCATTTAATTCGATAAGGGTTTAATCCGTTGTGAAGTGTTTTGAACGAAGTATTAAAAATAAAATTAGCATATTGTTATTTTTTTTCATATTTTTCTCTTTGCATCGGAATGCATCAAAATTCCATCGAATGAAATGGTTGCTTCGGGCACATTTTTTATGGATCGAATCCTTCCATATTTGTTTTCAGATAATTCGAAATTCTCCTCAACCGTATTTATAGTTTGTGCCTGTCTGGAGTTTACTACGCAGCAAGTGCTTTGTGCTTTAGAAAAATGAGAAATTTTTGGGCGTTTTTTTTTTCGCTAAATTCTTTTGAAATTCATACATTTGGGATTTTCTAAAATTATCACAGAATTTTAACTTTTTTCGTACGAAATTCAAACGAAAGAGTTGTACCCTTTTCGAATCATAGTATTGATACCACAATCGGCCAATAAATGATTGATTGATTGACTGTGAAATATTTCAACTGGTATTCGCAGTTTATACTTTGACGAATTAGAATCCATCTCCCCACATTTGCAATTTAATCTCCACATCTCGATCCAGAATTAGAATGAAATCTCAGGCTTTTTAAATAGATTTCTAGAGGGATTAAAATTGTTGTGGATTTCCATTTCAAACTCAGCAGTGTTGAGAATATGAATGATTTCGAGGTTCAACACAAATTTGAAAAAAAAAAATCTCAAAGCCAATAGTTTCCAGCATATCAGTCTACTCGGAAAAGACATTCCATCATCATCATATTACTCTGCGTGAGACATTCAATGATAAGTTACAAATCTCATTTCAACTTCGTAATGTTTACGAAGTGCTCCCTTGGCCGAGTGGTTAGCGTCACAACTAACATGCCGGGTGTTCGGGTTCGATTCCCGTTCTGGTCAGGGGAATTTTTCGTCAAAGAAATTTCCTCCGACTTGCACTGTGATCACGCGTATTCTAGAGCTTGCCACTCAGAATGCATTCAAGGCGTGTTAGTAATAGTAATACTACGTTGAGACGGCGAAGTTCCTCTAGGAACGTTAGTGCCATTGAAGAAGAAGAAGAAGAAGAAGAATGTTTACGAAGAGAGTTGATCTCAATGAGAAAGACAGCTAAATGATCCAATATTTAGTTATTTGGTTTAGTGGCTGAAAACAGAGTCAGTGAACCAATTCCAGTTCCCCTCTGTCCGGTCTGCGTTCTGCGTTGAAATAATTAAAAATGTGTGAATGATTTTCATGCATGTATTTCATTCCATTCAGATGCTTTGTTTAGTTCTGATTAATCCGAGGGTTTTCCAAAAAAAAAACAAATTAAACATCGAAGTGTGAAAAAATAGCCGTGAAATTTCAATTTCAGCAGCGCAAAGAATAAGAATGAATTCAAGGATCAACACAAACACAAAAATATATAAAAAGCAACAGTTTCAACTGACACTCAATCATTATCATATTTCTCTTCGTAAGAAATTTTAATGATAAGTTGAAACCTTATCCCAACTTCGTAATGTTTACAAAGAGACCTGATCTCTGCGGGGAATACTTTCAAATAATTCAATATTTATTTACAACCATTTTTAGTTGCTTTGAAATAATTGAAAATGTGTGAATGATTTTCATGAATGTGTTTCATTCCGTTCAAAAGCTTCGTTTAGTTATGTTTGATCAGAGGTTTTCAAAAAAAAAAACAACAAATTAAACAACAAAGTGTGAAAAAAAAACAGTGTTCATCATTTACTATGAAATAAGCGAAGAGTTTTTAGACAATTACCACTGATGCTCTGCCAGAGTTTTTTTTTTAATTCTTGCTTTGAGTTTGGTTATTTTTTTGCATTGTGAACTCACTCATGCGATAGTTCAATGCACGACATCTAAAATGGACCAACCAAAGACCATCGAATAGAAATAGAAGTTGTCATTTGTGCATCTGAATCTGGGTATTAGAGGAATAAGTAACTGATAAAGCGAAATAATTTGGGTACTCCGATCATATGCTTCATTTCTTTCGATTCCATCTACTAGATGTATACATATACCGATTTTGTTTCATTAGTAATACACATTTATTGTTCTTGAATGGTTCAAAATATTTTTCTCGAAGTAACAGCCATTGGAGGCTTTACATTTTCCCCATCTTCCGACAGTGTCTCGACAACAAAATTTATTGTTTTCGAGCCAAACCAGTTATTAAGTCATTTTCACAGATTTCCGCAAGGAATGAAGTGCAGCTAAGCCTGTGAGTGTCCCATCGATGAGAAGAAATGGCAATCGTAAGGAGTCAAGTCTTGTGAATAAGTCACCTGCAGTCACTTATCGCAATTGAGTAGCTCAACCGTTCCCCTGGTCGGTCTCGCTCGGTGTGACGGGGCGTTGTCGCCTAGAAAAATCACATTTTGTTGCCTTTGATGATATTCCGGTCGTTTTTGTTGAGTTCAGTCACCGTTTTTAGTCCAACAATGTTTGCAATTCAGTGGCTTTCGGTGGTGTTTCACGATCCTCGTTCCTCACAACAAAATACCTACTTTCAAACTTTTTGGACGAAAAAAATTGTAATGGGTTGTACCTAGGACACGACCGCAGTTTTCGACGTAGAACTACGGAATTATAATATTCAATTCAGTTGTTTATCACTTCGGATATTGTTTTAGAATGCATCGATATTTTTGTAATATCTTTTTAGCAATTTAATTTTTTATTGCTTCAGTAGACTCGAAAGAGTCGAGTAGAGTCGAATGCTACGGACAGTTTCCATTAATTTCAGTTTGCATTAATTTAAACTGTTTAGGCATTAGTGGATTGTACTGTATAGTATATCAAACGAATCTTAGAGAATTTCCGATTCCATTGGTGTGCAAAGTATCAGAATTCGTTCGCTCTGAAAATAATTATTAACGTTAACTTTATTTCACAAAAACGTGACCTATTTTCTGATTTGGCACCCTTCCTGAAAGACGTAGTTCTACGTAAAAAACAAAAACAAAACATCAAGATTTGCCGAGAGCATTCTCGCCGTAAGCTTCCACCCATACTCTATGTGAGTCGGGAGCGGATGTTTTTTGTTTGTGACAAAAAATTGAATTGTATTCACAAATCGAAGGCCATAGGCACAACATCCACAATGTTTAACACAACAAAATGAATCGTGGTTACATGAAACTACATATATTTTGAATTGGACATTGTTGAAAAATGATGTTCGATATGATTAATTTTACATTTGTATTCATTCGAAACGGAATTCCCTAGAACAGATAACTTGATAAAACTTATGAAAGTGAAAAGAAATGACATAGCTGTTGTGTACATCTTTTGAAGCAGTATTTTAGCTTCTTCATGTGAACGCTTAGTCCATATTAGTATTTAATATGTTTGCAAGCTTGTCAGTTCATTTCCAACGGCTACTTCTAAGAGACGATTTCTTCTCCAACATTTTAGTCAGCCTTAAACAGCATCTTTCAATAAAAGATGCTACTGCAACGTTCCTTCGGGCAACTCCTTTCAGTATTTGTAGCCTCCAGAAAGCTACAGTTCAACGATACAACGATATTATTTTCGCTGAAAATAATCCTCTATCAGTAAAACTGCAAGAAAAATTAGTGAATTTGGAACTAATGTTACAACATATTACTAATGATGACCAGAGTATTCAGACCATCATAATAAATGGAGTATACACATAGCGTATGAAAATTTAATACAATAATTACCTGGCGAATAAATATGAAACCGATTTTCTCATTGAAAACTCATGTTTATTGTGTTTGAATCTTGACGTTCTATGAACATAATTTATTCAAAGTAAATACCATTAGAAGCTGCACATATTCTCAGTTTTTTCAGGCAATTTATGAACGTCTGGGAAGAGAGTTTGTTTCGCCGTCAAGAATCTAGAATTGGGTAGTCTTTGTTGATATTCCGGTCGTTCTAGTAGCAGAACACGCTTGATTGGTCAAGTTTTTAATTATTCTGCGAGTTGCTGTTGAGTTTAGCCGTCATCTTCGTCCAGTATGGTTTGAAATTCGGCGATTTTTCCCATTTTTCTACGTTCCTCACATCATAGTTCCTTTCTTAAAAATTTTGAACCACCAATAACATTGTGATTTGCCTAGAGCAGGGAGCAAACTATTTTGGGCACTTTCCAGAATAAAATGATACCTTAGAGTCAAATTTCCTTAAATATTCTATCTCTAGTTTTCATACAAAATACTTACCAATTTAAAAATTTTGCGCTGGTTAATTGAGTAAACATAATATCATTTTCCCATCAAAATTCAACAGAATAAATAGACAATTCAGTAAATCTAATAAATATAAGGTAAAGGTAATAAATTTTTGAAAAAAAAACATTAAAATCAATATTGGTGAGTTGAAGCCTTAAATCTCCACGTTCGTTGATTTTGAAAAGGTTTCTTAGTTTTGTCAGAGCTTGTTCACACTTTTCTACTTGCCGACTTTTCATTTTGTTCGTACTCGTACGTGCTGATCGACTTGTTGAGTTTTTGAAAAGTACAACAATAATACTTTCTACTAAAATTTTAGCCATTTTTATGATAAGTAGGGTCATGTAACACAATTTATACAGTTTCCTTGACAGTTCCAAATAATAACATGCATTTATAGGCGTAAAAGAGATCGATTTTAAGGCCTCGTCGACCGCCAAAATCAGTTTTCGTTTGTGTCGACCCCTGGAAGACCACAATAAACCCCAAGGGGTCGATCACTTTGAGAAACCCCGAGCCTAGTGCATACTTGGCGTAAGCTTTCACCAACATACGGAGGTGGATTTTTTTAAGTTCATAGCACAAAATCAGTGATGTCCGCAGATCGTAGTACATAGGAACAAAATCCACCATTTTTCACACCAACGTTGGCGTTGGCAGAAAAAAAATTTCCTCTTTGGCAGAGAAAATGTTTTTTCGTGTGCTGAAGGGTGAAATGAACAAATAAAAGCACATTTTTCAAGGGTTTTAATATGTTTGTATGTATGGGAGCAGACCTCACTTTCTCTCAAACTGAACGTCAGCTTGAAATAGTATCAAATAAAAAAAAGTCCAAACGATGTCAAGCAGGGGATCGAACCAGAACCAGCTGAAATTTAACTGTTGAATCATCAACGCGCCACTGTTTTCGGTCGACGGTCAACAAACGCGGCACCCATCGCGCGGATAGCTTTTTCGTGTCCAAAATGTCGCGCAAAATGTATTCCACTCATAACGTTATAAATGAGGATGTCAAAAGATGTGCCAAAAATTTACTTTGGGTGTACAGTATTTAATATGTTGGCAAACATGCGAGTTTATTCCCAACACTTACATCCAATAGACGATTCATTCAACTTGTTCAACGGCTTTAAGTAGCATCTTCCAATAACTGTAGCTTATTGGCACAATTCTTTCCAGTAATAGCAGCCTGCAGATATATATTGCGGAGATAAAATGGGAATCAACTTGGTAAACTACAAATCCATTCACATGTTATTGATTAGCACCAGAATGAACCAATCCTCAAACAGCATTGAGTACAGAAATAGCGTATAAATTTAAATAATTTCAATAGTGAAGTACGAAATTGAACAATGAATATTGGTCAGCTCTGGTTTAAACCAAACATTCAGTGGATGTTCGTGTATTGATGGGCAAAGCAGAAAATGAATCGCCATTGGAAATGGAATGTAATTGATGAATGCAAATGTAAATATGCAACAGTCATAAAGAAAATTCTGCTGAGCAATTCTTAAGAACGCAATTCTTCGAAAACAAATAATATTCTGGACATCCACATGTTCTGGAGATGGATTCTAGTTCGACAGAATTTGAACAGTGAATCAGCTGAATAGCTTTCATGTTTCGGATATGTTTTTAATTCCATTTCATTCTTTGTTTTAAAGAAGCTTTAAAAGGCAGTTCATTCGCCTCTAACCATATGTTTTTAACAAATTCGGATAACTGCATTCAACATTTGTTTTGCGCTTCGAGCACGTCAAAACAACGTTTTATTTATACTTTTATCAGAACACAGATCAATGGAACCATTTGACCGAAGTTTTGCGATGGTAACATCGATTCATCTCGCCCAAGTTGGAGTATAACGGTTTCTGGGAAGATTATTCAATACCTGACGCAGGTATTGCTCATTCGATTCGGACTACAGAAAAAGAATGACAAATGGCAGCCGCGGATTTATCGTCAATTTCTTGCACACAAACGAAACCATTTCTTGCATACAAATTTCACCGATTTGGTCATTCTTTCCCAATGCACAAGCGAACAACCCCGATTTAAGTGTGTGTTAAGTGTCAAATCGGTCCAACCATTCCCACCTCGCTCAATTCGGGAGAAGCTTGTCCACTATCGGCAGGGAAGAGCGCAGTGGGCGAAAAAAAATCAATTCTCATCATTTTCTGCCAATTAGCGAGAGGTTATCCAACATGAGCCCTGGACTTGGTGGCTGCTACTGGTTGTCATTTCGCCAATATTACTCAAACAAATTAGAAAACCAGAGTCTAAACAATGAGCCGAAACAGCTGATTCGTGGCCAGTTGGATTCAAAATTCAGGTTAAGTGCCGCTGCTGGCTTGCGCTAGACTCAACCGGGCAAACGCCGGTTGCATCGCACATTGTGTGCTGAAACCATTTGAAGTGCGCCTTCAAAAATTCCGACACCACCCCTCTCGGGGGAAATGAACGATTGAACCCAAATTTCATTAATCCATTCTTCACCTCCCCCGGGGGCTCTGGTACCGTAAAGAACAGCCGCGCGGGAGTTCGTCGCGATAATTGAAAAGCATCATCCATTATCGATTCCGTTCCGGACACTTTCCTGGCACCATATGTGCCGCGCAGTAATGGACGGCTCGTGCAAAGCAGGAGCGGCCCGATTCACCAAAAATAAAAAGCAAACAGGTGCAGAACTCCGACAGACGATCAAACGCATCCCGACTAGAATGGAACTGTGGATAACGAGAACGGGTTCTGGAAGCGAACGGTACATTCACGCAGGTTGTGCCATGTTCATTGGCGCAAACACGGTGCCTCACATCGACAAATAAAAAACCCACAAAGTCTGATGGGATCAAGATTTGGGGTGCGCGATTGCGTGTGTGTGATTTTTACTTTCCCAATGATTTCATGAGGAATTAACCTGGGCCTCAGTTTACTCATCGAGCGAATCAATTCCAAACATTATTAACATATTCATCATCATCCGCAGCAGCAGCAGCACCAGCAACAGGTTAAGGTCGGCATCAGAGATCGCATCACGCACCCGCAGCCAGCGCGCGCCAGTAACAACAAAAAAACCCGTGGTTTCGATCTGATCCGGGCCGAGAATGTGAAATACTTTGGACCGTGAGTCGAGGAGTCGTACTTCGCTCGAAAACGCAAAGGCTAGTTATCAGATGACGTGCGGGGTGATGGATGCAAATATACCCATCGAGATTGGCGTACTGGCGCACTGTTACACCCGACTGGCATGAGTAATAATGTGCGTCAGTCAGACAGTCAGCAGTGCTGTGCAGCCACAGGTCGTTGGGCCCTGTGAAAAAGTAGTTTCTTTTCGCGCACCATTCTCTTTCACCTCGCCTCTTGGGTGTTGAACGGGCAATTAGTTGGTCGGAAATAGTGACACCCCTCCCCAAAGGGAGCGTTATCAAGTCCAACTTAATTCCACACCGAACGGGAATTGGTCGCCTTCTTTTTTTTTTTTTTTTTATCTGGACCCCTGAGAGACCCCTGAGATTTACGGCCGTTTGCTCTGTCATGGTTGTCTGTCGACACCATTGTTGAAATTTGTTTCGTTCAATTGCTTCCGTGAACAAGTCAGACAAGTCGGGAAATTTCAACCTTTTCGCACCTTTGACTTCAACCAGATCATTGGAGACTTCAACACAAGCTCGTATTCAGAGGGAATGAGTTCATATTATTCGTGGTCTTCTCAACCTTCGTGCACTGATGAAGTCGCAAACGGTCCTTCTGTCAACTGACTGACAGCGTGAGCTTGTCAGTGCGTAGTGTCTAGGGGTGGAAAAGGCAGAGAGGTAATAATGAAAGAAGGCTGACAAATAGCCATACCGGGCTGCAGAAACTCAGTCAGCTTTCAATAAATCATTTAATGAATAATGGACATAATCATAATGGCATATCAAAATCAATATGATGTTCAATAGAACTTTTGGACGAATTTCCGTCGGCTGTGAGAACTGCTTTACACCGATCTTCTGAATTGTCACCTTTGAATTAAAAACACAATCGCTGTCCGAGTCCAAAGCTATGGATATATCTTGGTTTGGATACATTGGGTACTAGGTACTCAGATTTTATTCCTTATCCTGGTTATAATTTGTTATTGCAAAGCCGGAAGTTTATAATTTATTCTTGTATCCAGTTGTATTGGTTGTAGGGTATCTACAATATTTTCATATCAGTCATCTAAACTTGATGAAAGGCTCCTTCATCTGTGGTGACGCACAGATCTCATTGCAGATTCGGGTTGACACGTTACACCCTAGGTTGAATGTAGGGCCTGTAGTATCGGCTGGAATTAGGCTTAGGTTTGCTCAGCTGTCTTGTCTCGAAAATGATCGCATTAGTAGGTCGTTGTCGGGTATCTAGTAAAGCGGAAATTCCTTTGTAAATTCAGAGCTAATGCTGACATAGGTATTGGGTTCAATTCCTGATCGGTCAAGGATTTTTTCGGGTTGGAAACTTTCTTGACATGCCATGGGATAAGTAATGGGCCTGAAGTATCGGCTAGAATTAGGCTTGGGTATGCTCAGCTGCTCGAACTCGGAAACGATAGTACCGTGACCGGGGATCTGATAAAGCGGGAATTCCCTTGTAAATTCTTGGCTAATACTGACATAGGTATTGGATTCAATTCCCGATCGGTTTAGGGTCTTCCCGGGTTGGAAATTCTCTCGACATGCCATGGAATAAATACGTTTAGATAATGGCTTCAATTGTTCTTTCGTTTAGTAATCTATGTCTGCGATATAAGCAGTCCGTTTTCTTGTTCAATTTAATTTGCTCACTGGTTAGTTGATGAAAAAAAAATAAATACCGTAATATAATTATTATCGATAAGATAACTCGTCTCGCTCAAACCTTTGCAGGGAAATGAGGTGGGACCATCATTATTTATATAAAAAAAAATATCGGTACCCACAACATTACTTCTATAAGATCTACGAAACCAGCAATATGTTTTTGCAAATACAATTTTGGATCTACCATACTGAGGGATTTGGTTCACGTGGAATACTTGACCGTAAATTTCCGTAATCCGGTCGACGCAAACTTCAGATAGATTTTTCACGCTACGCTTTCCTAAACCTTGTACATTTTGGCCGCCAATTATGTGCCACCGTTGGACATCATGATACCCTCGCATTTCACCTGCCGATTGGATTAATCAATGGAATAAACGCACAAATCCAGTTTATTTGATAATTTTCTTATCTGTGTATAATAAGAATCTCGTGCCACGATGTTCGTGGTCGAACTCCTCCGAAAAGGATCGACCGATTTTTATGAAATTATACACAAAAAACTTGGTAGGCATGAGAATAGGTCATAAACTATATATGATACCACTAGGGTACCAGTTACCATTTGTTTGATACCGATTAGGGTGACCCTATGCACAGAAATAATATTTTTCCCAAATTCATACTATCTCATATTTTCATCTCCATCCCGTATTTATAATCGTTATTATAGTAATTTTGTATATATACATAGAATTTAACCGTCGTTCTTTTTTTTAAATAGAACGAATTTATTTACGTTGTTGATTAACCTTCCATGACCTCCCAACTTCCATGCACACATACGCAAGTAACCTCCATTCGCTTAAAGCCACGCGCATCGCTGGTGAGCTGGAAGCCCTTTTTGAATGAGCACAATACATTATTGAATTTCTTTAAATCACATATTCTTGGAACACAAGGTGACAATCACACTACTGTCACGAATGTCACGAAATAAAACACCGGCTGGAAATCGCGTATGTAAATACAGTGCGCATGTTATTGAAAGCAATGCTGGAATCATGGTTGGCGACTGCACAGAGACGCGAGAAATTGTGATTTGCAAAAGAAACAATACCCTGGAGTTCATCATCGACACGCTCTGCTATATGACGCTCTTTATTTTCTTCTTCAATGGAACTAACGGTCCCGAAGTTCCTAATGTTCGCCGTCTCAACGTAGTATTATCTGCGTTATTTTTATTAGTTGAGATTGGTTGAGATTTTTATGCCAAGAAACACGCCTCTGAATACATTCAGAGTAACAAGCTCTACGATATGTGTGACGACAGTGCAAGTCAAATGCCGCTCTGAAGGGACTACACCCCCACAGGTACTTCATTCATTAAGAACATCATTACTTATTTAGAATTATTATTTATAAACACGTGGTTAGAGGAGAAGGAAGTGCAATCGATGGATTTTTTTATGTGTCATATCAGGACAGCGTCATTGTACGATGTCGTGAACAGTGCCAACAATTTATTGTCTACATATACGCGAAAATAGAGAGCGAACGAATACGATTCCTAGGAATACAATCAACAAAATTTGCCAGAAGAAGAATACATTCATAGCGTCTCGCGCTATCATGGGCAACGCCGATACAGCTTTTGCTATTGCCAGGCCAAAACACAATGTTCAAACAAAAAAAAATCATTCTCTAATGAGCTTCATTACAACATGTGTTCTATGTAACACAAACTTCGCAAGTAGGAAAAAGTCTTGAACGAAAATTGTATCTGATATTGGTTTTATGTTATGACTAACGTGTTGAATTTTACCGTCTATCTTGGAAACGACAAGCGCGATTTTTTCACCAACGAGGCAGTAATGGAACGAAATTAATAATGCAGGTCGGACCCGATTATATATAGTCGTTTTTTTTTCAAGTCATTGTTTTCAACAATTATTTTCAAATCCTATACATAATCGAATCTCAAGAAAACATTTTTTTCATTAATGTATGAATGGCAAACATTAATAGAAAAATAGCTTTTTTGTGATTCGATTATGTATTGGATTCGAAAATTAACGTTGAAAGTGAAATTGCGATTATATATAATCGAGTCCGACCTGTATTCTTGTTTTCATTTTACATTTAACTTTGAAAAGATCGAACATACTTGCGCTCAAAACGTTGCACTATTTCTATTTTCTCAATCACATTCAATTATTTTTATAGACCGTTAAAACATTAAAATACACTTGCGATACATTAGTTGTACTTTATCTAACAATCAAAATATTCACCTCAAACAACTTATATGGCAGAACAACATTTGCCGGGTCAGCTAGTCGTCTGTTTATAATAAAACTGGATGTAACTGCTCTAAAGGGAATCACGGAAAAAACGCTGTAGAAATTTATTTTTTAGGAATTATATCTTCAGCTTTCGCTTATAATCAGATAAGAGTGTATAGATCACGTTGGCCATGCTTCACTGTCAATTTTTCGTAAATTTGGAAAAATGTCGTCGAACGAAAAAGAGCGTCGTGAATTAATCCTGTGCACTCATTTCGAGAATCCGGAGTTGTCACATCGGGACATCGGTACGATGCTGGGAATCGTCCAATTCACGGTCAGCAGAGTACTAAAACGATACTTCGAGAACCTAACCATCGACCGGAAGGTGAAGAACGGCAAAAATGGATGCTCCGTCAGTGAAAAAGATCACAAGCGCGTAGTTAAGCAGTTTAGACGTGATCCGAGAAGTTCGGTCCGGGATGTCGCCAATAAGCTGAATTGGTCAAGTTCATTCGTCCAGCGGACCAAGCAGCGGGAGGGCCTGCGTACATACAAGGTTCAGAAGGCTCCTAACCGCGACGAAAGGCAAAACATGGTAGGGAAGACGCGAGCCCGAAAGCTGTACACCGAAATGCTGACGAAGGCGCATTGCCTGGTAATGGATGACGAAACCTACGTCAAAGCGGACTTTCGTCAGCTGCCGGGCCTGTTGTTCTTCTCCGCAGAGGACAAATTCAGCGTTCCGGAGGAGATTCGCAAGCAGAAACTATCCAAGTTTGCCAAAAAGAACATGGTGTGGCAAGCGATCTGCTCGTGCGGAAAGCGGAGCGCCCCCTTCGCGATGACCGGCACGGTAAACGGGCAGGTTTACCTTAAGGAGTGCCTACAGAAGCGCTTACTACCACTATTGAAGCAGCACGAGGGCCCGACCATCTTCTGGCCGGATCTCGCTTCGTGCCACTATTCAAAGGACGTGTTGGAGTGGGACGAAGCCAACGGGGTCACCTTCGTGCCAAAGGAAATGAACCCGCCCAACGCGCCGGAGCTTCGCCCAATAGAGAAATATTGGGCGATTATGAAGCAGGCCCTCCGGAAGAACCCAAAAGTTGTCAAATCGGAGGCGGACTTCAAGAGAAAATGGATTTCTGTTCAAAAAAAAAAACTACAACCTGACGTTGTACAGAACCTTATGCACGGGGTAAAGAGGAAGGTGCGAGCATACGGGCTTGGGCTCGAAGTATGAATAAAAAGACAATGCCAAAAGTTGTTTAATAGTTTTTATTTTACTGTCTAAAATTTTCAAAAGGATCGGTCTACTGGGCGAATTTCTACAGCGTTTTTTCCGTGATGAAATTTGATGTGACACACCCTTTATATGGCAGAACAACATTTGCCGGGTCAGCTAGTCGTTTGTTCATAATAAAACTGGATGTAACTGCTCTAATCACCCCTACTTCTGAATGCTGGGCAAAGTTGTTCATTCTGCATTCCATACAGAGACAGGATAATTTTGGCAGTTGTTTCCAAATCATTGTAAGCACCTATTTGAAATCGATCTAACGATGCGCGTCTTCAAACAAGCTTCAACATGAGAAAGGAAGCTGAATTTGAACAGTAGTGAATTCATTATTTTGTTGGTTGGATAATCCAAACGGATTTGAGAATAATGGGAGCTATCGAAATGAGATTTGTGAATGTTTCGTATGTTCCTCCAAAATCTAGAATACCATCTATCCTCACAGCGAATAGACGCACACAGATTGATGATTTTTGAGCATTTTGTTCCATGAATATTCAGCGTTGATAGAAGGTGTTCGATCTATGCAATCAATCGATTGCGTCAGTTTCGTCCCACTCCTGTCAATGAAGGTTGTGGTAATAAGCTTCGGCTCATTTGTTTAGATATTTTCGAAAATCACGAAGAGAAGTAAGGCAAAACATTGTTCAAAATATTACCCATGTTGCCATTCCTATTTTCGAAAGCTCTTTGATCGTCTCGAATTTTATCCTACCTTCTGTCGATGAATATTCTGGCAATGAACTTTCGCTTACTTAAGGTTATCTTATAACTTATATAGAAGAGCAGATGAACTTCTTACCCAAAATATTAGCCGAACTGCGTAACTACTCATTAAACTTCTTTGTAGATCTTGATAAATATGTGATAGAAATGACAAGGGCCGATAAATGAATGAATCCAATGAATGAGGAGTGCGAACGTTTTGAGAAGCAATTTTTTGTCTTTGTCTCTGTCAAATTAATTCTAAGCATTAACATGTACTGTGCATTGTTCGCTGCACTGAATCTAAAATACAGATCTTCTATAACATCCAAGTAGTTTTTAAGTATCTCTTATCAAAATTACATCTCCATCGCAGAACGAAACTTCTCAGAAGACACGGAACGGCAACAGAAAATCCGAACCGAAACTATTGCGTAGTGGCGGCGGAGGCCAAAGCAATTGCATCGAAACAAATGTTCATCTTCAGTTTTTCACCGAAAAACACAACTCTCAACGCTCAAAAATACTTTATTTTTAACCCGGAAATAATCATTGAACTGAATGAACGATTGGAAAATTAATCACAAATAATTCATTAACCCATTAACTCATGGCTTTCCAAATGGTATTTCTCAAGACCTAGTTGTTTAGTTGAGTTTTTCAAATTGTTTTTTTTTTTCAATGCTGGAAGCGAATTAATTGAGAAAGCTTAAAGTCTCTATAATTCATAATAACATCGTTACACCAATAAAAGCTAAACATACTACCGAATTCACAGAAACTCCCTTCAGCTTCAAATGAATATGAAATAGATTTTTAGAATGCATCGAAATCTCTAAAACGGCAGCGGTCACATTGTTCAACCGATTAACGCTCAAAACTTTGCTCCAAAAACGAAAAGCTCGCGTTTTGGAAAATTTAAATCAACATCCCAGTACAGATTAAAATATGATGTGATGCAAAAATACAGAGGCACTCTTCACCAGACGGCATGCAAATCGACCCGCTGCCCCCACCGAACGAAATTGCAGGATAAGTATAGCTGGTTTCGACCATTATGTACACGAAGTGTGTAGAATTTTCTTTAAAGTATCCAATCAAATTCTCGACACCTTGTAATTCGTTTTAAAAATTTAATGAGTTGATGCGAATTTACATTTGTGCCAGGTACACAAAACAAGTGTTGAATAAACGCTAAAACTGGTTTATGTGTTATAATGTTTATGAAGTTTATAACCACTTTTCGAAACACTGCTTGAGTGGAGCTGTTCAAAGTGATTGCTCATAACAGTTATTATAATTGCAATACCACAACCAACACAAACATAATAGAAGATTATACGAAAAACAAAGATTTTCCCACGTACGTATAACTCATCATCATCACATGAGAACCGCTGATCAGAAGTGAGTCGTCTATATATCGTTGTGTTTGTCTCCACCCAAATTAGAACGATAGAATACTTTGGAGAATATTAAAGATGAAAAGAAAATTTTCAGTGAAAAACGGGTTCGAACGAATTGATTGCGCATTTATTTTGCAATTAAAAGTTTTTCCAATCGGAGTTCATTTCTTCAATTCGAATTAGCTTTGACGACATTAAGATTCACGATATTGTGAAAATAATAATCGATTGTCCGGTGAACTACGCACATCTCATTTAAACAAAAATTATTTGGTGTCCGTATGACACGATTTACCTCGAGAACGGATCAACAGATTTCAAAAATTATTCTCAGGTTTGATGCGTTTTGGTCTGCGTCAGGTTTGTATGCCTAAGAAGTTATTAAAATGAATTGGGAAGTTGGCAAAACATGTAAATTTAAAATGTTATTTATTCAGCGAATTTTGCGCATGTATATAAATAAAAATGAGTTGGTGTTTGTTGTGTGATTTTCTGCTATTGTCAATTTTCTGATTCAAATCACATTTTATTTTGAAGTATGATATTTCTTCCAATTTTGGGAACGTAAATTTCCGTTCATGATTTTCCTAAGAGATGGAATGAGTTAGGAGGGAGAGGAAGTAAAAATATTGATCGTTCGACAATCATTCCGTTCGTTTATGCCAGTCCACGGTATAATAATGAATATATTATAATGAACATGAAGTCGCAAAACACAAATTTGACCTACATGTGATTTGCTCACACGTTTATTTGAAGTGTAAACAAAAAGTGTAGAATGTTCGGAAGAATAAATTCACAAACCAAAAAAAAACAAAATCAAATTATGGGCGGAACAAAGTTCGCCGGGTCAGCTAGTAAATAGTATAAGATTACCTCCGAGTTACAAAAACTTACATGAAACGATGCGAGAAAAACGCGAAGTTACTTTTCTTCAAAATATATTGTAAACAAAGTGTTATCCATAATCCCCTTTCATTTTTTGTTAGAAAAAAATTCATTCAGATCGTTATTACCCAGTCTAATTTCATTTGATCTTTCTCACTTTTCCACGGTGCATCCATCTGAAATATTTCACCTCATTGAAACAGCAAACAGTTTCAAGCTACAAAAGGATGAGAGTTTTTCTGGTAGTAAGGTTGTCTAGTGTTGGGTATCCGTATTGGCTTCCTAGTAACCATTGGAATCAGTGGCTAATAAAATTTTGTTTGTATCTAGAGTGGCAACAACCATTCAGATTAATAAAATACGCAGGTTACTAATGAATTTTGTGCAAGCGCATTTCATCTTGGACCAAAACTGTTAATATCGTGTATATATATGAGGGGCTTAGAATGAAAGGGGTGTAAGTGCTTTGATCGATTTATCTACATCGACTCTCTCTTTTGGTCATAGCTTAGCCTCAAATACATTCCCAGCTGTATTTGACAATGTGGAGGATAGGTCAGAACCGCACCTATCAGATTCTATAGCAAACTTAAATTGGAACGTTTTTGCAATTGAGTTATTAACTAAAGAGAAAGTTGATGAAGAGAAATCAATTAAGTCACTTACACCCCTTGCATTCTAAGCCCCTCATATGATATTGTTGTTGAACATGATTGTACAAAAGCAGTTCTTGGAATGACATTCAGTACTTCTGTGCTGAGATATAACTGCCCATAAACGTAGTAATAAACGTATGATAAAATAAATGATAATCAACGTGTTTGTTCCCAAAATATTAAGGTTTGTTCACATATTTTTCTGTCAGATCGCTTGTAATACACACTTGCCGTGATTTCACTTCCCGGAACATAAAAAAATCTGTTCTTAACAAGCTCCACAAAAAACTTTTAATGATTCATAGTAATAGGCAAACCCCCGCAGCAAGAAATTCCCACTCCCAAGCAGAAAACATTTTCCCAAATTAAGACAAAAAGAAATTATCACCTCTTCCGGCACGACTCATCACCATTGCCTCACGCCCTCTTGTGCCAACCACCCCTAATTTACACCACGAATGTTCGCGCCAAGCAAAACCAAAACCAGCGAAACAAAATGATGCCAAACATAAAAATCGCAAATTAGAGCACCCATTCATCCACACGATCATTGGGGGGCGGCAACAGCTGAGATTCTCGGGGGCTCGGAATCGTAACGATTATAACAAATTTGTTCGCTCACCGGGTTAGTAGCGTAACCGGAAAAAAGCTCACACACAACACAGCCCCCGGGGCGGGAAGCGGAGGACACCAAAATAAAATAAATAAAACAAAATATGGTAATATTTATCATAATGATTAGTATTAGCGCCTTAATCACTTCATATCATCTAAAACCCGCTAATTAAAAGAATTCATATTCGTTTCGGAGCGTTCGGAGCCACAAACACGAAGGTGGAAAGGTGGACGAAAAAGGCGGAGAGGTGGCGTAACCGAAACCGTTAGCCGCGGAGCGGCAGCGGATGCTCACGGGTGTGGTGCTGCGCCCGGAGATCTGCTCAAGAGCTAATTGACTGTTTTTTTTTTTTGTATTTTTGTACTGGATTGTCGCTCCCGTTGCCCGCTGTGGTGCCTAAATCCCGAACCCCGTTTAACGTGTTCTTGCGGTGAACCGGTGACAGAGTTAAAGCAGTCGAAGAAGTGGTCCACTTTTCCGACCCTCGCCGGAGCCGTTTTAAGATTAATTAAAATAACTCTAAGAGCTAACGCGAGCCCCCTCCCGTTGGTGGCGGCGGTAAGCTTTGAGCTAGCGGAAATCACATGGAGAAAATATCGCCGTTACTTACCCGCCCCCCTCTTTTCCACACTCGAATGTGTGCTCCACGAACCATGAAGTCGGACTTCCTCACGCTCTACTCCCTCTTGGCGCTTGGCGCTTGGGCCTTGGAGATTGCAGCGCAATCGAATTGCAGTTCTTCTCGTTTGGGAGGGAGCGGTAATCGCCCAGACGTCAATGACCGTCGGTTCGGTTTTCCCGTTGGTCCGCGATTCGATCCGGGGCAGTCTGGAAACGGCACAAGGTTGGCGACAAACCTAATTATATCTCATTACGATTTCATTTCCATTATCACGTTTCACTGCAGCAGCGCCGTATTTGCAATCGATGAGAATGATGATCGTGATTCTCTTGTTGCTGCTGATGATGCTGATAGATGATGATACAGCATCACACGGACCCAGCAGATGTGCGCAGTTAATCCACCTACAACTGTGCCTGGACCATCTGTCCGATTTTCGACGCCACATCGGGCAGCACAAAACAGCACGGGGGTGAACGTGCCCGAGAGGGACAATTTGGTCCTATTATCGAGTGTGTGCTACCGGTGCTTCCCGCCGCCAAGCGCCTCCCGAAAACAACGGAGGCAGAACTGTCCAGCGAAGCAATTTATTTATTAAATAATCTCGGATCTCTCGGACTAGGCTGCTGCTGCCAGCGGCAACAATATGCATAACGTAGAAGTGTATGAAGATTCTGCCCGAGCTGAGATATTGGTTGTTATGATGATAATCTATCTTCTTCCACCCTCGTAGCGCAGCAAACGAGAAAGAGAGATGCTGTGTTGAGTGTGTGTGTTTGTGCCTCGCCGTGCCCTCGAAAAAAACAAGGAAATCCATCGAGTACCGTCCCGAGGGGAGAATGCTGGTCACTGGAGAACTAGGGCGATTGACAGGGAAAAATCGATACCTATTTTTGCACACAAAACACTCCTTCACATCCCGACAATTGGAGGAGGGGATGATGATGGTGAACAGGGACTTGACGAGGCAAGCAATTTTCCTTCCCGCTCGGTGCATTATTTATGGGCTTTCACCGCGCGCGTATTTTGACAGAAGGTTCGGTCTTCGGCAGCAGATCTTGCCTATTTTTTTGGGTTATACATTTTGCATCAAAACATTGCGCTTGCAGCGATTGATATGATTGATCAATGCGTTTCACGAGACCCTTAACCATGGGCAGTATTTTGTTGAGCCGAAAGGCTGCTTCCCTCTGAGTCACACCACTCTGGAATCGATGAATGATTAGAAACCTTTATCAGAAGTGGAATCACAGATTGGACCTACTTTTTGGGGATCTATTCGTTTGGGTACAGAGTGACAGCGAACAAAAGTGCAGAGCTTTTCTTCGGTGCAAATTTTGAAGAACGATTAGAATGGAGAAAACAAATTACGCATTGCGAATTAATTACAATCAAATCGGTTACGACATGCTCGCTTCTACGCACGAGACACTGGAGAGACTTCAACCCTTACTGAGGAATAATTTTTATGTAGAAAACCCGCGATTTTAGAGCGCCGCCAAAAAATTATGTTAAATTTCGTTGAAAATGCAACAAGTTGATAAGTTATTCACTGGAAACGTTCTATTTATGATCGACTGTGTAAGATTGTGCAGTTTTTTCAATAAATTTTTTTTCTTTGTAAGTCTATTTCTTATGAAGACGATTTCGTACGGATTGTGATGTAAGTTGAATGGAAAACTCGCTTTCAATCTGTTTTGCAAATTTCGGAGCAGATAGTCCCCGGTCCAGCTCCGTCTTCTTCACGATAGCTCTGTCAATTTGGCCAGTTGTATTTGAAAGACGCACCGATCGCTTAGTTGGTGAGATAGAACCACGATTTTTTGTACATCTTCTCAATCCTAGTGACCGTATCTTTGTGAAGCTGGACAATATCGCGGTAACTTTTGCCAGTTTTGTGATGTTCAATAATCAAAATTCGGATGGTGATCGAAATTTCTGCTTTTTAGGGCATGTTGCAACAAATAACTCCCAATTTTGAACACGAAACTGAAATTTTGAGCACACAATCTTTAAATTCGAGGAAGGTGCAGAATACACCCTAAAACTCTGTAAAACACACTTAAATCGCAGTATCCGTTTGGAGTTGGATAAACATTTTTTGCCCTTTTTCATAGTTCATGACATAAAATCTCAAGAAAAGATATTGTTGAATCAATCCTACGTTGTGTTCACTTTTCTTACTATTTTCTCTCACTTTTCTTTCTAACTCTTCAAACTAACTTTTCAACTTCTACAAAAACCTTTTTCACCGTTTTATTTCACTTTCCAAAAAACATGTCTAAAACATGTCAAGAGAATAGAACGTTTATTGTCTGTCAATATAATCTATAATGTTTACTTCATAATCATTACACATCAGTGGCGAAAATGCAAGGTTGCCAGAGTGGGTGGGTTTTTATCCCCAAATCGGGCGAAATTTGAATTTGCTGCATGGGCATGCAAACGCTTGAATAGTGGGTCCTCAACAGAAATAAACGCCGTAAATAAACATAAATTGATAAATCACGGAGGAACACTCATCAAATTAACCATATTCTCACCAGAAAAGCAAAAAAAAAATGTAAATTGGTAGGAT
Organism: Toxorhynchites rutilus septentrionalis; assembly: GCF_029784135.1. Taxonomy (NCBI): domain Eukaryota; kingdom Metazoa; phylum Arthropoda; class Insecta; order Diptera; family Culicidae; genus Toxorhynchites; species Toxorhynchites rutilus. Next base: position 187,485,604 of record NC_073744.1, on the reverse strand, counting down.
AATTTTTTTTGCATATCGTAAATGAATTCATTCAAAGTATTTTCCAGCAATATCTATACATTTTTCCTCATATCTTTGTCAATTTGTGGATGCCACGCCAAAAACAAAACGTTTCTCCTGAGAGGCAAACCATTCATCAATCCATTTTCCCACATTTCTGTAAGAATTGAAGCGCTGCTGAGTAAGTGCGTGTTCCATCGATTCAAATGGAAGGTGGGAGAACTTCCCAATCAAATGACTCATTTGATTCCATGACCGGCAACGAAATCACTTTGTGTTTCCATTTTTGGTCATTTTTCACCTAAAATTCGATTCAAATTGATCAATTGTTGTCGGTAGCGTTCAGTATTACCGGTTTCACCTGGTTCGTAGTGGTGGCAGAGTAGCCTTTCTGACCTTACCAAACACCGAGCATCTTACGTTCATAGTGGTTTGGCCATGCAACCGATATTGGTGGTTCCCCTGAACTTACCCAATATCTTTGACGCTTAGGATTGTTCAAATAAATCAACTTTCCATCGTCAGTCACAATCCGATGAATACATGACTTTCTTTTGTTCCTGACGAGCAGCACATTACATGTAATTTTTCGGTTTTCCTGTTGTCTTTCGTTCAGCTCATACGGAACCCATTTACTGATCTTCTGGAACTTTCCCAAGGCTTTAAAACGTATGAAGACAGCTTCTCGAGTCATATTCAATTGATCCACGAGTTGTTGTTGCGTTTGGGTGTCATTTTCGTCCAAAAATGCTTGCACTCCACTACTCTCGAACTGCTTTCGAAGGGTTCGGAGGCTCTTATTAAATTTTTGGAACCGCTTTTCCAAGATCATGCTTACCGTACGCGAACACAGAAAAAAAATTATTTCAGCATGAACATTATATTTATCAATACAGAAATCTTGTTAAATTATCCTCGTTGTCCATTTTAATATTGGGTTTAATGAATAGAAGCGAAAATTTGAGGATTTGGAAAAACATTCACTCGGAAAACATTTTTAGCCCGGGAGATCCCTATGATACATACACTCGATCATTCTGCTGAAGTGTTTATAAGAGATTTGGAAAGAGAGAACAGTCAGTTGTCAGTTTTGAGTTGCTGGTCAGAAATTCGTTCACAATGACAGCAAATCATTTCTTCCGGAACTAGTGGAGCGTAAAAGCATTTCATTCGTAAACAACCGTATGAAACGGTACGAATCGATTCGTGAAACACATAAACTTTAGTGGCCATGTCTCTCAAACATAGGGGATGACATTCAGCCACTATTTTCTCCACTTTATCGGTGTTAACTTCAGTTGATATCCGATCAGATCGAGACAAATGCTACACCACATCTCGACCGCTTGTGATGGCACTGCATCACACGCATCTGTTTTTGATGAATATTCACCGTAAACCAGTTTCAACGATTCGACACACGAAACATGATTAGCAATGCTATAATTGAGACATATTCGTCGAGCGTTGTAAACAGACTAAATGACAGATCGCGCTCAAACTTACGTCATTACGGGGATGGTCATGTCAAATTGATAACAACAAAATTATAACAATCCCTCTGAGCTGTATTTACAGAAAATGAATTTCCATTACTTTCATATTGTATAAGCATTCCGAGACACTTTGGCACCCTTCTTCAATTTCCCCTTGACAATTGTCCAATATTTTTCGACTGGGTGAAATTGTAGTCGAATACAATGTAATCGACCCCATTGTCACGGTACCACTGAAGCTTCTTTCGACTGTAGTGGCTTGCCAAATCTGGCCAAAACTTCGCTGGACCTTTGTGAGCCTTATTAAACGGAAGAAGACACTTCCCTACAGGTACTCTTCCTGATACATTTTTGAGTCTATTGTCGAGAACCTTGGTTTTCTGTCCACAGCTGCAAATTCCTTGTCGAATCAAGAGTTTTCTTGCAAATTTATCAGCGAAAACGAACTTAAATTTGCTGGGGACATCACCTCTGGTAGTGAGTGACTTTATAGAATTTCAGGTCTAGTTGCTGTCCAAAATTAAACTGTCAAAAGACACGAGATCAGATACGCCTACTACGACCGCTGCTATATAATGAACAGTGATTCACATGATGGCACTTCAACAATGACATACCTATTCTATACCTTTACTTACAAGAGGTCACTGGCAAGTAAGGCGATCAAATATGCACAGCAGAACATGGCACTGAAAGCAAACCAAAAGGTGGACAGAAATGACTGAAACAAATTTCGTGATAATGTTTGGAACGGAACGATGCGTTTTTTTCTGCTAGTTGACATCATGCACATCAGGGTTTATCCAGCGACTATTTTCCTTGACTGGAAACGTGATTTCCTCGAACTGTAAATTGGTGCTACCCAATGGTTGTCTTGAGAACTACCACCATGAGTACAAATCATCATCGGAAACTCCAAAGATTCAGAGACCTTCGCTTCGATCCCCGAACGAGTCAAATATCGCAACATTCTCGTCTAACAACCTTGAGTTTTCAAAACAAATCCCCCACACACACCGCGCCCCGCCGTCATATCCACCGGCGACCGGCGACCTCCAGTCTAGTCCCCGTCCAGGAGGAGCGAGAGGAAGAAGTGTGTGCTCCAAAAAACCGCCACCGCACGGTACTATTCTGTGTATCGCGTCGCGTCGGGCAACACGCCGAACAACACCACACAGAGCGTTTGAATCTCTAGCCTCCACCCACCCCCGCCGCCACAGCACCACTGAAATCAAAAACGAAATCCAAACCCACCCGCTTGAGACTCGCAAATCACCTCTGAATTTATGAATGAATATCAAACTTAAACCGGCCGAGCGCGCGCGCTTCGCTTCTTGCGTCGCGGCTGGCGCTGAATTAGGGCGGGGGGCTCGAAATCTAAGAATCTAAGCCAGACGAACGCGAGCTAGCTCTAGTGTGCGCTCTAGGCGGCGGGTTGAGCTAAGCTGAAAGCCAAGCGGACGTGAATTTATGAGCGTAGTTTGTGCTTTTTTTCTTCTTCGTCTTCATGCCCGCCGTGTGCCTGGTTTTTGAATGAATTAAAGTGTGTGCTACCGTGTTCGCGACGACGACGACGACGCTGACGACCAAGACACAGGGTGAGGTCCTCATCCGAAAACCACACGAACCACATAACGGCTACGACGACGACGACGATTGGGATTAAGATTGAGTAGACTGTGCACAACACCGTAAATATCTACTTTATGATCTAGCAAGGTGAAATTGAATGAGAATTTATTGCAAATCTGCTTTCCCCCCTCGAGTTTGGTTCACCCCCTGGGGCGGGGGATAAAACGGCTAGACCTTGTCTGTCAGTCAGACTTCAGAGGAAGTCGATAACCTGGAGTCTGTCACTTCCCGAGGACTGCTGACGGGCTCGGTAACAATACAATTAGTCATCCTTGAGCACTCGGAGGTGATTTCGATCCCGGAGAACTTGTGGAATGAGTTCAGTTACCACCACGATCAACAACTGCAGCCAACGGTGTGGTCATTCCCAGATAGCCTACCACCCGGAAATTCCGTGAACACGCGTGATAACGGGGGAACTCGCTGCTGATCAGAGATACCATTTCATGCTCCATTTTCTCTCCCCGGAGAGAGGTGCAGTGCAACTTTGGGTGCAATGGCGGCGGTGTTGCTGCTTCAAATGGGTTATTGATGCTGCGTGCGGCTGCTGTTCCACAATTGCGGTGACGACGGCAATGAGCCCCCACTAGGCGTGGGTTTCATTGGATGAAAAAAAAACCACAGGAAAAAAAGACCAACCGAGTTTCATAGTCGCTGCTTGAATCATGCACTGAATTCGGAAAGCACGCGTGCCTCCCCTTGCATTTTGCACCCTCAGCTTGGGTCATTATTGTATTCAGTTGGGGAATTGTTATTTCGGTCGCTTTGTTTTGGTTGCCGTGCCGTGGTGGTGTGAAGTTGTAAGTTAGTTGAACATTAATATTTTGTTCCGGATCGGCACTCTGATTGGCGCTAAATGCAATTTATAACGTAATTTGGGAGCTTAGTGCCGCTCAATTTGAGTTGAATCGCTAGTAGTGGGCCACTTCCGCGAAAAAAACTATCGTTGATTATTCTAGTACCTCATTTGGGGATGCGTTTTCGATTGTTTTTGTTTGACAGTCGCAGCAACCGTTTGTTTCCTGGCCGACAGAATGCTGGCTGGTTTAATTTGTATACATTATTGGGCTCCGTCAAACGGATATGATTTTTTGGTCCGAATTATAATTAATCGTTTCGCCGTTTTGTTGCTGAAACTGCTTGGAAAGCTGATTTTTTGGAAATATTTCTTTTTGAATTAAAAAAAAATTATATCGGGAACAGATGTTTATGGTTTCATTGTATTTGCTTTGTTTGACGCGTTTTTTCTTCAACAGATCAACACATTTTATGTGATTCACTGAATATCTTGTGACTCAAAATATTTTCAGTGGGACTTTCCAACAAAATCTTTGAGCTTACCTAAGGCTTTCTAACTGCACCACAATTTGTTCTTTGACACCCAACTCCCATCTCTTTTAAAACTTTTGCTGCATTATTATTTGAAACAATCATTTCAAACTAATTCCTTAAAATAGCCAAATAACATTCAACTTGCCGTTGAAATATCACATTTGTTTGAATGAGCCAAACAAATTTTTTTAACTATACACTCTGCCCAACTTCTATAAGCCTTAAATCCTTACCTTTCCTTAAATGTATTTAGTTCTAACAAAAACAGTTAGAATTTCAACAAAATATTTTCACACGTTGTTAAACGCTTAGAATAAAGTATATTCAACGTCAATTTCGTTCAAAAAAGTCGTTTATTTATTAAATGGAGTTAATTTGGATAACATCAGCTGTCCACTTTTCATAAGACCATTTCAAAATTCATGAGTATTATCAATGATAAATTCAGAACAATGGGCAGTTTTACATGTCAACAATTGGTAACCTTGTCATTTCGGTTAATAACCTGGAAAATTAGTGTTGGCATACTATTTACCAAATTGTGCAATTTTTTTTATAAAAAATCTGAAACAAATTTTTGGTATATATTTTTTGTTGAAATTGCAATAAAAATATACTTTTTGTTGGCACCTTAGAATTTTTTATTTTTCTGAAAACTAATCGATTTCTTACGTTCAGATTCTTAAAAGATTGACTTTTCACTCCAAAGGTATCATTAAGCGGAAAAATGCAACATTGCCTGAAAAAAAATCATATTCCCACTTGCTGAACGATTATCTGTAGTAAACACGAGATTAATATTTTTCCTTTTCTTTTTATTCTCTTCTTCCAGGTATGTAAAACCGGCCAACCTCTTCCAACTGAAAGCTGGAGCAACCGAAGCAACTGCAAAGTCGATATAACTGGTAATAACATTATTGTGTCGTTTTCGAATTTTTGTTTGTGTTAGTGTGCGTGAACGCATCTGATTTTCGAAACATCTGGCCGTGCAGAGTAGGAAATATTTCCCACGATGAAATGAGTTATCGTGGTAAACAACGCTAGGCTACATATGGTGATATCAACATTTGTTATCAATTAGGTATTCGGAATTTTCGAACAACTCTGAAGATTTTATTGCAAGAAGATTTCTTCTATCTTCTTGAATCTACCCTGTCTCATTGTAGGAATAGTAATGCAGTTTCTGTCTCATTGTATAAATAGTAATGCAGCCAATCGGAAGGGGCGATATCTAGAGAATATGTGGGGTAAGACGTCCCGTTCAAGTGTTTTTAGGTATGTTTCAACGGCTTGAGTAACATGTGGCCGTACCTTGTCGTGCAGTAAAATCACCTTATCGTGTCTTGGTCATGCTGTTTGACACAAACGCAAGATTTTTCTTCGCTTTGATTTGTAGTAATGAATTTCCAGAAACAATTCGATGCATGAACCCCTTCCCTTTCATGAAGTAGGAACAGCTGTTCGCACCCAAACAAACACCGATCAACTTCTCTCGGCTTCAATCAGTTACCGTGCGATTTTGCCAAAGCTCGACAACGATTTGAAATGGCTCGTTGAGCTGCACCTAATGATTCTGCTAGTTCCTGTTGCGTTTGACTTGAACCTTTGCTGCCCGTTTTCGGTACTGAAATTTCCAGTTCTCAAGCGCTGAAACCGTTCACTGGCGCAGAATTCTCCAAATTAACCGTAACTAGCATTTGAATATGAAAGGCAAAGCATTCCGTAGATGACACCTAGTTGGTTAGAACGCCCCATTTTCTCCAACAGAATACAGCTAACACCGATGGAAGCTAGGAATAGTAATAATAATGATTGGTCTACAAGCACTTATCCTAATATTCTGATTCCATGCGACATTTTTTGACTAGACGATTTGTACTATTGCAATGCCGCTATACGATTATTTAATCTCGGTTGGCTGTTGGTTGTTTCTCCTGGAGCCAAATCGAACTAAAATTTGCTGGAAACATCTCCCCTGCCAGTGGCATTATAGAATTTTGGGTCTGGCTGCTGCCCATAATCCATCTCAACGTACGTTTCGTTATCCATCAGCATGCATGCTCCATACTTCGTCAAAACCTTGTACAACTTTCGAGTGCGTCTTTTGGCCACCATATTTTGCTTTGGTTGCTCGAATGCACGGAAATTACGATAGTCTCCTTTCATACGGATTCTCTGGCTGGTACTTTAGTTAGAGTTGTGTTTTTTGGCGATGTCGTAGTCCGAGCGTCCCGGGTTTGCCTTGATTGTTCTCGATAACTTGAAGCTCAGCTTCCGATCGTAAGTTCCACTACGACACGTCCTCTGATCCATCGACAACATTTCAGCATAGGGTGTGCAGAATTAATTTTTTTCTCTCGACTTCCATCCTGCACAACTTTTTCACAACAAAACGGATCCACGTGAAATTTTTACCGTCGAAAGGTTTTTCAAACAAATTGCTGTCAAAAGTTTTCAGGTACGCCTACTACGATCGCTGCTGTAAAATGTACAGTGATTCCGGATTCTGATTGAAACTCGTCTATAGCCATAGTTTGCAAAAACCCAAAACTTGTCTGACACAATCGTATGTCATTCGAATATAAACAGTATTTGATTTACAAACAGATTGAAATAAGGACCTGAGTCTGGTTTGCTTAGCAGATCACAGGTGTTTCATCTCTCGCAAGTCGCCTTCGATCTTTTTGCGCCACCGTGTACGCTGTGCTCCTCTGTTTCTGGTGCCGGAAGGGTTACTGACAATAAATGTACAGCGTCTACTTCGTTCAGCGACGTATTTCAGCCTCTTCCGAAGTGAAAAGTTCCACTATTGATCCCAAATATACGATCTCATAGAGCAACCCATGGACCTCATCCGACACTGGTCACGAATCTCCTGGTTTATAGATGCCGCAATAGGTTTGTGACATTCTCGATTTATTCAAAACGTGTATTTCGACCAGATGCAACGAACACACGACCATAGTAATCCATGGCAAAGTAAAAGAAATGACAGGTATGTTCCATCGCCTGTGTGATACACACGCCGCCAAGGTTAATTGAGGGGCTCAAAATGAAAGGGATGTAAGTGACATCATCGATTTCTCTACATCGACTCTCTCTTTTAGTCATAGCTTAGCTGCAGACACATTCTAACACTGTATTTGACAATTTGGATGCTAGGTTAGAACCTCATCTATCGGATTCTATAGCAAACTCAAATTGGAACGTTTTTGAAGTTGCGTTATTAACTAAAGAGAAGTTTCTTAAAAATTGATCACGTTTCAAGCCGTTGGTTTTATTTGATGTTTCCTCGATGTTGTTGTGATTCCGTGGGCTCGAAATCTTCGAAGATGTAAAATGGAAATCGACTCTCGTCTCAGTAGCTTCGCTTCGACTAGGACTACTTCGGCAAACGCCGTCAACATGATTCGAATTGACTAGAAAATGAATTGACGAGCGTTGAGAGCGAGGATGACTATTGAACTATTCTGGGAATGGTTACTCTAATTGACGTGACTAATAAATACAAATATGCCTCTTCATTCAACCTGACTTCAATCCACACTTCTACTCCCCCTGACACGAATCTTGTTACCTGTGAACACAATCTCATTTTAACGCCCATATAAAGTGGAACGAAAACTTGATTCCTGATGCAAATGAAATAATGTTAGCGTTAATAACTATTTTTTCTACCAATGGATTTTGAAAATTTGCATAACAATCAAATCGGAGATCCTGTAAGATTTGATGAAGATTTGTGTTGTACATTACGATTCGATAATAAAATTGGGAGCATTTTCCTTCCCCAATTAGTGGTCTGTCCATTTGTGTGATTTTTCATACTGTCTGGTGATGAGTGCTCTTGTGTTTTTGCAGCACACTCACACATAATTATTGTTTCTACGCTTCTCTAAAGAAGAAGTGTTTTCTATGCGGTTTATGGTGTAAGTCTTGACCGCGGTGGGTCAAAGAGGTGCTAAGACTGTAATAGATCTCCGTATTTACTCACTGAGAAATGCTCGTATTGGATGTGTTATAAGCTGACGGACATTGGCGGGTGATCTCCGCCGCAATCAATACGCTTTGTAGATGTGTTTCGCTTCATACATTCATTCCACATGAATTACAACTGGAGTTTACAAAACAGTGCAATTTCGTTCAGCGGATGCATCGCATCGATTCCCATGCTGCCTGGTGAAAGATGCTTCTGTATTTCTACACCACACTCACACATAGTGGTTGTTTTTATGCATTACCAAAGATAAATTGAAGAGGTTGAGTTATGTGGAATAGTGTGACTGGTGGGACAAAACATAATCGCCTGTGACTAAATGCCGACCGCAAGAATGATTCATGAAATCTTCATCTACTTTCAAAAAACGGTCCTTTTCTGGGCCACCAAAAGTTTCTACCAGAGATCGAAATGCTCGCCGATTTGAGTGAAAAAACATCCGTTTTCACCCACAGGGAAGAATAGCTGAGAATATAGGAGGCGAGAGAACGTTATACGCTCACTTCGATTCTCGCGATGAACGCAATGCCGATTTTTATTTTTCGGCGAGTTATGATTGCCGAAAAATGGTTTCGTTTTCAGTGACTTCTTGATGGCGATAATGGTTTTTCACTTCTTCAGTACAGCAGAAAATATTGCATGAAAACATGCGATAATATTGGGTTTCGTCGTGCAGTTAACATGAGATGAGTTAATATTTTGTTCAATTCAGACGCTGTCCATCTCTTTCTCTCTGAAAAAGAATTTTCAGTGACAACACTGTACGACTCAGCGAAAACTACACCCAAACGAGCGTTGGCAGAAAACATTTCATCTTTGGCGGAAATGATGCCATTTCGTGTGCTGGAGAGTCAAATGCGCAAATAATGAGCTGTTTTGAAAACTTAAAAATGGTTTGTATGTTTGTATGTGCGCACAGACATCTCTTTCTGTTTTCTTTTCTCATTTCATTGGGGATGGTGCCAAAAAAAAGTCCATACCACGTCAATGGGGATCGAACCAAGGCCGGCTGGAATGCAAAGCTATTTCACACGACCACGCTATCCATATAGCTGCCAGTGCTGTTATATTGAAGCGTGATAATATTACACCTCATCATAAAATGAAGTTGGAAGGTGTTTTCTAGGAGGATAAAGAAGAACGGGAACGAGAATATATCTTTCTCTGTCTGGGTCTTGTATTTGATAAACTACACGAAAAGCTTTCATATGCTTTCATTTAAATGTGTCTTCTGTTCCGCTTGCTCATATTGGCTCTAGCATATATATTATGCAATATTATGTGATATGCATGTATTAGGGAGTAGAATATTTTCTGTTATTTTCCAGCTCATTTAATGTAATAAATCGGAATGCCATAACTTGTGCTAAAAAGTAACTTTGGGTGTAGATCGATCGGCTGAATACTTATAAATACATAGAATTTCGATCTCTGGTCTCTACCAAGCAGTTATTTCAAAAAATTCAATGCTATAACATCTCAAGTAATAAAAAGCGAATTGATTTTTATATATATTTTTTTTTTACCGGGAGAGAGCTTGTTTCAGCCGAGAGCGTGTTCGGACTTATTGGTGACAACACAACCGATTCGGTTTGGATTTTCTGCTGCCATTATGCGAAAGGTGCTGCATAGCAAAAATTGTGGATTGATTCATGTTATTGTGTTATTGTGTTTTTGGAGGCCGTTAGAATTTTTAATGAAAAATAAAAATTAAAATGACAAAATGAAAGACTTTGAATGCTTATGATTCGAGAATATAATTGGGTGAAAATCTTCAAACTTATATCTACTCTAAACCCCAACACTGTTTAATTTCATTAGGTTCATCGACCAATTCCATGGATTGATTGACCAATGGAGCACTATTGACAAAAATTATCGTTAAACTTAGATGTTATTGCTTGCTTCAAATTGCTTGCTTTAATTGCCATTAAGTGCTATGCATCGCGGCTATGCTTTTTTTAGGTCTCAATGAAGATTTCAAAATTTTCCATAAGTCTTACGCGTCGTGCACAAATTACGTAACGCTAAAAATGAGGTTTTTGGACCACCTCCACACTCCCTATGTAACAAAAAGTAACGCAAGACGAACCCCCCTCCCCCTCATGTTATGTAATGCTAATCTGTACCCAAAGTCAAAGTCGTTTGAAATAATTTTTGCTTTTTTTAAGTAATGAGTTTAGATGTTTAGACGAAAGTTCTTTATATGCAAGTGGTGACTTCGGAAGAACTTTCGACAAGTTCATAGAATTTCGAACAAACTGAAATGGTTTAGCTGAGAAGACCATGGACTGGTATAAATTGATGTTGATTTACACAAAAATAACTACTCCTTCGTTCAATGCGGCAGTTCCTGCCGTTACATTTCACTTACTGCAAAAGGTCTGGGGATGTCTTCACGTGAGTAGCAAACAACTCGGCTTGATATTGTACTAATTCCGCTTCGTCGATTTGGGAGTTTGCGGACTTAATAGGGGGAAGTCGGGAAAGACGGGGATTTATTAATAAAACACAAAAAATAATCCACAGAGAGCAGCTCGATGTAAATTTTCGTCTGCAGAAGATAAGATTCTCATTGTTATCGAGTATTTTTTTGGGGTATTTTTCGCTACATGAGTGTTTCACCATCACTTCTCTTCCAATTTATCGAATGAGCGGTGAAGTTTTATCATTTTTACTCCAGAAATATTGATGAAAACAAAATACTAATCGGGTAAGACGGACACTCCACCGACTAAAGACGAACATTTCGTTTTTGAAACAAATTGATTATCTCCTCCTTCTTTGTTTAACAGATGCCCACTAACTAAGTTTGCAAGTGCAACCAGATATCATGGATGAATCAGCAGAGCGGTTTTCAAAATGTAATTCGAATTTGTCATTTCGAATGTCGGAAGCTATTTTAGACATGGAAAAATGATACAAATTGCTAGCCCAAGCCTTTTTGTTTGATCATTTTTAAGGCCCATTTGAAGACCACCAAAACTTATCGAGTACATAAACTTGAATTTTCAGATAGTGGTCATCTTTTCTACCCCAGGTGTCCGTCTTTCCCGACTCGATCTTATTTTTTTTAAATGCCGGACACATTCATTTTGCGAAATTTCTGCATCAAAGACAAATTATTATAAAAAGAGACCTAGACTATCAATTTGTGGTGAGATAGCTCTATATTTACTGTGAAATTCAAGAAAAAAATCAACGTTTACTTATGGTATCCGTCTTTACCACACTTCCCCTATATTCTGCTTTGACGGGATGTCCATCGATCGCTAGGTTATTCCATAAATCAGCTAGCGATTCCCCTGCATACTAAAAATGTTTTACTTACAATTCCGGGTCCCTTGTTTCGAGTTTTTCATCCAAGTGAGATCCCTCATGATCACGAAGAAGTATTTAACCTGCCGGAAAAGAGACAATCCAACTCAGTTGAATGCACTGCGTGCTGGAGAATTTGTAGCAACTAATATTGCATCAAAATTCAATGGATTAAAATAAAAGTTGGAAATATCTATGTTCTTTTTAAAACGAGGGTTCTCGTCTGGTCCTCCATCCACATTAATTATGGTTACTGACTTGATTATTCGTCGGTACCGAATAATCTCGAATTCAGGCAGCTCGCACATACTTTGAAAATCGATCCCATGAGGAAATGCGTTCGAAGAACAGTGCCTTCCTGAACAAATTGCAACACATAAAGGGTGTGTCACATCAAATTGCATCACGGAAAAAACGCTGTAGAAATTCGCCCAGTAGACCGATCCTTTTGAAAATTTTAGACAGTAAAATAAAAACTATTAAACAACTTTTGGCATTTTCTTTTTATTCATACTTCGAGCCCAAGCCCGTATGCTCGCACCTTCCTCTTTACCCCGTCCATAAGGTTCTGTACAACGTCAGGTTGTAGTTTTTTTTTTTGAACAGAAATCCATTTTCTCTTGAAGTCCGCCTCCGATTTGACAACTTTTGGGTTCTTCCGGAGGGCCTGCTTCATAATCGCCCAATATCACGAAGGTGACCCCGTTGGCTTCGTACCACTCCAACACGCCCTTTGAATAGTGGCACGAAGCGAGATCCGGCCAGAAGATGGTCGGGCCCTCGTGCTGCTTCAATAGTGGTAGTAAGCGCTTCTGTAGGCACTCCTTAAGGTAAACCTGCCCGTTTACCGTGCCGGTCATCACGAAGGGGGCGCTCCGCTTTCCGCAAGAGCAGATCGCTTGCCACACCATGTACTTTTTGGCAAACTTGGATAGTTTCTGCTTGCGAATCTCCTCCGGAACGCTGAATTTGTCCTCTGCGGAGAAGAACAACAGGCCCGGCAGCTGACGAAAGTCCGCTTTGACGTAGGTTTCGTCGTCCATTACCAGGCAATGCGGCTTCGTCAGCATTTCGGTGTACAGCTTCCGGGCTCACGTCTTCCCCACCACGTTTTGCCTTTCGTCGCGGTTAGGAGCCTTCTGAACCTTGTATGTACGTAGGCCCTCCCGCTGCTTGGTCCGCTGGACGAATGAACTTGACAAATTCAGCTTATTGGCGACATCCCGGACCGAACTTCTCGGATCACGTCTAAACTGCTTAGCTACGCGCTTGTGATCTTTTTCACGGACGGAGCATCCATTTTTGCCGTTCTTCACCTTCCGGTCGATGGTTAGGTTCTCGAAGTATCGTTTTAGTACTCTGCTGACCGTGGATTGAACGATTCCCAGCATCTTACCGATGTCCCGATGTGACAACTCCGGATTCTCGTAATGAGTGCGCAGGATTAATTCACGACGCTCTTTTTCGTTCGACGACATTTTTCCAAATTTACGAAAAATTGACAGTGAAGCATGGCCAACGTGATCTATACACTCTTATCTGATTATAAGCGAAAGCTGAAGATATAGTTCCTAAAAATTAAATTTCTACAGCGTTTTTTCCGTGATGCAATTTGATGTGACACACCCGTTATTGGAACACTGCATAGAACAACTTCAGCATGATCGAGGTGCCCTAGCTTTGTTTTGCATCCTGCGATAACAGACGGAATAAGCTTATGTTTTCCAGCCATGACAAAATCATGATTCGCAATTTTCGAGCTGCATTAAGCGGTGCCAGCTTACTGCCCATTACAACACGTGATTTATCACCTTGGCTCAGGAAACACACATCTTTTCCTCAGAATCGAAGCTAGGGGTGCGTGAATTTATTCAGGAATAAAAATGGAATTTTGTTACGTAACGATCACGGCTAACCCCTCCCCCCTCCCCCATATGTCACGTTAAGTAACGAAACCTTGACCCCCCTACTCGCGTAACGTAATTTGTGCACGACGCCTTAGCTGTTGCTAATACACCTCCGCTGATTATTTACTATTCATCTTGTGTTTGGTTACAATATAAGATCAAAAATCGTTTCCTCGTCTTCTGAAGTCAATCTAGTGTTTGTTTTTTTGTTGGCAAGGTGAATGTGCGAAGCGACTTGAACCATGTTTGGCTCAAAAAAAAATTATTCCGCACCATTCGGTTTTCCCATCGTCATAAATCTGTCAGAGCAATTAAATTTAGCCGTAATAATCGGCATAAATCCAAATTCGATCGAAGCCCGAGTCGACCGACTAGAAGAACGACCAAAATGCAACCATAATGACTAAAGTGGACCGAAATCTCGCCGCCCTTGCCCCGCAAATTCCCCCGACGAAATTGCGTTGTCGGCGACCACAACTCGTTGAAGGTTCCTTCTGCGCTCATTAGCTAGCAGCATCATTCACAGTCCCTTGAACTTAACTTTTAAACTCCCCTCAGAGCTTCCGAACGGCTAGAATTGAATAGCCAAAATACAGAAGGTCGCTATTATTAGCACCTACTAAACAATGTTTTTGTTTTTCCCCTCTCTCTCTCTTTCTCTCTCGGTGTGTCTTGAAGCTGTTCGTTTGCGGAACATCTTCCGAACAATTGAGGTTCTTTTTGAATTTTTCATTTTCATGACGTTCTGGCTTTTTACCGTGAACTTCAGCAAGCTGTATAATTCACAGCTCGAAAATAAGTGTGTATGAAATGAATCTCACCCCTCGACAACAAAGTTCGGATGTTGGGGGGAAATTGTGAGGTTCGTTGCCGCGCTCGCATTGATGTCTCCCGGCCCAACAATGGCCGTTTTTCACCCATCGATCGATGCGCTTTCGGCGCCCACAGCCTCCGGGCGGTTGTCTTCCGTGAGATCGCGAGCTTTCAACAGTTTTGGGGCGGAAGCCGGAAACCGCGTTCACAATTAGCTCTTGGGCGAAAAAAATAATCCCCGAAAACGGTGTGTTCCATTGCGTAAACTTGGTTCCAACAAAGTTTCACGTGTTCCGTGAAACCGAGACCGAGGGACCCACATATCATCCAACAGGCCGCGGAGTCGACTATGTGGCTCGGTGTGGATATCGTTAGAAAGCCTCTTTGCGAAGAGCAAATAGGTGTGAGTGTGTGCGCGATTGAGGCAAAGAATTCCATAACGGGAAAATTAGGTTAGCGAGAAAAAGCAGCAACTGCACTCTCCCCCCCCCTCTCTCTCACCAAGTGCACACTCATTCCCTCTCTGTCTCTCACTCGCTTCCATATGGGCACACATACGGTATGGCGTGGAATTGGGGAGGAACTGAAGACGGGAGGCCAGTAATAGCAGTTGAAAACCAGTGGTGGATTGTTGGTTTGGAAAAAAAAGGAAAATTCCGAGTCTGCATAGAAGCGCAATGATCATCTATCGGTTATTACTGTGACCTCCTTACGGATGGTTCGCGCACAGAAAGAGAGTGTGTGTGTGTGCTCACACGAAGATTTCCCGGTGGTGCATTCGTGGATGCATGCCCGATAACACAATGATTTGCCGCCGTCCAGCGGGTCGCAGACAGTCAATCATTTTTCGCTAATCATCCCTGCCTCTTGATGGCCCCGACCCCGAGCTGTCGAAGATGTGGATTTTTAGGTGAAAGTGAGAGCAGTTCCCCGGAAAGTTCCCCGAGGGGGAGCTTTCTGTCACATCATCCTCATCATCATTAGCTTCGCGATTATGCGGGGAAAGTTTAAACAGGGAAGGCCACCGAACACAGCGCGAACGGAAGAAATGCTCTTATGTCGATGCTGCTGCTGCTGCTGCTGCTGCTGCCATTCGTGTATTGGGTGACTTTGGAGTAACGGTATCGACTTCTCCTCGGCGCAGCTTCGCGCAAAGACACTTCTTCTGGGCGCTGAGAGCACACAGATCGAAGCGATGTCATTGACCCAACGGAAAGCAGGAGAAGGATGAGGAGAGCGATGCGGAGCATCGAGGAGGGGGAAGGAAGAATGAATTTTCAACTGGCTGTTTTTTCATATCTTTTCAACTTTTACTACCTTCTCTCATCGATTCGGTTGCGCGGCGGATGGTTCGAAGTCAAGGCCCGTGAGAAACGGTGCTTTCGGTCCAAGATATATGGAAGTAAACGATCGTGGGATTGGTTTGGCAATGATCGCTATCTGTTAGGGCAGCGCGGAGCATCCGCGCCTCTCTGGATCCACGGTCCGTTCGATTTGGTACTTTTCCTCTCCACCCCAGGGCGGACACCAAGCAGAATTTGATGAACTTTCGCCTTTGGGATGACATTCGTCAAATGCGATTCATGCGATTGCGATCATCCTCGTCATATCAAGCGTGGAACAATTTTGGAGTCATCCTCCCGATTTAGAACGCCGAACCGAACAAAAAAAAAACATTGCTGATCTTATCCTTTTAATGATGCGCTGAAACAACTTCCGCATAGCGAGGGGGTAACCGTTTTTTTGCGCGTATTCTGCATTCGAAAAGAAAACAGCAAACGTTGATGACTATCGCGGCGGGAGATTCTTCGCCGAAGATATAGGGAAGGGAGAGGGGCTCAGAACGAACAAAACAAACAAAAAGAAGATGTCCAAATTCTGGCAGACTCATCCCGGACGCTACCCTCGAGGAGGCTCTGTGCAAGTCATGCCAGTTCCTCGCTCGTGGCAACAAACTTCTCGTGAAGAGGGAAAGGAAAATAGGGAAGAGCTCATCATTCTACAATATACACATAGCCGGACGCAGGATAACGGTTGCGAGGGGTGGCGGGGTGGCAGACTGTTGATGATTCGCGAGGGCACGATTAATTACCCCGGTCAGAGTTGAGAAATTGGCCGAAAAGATGCTGCGTGTGCAGCCTCTTCCCCGCCGAGAGTGGAGTGGAATAATTTGGATGATCTGTTATCTCGGAATGTTTATGAGCCATCATCTTCGGGATTGGTATGCAACGCTTTTTCGGTTTCTGCTCCGTCGACGTTTATGGTATCCATCATATCCTATGGTTGGGCTTCCCATTGCCGGGCCCATCGCTCTCCGATCAGCGGTGTTTGATCTGGAAGATGGTTGCGATAGAAGAAAAATGAGCTATCGCTGGGTGGTATTGGGGTTCAAGCGAGGATAAAACGCGAAATTTGTGAGGTATTTTATCAAACTTTTATATCACAGTGAAAAAAAAACTACTATTAGTTCGTATAACTCATTAAATTCATGCCATTTATGTCATTAACCTATCGGGTTTCATCGTGTAGAGCTACATTGGACACTGTGGTAGTGGGTAGATTTGACATATCCTCACGTATAATTAAATGGATGTATAACATCTATGCTGAATATGAACTGACTCAATGAGAAATAAAGGTGTTGTTCATAAAGCGATCGAAAAATGGGTAATTGTACACCTAAAATGTTTTAATTCATTTTAACACATGTTTTGGCATTCTGATTTATTACATTAAATGAGCTTCAAAAAGAACAAAAAATTCGAGGGGTTGTATCCGAGACACGACCGCTTAGGACGTAGGACTACGTAATCTTTTTTTTTAATTTTTTGGTTTATTATTTTGGATATTATTTGCGAATACGACGAAGATTCATAAATAACTCTTTAGGAAAAAGTTTCGGGGACCCTGAAAAGGTTTACTGGCTTGCGTGGTTTTGTAGAATCATTTTTTCTAAAAGCAACGATTCTTTCTTGCCATAGCACGCATTGCACTGGGTATTTAACGAGAGGCGTCTTCCGTTCATCGCCATTCAACAAGCATCAAACACGCGTCTAACAGATGCACACAGTTGCAGCATCAAAAATGAAACATGAAACGCAAAATGACCGTTTATGAAAAATCGATTCTCGATTCTCGGTCAAAACCGTCAACAGAACCGTATTGCATCAGAACATGTCGTTGCGCACGAGAACAAATACGAATGGCAACTTAAAGTATCGAAGGTGTGCTATTCACATGAACAGCTAGCGTTCACAGCTCGAGGGTAAAACAAGAAACACGAAACGAGCAGAATGAGCGACCATTGATGCAATACTTATACGCTAGCGACAGCTGACTTGCTTCGCAAATATTCTCTTTTCACTATCCCCCTTCGTTGTTTCTATTCTTCTTCTTCTTCTTTTCCTTTATTTACGGATTACATCCAACGACTCATTCGTCTCCGACTGTATCTAAGTTGCTCGTTATTGACAGCTCTGTTCGGGACAGCACTCAAATGGACAGAACAAATGTATAGGGAAATGGGAATGCTTCCAATTTTTAACAATTTAAACCATATACAGACTATGGGATTGTAATATATAACATATCAAACAAATCTTAGAAAAGTTCCGATTCGATTGGTATGCAAATCGTTAAAATCCGTTCGCAGCAAAAAACGTTATTAACATTAAATTTATTTCATAAAAACGTGACCTGTTTTCTGATTTGGCACCCTTAATGTAAGACGTAGTCCTACGTCAAAAATGTGCTACTCTGACATCGTGCCATCGTTATACTGGTACAGCATTTGTATAATATATATGTCATAGCCAGGGTTGCCATATATACAGAATATTCTGTATTTTACCGATTTTTCGCCAAATTTTAGATACAGAAGATTTTCAGCAAAAATACAGAATTTACAGATTTTTGACGTGGGACTACGTCTAACCGGAATATATGGGGGGTAAAATGAAAACATAAACACTGAACATGCAGGAAAAAATGCAAGTTTTCGAATGCTTATAACTCGAACATTTTCTACTGAATCGGAAAGATGTTTGCATCAATTAATAGGGAATATTTCTACGCATCTATCGCAATTAGTAAAGTGTTATTTTCCATTAGGTAAATAATTGAATAACTGTAAAATGTTAAGCGTTATCTAAACGCCCTTACTGCCTTGTTTTGATTGGCCTGCTTTACGGTTTCCCCAACACAGACTTCTAAACCAAGCAGCCTTGGGGAAATCGGAATTGCAAATACATTAAAGTAGGGGGAGCTTTTGTTCCCACCGAAATGTGTTTCCCTAACATAGACTTCAAATCCAAGGAGCGTGGGGAATCTGGCATTGCAAATACATGCAAGTCGGAGGTATTTTTGTTCCAACTCAAATGTGTTTCCTTAACACAGACTTCAAATCCAAGGAGCTTGGGAAAATTTGCATTGCGAATTCATGCATTCGGGGGCATTTTTGTTCCGACCGAAATGTGTTTCCCTAACACAGACTTCAAATCCAAGGAGCGTGGGGAAATTGGCATTGCAAATACATGCAAGTCGAGGGCATTTTTGTTCCGACTAAAATATGTTTCCTCAACACAGGCTTCAAAACCAAGGTGTCTAGGAAAATTGGGATTGCAAATTCATGCAGGTCGGGAGTATTTTTGTTCCGACTGAAATCTGATTACCTATAAAGACTTCTAAACCAAGGTGTCTGGGGAAATCGGCATTGAAAATACATGCAAACTGCGGGTACTTTTGTACTCGCTTACCTTTGTACAGACTAGAATGCGTTTCTCTAACACGGTCTTCTGAACTCAGGTACCTGGTAAGATCGTGCAGACACTAGAGACATTGAATTTGTTAAAAAAAATTCTCACAACGCAAATATATTGAATTCAATTGAATTCGGAAATTGTTTTATTCAATCAAAAATTTAATCAATACAAACAAATGATTACTAAGCTAAGGTAGTCCCACATCAACCTTGCGGTAATATCATAGATATAACCCACCCATTTTTTTGAAATTCATTTTTAAATATTGAATTTATTACAGTGCATACATAGACACCATGATTTATAACAATGTTGAACGGCACGCAACGAATGGCTTTCGTTAGAGGCAGTTTTTAAACGAAATCTTGAGCGATTTTAAGAGCTACTCTATTCGTTCCAAGTTGAATATGACCATAATCAATACGCCAATCGTATACTGATTATGCTGTTTCTAAACATTGTTCTACCGCTCATCAATAACGACAATTACACTTTTCAATCAGAAAGTTCTCAATTTTGCGAACTTTGTAATGAGACCAAAATGATATTGCTGATCATGTTGGGTAACTTATGTTTGGAGAGCTACGTGCAACCATTCGCTGACGCTGACATTGATGTGAAAGATTTTGAAGACTTTCAGTAGAAGCCTGAGGATGTTTACGTTTGTATTGATGCAGAAGAAGCAGAAAAAGGATTGGATGCAGTTAGAAATCTGATATTCAAATCGATTTGTCGTGACTTCTATATTGAACTCGTGAAACAGATTTCAAAGCGATTTGGTTTTAGCAATCCGGTTATCAAAACCACGGCCTTGATAAACCCTCAAAATTCCGTCAAGCCTCCAAACCTTAATGATTTGATGCACCAATTTTCTCAATTCGTTAAAGCAGGTAATAATAATCCTTTGAATTGTAAGGCTTGGACAACGAATTCAGGCTACTCAAGACAAATCTTCTTGCTCAAAAATTGAGTGACTCAGATATAACTTGGTCCCAGCTGTTGGATGCCAAAAGACGTAATGAGAAAAACTCATAAATAAGAAAAATAAATTCAGAATAAAGCTAAATTTTCATTTTTTCCCTTATTTTTTCCATACAGATTTTTTTGCTTAATATACAGATATACAGATTTTCTCAGAAAATTTTACAGATTTAAATGTGGCAACCCTGGCCATAGCAATATAAGAACAATATGAGAGAGCGAAACAAAAGACGCATTGCAAATAAGCACGCATTAAAGCTTTTCGCATACTTTGCCAGATACACGGCCCAGACCGCAAAGAATATAGGTTCACGTTTATGCTCTCCATTTTTCTCTTAGAAAATACTTTCCACATTTTATAATAAGGTGTAATACACTATGTTTCACAACTATAGAACCACTCATTTTTTCGGAGTTTCCAGAGATATGTAAGAAGTCGCTTGAATTGAAGTATATAGTGTTGAATACAATAATTGTCTTCATTTATAAGACTGGTCATTTCAACATTATTGTTGTGTTCAGGCGCGAAACATTCAAAAACCTAAAATTCCAGTGTTTCATAACTATAGAACCAGATGGAAAAACTCTCACTCCCATACAAAATTAACGTCAATTTCGCATGAATCACAATAAGTTTCTAATTCGTAGGTCATCTTCTGTTCTCAATCAGTTCGAATAATCCATTCGGGGAGGTTTCGACCAAGCTGCACCATGTTTTAGTGTGTATCTTGTTCTTCGCAGAGAATACTGCTAGTTTAGGTTCTTCAGGTCACTCATACTGCTTGGAAGCTGCATCTACTATTCGTACGATCACTTCTCCTAAGTTCCTGCCAGGGTTTTGATTTGGTGAACAAGCTGACTAGTCCAGAATCTGAAGCCCCTATTCATTAAGCCATGCCATGACCCTCCAGATATTATTAATTGATGCCAAATTACCCAATTATTGTTTTTGATGCAAAAACAGCAGTAAATGATTCTAGAGTACTTCGTTGCACTTCTGACTACTCATTCTTGTTGATAGTAAGCTATCTAACCCAGGCCTTTTTGAGAAAATTCTCCCCAAACCCTTTTTTCAAAGCTGCGAGTCCAAAAACTAATGTGGAAGCTAATCCCAAGGGTTTCACTATTTCAGGAGAACTTCTCTGATAAAAATAAATTCAACTTGAATGGAATTTCTTCGTACTGGAAGGATTTACGGAACGTGTCATTTAATTGTTCAACTCGTAACTTTATAGGCGGCAGTTTGTTGGTTTGAGGGAAATATTTTCAGAAATTCCTGGTTCAGATAGCTCACCATCAACACGAATGAACAATCAGAAGTGCAACGAAGTACTTCAGAATCATTTACTTCTGTTTTTGCATCCAAAACACTGTGATAATTGGGTAACTTGGCATAAATTCATAAAATCCAGAAGGTCAGGGTATGGTTTCATGAATAGGGGTTTCAGATTCTGGACTGGTCAGCTTGTTTACCAGATGAAAACCCTATCAAAAACTTATGAGGAGTGATCGGACGAATAGTAGATACAGCTTACAAGCAGTATGAGTGATTTGAAGTGCTTAAACGAGCAGTATCCTCTGCGTAGAACGAGATACACACTAAAACATGGCGCAACTTGGTCAAAACCCCCCAGAATGGGTTATTTGAACTGATTGAGAACTAAAGATGACCTACGAATTAGAAACTTATTGTAATTCACGTAAAATTGACGTTAATTTTGTAAAGGAGCGAGAGTTTTTTCCATCTTTCCATCTTTCCATCCCTTCTATAGTAATGAAACACTGGAATTTTAGTTTTTTAAATGTTTCGCACCTGAACACAACCATAAAGTTCCAATGGCTAATCTTTTAAATGAAGATAGTTATTATATCCTACACTATATACTTCAATTCAACCGACTTCTTACATATCTCTGGAAACTCAGAAAAAAATGATGGTTCTATAGTTGTGAAACGCAGTGTATCAACGCTTTTATGCAACAGCACCTGTGGTTCTGTGGATTGTTTAGTCGTGTAAAAACGCCTTGTTTTTCAGCCGGCCTTGGTTCGATACCCGCTTGGCATTGTTTGGACTTTTTTGGTACAATCCTAAGTTGACGTTCAGTCTGAGAGAAAGAGAGGTCTGCTCCCATACATACAAACATTTTGAAACGTTTGAAACATGTGCTTCTATTTGTTCATTTCACCCTTCAGCACACGAAAAAGCATTTTTTTCTGCTGAAGATGATAAATTTTCTGTCAGCGTTAGTTTGGGTGTACCAGCTGGAGGGCCACTTGACACTTCAAAAATGAATTGAATTGAACAGAAAAAAATTTATTATTTTGGACATTCTTTGTCTAGAACTCGTCCTTCTCTGAGTAGACATTAACAATTACAAAAAAAAAATTGAGTATTCATTTGCAGAAAAAGAAAGTTCCTTCAAAAACTTCCTTGCTCGAGAGTCACAGAGGGCTTCGGAGTACGTTTAGCAAATTCATCGAACGAAACACTATTTTTCCATATGCAAGCTATGGATTTTTATTCGTTTGAGACCCAACTGGACAGCCGCAAATCAGATGCTTCAAAGCGAATTTCGACAGCTTTTACCGCTTTGAAACGGTCATCCACAGGAAACCTATATTTGCCCTTGAAATATTCCTGTCCTGGCAACTGCTTAAAATCAGCTTTGACAAAGGTTTCATCATCAATGACGCGGCACCGGTATTTCGTTAGCAGCTTCGTGTATGTTCATAGATAACAAAAATCAATACCCTAGTATTTGGTATGGCCTCCCTTTGGCGTGCAGCACTTCCTGCAAGTACCAAGGTGAGATTTTTGGTCACTGTAGACGGAAGTACCTCCGAGATCTCCGTAATCATCGTTTTGAGTTCCGCTTCGTTCCCTGGACTTTGATGGATGGATGGTTCTTGATTACCCACCATATATACCCAATAGTCTTCAAGTTCGGTGATTTCGGAGGTGTTTTGAGTTGATTGGGACATAATAGAGCAGGCATTCCAGCACCACGATGTCAGTTTCGGGTGCTTCGGGTCGTTATTCTGTTGAAAGTGGTAATCACGAGGGAGACCGAATTTATGAACGGGAGACTGCAGGTTACGTTTCAGGAAGATCCATTAAGTCATCTTGTCCATCACCGAATCGAGAAACACCATGGTTCCACTTTCAGAAGCCGCCAATGTAGCATGCACCATCGCCGCCGTGTTTTACTGTTTCACTGTTATTGTTATAGCCAAATACTGGATGCCATGTGTCTTCGCTATCACAGCCTACTGGTAATAATTATGGCAGTGTGACCTGCCCAGCGGGTTTCTGTCGCAACATGCTGAATCTGAAGCACCGATCCAGGTTTCCTCCAAGCCATCTGTCTTTCATTCGATTCAAAGATATTGGTTTTCGACTCATCCGTATAAAAGACCTTGTTCCAGAACTCCTTAGGTCTGTTTACATATGCCTTAGCGAACTGTAGTCGTTTCTTTCATATTCACCTTTGAGATGAAAGACTTTTCACGGCCAACAAGACATCTCTGATTGTTCCTGTATGCTGCTCTCCGGACAGTGTCTACGCAGACAGGTCTCCCAATGATGCCGGCCACTTTGTAGTCAATTTAGGAATATTTGTTTAAGGATTCTTTCGCAATGTTCGAACAATTACCCGTTCATCATCAGACGATAGGATCCGTTTGCGTTCGTTACCGGGAGATTTTCCATTGTTCCTTCGTATTTCCACTTGTTTATGATTTTCTTTACTGTAGAGTCAGTTCTTCCGACAGCAGCTGCTATTTCTTGCAATGTCTCTCCACGACATTCATACTTATTATCATTGTACGTGTAACAATATCTATTTCTTTCCTCTAACTTGCCATTCTCATAAAAAAAAAATCAAACATCAATAAAAAACAAAAACCAATACTGCCCAAGCAATGTTTAAGTGTTGACACCAATCACTGATGAAAAAAGTACACTAATTCGCAAATAAACTTACTTACAAGTATCATTTGTTGGGAGAAATTTAAGGTTTTCAATTTTTTTTGCGATGCCTAGAATAGAGATTATTTTCAATTTTTAGGAATAAACAATTAACAGAAATTTTTTCTCGAAATTTTATTGCACGTACAGCTAGTCAAGTGTGTAAGTAATAAATATGCATCAAAAGAATCCATGTATTCAAAATATTTTATAACAAATAAATGGAAAGTATCGTCAAGTAGCATTTGTACACTCAATTTTGCGATAGACTGTATATTCGTAAGTGTTCGGAATCTCACTGACAACGGCAAAACTGAGCTGATGTAAATAAACACTCTAAAGTGAAACTGGACGAACCTTGGGTAACTTCGGTCAAGTATGAAAAAAGTTACGCAAGTTTCAAATTGTCGACTATCTTTCCTTTCATACCCGAGAACCAATTGATCGGTGAGCTACCACTAGCTCAATCAGTGTTGGAAAAAATCATTCTGATTAAGCTTAAATGTTTAGATTTTCGAACTACGTTGCATTGAAAATCTATATGTACCAAACGAAAATCAAAATTACAGATCCACTGAATAGCAGCAGATAATCTTTTGTTCTTCAAAATGTTTTGAAGCTTGTTTTTCCACCCAGTGTCATTTTCATCATGATAATTGAAAACGTCAAAATTGAATTTCATTTTGGTTGGTGCAAATGGAGTCTTCCGCCCAGGGTGCCAAAGCTTCATCCGACACCACTGGCTGTATCATATGAGGGGCTCAAAATGAAAGGGGTGTAAGTGATATCATCGATTTCTCTACATCGACTCTTTTTTTTTTTTTGGTCATAACCCAGCTGCAAACTGATTCCCAGCTTTATTTGACTATGTGGAAGATAGGTCAGAACCTCATCTATCGGATTCTACAGCGAACCTCAAATTGGAACGTTTTTGCAGTGGAGTTATTAACAAAAGAAAAAGTTGATGATGTGCAAACGATTTTTTTGTAGTTCTTTCTACTCTAGAACAAGAATGCTGTATTCATTAATTTCCTACAAAAATTAATCCTTAGTTGTAGGATTTTGCTACTAACTAACTAACTACTAAATAAATATTGCTATTGCATAGCATGAAACAATACCATTCCAATAGAATTAGAGGGCGTTCATGCAAAATTTGTAACTTCCTTCATTGTGCCGTTATTTGAAAGCCGGACTCTTTCGCTTTAAATTCCGGACACATTTTGTCAGCAGCATTTCTTTGAGAGAAATTGGTTTTTTGTAGAGCATATCATTTTATTGTTAGTCTATTATATTCTCAAAATAATGACGAACAAAAGTTATGAAATTTGTTTTATGATTTATTTATAGTCGATAATAACCATGTGCGATTATCGTCTTCGTACACAATTAGCCGCTCGACCAAGTCATTAGCAACGCTCTTGAAAAGTTCCAGTTGTATTTTCATAAAGTTTAGTAATGTATTCATTTTGCTAAGATGATGGATTTTGAGGGTATTCAACTTTCTGAGATTTTCAACGATTTTTCCCAAATTTTCCACACCACGGTGATTCTTCCATCTTCGTTGAAAAGAGGACTGCTGCATATTTTTATGCGAATGAGTAGCGTTCTTCAATCCGATCTTCCAGTGTCTGGACCTAAAATCATCTTCCGAATGCGTTTTTTAATTCCGGACATGGGTTTATGAAACATATATATTTGTTTTGATTTCTTTACATTTTTTGTTTTGTTAACACCTAAGTACTATGGTTGAGACTACACTAAATTGATACAATAGAAACATTGATACAGTCAAATTAATTCAACATGCAAAAGATTTTATGGTTTTTGGTATGATATTGAATATAATGAAATAGCGTTTGCATTATAAAGCCGTCCGGATTCAAAAGCATTATGGTATACTTGCTTCTCAATTATTGGTTTTATTCCGGATGCCATGTGTCTTCGCTATCACAGCCTACTGGTAATAATTATGGCAGTGTGACCTGCCCAGCGGGTTTCTCTCGCAACATTTTGACGCACTTTATGCAGTTATGAAGTGCAGAGATGACAGCAAAATTCATCGCTTGGTGATTGCCGCCTTCGAGCAGCTCCATTCAAACGGAGATACAAAGTTTCATTCCCGCATAAGTCTAAAAGCACCAATAAATATGAGCTGGCGCCCGATAGGTATTGCAACAAGTTAATTCGATTCTTGGCAATTACAGCATTATTCTAATCCCGTCCCGACTAATTGCTAGACACGCGTTTAACAACGGTGCAGAAATGCGACAAATGCTCGCGCATGCACGCGTGAATATATGACTTCCGAAGAGGAAACCATGTTTTTGTCGCTTTGGAATGCTGCAACGAACTCCGCGCCCACTGTCGCCACCGACGGTCGTGAGGTATGACATTCTGGGTCGTTTGGTGTCATTATCGGAACGGTGCCGGATCTAATTGCACAAACATTCCTACGACCCGCCAGCGGAGAGCCAATGCAAAGAATCTCTTCCGAACTCCCGGTACTCCTGCGGCCTGCAGTTTTCTGCAGCTGCAGCTTTCCAAGTCCGAAATGTATGTCACCAGGCAGGCAGGCAGGCTACAAACAGCTCGACACACACTGCAATTACCCCGACATACACGCCAGTGGATCCGAGGCGTTCCATACATTTTCACGGCCGATTATGGTCAAGGCGGTGTGTGCGCGCCCGCACACACATAGCCACCGGGATTTATCTCCGTGGAAAGATCCCGAAAACCTCGAAGCGCGTCTCTCGCACACAATCGGTGAGCGGGAAGACGAGGGGTTTGGAGAGATTATTCACAAATATAGAAATAACGGTAAGGGAAGGAGTTTTCTTGTTCTTCGCACAATCCCACCGCCAGCAATCGGCTAATGGTGCACACGGATGCATACATGCCTGCAGGCCTGCAGCAGCGAGATAATATAAACACACAAACTCTCCAACCCGGGACCGGGAGTGTGTCGGAGCCCAAACAAGCCTGTGTGTAATGTTGCAACAGGTCCAACCGAGGAGCGGAATTCTTTGTGAAATCACCCAAAACCGGCCGCAGATCCGTGTGAACGTGACGTGGGGAATGAAAAGAGTCCCGGAGAAGAGAAAGTAAACATTACATCAGCAACTATGTGCCACTCGAGGGCTCGAAGGGAAGGCTTTTAGCCCTCGAGCTGCAGCGCAGCGGTTGACATGAGTCACAGTTTGAGAAACCGCTGAAGACGACGGCGATGATCGATGCGCTGCGACGACGACGACGACGAGAAGTCATGTTTGTTTTACAAGCATAGTGTACAAGAAAGGCTGAGAATAGAGGTTGGTCATCTCCCAATAGGTCACCGCATTCCGGAGAAGAATTTGTGAAAGTTAGAGATCTACCGCGCGCGCGTCTCACTCTTTTCTCCGCGTTCATTTCCTCTTCTTTGCGGGGCCTCCAGACGCTCCGCTGAAAAGATTGCGGAAATTAGGTTTGCTGCTAACAAAGAATCTGCCCGCTTGGAGCACGTACTCACAGCCTCCATCCGGAGGCTTCTTGAATATTCAATTCTCCCTCTCTCTCACAGACGACGCAGCGCTCGGGAGGTGTCAGCGGTGGGTAATTAATTCATTGGTATTTGCATAACTTATTTCGCAGATTACGGCAAACTGGATGTACTTTTTTTTTGGTCTTGTTCGTCCGGAAGATGGAAGCCAATCATGCACACATACGTGACTCGGTATCGGGGCAGGTGAGCTGCAGCCCCGAAAGGGAGCTGCGAAAACTTCATTAAAAGACTATTTTCCCATCCCACTGCCGGTTGCGGGTTCGCGTTCGGTGGGGGAACTTTGGGCCAGATCGGTGGCTGTTTTTCGTGACAGTAAGGAAATTAGATTTCCAAGTATTTAATCTAGTCTGATCTAGTCTAGATTGTCAAATTCTAAGCATTTGACATATTGACTGTCGATTGCTCGCTGTCCAGAGCACAGAAACTAAAATACTGAGCTTCTCGAATATCTAAGTAGTTTTTCAGTATCTCTTAACAAAATTACATTTCCAACGCAGAACTAAACGTCTCAAAAGCAGGATTGCCATAAAAAAAACTGTGTTTTTGATCTCAAAAAATATTTTTGTCTTAGTCATAGTCTGTATAAAAATCTGTATCAAATTTAAAAGTTCAATTTTGAAGCATAACCTTAGTTTTAGTTTTGATTGGCATAGTTGTTATGACAATATTGATGGTATCTACGTAGAACCATTGAACTGTGGTGAAAGATGAAAACTAAACCTTGTGAACAGCAATAAAAGGTTCGAATCGGTTGGTGCAGAAATATCACAATGAAATCCTTAAGCAAAAATCGATCAAAATTTGCCAATTTTCGTAACGCGAACGATATCTAGTTTCTTAATTTGTACTCGTTATATGTTCCGGAAAACGTAATCCTACGTCAAAACGTATCGATAATAGTTTAACATGTTTTCAATTTTTAAATCAAGAACGTTCAAAGCAAATGCATATGGATTTTTACGATAGTATGAGCGCATTTTTAAATTTCTCATTCGTTGTGCTTTAGTAAGAAAAAGATAAACAGTGTTATTTATTTATTGTAACTCTAGCCCAGGGGTTTTCAAATGGTACTTCACGGGAAATTTGTGCTCCGCGAAGTTATAGCAAATGCTCCCACTTGAAAACCCACATTGAAAAAAAAATCTTCAATTCAATTTCACTGAGAATATAGTGATTTATTTTGTTTTCTCCGGGTTAGATGTCGTGTAACTGGTACGCGTAACCAAAATAGAGTTGTTCTCAGTTGATTAATGTCAATACAGATAGAATTTGTTTTTTTGATGATAAATGCCGGTGCTCCGTCATATGTTTTTGCTGTAAAAAGTGCTCTGCCATAAAAAAAATTCTGAAAACCCCTGCTCTAACCGATAACATAAACTTTTCACAGAAGCTCCCTTCGGCCGGAAATAAATATTATATAAAGTAGAATTTTAGAATGCATCGAAATTTCTAAAATAACTCCTTAGTCGACAGTTTACTCAAGATGGTTGATTCATGGTTCTTCCTTGTTCTCGCGAGAACAATACATACACTAATAATACATACATAATACACGATCTGATCTGATCTGATTATTAAAATCCAACTTTTCATTATCAGATGATCAATATTTAAACGACTGATGATTAAAATATAGCGTAATGTTCAATCACAGAAAAACGAATAATTTTTATTCCAAAGAAATATAAAGTACAAAAATCGGGGAAAATCAAGATTTTTTCTGAAAAATCAGGCTAAATTGAGTGTTCATCAGGATGTCAGGAAACGTGTCAAAAGGTCTGGAAATTCTGAATAATCAGGAAGGTTGGCATCTCCTTCCACCGCCGTTATCTGTTTGATAACGCATAAAATCAACAATTCGTATAATCTCCACGGTATGAAAACCGACGACGTTCGTCCTATTCAAGATTTCTCTTCTGCTTTGCTTCTGCTCTACACTATGCTTGCTTCGTGCATACTCTCAAGATGCATTCTGGGACGAAAAAAAGTAGCAAAATGTAAGCTGAGGTTGACCAGGGCAAGTACAATATTTAGGTTTTAAGTCAAAAAGTAACCAGCATTACTCATACACATTTTATCTCCCGAATGACATTCATACTTTGTGCAACCGACAAAGTGGTGTTATAGCTCAAAACTTTGCACCCCCAAACGTAACACTCTCGTTTTATAATTTTTAAACTCACAACCCGCTAGTACACATTCAAATGTGATTTGATGCAGAAATAGAGAGACACTCTTCACCAAACGGCACGCAAACCGACGCGACGAATCTAATTGCATATATGTCATTCTTCCCTAGAATCGAACAGCAAAGCAAATTGAGAAAGACTTCTGGGTAGCTGTAGCGCGACGATTTGAAAGATGATGATGATGATGATGATGATGTTATGTATTATAGAAACTGTCATTAGTTCATTCACCTCTAGCTTCGAAATAGACCAATTTGGAAAATACATACTAAACATTCGCCCTTGAGGAAGGTCACATCGGAAGCCTCGCTGTCGTCTGGTCGCTAGCTAGATGACTGATGAATTGTGAATGATGTTGTTTGAAATCGCGACTGGCTCGTTTATACTCAATGTATAAGCTGCGGCGGAGCTTAGATTGCGATATTTTCTCTACCCATCTTGTCCGTAGAACGAATGCTGCATTTGCATTTCGAGGCACCGATTTACGCTCATCTTATTGGCAGCGTTATTTAAATATGGTACCTCGCTGATACATACTCGGTC
This sequence comes from Toxorhynchites rutilus septentrionalis, assembly GCF_029784135.1. Taxonomy (NCBI): domain Eukaryota; kingdom Metazoa; phylum Arthropoda; class Insecta; order Diptera; family Culicidae; genus Toxorhynchites; species Toxorhynchites rutilus. The sequence goes on along the minus strand of NC_073744.1, from coordinate 187,455,125 downwards.
ACGAGAACACGATAGGAAAATGTGTAGTCTTTCAATATTCGTTAATTCAAATCATTTATCAACAAAATATTTGAAACGGTAACCGAACATTACAACAAACTTAAGCACGAAACAGAGGGAGTTGGGCTGAAGAACTGATGCGTCTAAAACCAAATACATGCTGGCTTCCGGATCCGATTAGGTAGTAGTGTGGTGATCAACGGCGATGAGTTCGAGGTAGTGGACCAATTTGTCTACCTTGGCATGTGACAATGATGCCAGCCGCGAGATCCTGAGACACATTATCAATGGGAGTCGAACGATACGCTGGGAAGGACATGTTGCAAGAATGTCGGACAACTACCTTGCAAAAATTGTGTTCACCGGGAATCCGACTGTTACGAGACCTCGAGGAGCGCAATTTAAATTACATTGCTCGGATTACAAAACGAAAGATGATTTTCTATGACGAAAAATCCCCTAGACTTTCTAAATATTACATAATCACTAACCAACGAAATCCCGCCACAGGCACTTCATTCATTATGAACATCTTTTCTCATTTTGAACTAATATTTATAAACACGCGGTTAGAGGAGACGAAACAAACAAGAGAGTGCGCTCGATGGATTTTTATGTGTATCGTATGATGATTCGACGCGGCCAAGACAACGTCATTCTACGATGTCGTGACATGTACGCGAAGGTAGAGAGCGAATGGCTGCGATTCCTACAACACAACAAACAGGAGCGGCGTGAGGAAAAACACTTGCGAGACGCTATCATGAGCAATGCCGCCACAGCCTTTGCTATCGGCAGACCAAAACGCAATACACATGACATTACAGCACGTGCGTTCAAACAAAAAATGAAGTCTATTATGAGGTTTTATAACATTACACGCATTCGGATCAATAAGTTGCTTGGTGTATTCGGTTGAATGCCAAATGCGAGGATTACCTCATACGCACAGTTTCAGTTTAGTTAGTGGAAAAATACGTGCTGAGGAAATCGACACTGTAGTTGTTTCGGAAATTCCAGATTCGTTCACTGACTTACCCGTAATCTGAAATCCGATCCCGTAAGAACTACCCGAACGGATCGTAATTTTACATTTTGTAATCAGTTGGACTCAAGTCCAATCTAGTTGTGCAAATTATGGCAAACTTGCCACGTTTTAATTAAATATGTATTCTATGTTTCAGGATAACACATTCTCTGCAAGTGGGGAAAATCTGTGTCTGATAATGATTCTATACTATGGTTTTGATCGAAATACAAGGAAATTTATAGAAAACGATTTATGTTAGGGTCAGGACTATGTTTTCTAAGTATTTGAACACTTTGAATAATATTTGCACAACTCCATTGGGATTGAGTCAAACACATTACAGAATGCCAAATTGCGATCTGGTCGGGTAATAATTTTATTTTTTTTTACATTTTACATTTTTTTACATTTCACAATTCACATTTTTTACAAACATTGAATTGAGAAAATAGACAATAGTCTAGTCACGAACGTTTCACGTTTGTTTATCGAATGACAATGCAAACCGTCATTTCATCATGAACATCAAACACACTTTCATTCGTTATATTTTATCAATCACATTTGATTGATGTTAATCGTTAAATCGTTAAAACATTCAAACAAATTTGCGACATATCAGTTATTTTTTATTTAACAAACAAAATTTTTACTAGATATAATTTATATGGCAAAACAACGTTTGCCAGGTCAGCTAGTCTCCAATTATGATGCATATAACTGGCATATACACGCAAAAGTGGAGGTGATATACGTATATGTAATATTTTATATACATATAAAGCCATATATAACGATATACGATGCTTTTAACACTGATATGCGATTTTATTCGACAATGCTACCAATTAATCCATCGATTACATCGTGTTTTTGCATTTGATACGATTCAAGATGTATATGATCCATATTTTGATTGATATTTTATGCGATTGTGATTTGATACGAATTTATACGTGACTTATCATGTGCAAAGTTATACGATCCAATGTTTGCTGGGCGGTGGGCCGCCTGTTGTTATCTATGTATATCGCCTCCACTTTTGCATGTATATGCCAGTTAGGCGCATCATATACCGACCAAAATATGGCTATATATACGCAAGTTATACGATTTAATGTTGCTGATCTAAGTGCTCAACGTTTATGACAACTAAACTAACCTCTGTTTCAATTTTCCTCTTGTTTCAGGTAACTATACATCCATGCATCCCGATCGCCATACATCATCGACAAGTTTAGTGACCTCAAATCGGTGCGTATAGAACCTGTTTCTGTCGAAAACAAAAAAGCCCACGCCGGTTTGGAAGCGGCGAAAGTGAATTCCATGTCTCATCTCAACAAACAAACCACACAAAACAACAAGTCATAAAAAATCAAAGCACGAAAGCAGCTAACGGCCAAATCTAGGCCACTGCGAGACCGCATCACCGGACTCTCGACTTCCTCTTTGCAATCATCCATCTCATTCAAGTTCAAGCCGGTAGCAGCCGGCACCACACGGAGAGGAGCGCACGCGGCTGCTGCTGCGCGATATCATAATAGTAATAGGCAAATCGTCCGGCAGTAAAATCCACCCCCGCAATCATTCAGCTCCGCTCATCTCGTCCAATTCTGGAGATACTTTCTCAATTGGCAGAGCCTTCCACACTCCTACCCCCCATACAATCACTTTTACTGCTTTCGCTCAACTTTTGAGTGACTGAGCGCACACATATCTTTGGCCCCATACACCGGTCGATCTTGTTCTAGCAAGTTAATTGATAAATTGTGTCTCATCTCGGGAGTTTCATTGAACAACCGAGCGAGCGCGCTTCATGGCTACATGGTAGACACGTTTCGATCCAAACCTTCCCTACTTTGTGGGGAAGTTAGAGAAAGAGAGGGGGCGAGGAAAAAAATGCGGACACCTGTCAAATCGACGCACGACAATTAATTCACCGGGAGAATCTCCGGTCCGGTGTGTTAAACCTGATTCACCACCACCACCAGATCGGGCCTACTTGGCGCGAAACCCGATCACGTAGCCACGCGCTGCCGTCTGTCACATATCGTCATGAATATGATGTGTCCAGCCTGCTTTCAGCCTGAACACGGCTGACCTGATGCGATGCGATGCGAGGGCAACGTCAATCGGGCTGATTGAAGCGTTCTTGATACGATGTGTATGGTGTGTGCGGCATAGGTTGACTCGAACATCATATAGATGGGATTTTGATTTGGTTTGAAGCTTTTCGGTTTCGGTCTCCTGGGCCTCCGACTCCAAATTCGATCAAATGTCGTCCGAAATTTTATCCCCGTCAGGGGAATTGTGTTATTCATATTGGGTATGATTTGTCTCTGCCTTTTTTCTCTCTTCCCCAAGAGAATACGAACGGATGTTTGAGCCTATTATTTCGATTATCCGGATGTGTTCATCCAATTTTGTGGAATATTTTGTTTTTTTTCGTCCGAGCTACCTGAAAATTCACCTTCTTCATAATAATTTATTTTTATTGTTGCCATCAAAAACACGGCTCATAGTATAGCTTTACTGCATTATCAATAAGGTCGGAAATCGTTAATTGAATTGGAGTGATTTGGAGCACTGATGGCAACAAGCTTCATATCAATTTCATCACGTACTTGATACTATTTTGGATCATTACATTCGATTACCAGGATGAAACAAATTAACTAATACTTCTTAATCTCGCGTAATTGTTGCGCCACAAAAAAATCGTCCATAACCAGTGGTGGAATTCGTGAGCTTTTTCCTCATTCAATATGCAAAATTTATTCATCAGAAACATAGCTCCAGATTAATTCTTCATAAGTACTAATGAATATCGCAAAAGATTACCTGCGAACCTGTTTCAAAATTTACTTTTACTTACGAGCAGTGTTGCCACATTTTAATCTGTACCAGAGGGGTTAAAAATCTTCCTCATCTGCACTTTTTGTTCTAAAAATCTGTACCATCGAAAATATTCGTTGTAGAGAAAAATCCATTTTATTAGCATGAAAAATACTCATTTATTTACTACGAATACCACATTCACATTTGACTCGTCATTCGGGTGTTTGATGATGCTTATACATAGTTTTTCTGAATCTAGATTGCATACTATCATTTGTTAAAAGTTTCGAGCTGCCGCACCAAGCGATACTGCGGCGTAAAAGTTATCATGTACCTTAATATAGCTTTGTTCAAATGTAAGAAATTTCACAAAAGGAAAAAATCTGTACTCTGTACCGTACAGAATCTGTACCAAAAATAACAAAAAACATCTGTACTTTTCCAAATAAATCTGTACGTGTGGCAACACTGCTTACGAGTATACTCGCGATTAAGTGACATCCGTTACGTTTACGAGTTTGTTCATTTGACCAAACCGAACGGATTTGACTGACAAGAAACGATGAAATGAATTCCAATGCTGGTTGCTGAACAATATTGTATATCGGTTTCTTTAGGGTGTCCTGTATTCAGACCATTTGATCAATAATCGTATAGGTAGAAAAACCGACAGTTCTACTCGGAAACTTCCCTTATGCTTGTGAAAATAATTTCGTGAGCAACTCGTGAATCGGATTATGATGAACTAAAATTCGAGTTCAGTTATGTTCACGAACTGTCGGAAATTAACATCCAAAAATTTTTGATCAGGAGAAAAGTGTGAATGGGATCACAAGGAAATTATGCACAAACATATTTAAATTTTCCTGCTAACATTAGAATTTACTGCAATATTTGCAAAACTACAGAAGATTTTTTTAAACACTAGAAAACCCTGTTGAGCAATTTTTGAAATCGATACAAACAAAATTAAATACAATTGTTTTTCGTCAAAGCAACAAATTAAACCTGTACAGAATTCCGGAAACTGCTGCAAGTTTGTCTCCCCATTTCGCGACCTAATGAAGTCGTCACCTCTGGGGTTTTGGATTTAGGCGATCCGATTGGTGTGTTAGAATCTCACATTCAACGATGCTCACAGCAATTAGAAAACAGGCCAAGCTTCCCTCTTCAAAAACTCTGGAACATTTTTGTGTTACTTAGCGTTGTGAGCTGCATCTCTGTCTTGTTAAAGAATGAAATTACGGCCAGCAGCTTCTTCATCCACGGAACAGCAACACTCAAAGCATTCAGCTGTCATAATAATTGTTCGAAAAAGTGTGGCAGGGGTTATGTCAGCAGCATCTTGGACACTATGCCAAGAATCATAGCGTGAGTCGGAAATTTGGTTGACATTACGATCTGAACCTCATCACGGCTAGCAGAATGCCTGCGCGAATATCATTCTACCGGTTTGATCCTTGTTGATTTTTTTCCATCAGAGAAAAAGATAAGCTAGTCCTTCATCCTTATAAGGCGAGGCAATAGCTTTTTAGCTCTACAGAATCGCCGACTGAATCCACGCCAAATGCGTCAGATCGAAGTTAATGCTGTTCCCGTTCAGGAAGAATATGCTTTTTCAATCTCTTCCCTGACGGTTTTTTATGTGATCAGCTGCTGATTTCGATACATTAACTACATCCAAAATAAATATTTAGCACCTTTGATCATCATTCATTACATTAAATGAGCTTGAAAGCTTCAATCAATGAGATATCCACCCGTACTGGCACAGCATTTACTTCAGCGAGAAGCGAGTTTGTGTATAATATATATGCCACAGCAATATAAGAGCAATATAAGAGAGCAAAATAAGAGACACTTTGCAAATGAGATAAAGAAGGGTTGCAAAAAATGTCTCTTCCGTGTATACTTAAGAGATTCGATTTCATTTTATAATGTGGTTTAATATGGTCATGCTTCGGTAGAACAGCCCCAGTGGTTATGTAGCTAGCGTGGTTGTATGAAAAAGTGTACAACACAACCAGTCTTAGTTCGATCCCTGCCTGACATCGTTTGGGATTTTTTCCGGGTGCAATAACAAGCTGACATTCAGAGAGAATGAGAGGTCGGCTCCATACATACAAACATTTTAACATTCTTCAAAAAGGTGCTTTTATTTGTGCATTTGACTCAATAACACAAGAAAAATCATCATTTCTGCCAAAGAAGATACCGTTTTCTGCCAACGCTAGTTTGGGTGTTGCTGGGTTATTTCATTGACGCTTATTCCTGCGTGAAGACTTGCCGAAAAACAAATACTCTCTTGTTTTGCCATTTTTTAAATTTTTAACTGTTCTGTTATTTTTCGCAGTTGTCTACAGACATTGGCTGTACAGTGTTGCCAAAATTATTTGCCTCACCAAAGCGAAGTATTGCTGTTGGAAATTTAGTCCAAAAATATCGCACGCACCCTAGAGATGGAGAATCTGTCTTATTCATAAGAAAAAATAAATCTGACCTGACTGCTTATAGAATGATTGTCTTATTTCATGTTTCTCTCAACCGATCTTTCAGCACGAGTTGTTTGCAAAAAGGAGAGTCAGTTATTTTGACCACCGTCACCATTATTCGTAACTATGACATTACGAAGAAATGAATATTTGTCTACTTTTGCACATTATCCTACCCTCGGAACGCATACACTCCTTCTTTCCAAAGTTGGTCGATATTCTAAATACTACGAAGCACTTCTCGAGGATAAGTAGACAACTCCCAACGGCTTCAAACATGTATCTCATGAGTAGTGCAAGTCATGCGAAATGTGATCGAAGTCAATCAATTCCATTCATGATGGTCTCTTTTCGTGACTCTCATTCTGTTTACGAATTGAAGAAAAGAGCGTACTGCGAGTGATAACTTAAGAACGCACTATGGAACTCAGTTTGTAAAAAAAAAGGATGCTCTCTTTCTCTCTTTTAATATTGTAATGTCATCCATCTCAGCATATTAAATTTGAAAATTTTGAATTTGTCCCGCTTAAGCTCATAGAACAAGAAAAAACTGTAAATGTTATGCAATTATCTTCACAATATGGTCATGACAGTTTTCAACAATGCTCATGACTTGATCTCTATTAATCTTCCCAACCATTCTTTTGAACTTTCAACTGCTTCCAACACCTGCACCAGTTAAAGCTCTGTCTGACATCCATCATTACATTCTGTCAATAAACTTGGTGCACCCAAAATTGATTTTTAGCTAATGTGTTGTCATTCCGGTTTTTTAAATTAAATGAGCCTAAACATAACAGAAAATGTCATGACTCTCAAGTACTGGTAAGCATTCGTATAATATATATGGTACAACAATGTAAAATTGATACGAGCGTGCGAAACAGAAGCGCACCGAACTTTTTCAAAACTAGAAATCTAATACGGAAATCGTCTCAGTCTCAGTCAGATGTTGATGTACAAATTTGCAAGCCTTGATTGCAGTTGGAGTCATAATTTTATCGATACGCCTGCAGCAGTGCAAGATGATTAATTTCTGACTTTCGACCAGAATCGGAATTTGATTCAAAGATCCAACTACGATTAACGCAAACTAATCGCGAGGAAACACACGATCTGTGGCTGTATGTTTTCGTAAATTTCTTCCAAATTTGCTGCAGCCGCCTAAAATCTCTTCCTATCGGCGAACAGCACCGAACTAAGCTCCCAATTAAAGTTCCATTTCATTCGCCCCGACAGAAGCGGAAAGCTATCCTCGCAATCTCGTGAAACAATGAACTCGCCGCCAAGCGGAACAAGAAGCATCATTCTTTTGGGTTTGTTTTGCAGTCGCACCCCCCACAAAACCAGGAGGCGCTCTCTCGGCCTGACCCGGCTCAGCCATATTAAAGATCTGTTCCCGGAAAAGTAATTGATAATTAGACTTTTGGGGGAGGGGGCAAACGGCTAATGTCTTTGTTCACGGAAAGCCGACTAATCCCTCGATTTATCTTATCTCATTCCGGGGAAATTAACTTTCGCCAGAGGACAGCCTTGTGCCTTGAGCGGCTCAGAGAGTGTATCCTTCTGTCGTTCCCGAGATGTTTGCCGAGAGCAGTCTTCATTTGTCTTGTGGATTATATCTTCGAACAAACTTCGGCCTACATTCGTTGGCAGAAATGATGAGAGAATTTAGAACGAACCAATAAATGGTGATCAATCTACCATCGGTAGACCGCGCGATAAATAACACTCATAAACAAGCGCATTGTTTGTAATCGCCAATCAGTTTATCACCCACTTAAATATCACCGTTTAACCACAATAATAAATTGATCGGCTGCAAGGCCACCACACGCAATCCGAGAGCCCCTTGCAAGCTCATCAAGTAACCCTTGCCGCCACCCATTGAAGACATGACAGGGAGCAGGGAGCGGCCAAACGAAACGAAACGCGAAAAAAATCGCAATAAACCGATGAACGATTCGAATACCAATCACTCGTCGCATCACTCGAATTAGCCCGAAAATTGTGTGACATCGTCATGCAGCCACCAATGCCAATTCCTCCGTGAAGCAGCAAAAAAAAAAGAAGACGAAACTGCAAGGGAGAAACGTGTCTGAATGTCTGTGGTATTGTTCTTGCCCACTTGCCCACTTGCCCTTGAGGCGAAAATCGTGAAGGATTGCACTGAGCCCAAAGCGGGAGAAATTGCGAATTGCATTGTTGTTTGTCTGATGGTATTGTGTGGGTTGTGATTTGAAGTGAACCCAAGGGTTGCTAGGGTTTTTGTTTTTGCTTTCGAGGGGACACTTGTCTCGAAACGTGCCTACTCACTGTCATGGCTGTTTCGCTGTCATCGGCTGTCAAAACTCTCGTGTGACAAGGGGGAAATGATTTCGAACGAATTTCGTATTTCTTGACCTAAGACGACGCACGGAGATGGGTAACCGCAAATGGGTTTGCAATTGTTTTTTTCTTCTTCTTGCGCTCGTTTCCATTACATAAGCTCGCTATAATATTATCTAATTGATGCAGCGAATCGAAACTGTACATTTGCAAATAATGAACTCATCGGAAGAATCAGAACAAACAACATCTGCCTCTCACCGAGACGAAACAAATCGACATCCATCCTCTCAAATTGGTCCATTACAGCGCACTTCACGCTGGAGGAAAACAGGGAGGGAGGGAAGCGGCACTGATGGTGCTGATTAGCCAAAAAACCACAAACACACACTTAGGCTCAGAGAGGAGGCAAACACTCGAAGGGAAAGGAACCCAAGCAAGCAAACGAATCGAATTTGCTCTTTGTTAAAGATTCATTAAAATAGTTTCGTTTCAGCGCTTTTCAGCTCATTTCCGTGGCATTCGGAGAACGAACGCGCGGCGACCGCAGAGTACCGCAGATACGTTCCCATTTGCAGAACAACCAGCCAGATCCCAGGTCCCAGGTGGATCTCTGGGTGGTGGGTTGGTTGGTTGAGTCTCGGAGGAACAGGGTTCGCTAAAGATCACGGATCTGATCCACCCGATTGGCCATGATCGACGAGAGATCGATGAGCTCGCCGAGATTAGACGGGCGCGCAGTCGCCACTCGGACGACCCTTACCGGTTCTGCGGGTTCTTAATCAAATCTGCAGACCGAGCGCGAGCGCACGAGGCCGGCCTTTCTCCGCGCTTCACTCTTATCTCGTTTAGGGGCCCCTCAGAATAGCGCAATCTTCTGGCCCGTGTTTGCTTGTCTTATTTTCGCCGGGAAAGTCGAACGTGGGACAGAGTGTGTGTGAAGGGGGAAGCAGCAGCAAAAAAAAAAGTTAATAAACAACTGTGCTTTAGAGGGAAATGGGGAAATGAAACATCGGGGATTTGGGGAGAACCGCAGAAATCGTGAAACATGAAAAATGGAACTAATTTCGTTCCCACAATATGTATTTATATGTATGTACACGAGAACCGATCCCAAACGACGAGCGTGTGTTTAGTTTAGTTTCGCTTCCTTGCGCCCACCCTCTCTTGCACTGTCCTTGGTTACAACGGCACCGCTGGGCTCAGAGTGTATATGTGTATGTGTGCTTCTTGTGTGCACCCAAAGTGTGCATCTTTATTTTATGGGAGGCTTTGGTTATCTGCGACTGGCCAGTCCTGTTCCCCACCCCGGCCCAGCGCGCCGGATTGGCGCGGAAACTGTGGCGAGTGCTGGTGGATACATTGTGCCCCCTGAAGCCGGAAAGTAGGACACGTTTCGCGTTGGCCTTTGGGATGGGAAAAGTTGGGGCTCATGTTGGCGAAGTTAGGGTTAGGGTTTCTCTCCCGCAAAAACGATGGTTCGTTGGAGTTGGGCCCAAAGTTTAGAATGTTTCTTGCACACAAAAGTTTTAGAAATGCGTTTGAAAACAGATCATTTCATCACACGAAACTCTAGCTACGCCTATATCCTGCACATTCCGCTAACCGCTATGTAAAAAAAACTTCATTCGAGCTCACTGAAACGAAAAACTCATCAATATCAAAATGCTGAATATGATGATATAATGAGTGTTTTCATATGTGTGTGGTGCAGACTGAACAGACTCCAGAAAGTGTAAAAGGTTTCTGCCTCTTCCGATGACAAACCACACATTAGGGATATAGAACTTCAAGTTGACAACATGTTTTCTGATATGAGGTCGTCATTTTGACAGCTGGATCCTTTTTTGTGTTTAGCTCGATTTGCCACAACGCAAGTGTGCAAATTTTGCACTAAAACCATGACTCAGCTCGAAAACTCAATGCGAGCTTCGCAGAAACATTTTGTTCATCGATGAAGCTCATTTTTGCTTGAATGAATGCGTCAATAGGCACAACTGCCGCACTTGGAGTGAAGAGAATCCTCATGATATTGTCGAAACACCGTTGCCACCTGAAGAAGCGACTGCTCCTCGGTGCGCTTTATGGGCCGGTGGAATCATCGATCCGTTTTTCTTCGAAAATGTCAAGACGTCAAGACGTAACAGTTATTGTTGTTTACTCCAGCAACAAATGCAGGAATGATGATTATCACGTAGATACTGTATGAAAATCGGTACCTTTCTGATGATATCGCTTCTGAAACAACGGGAGGCCGCGCAACGAATTCCAATGAATAATTGAAACTTTAGGACCACACCTAAAGCGTTAATAGGGGTTTTTGAAAATTAGAATATCGGAAAATCCCATTAGCACAACATTTCTCAGGGCATAAGCTTCCAAAAATTCAAAAAAACAAAAATTCGGTTTTTGGACTTTCATGCCATGTTGCAACGAAATTTGATGATTTGCATACCAATTATTGAATAGTTGAAACTAGCACAGCAGCCAAGCACAATCGAAATGTACCACTACCAATCAAAAGCATCTCAATCGCACACTCGGAATACAAATGCAATGTTCGTTCTACGGACACCATGGAGAGAGAAAATATTGCAACTTAAGCTCTGGTGGTGATTCAATTGCTCACACAGGCCGGGCGTAAAACCAGAATTTCCAATTTCTATTAACCAGTCAACTTCTGCTAGTGAGCGATTAATATTTCACTGGAGGATCGCAACAAGAACTCGAATAGATGATGCATAGTGTCGGTTTTCATGCCGTCTCATGGTGGTGCAGAGCGCTTCTCACACGTGCATACATTGTTAGGTTTTCAACGTTACCAAATGAAGATAGAAATGGTTACCATTATTTTTATTTTTTCATTAGAAGGACGGAATAACGGTGGGGATGGCACAAATATACATCCAAAATAGCGTTGGCTGAAAACCTTCCACCTTCGGCAGAAAAAATGCTTTTTTGTGTGCAGAAGGGTGAAATGAACAAATAAAAGCACCTTTTTCAAAAGCTTTGAAATGTTTGTATATATGGGAGCAGACATCTCTTCCTCTCAGACTGAACGTCAGCATGGGATTGTACCAAGAAAAAAGGTGCAAGCGATGTGAAAGGGGATCGAACCAGGCTGTTTTACGTGCCAAGCTATTGACATAGTCACTGGGGTTGTTGCATAAATGCGTGATAATATTACACCTCATTACAAAATTAAGTTGGAAAGTGTTTTCTAAGAGTAAAAAGAAGGAGGTAAACGTGAATCTATATCCTTTTCGGTCTGGGCCGTGTATGTGGCAAAGTATGCGAAAAGCTTTAACGCGTGCTTATTTGCAATGTGTCATCTGTTTCGCTAGCTCATATTTCTCTTCTATGGCTATAGCATATATATTACACAAATGACATACCAGTATCGGAGAGTAGCACATTTTCTGTTATTGTTAAGCTCATTTAATGTACTAAATCGGGATGCCAAAACATGTGCTAAACATTAATGTTTGGCGCAGTACTCTCAAAATCTCGGAATACATTCTGTCAAATATATCGAGAATTTGTAGTTTTAAATCTTTCAGCTGAAAATTTTTAATTTTTTTTTTTTTTGTTAGTACTACTATCAGTGGTCTTAATGTAAGTTTTGAGCGCGATCTGTCATCCAGTTCGTTTACAGCGTCATTAAGAACCAGTTACCAGTTTTTTGTTAGGTGATTTTTGATATGATGTTATCCATCAGGATTTGCTTCCGGAGGGACAAACGGACAATAGAAAAATATTACGTTGGTGTTATGAGGCGTTTGAGAGTGAAAATTCGTCGCCACATTTGAGGAAGGATCACGTTTGGATTTTGCTCATCGATTGATCAGTGTGAATTGTTGACCAAAAATGGCCCGAATGTGATTGAACCAGCACCGTACTCGCCAGATATGGCCCGTGCGACTGTTTCCTATTTGTGAAACTCAATATACCGTTGCGAGGAATTCGTTTTGACAGCATTGAAGACATAAAAACAAATTTGCTGCGTGAACCGAGGGCAATTCTTGAATGCAGCTTTAGAAAGTGTTTCGATGACTGGATTGCCTGGGAGACTACAGCGACGTTTTGAAAATTGAGGAGCACGAAATTTCGTTACACTGCCAAACAAAGTCCGAGAGTCAATTAAAAATAAAGACCAGAGCCATTGATTATGAATTTTATCTGATCTATATTCATACTTCTGCAAATTTGTGCTGTTCAAGATTTGAGACAAATATAATTAAAAATATTTTTAGTTTTTTACCATGAACATGTTCTTGTAAATCAATTCAGCTCTATTCAGCGAAACAGCAACATTTTGAGTAATGAGATACCATTTAATGGACAACAAAGGTTATGTGTTCGGAATTAAAGACTAAATGGAATTTCACTAACGGAAATAATTTTATAATGAATCATTATAGTGAATGAAAAAACGCAAGTTTTAAAACTTGCTCCGGGAAAAAAATATGACTATAGAGCACACCAGGTTCATTCATTTGTAAACATGTATTTGTGAGAGCGATTCAGTTCTATATATCAAAACATATTTATTTGAACAATGAAATAAATATTCCCATCTCTCTGGCAATTTACGGATTCCGTCGCTATAGAAGCCTTCATCTTTTGTAGCCAAGGTAATTTTTCTTCAAATCCTGGACATTTTTGAAGTTTTTGCTGATTTCCGGAGCTTGACCTTCATAATCACCCAGAATTTTTCTATTGGGTGAAACTCTGGCGAGTTTGGCGGATTTGCCTCCTTTGGCTCAAAAACAACATCGTTGGCTTCGTACCACTACATCACTGGTTTCGCGTAACGGCAAGTTGCCAGATCCTGAAAAAACAAAGTGTCACCTTCGTGGGATTGGAGAAAGGTGTAGCAGCAGTCGTTTCTGGATGCATTCTTCTTTATATGTTTGGCCGTTGATGGCGCCGTTCATTATGTATGGCTTGCTGAATTTTCCGCACCCACAGATCGCCTGTCACATCAAGTACTTCTTGACAAATTTATCGACAGTAACTTCCGAAACATTCAGGCGTGAAAACAAAAAACTCCCGGCCGGGGATCTGCTCGGCGTCCGCTTTAATGTACGTCTCGTCGTCCATCACGATGCATTTCGGCGCGGGATTTGGCCATCGTATTCTGTTCTTCCAGACGGAAGAATTGATGTTCTTAGCCACGTCCCGATTCGAAAGGTTCGGATTGCGCTTGAAGTAATCCCTCACCTTCCTTGCCTTCACGGAGTCGGTCGTCTTCGCTTTTCTTCCACTGCCAGCTAGCCGCTGGGTCTCCTAAAACGATTTTACCACACTGGACACGGTCGAATGGAGTTCCCGCGTGCCAACTGTGGGATTGCCCAGGATTTTCCACCACCGCGCCCATAATTTTTGGTCGAGGCACTTCTTGCTCGGAAGCCATCACGATAACCACTTGACAGATTGTGACGAAATTTTGCACATGTAAACATTACACTCTAAACTAGTTTCACCCAAAATTTCATCAACTTTACCCGTGCAATAAAAAAATATACACAGAAGAAAGTGCTGAATCTTTATTGTAACAACTGGAATTAGTCTCTCTCGATTCCTAGAAAATACTCGATTTTTTGGTCAGCCATTTATTGCACAGCTTTCTAGCCCTTTTTAGTCTGTTTGGTGTTTTATTATTGCTGCTTTCGATTAGTCTGCTTTCAAGTCCATCGTCTTGTAAGTGACAAAACCTTTGATTTTCATTCCACGGGTGCAAATACATGCCAAATGATGAATTTCCAAACAATTTCATCCATGACGCGAACCTGAATTTGCCGGGAAGATCTCCTGGTGCCATGGCTAGGTAAAATTTTATCGTCAGTGAGCAGGCATCGTTAACACCTTATCAGAACCTGGTGATACAACCTACACGTGCGAGTTTTGTTCACTCTGTTTTATCGTTCTGTTGGGTTGTTGCTCAATAAGACTACGAACTACTACGAAAGGCACCGTATCTCATTGCGAATTCATTATCTGACAGTATGGGGTTCACTTTGATGCTTCTCAACACTTACTAATTCAACTGAGGTCGAAAAGAAGTTTGGCGATATTCAATTTTCCAACTGTAGCAATCACCCTCGGAAGAATATTACTGTATAAACAAACCGCTGTAAAAATATTCTCGTAGCTGTCACAGAGCGTGCCGCTATAAAATGTACAACGCGCACGGGTTCTAAATGGGCCATGCTTTAAATGATGGTGTGTAAAAGATCACATTATGAATATACCAAAATCAGTCGAAAATCAGATAAAACTTTGATTCGATTTCGAATTTTGCCCAGGAAGCCTGAGGCTATCTACATTCCTGAGACGTCGGTCTCTTCTTTTCCCCACTTCTTAAGGATTGAAAGTTCACTTTATCGAAATGCTGTCCCTTTTCAAAATTCTTGCTCCCAGGCAATCTGTCTGAAATCCACAACAAAACCCGACCCCATTCCATCCACTTTCGACCACTCACCGAGTTCTTCAACACACATCCCCACAAATACTTCTACAGCCCACATCGATACAGGTCTTCCCTGTGCTCAATCATCCGCACCAACCGGTAATGGCTTTGATGCGACGGAGACTATTATTTGAATATCTGCCAAAAACTTCCGAAAACCCCCCAGTGGAAATTAGCATTATCCTCGTTTTCCTCCCGGTCGAGAGATAGTAGTAGCAGCAGCAGATGATGATGGAGCGATAGAATGGTCGAGGAAAAACCGTCACTCAAAACCGCCCCGATGACTTCTTCAATCAAAGCCGGTTCTTCTCTGTGGGTATGTGCTGCCGCAATTTTATTTGTGGGGAATTTTCAAAAGAGGGATTTGGCTGTCCTCATGACAATTTGATCATGATTTGCTGCTGCATCTCTCCGCATCCCCAGCTCCTTCCGGGGAGGCCAGAGGACAGAGGAGCACGTAAAAACCAGCAGAGAAAGGAACGAAAAAAAAAACAGAACCAATGCTCAGTGTGGGGACCAACCCAAATCCGCTTTGAATGGGGTCAGCGGCAAAAGAGAAATCAATCCGAGAGTGGAATACTGTGTCCGAAAATAAGAGCCCCCCCCAAAAAAGTGTGTTTAATATGGACGGACAGACAGGCAGGACGGATGCATCGGTCTGGCGCATTCTCGGTGCTTGGTTTGCATTCGTATGTGGATATGTGCTTATGCTGATAAGCTCCTCTGTTATGTCGTGTTTTTTGTTGGTTTTTTTGGGGAGAAGATTGGTCAGCTTGTTGAAGTTTTGCGAATTTTCGGTTGTTATTCTTCTGCAACGAAATAACATTTTACTGAAGCAAAACACTGTCCGGATGTTAATTAAAGCACCCAAAAAGCATTGAATAATCCTATGAATCAGCGTTAATTCATCCAACGGAACGTAACCTGAGAACCGCCCCCAAAATCATCACAATTCTTCCGATTGAAACACGACTCCGGCCGGGTCAGCAAAACCATCTTCGCACGTCGTCCGGCGAAATTCTGCACAGGCCCATCTTCCCACGCAACAACAAACACATCCCGCAGTAATAATTGATTCTCGCGCCATTGTCCGACAAAATTCCGGGAAGGGGAGCGAGAGGCCATTAGCAGTGGCAGTTTCGACTTTTAAAAAGTAATAACCATCCCTCGTCCAAAGTGCCACTAGTCCTTGAAGCAAGACGGACGAACCCCACGTGTTCCCATCGAAACACGGATGACGTTCTCTCGCGGGAGAATCATTTATCATTCCGCCCCCATTCCGCCTCCAGTCGGTTCCGGCTCTCCGGCTATCTGAAGACCCTCAACATCCCGATCAAAACACCTGTCGTTGGCAGTCACTTTTACAAGCACTAAACTTGCTATTTTCTTTTCGAAACCCAACACACGGCTGGCGCCCCCGTTTTATGGCGGACGGCAGGAGGCCAGAGGCGGTTGGCACTCAGCTACGTGACTTTAATGCCCAAAATGTGAAACAATCGATGAGTGTGTATGTGTCCCAAGGTTTCACTTTTGAAGATTCCTCGAAAGTGTTAATTTTTTTCTTTCTCTGCCCGAAAGGGAGGGAAGCAGCTTGTGTGTGTCGGAATGCTATCCACCTACGGGTCCTATCGTCGTCGTCATTGGTGACCCAGAGACCAGAGACAGACCAGAGAGCGTGTCATGTGGAGTCTCCGGGTGTCGTGCCCCAAATGCTAATGTTAATGATTATGGGGCGGACGCGAAGGTAATTCGGAAGTGAATTTTTCTTTTATTGGTAATTGGTCGGATTATGGCCTTTCTCTCGCTCGTTAATGATCCCGGGAGGAATGCTCCCTCACTGGAGGTGGGGGAAAGCAAGCCAGTCCATTACCGGGAGCAGTGATTCAAGCGGAGCAATAGGTACGGGTGTTCTCGGTTGTAAACGATTATGGGCGGAGGGAGTAGCTCTGTTTGAACTAAGAGCAGCCAACGCCATTAGCGCGTTTTGAATAATGGTAGTCATCATCTCTCAGCTGATCAGTACGAGATTGATCATGTTGATTTCTTTCGATTGCCGGATAATACCGACTTGATTGACGGTTAAACTGCTGTTTGTTGATTGTAGGGTCGGCAGGAGTAATGACCGTTTCCATTCAGAGTTTTTGAGCAGCGATCGTTGCACTTGGGGCGGTGCGTCCCGTTTTTTTTCGTTGTTGTGTGTGCTCATGAGCATTTCAAACATTTGGATCTGTTGAAATCAAAACAAGACGACAAAAGCTTCTGATTATCGAAGCCCCCAGCAATGGATACACACAGAAAAAAATTGCACGAGAGAAGATTGTTTAATCATCCCGGGTGAATGGCATTGCGTCTATCGTCGGCAACCTATTGCACACGGCTAGTTACTCAGCTGAAGCAATGCACAAATCGTTTGTTTCGTTCGAGCCTTTCTCGAGTGCTAAAATCGCCGGATTGAGTTGAGTGAATTTGTCTATATTCGCGGCCCCCTGCGTTGAGCAACACAAAGAAGCGATTTTTGGATGCATTGCAGTCCATTCGGGGTCAACAGGTTTGCCGATTGCAATCTGCCTTGCACCTAATCGAAGCTCTCGAGGTGAATCCGTGTAATTGTTGTTTGGCATTAATTTTCATTAGCCACTTGGCGGAGGAATTGTGAACGATGCCGCGGCTGCTCGTTTGTATTATTTGCAGTAGTTTCGTTTCGCATCATCCTCAGCTGACATGGCAGCAGCTTTCGTTAGGTGGCTTAAGGTGAAGGTGGAAGCTAGCCACAAATGGCTGCCACTATGGCGCTCATTTCGTTCATCTCCCTCCCTCACCCCTCGCCCGAAAATCAATAATTTTGCGAAACATTGTGAAGAAAATGATCGTTTTCGCACACTTCCCATCAAGTAATATCAACCAAACTCTAATCTATTACTCACAAGATATTAAATTTTCATCTGTTGTCGCACCGTAACGTCGGAAAACTCGAGCTAGTGCTCTGAAAGTTAAATTTTAATTTTTCAATCTTCGGCAATGGTTTTGTTTGTATTGGTGAAAGCATCGTTATTTTTTCGACACTTCTATGAAAACCACTCAATAAAATGTTATTCCTGAGTCATAGCGTTTCATGTCATGGAAATCAATAGAATAAAATTGTATTGATATCAATACAATTATTATTTTTACGTTTAATGGGTCTTTAATGTAAGTTTTAGCAACTTTAACATTGGTTAAGAAAATTGTATTGCAGAGCTCGGGACACTGCCACGGCTGCCTATGCTTCAAAAACGGTTAACGGATAAGTGTTACATTCAATCAAAATGCCTCGACCAACAAAGAGAAGGTGGCAGGCTCTCCAATGTAAATATGTGAAAACAATACGATCAACGAAGGAAAATATTAAGGAATTATCAACATCGAGTTACTATGCGGAAGAACTTGTTAATATCAAAAGAGCCCCAATTCGCATGTGTTATAAGTTTGCTCATGTTACACTCGCGTATAATCAGAATTTTACTTCATATGCAAATGCACCTTCTATATATATATATATATATATATATATATATATATATATATATATATATATATATATATATATATATACATATACATATATATATATATATATATATATATATATATATATATATATATATATATATATATATATATATATATATATATATATATATATATATATATATATATATATATGTATATTTCCAATTGTTCATCAGAACATATCATTCATACATTTTACTTTAGTATTGAACTGTTATTTTGTATTCAATGACTCGTGTCAATGAAGCGCCACACAGTCTAATAAGTGAATTGATCTACACCCAAAGTTAATTTTTAGCACATTTTCCGGCATCCCGATTTATTACATTAAATGAGCTGAAAGATGACATAAAATGTTCTACTCCCCAATACTTGTATATCATTTGTATAATATATATGCTAGAGCCAATATGAGGGAGCGAAACAGGACACACATTTAAATGAAAGCTTTTCGTATAGTTTACCAAATACACGGCCCAGACAGAGAAAGATATATTCTCGTTCATGTTTTTCTCTATCGCCTTAGAAAACACCTTCCAACTTCATTTTATGATGAGGTGTAATATTATCACGCTCCTTTATAATAGCGCTGGCAGCTTTATGGATAGCGTGGTCGTGTAAAGTAACTTCGCATTCCAGCCGGACTTGGTTCGATCCCCATTGATGTCGTATGGACTTTTTTTTTGCACAATCCCAAATGAAAAGAGAATAGAAAACAGAAAGAGATCTCTGCTCGCATACATACAAACCATTTTTAAGCTTCAAAATAGCTCATTTTTTGCGCATTTGACTCTCATGACCAGGAAATGGCATCTTTTCTGCCAAAGATGGCATGTTCTCTGCCAACGTGGAGTTTGGGTGTATTTAATTGTGCTTTGCCCTTCTCTCACAAACACTATTACCCCATTTTTACACGTGGTTGTAGTATAGGTAGTATACAATGGCTAGCTTCCACCTTCACCTTAAGGCCCATTTGCTAGTAGCTGACAGTGAACAGCTACTGACGCTTGACAATCGGTTGATTCGCCTAGTCCGTTCACACTGTGTAAGTTACTGGCATGAAACTGGAAACTACTCCACGGGTTTGCCAGGAATGCCAGGTATTTTTTCAAATGTCCATCAAATAATGAAAAACAGCAAGCAGTTTGACAGGAATTTGATCTTCTATCCACTTCTCATTGGCAGATCACAAAAAAAACATGTAAACAAACGGAATGCACACGGACTATCATATTTTCGCAATACTCATTGACAGCAGCTTGGTGTACCGAATTGTGAACCAAAAATGTTAATGGATTCTCAGGTGGAATAATCATGCTTTAAAAATAAAAAAAAATTAATTGAGAATGAACTTTCCGACAGAAAAATTTGCTTCAAAAACACTTATCTCCACTTGACAAAGACATTCTACCTTCGATGATGCGAATTAGGTATCTATTTCAGATATCCTCACACGGCATATGGCAAAGTCTTCTCATTTCTCAGCCCATGGATTGGATATATTATATTATTGTGTTAAGAAAAATATCTCAAAAAGAAGGTGTACCACGCTAGCGTGCAAAACGAAATAACCATGATCTCGTTTAGAAAATATATGATGATTATTATGAATATTATGATAAAATATGATACTTTAATAAGTTTTTCCAAAAAATTTCAAAAGTCTGTTAATATCTTCGGATATTTTTTAAATATCTTCAAAATGGAGACATAACTTTACATCTGGCATCCCTGATGCGAATGCTGAATGCTGTTTTTGACGTTCTTGGGGCATGCGAGTGCGAGTGAAACCAAAAAACTTCGAAGTAGGTCGTACGCCGGATAACGCATGACACTAACTGGCATGATGTGTTCACACGATGTGAGTAGCTGCACTGCAGTAACTGACTAGGGTAACTCGTACGTATACTCGCACCGTTTAAACTAGGCTTAACTTGGCATCAGGGATGCCAGATGCGAAGGTATCAACAGACTTTTGAAAATTATTGGAAAAACTAATAAAAGCATCATATTTTGTCATAATTATCATCATATATTTTCTAAACGAAATCGTGATTATTTCGGTTCGTTCTGCACGCTTTGCACATTTTGGCACACCTTCTATTTGAAATATTTTTTCCTTGAAAACAATAATATATGCCATCCATGGTTTAAGAAATGAGAACACACTTCCATATGCCGTGTGAGGATATCTGAAATAGATATCTTGTATCCCTAATTCGCATCATCGTAAGGCAATTGGCGATCTAACGTAAGAATCTACAACTAGGCAGCGCTGCGGGGAAAGTGATTATGGTTTTAAATTGTGCAATGTGAGTTTATAGAAAACTCGTAGTAATTTCCATAAATTACAATGTTATAATCATAAAAAACAATTTGATTGCGATGAGTTTGGAAGAAATTTTACTTTAATTAATTTCTTATATAACATGTTATTCTCTTGCGTTTTCCAGTTGCGAAAACTGTATAAATATTGACAATGGCTGAATCGAAAAAGCAAATTCGAAAGCACAATCAAAAACAAGTTGAAAAATGCATGGTTTCTGCAAGTGAGAACTACCTTTGTTTTTTTTTATCTTTGAGTTTTTTCTTACATTATTATATCATCATTTTCTTAATTCAAAAACAAAATCCAGGATGTCTCAGCGATCATTTACGTTTTGCGTTAGATCGCCAATCAGATTAGTATGTTCGTTTTTTTATGTTATTTGATACATGTTATTTGACATTACTCATATTACTTATCATTATAATATAAAATCATTATCAGACACAGTTTTCCTTCCAAACATCACTAGCAAAGAGGTATATATTCGAATACGTATACATATCCGATACGAAAAAGTTCATTCTCAATTATTTTTGTTTACATTTTTTTGTGACCTGCCAATAGAGGAGTCGATTCCAGATCAATTATCTATCAAACTGCTTGCTGTTTCTGATTATTTGATGGACATTTGAAAAATTGGTACTCAAGTATTAGCGTCACCGGAGCCGAAATTCACTTGTTGTTGCACTGTTTTGTTATTTTTTTGTGCTACGAAAATATTTTGCATATGCGGTATTTACATATGAACGCCAACGCCAAAATGAACAGGTGCATAAATTGCAATAATTTGACAAAAAACCAATTGATCTTGTTCACTCTATACTTAGAACATTTGGAGCTATTCGAGACACCTTGTTATGCACGAAACTGTCAAATGCTGTCATACAAACAAAAACAGAACTTAGCCGTTCGGATGTAGTTTTGTGCTATGAGAAGTGAACAGATATTGATTAATGATTAATTCGCATTCGAAATTATTTTGTTGTTCGGGGGAAAAATGAGATGGATTTTGTGCAACTCCCAGGCCTGAAAATCCATAGGTTCCCCGCCCGGAGGGATGTCCCCACCAAATTTAAGTTCGTTTTCTCTGATAAATTTGCCAGGAAGCTCTTGATTTGACAAGGGAATTGCAGCTGTGGACAGAACTCCAAGGTTCTCGTTACAAACAAAACAATTGACCCGAAAATTTATAGGGAAAGGTGCCTGCAGAAACGTCTCATTCCGTTCATTTGGGCTCACATTTTGGTCCGGTGAAGTTTTGGTCAAATTTGGCAAGCTGCCACAACAGTCGAGATGTGCTTCAGTAGTTCCGTGACAATGGGACAAATCCTATATTCTCCCAATTGCCCCCCATTCCGCCCAAACGAAAAATACTGGGCAACTGTCAGGCGGAAATTGAAGAAGTATGCCAAAGTGACTCGCGATGACATGAAGGAACGACTTTTTTGACAACCGAGTGGAGAATCTTGTAGTTCGTTGAATCCTAACGATGCAATTTATATTCGATAGAGTTGACGGAGATCCCCATTCTCCTGCCAGCCAGATTTATATTGTGACACAGGACAGTATTTCCTGTGTACAAGCGATGCTAGTTTTTTACCTACGACTAGGTATTTTCTTGGCATTATTGTGGTATTTTCGTTTGAAAACTGTTCCGAAAATATTATCGCACACCAATGTCCTGGAAAAAAGATAATGAAGATGGTCGAATTTCGAGCGACATAGCATGCGCTGCCATAACTATTTCGCAAATAGTGACGTCAGTCGTTGTGTTTATCTTTGATTGCCCACCGCATCCATGTGAAAATGCTATTTTCAGGAATTAATTTATCAATGACAAACGTACATTTGTGTAGAGCTCCAGCTGGATATGAGGCTAATGTGATAGCGTGAAGTGAATACTTGTGAAATCACTTCGAAAAAGACGGATAAAAGTGATATTTCCATGTGCCATTTTCACTCCCCCACGTTCATAGAATCAAACGAAGTTTCATTATTTTTTCGTTATGAAGTTGATGTTTCGAAGGCTCTCAGTGTCGGTGTGTATGTTGTGAGATAATAATCGCCAATTAATCAGAATTTCACCGAAAATGTTACTGCTTTCGAGAACTAAGCATTCGACTGCTCTCTGGACCTTTTTACCACATGAATAATCGAAATAAGCCACGATATAATTGTCACCTGTTAGAAAACAACCAGTTGAATGATTTCATGAGAATTTTGGCTCAAATTATCATGCAACCGTGAGTACTTTCAACATTGTTTTGTTTCTTCCATATACATTCCATACAGAATGCAAATAATTACGACACGATATTTTGCTTGCCAATACAGATACACTTCGCCTACTGCTCCACCTCTATATGTACCTCATTGATCGCACACTCAATTCGTATCAGCAAGTAAACAAACAAGATGGCAGCAGCAAGCGTGTAGGTTGATAGATAGTTGATGGATGGATGTTTGTCGTCGTTGAAAAATAAAAATGATGAACAATGTTGGAATCGTTAGCGAATAAGAGTTTTTCCAGCAATATAAACGTGAATTTTATATAGATCGTGAACAAATTCGTTATGGGAAAAATATGTAAACATGTATTGTAACATTTTCCAGGCCTGAACAGGTTTAATCGTACACGTAAAACCAATTGCTTGAATGTGATAACATAAATTGAATAAAATTTCTCCAAGTACTTTTATGCCATAAAAATATGTAAGAACACTTAAACATATGCCCTCCAAATTGTCATTTTTAATATTTACTGCTTCCAAAGTCACCCATCCACTCTTCTCTGAACTGCCTAGTATTTCCCAATTAGGCAAAATAGGGGGGCAATGAAGTGTAATGAAAACCTTGGTCTAATCCTGCCACATTAGCAGTGTTCTAGCAAATTTGTCGGCTAAATTTCAAGCATAAATTCTAACGACAGTTTTCTGTTCTCGGGAACGTTGATTTTAACGTTGGGAACGTTGATTTTAAATGACTATTAATGTTTATTTTTGTGATCTAAATCGATTGATCGGCACTAGTTGTGCTGCGACTTTTCTCATGCCCAAAACATCAACCGAAATACGGCTAACGGTCTCATGACAGATACTTAATCCACGGACTAGCTATCTCAAACTTGAATGCCGATTTCCGAGCATGTATTTTGCAACGTTTTCATTATTTCGACACAATAAATTGTTATTGCAACAAAAAAAATACACAATATCTTTGACCAATAGAGTTATCCAGATCGCGTTCAAAAATGACAAAGGCTACTCACAGTAGTACCAACATAAAAAACGTAAAATGTTCATCGAGAAGATTTGAAATTACAAATTCTCGGTATATACATATTTGTATATGTGACCAGAGCTTCAATTGTATCTAAACTTTTTTTCACATCATTCGAACGAAAGTGTCCACATGTGGAAACAAAAATTTCTTGTGTTGAGTGTACCGCCTACAAAGTATTTATAGAATTCATCTGATTTCAGCCCTAGTGTTAAAACTCTAAACCGTGTAGCTTACAAAACAAATATTTCCAAAGCCACCAAATAATTAGAGCCCCTTCTAAGCGCACAACCTTGCCATAGGCGCCCGCATCATTGTGCAACTCTCATTAAACCGTCCAAATACGCAGAATTCACATCCACGGTCCATTGGAGCACACTTTCAACGCTGACCTCCCACACTGGCGCTAATTCAGATTCAGTTCGTCGAGGGTCTACGCAATATGAGTGCAGCTGCTACATTTCTCCTCCCTCCGATCGGCTTTCGACCTTTCGAAGAATGCAGCCAATTAACGCCGCGAGGCAAGGGGCTGAACTAAAATATCAATAAAACCTTCGCAATCGCGTAATAGTCTCACTCTCCTCAGTATGCACCTGATTTGACATTCCACGACTGGGCGAGTGGCGAGAAAATGGCTGCTCATTGCCCCACTGTGCTGGCATCACTGGCCCAGCGCGCGAAGCCCATTCTCGGGAAGGCCTCAACCACCACGAGAGTGCCGTTAAATTAGGGTATTTAGTTACCGTTGCGCGCGATCCCCGGTTTCGCTCGGTGCTTCAACGCGCTCGTATCGCAAAACTAGTTGCTCCGGTGGGTTCCGGTTTTCGAGCCGTTTCGGGAGACGGGGTGTGATCTGCCAGCAGCAACGCCCCGGGGAAGGTTCGTGCCGGCAGGAAATGCGCGAGGAAGTGTGTGTGTGTGTGTGTGTGTGTGTACATTCTTCTCGGATGGAGCGAAAAATGAACCGATGTCCAGGGATCCTATAATTTTGTGCAAATATACGCACAATCTTCGATTTTGTGCTGACTCTCTAATTACCGACCTGCGTATGCTGGAAATTGCTCATCGGTGGGTCCGGATTTTTTTGCTGCTCGCAACCGTCGGATCCGCCGGGTGGGTCGCCGCGGCGGAAGAGAAGGATGCTAATAAGGAAAATTGAGCGTTTGATCCAGTTATAAATTGAGCAAATGATAGGCACACGAAGTTGCCCAGAGTCCACTTTCGGAAGACACCGTCATCGCTGGGAAGGTCTGTCGGGAGGGTTGTAATTAGCATAATTGAATAATCGCAGGGTCCGACACGATTAAATGGTGCGCTTCGCGGGATCCACCTTTGGGAGTTTTCTTTTTTATTGTTGTTGATGCGATGAAAGCTTCAGTTTTCGAACAGGAAATTCAGCGAAATTTTAACCGATACTGGGTCTCGGTCGATTGTGGTTTTTTTTTGAGGTCAATGGGATGCCATTATCGAAATATGCTGATTTTAGGAGTCAAATTTGTGTTATGATGCTCATTATAAAAATGAGTAATTTACATAAATTTTGGTACGGATTCATTTGATCCAATTTTTACTGGAGCAAATTTTCTGGAAAACAAAACAAAATAAGAGGTGCCTCTAGAACAACGGTACTCAACCTTTTTTTTCAGATGAACCACAAACACACGCTAATTATGGTGTCGCGGGCCCCAAAAAATCTAAATAAAGAAGGGTGGTTCACAAGACACGGCCGCATTGTTAACGTAGGAATTCTAACTTATCGCATTCAACTCGCCTTCAATTCAATTATCATTTTCGATATTAACTTAGGAAGAAACAAAATTTCATAGTTATCTCTTTAGTAGAATTTTTGATGACGTGATTTTGTTGTAACCTCAGAAACAGATTTTAATTTTCATATAAGGTCTCAGTTTCAGTATATCGTTTTGGCTGATTGCCACTGAGTCTAATAATTTATACCTCTCGTCTGATGCACCACCCAGCTTCACAAAATTGAAAACAAACTTCCATGGTTCCAATTGATAAAATCCCTTATGTTCCTGTATTGCGGTTAACCATTTTTTGCTGGATTATTAGCAAACCAAAGATGCCAACACAATAGCCAAAACGAGTCTCAAGAAAGCAACATAAAAAAAATGAAAGATTTCGAATGCTTATAACTCGAACATTTCTTAATAGACCGGAAAGATGTTTGCATCAATTGATAGGAATATTCTTACGCATAATAAAATGGTATTTTCCTAAGCAATTGAATAACTGTAAAATGTCGAGTGCTGTCTAAACGCTCGAACTGTCCCGCTTTGATTGGCCCGATCTACGGTTTCCCCAAACATATCCATCAAAACTAGGATATCAGGGAAATTGGCATTGCAAACACATGTAAGTTGTGGTAACTTTTGTTTTCGCCGACATGTGTTCCCTAACACAACCATTTGAACCAAGATGTTTTACATTACTTTATTTTTGAGACCTTCAGCCTCCTTTGCTGGTTCGTCTCGGACAGCTTTGAAAAAGACCAATTTGGAAAAATGAACTAAACTCTTGGTCTTATTTTTTTTCATTCAGATCTGTAAATTTGATCTTAATGATGATTTTCACTGCAAAACATACATATGCGTACCTCTTTTTTCGAATTTTCCCTTTTTATTTAAAATTGCATGAGATAAGATATGCATAGTGATTTTTTTCGGACTTTCCTATTTATCTCAAATATCCCTAAAGTATTCTATCATTCTAATTTGGGTGAAGACGAAGTCATAAAATATAAAGACGACGCAGATCTGATCAGTCGTTCTCCTGTGATGATGAGTTATACGTACATGGGAAAAACATTGTTTTATACATTAGATAAATAGGAAACGGGCGGAGCCTCAAATGCAATATTCACTCTATCCACGCTGCATTTGCTATCTCTTAGAAACTGGCCCTGTTTTCTGGTTTGGCAACATTACTGAAAGACGTGGTCCTACATCAGAAAATTAGGTTATTATTTTTCGTCATGGTTAAACGTACTAAATCGTCAAATATTATGTAACACCAGATGGCCAACCAGAAAAGCCTGCCAGGCCGCAGGTTGAATTTAGGTTAAGGTTGCGTTGGTTTAGCAGTATCAATAACGGTATCAAGAACAACATTGAATGACAGCTGGAACCCAACAAACATAGGTAGTTTCATAGAAATTCATGTTTTGGTAGGGGAAATGCAGGTATTTTATGAAAAAGGGTGGTAAAATGAACCAGTGTTTGAATTTCAATAATTGAACTAAACACCAACTGATACTTTTTGATCACCCTATTCTTGGAACATATGAAGTTATTCGAGTCACCCTGTTATGCATGAATCTGTCAAATGTTGATAATGATAAACAAAAACAGGAATTGCTCTCTCGGCAACCATTTGGATGTAATATTACCTGCATCGTATTTACGGGATTTCCCTTCAAATATATTTTATCCGACCTGATATCTTCCACAAATCATTAGCTTGAACGGCTATTCAAATATTCTAGAAGAGGTAAACAGATTTTTTTTTATTTCAGTGAATAGTTTGCATTCGAAATTTCTTTGTTGTTTGAGGGCAAAACGAGCCGCCAATGGATAACGACTTACAATGTTATGTTTTCTGAAGCTGATCTACCGTATCGCATTTTGCCTTACAAGGGGTTCCTTTTGTGACTTTGACCCTGGAAAAAATGCCACCCCAGCCAAAGCCCAGCCTCTCTTGTTTCTTACTACGTTTTTGTACATATTAGAAAATTACAAAGAAAAAAAATAACTTTAACTCTTTTAAATTTTAACTTTTAACAATCTCAATAAAGATTTAAAAAAAAAGATAAGAAATAACACATAAATCTATCCCATTTAGCATGAGTTATAAAATTGTTCATTTTACCACCACCATTGGATCGTTTTAATTGCACATTAAAAATATGTTGGATTTGACGACTTTTTTATTTCAATGTACTGTTTTTATTTTCATAGTAAAAACCGTACGATATCTTGAACAACACTTAGTTAGGCTTTAATATTCTTCGAAAAACGGGGATTTTAGCGGTATGTGGACGCAGTAGAAGAGCAGAATCCTTAGGATGTTCGTTTTATCACCTCTTCCCCTATTGATATCGTTGGATTAGATAAAACATTTTCTGATTTTGAAGGACTTAAGGGTTTCCCCTTGACTCAGTCCTCCACGCATCCATGCATGTATTCTCTTTGATCTGCTCGATCGACAGAAATTTCTTTCCGCGAAGTGGCAACTTCAACTTGGGGAACAAAAACAAGTCGCACGGGGCAATATCAGACGAACGTTTTTGCGTAATATGCATTTGAATTCCCTTAAATTTTCGTTACATTTTTCGTAGAGTAACCCCCTATATAGAAATCAAACTGCCTGATTCTAGGCGGCGTGTGAGGTGAGACGACAATTGTCACATAACCATCACGCAACTCTCCTCACTCTATTCCTACAGTCGTATCGGATGCCGTGAGAGGTTCATTTTATGTATGTGAAAGGATGAACAGTAAATGACAAGGTGTTCATTCTGCTGGTGGCCAAATCAGATCAAAGATGCCACATTCGCACATATGTCTACGAATTTACAAACATTTAACTTTTGTCACAATGTTTTATTCCAGCTGCAGGCTGTTTAAAATAGTGACAAAACATTCTTGGTTCCAAATTATAAACAAAACTGGCCAGTTTTGCAGACATTAGCACATATTTACAGATATTTGTTATTTTTATCGCAAAGAAAAAACATCTGGCATCCCAGAATTTTATTTATTTCGTTCAGAGGTGAGATATTTGTTTTGTTACAGTCAGTGCTTTTTCGTTGTGTATCGGGACATTCTGTCGAATTTGCAGCCATTTGATTGGGGTTTAGTTTGCTCAACAAGCAGAGTAAAACAGATTATTGTACCCTTTCGTTTGTTTTTGTCGTAGTTGCTGCTGCTCTCTGTGCTCTGTGTCCAATTGTTGCTCTGGCTCCGGTTCCAGCGTTTATCACGGCTCCTGGAATGGATATGTAGTTCGGTGATGACTCGGTGCTAGATACACGACACGCAAGATCCATGTAATAGATACATTGTAGAATAAATAAATTGATTCCATGCGATGGAAATATTTCCATCACATAGAATCGATCGAAGGATATCAGATTCTCCACCGCATCCACAAGAAATTCAAACTGCTTGCAATTCGTCACAAGCACTGATGATAAATGATACATTCAATACCATAACTATCGATTCTTTACGACCAAAACGACACTTACTATTTCTCTTCAATTTTTCATTTGTTTTTGTACGCTGTCGACACCTCAAGACATAGAAATCGACACCTAGACACCAAGACACCTAGAAATCGCAGTTCATGTGACAATCATCACGTAGATTTGAGAGCGGAAATACGGTGAGAATTCATTCAAGTGAGATTCCTCACAGCATACGCCTAGTAGAATCGCGTGACATACGTAACAATTGTCATCTCACCTCACACGCTACGCAGAATCAGGCCGAAAGACGTGGTCCTACGTCAAAAAACTCTAAATAAGAGATACCTCTAGAATAACGCCATTCATTCGCGATGACAGTGGTACAGTGTCGACGCCTGGTGGCGACTTTTAATTAGGGACCATAGTTTGGGTCCCAAACTCGTTAGTGTAATCTCTATCAGATTAGAAGACACGAAACCAGTTTTTAAATGTTAAAATTTGAATGAAAACATCATGTTATTTAATTATTTGAAATACGTATTTTTGGCTTTTATTTAACCATTTGTCTATACATTTCCAACATGAATATTTTCATTTAAATATAAAGTTATCTCCAAAAAACAATTTTTGCATTAGATTTTCTCACCACCTGCAAAAAAACAGTTTTTCATTTAAATAGAACACTAATTTGATACGAAAAAAAATAATTCTCATTTTTAATTTTGACTTCCAAAACGTGTTCATTCCGCCTGAAAATCAATCATTCTTTAACGCTCCCCTATACTAGTAAACGAAGCTCAATGCCGTCAACACGGATGTGAGCAACAAGATTGACAACAGAACACCACGAGGCCTACTGTGAAACGTAAACGCAATACACCCATGTGGTGTATTTCATCGAAATAACTATTTTGTTAAGCCCCTTTAACACATTTTCCTGGGGACAGTAAAATGTCGCGCGGGAGCATCTTCCACCCAATTGCTTGCAATGAAAGCCATCCCATTTCACACCAATCCTTTAATCCCAAATCACGCGTTACTCGTCCAATCGCCCGAAGCAAAAAAAAATACACAACAGCCATAAAACGTTACGCAATACTCATCGCTTCACGCTCCGTTCGAAAGCTTGTTCTTGTGTGTCCCACATTTATGTTTTCCGCATCTCTCGCACGCTCCGGAGACTGCAGCAAACGGCGGCAGCGGACCGGACACAGAAAACAAGAAAAAAAAGCATCAGCTACGCAGCTATACAACGGACCCAGCAAGCAAGCAGAGCCAGAGAGCCGGTGCTTGAACCCCGCACGGTCGTCTTCACCGTCGTCTTCGCCACTGACCATGATCTTGACCGAACGGCGGACTGGACTGGTCTCTGAACTGGAGGCAGCCAGTGAGCGAGTGAGAGCGAGCTAGCGAAACAAGTCGACCACCATAAAAGGGGGGGCTATTGCATATGGTGAACTCGAACTTGACCAGAGGAGCCATATCACGGTGGGAAGACGAGCGCGCGCGGCTATCCTTTTGTGGAATGCGAAACCGGCTAAATACGGGAGCAATAAATACACAACTATATAGAGCAGCAGCAGCAGCAACAATGTGACTGTTGCGATTGGTGTCTTGTCTGTTTCTCTCCCCTTGGTGTTGACCAACCCACCCTCCCGGAACCGTCACTACTAGAAAAAAAAAACACACGGAAGGAACCAGTTTTTACAGTAATAATAATTATATGCCACTTATGAAAAGCTAGCAGTAGCATTGACACGAATCTCCGCCAACAGTGGGGCTCTTGGCAGGAGACCTTGGGGAGAGGGTGGGAAAAGCCCGGAAAGTAAGCCAATCATCGATGACTACCGGTGATAGGTTTATTGCGGATGGATTTCTGATAGTTCAGCGCGAGGAGAAAGGCTGCCGGCGATGATTGCTCGGGGGGCAATTTGAATCTCTCCCACTGCTTTGCGTGTCAGTGAAAGTAGCCGCCACTCCGCACTGCTCTGCTGAGATGAGGTTTCACTTTCTGCGAACTGATTCCGTGTTTTGAATTTGGCAACCGGCATTTTGAGGTCACTTTTTCTCTGGTCGTCATTAGGTGATTAGTCGATCACCGATCATGAGAGAGAAAAAAACAACGGCCCGCGAAAGACGCCTCATTACGGGGCTTATTATTCGCTTCGCGTGCCGCAATTAGACGGATTCACATACTAATGATAGTGTTTTGTTTTTGTTTCGTTTCTCTTCTGCAGGGTGTAAGGAAGCAGCCGCCATGATCAACAGGAGTTCGAGCCTTCCAGGGCTCGAATTGATAGCCATGTTTTTTATAATAGTCACGCTAGCCGTGACATCACACGTTAGTGCTGGTAAGTAGTCAAGAATTTCCCTTTTTACTGCCTCATACGAAGCGCTGCTTTGGCAGCTCTTCCATTTTCCCGTAAACAGACGGAGACACAATTTCGTTTGACGAAGGTATCGTTCCACCCATCAATATCCATTAGCCTAAGGTTCTCGAGAATGCACAGTTGAAGTACTTTGAAATGTGTCTTCCGTTAGCGCTTGACTGATTACTGCCCGGGGCATTGAATTTAGCTAGAAAAGACCCGTTGAAATGTATTCAGCAGGGAGATTCATCCCAGTTATCGCAAAGAAAAGTGACTCGGTCCATGACAACCAGGACAGTATCTGGTTTGATTTATAGGCACAGATAGCAGTAAAATTTGTACAGGTTTGTCCCTTTATGGTTTGAAAATATTAAAAGTAATCTAAAGAGTGTATCGAAAAGTAAGTAGTTTTTGTACCGTTTCCGGACGTTACAGATCAATTCTTCTTGAACTCTGACATATTTTTAGACACTGTACCTTCCTTCTTGAACTTGACCTTGACAATTGCCCAGTAACGTTCAGTTGGCCGCAGCTGGGAACAGTTATGTGGGTTGAGGTTTTTCCGACGAACATGATGTAGTTTTCCGAAAACCATTGCAGAGTGGATTTGGCATAATGTGCCGATGCCAGATCCGGCCAGAATAGAGGAGGAACCTCGTGCTTTCCAAAAAGTGGAAGCAATCTCTTCTTCAAGCGTTCTGCCACATAAAGTTGAGCATTTATAGCCCATTTTGTGAAAAAAGTTGACGATCGCATGCCACACGTGCAAATGGCTTGCCAAACGAGCACTTTTTGGCGGAATTTTTCCATCGCAACAGTCGTGTGCGGTAATGGTACACTCTCTCCAATCGATTTGGTATAAAATTGAGGTCCCGGCAGCATTCTGGAATCTTCTTTGACGCGTGTTTCGTCATCCATGAAAATGCACTGGTTGGGATTGTTCAAAATACGCTCATATAGTTTTCGCGCTTGTGTTTTAGCACGATCTTGCTGCTCCGGTGTTTGTTTGGCCACTTTTTGCTTCTTATAGGTCTTTAGACCATGTCTCTGTTTTATCCGCTGAATCATCCTAATTGTGGTTCTGAACTTCTTGGACAAATTACGAATAGATGCATACCTATTCTTCTGAATATAATCTACAACTTTTCAGTCCAATTCGGAACTACTTGGTCCGGGTTTTCGTCCACTTCTGCTGAGATCTTCGAAAGCACACTCATTACCGAACTTTGCGACGATTCGTTTAACACTGTCTGGAAAAACTTCGTTTTTTTTGCTATTTTGTGGTGTGTAACACCCTTTTCGGTGCAGAATTTAATTTTTAGTTTCCAAATCAAACCACGACATTTCGAAAACAACTTTATGACCGCGACTACCTGACTTGTATTTCGATTTTTGTCTTGTAAACAAAGCGTGCTCTGATTACACGACATAAAAAAAGTTCACCCTTTTGTGTGTGATAACATGTTAAATGTTTGAGAATACTTTTCGACACACTCCTTTTTTTTATCCCTTTTGTTTATTTTAGGCTCATTAGCATTTCAGCTGTAACAGAGCCGAATTTTTTAATCGTGTACATGTCACATGTTTATCATATCTATAATTAGCACATTACACAGTTGCCATTTTCGGCGTTAGAGTATTCCCTTCTATACCATTGCATACGGTAGACATTCACACAGTCGCCATTTAGGCGTAAGAGTTTTCTATCTGTTCTTCCATTATCCAGTTAGACCCGGACAGCGGAGACAGTTGTTGATCATTGTTGAGTTATTTATAGAACAGCAGCCCGATGTTTCTTGCAGAGCAGAGCATTTGTATGGATGAATCGATCTTATTTCGACCGTGGATCGATCTCCTTCGCTGATGATTGTTGCGTGGACGTAGTTATTCTGTAACACACAAAGATGGTCAATGAGGGCCCTGAGTTTTGAACTCACGATCGATCGCTTACTAAGCGAACGCGCAGCCAATGTGGCTACGGAGACCCCCGACACACTCCTTAACAGCTGTCAAATTTTGATATTATTTTTCTTATTTGTTTATGATCGGTTAATTTTTTTTAAAGTAGTCATTTTTTCATCATCCGTTTAGCATATGACTATCTGCTATCCGGAATAGAAACTTCAATATTTTGTTGGTAAATGCTTGTATCAATATTCTATCAAGCTGAACCTGCTTGCGGACTTTCTCCATAGATCGTTTTCCTCGTAGTAGGTTGTTTTTTTTCTTGAAGTCATTTTTGCCGCTCCATCCTTTCCAGTGGGGCCCAAACAGATTAGTTCTGGAGAAAAATTGAATACTACTTGTTGACTAGTGAGAGCTGTCTCAGATTGACAAAGTCAAAATATTCACCATCGACCATTTGTGGAGTAATGGTTCGCTTATAGAAGATTCTTATTGCACTCCTTTGAAGATGCAGTTCGACGAAGGTTTTCATACCACCTATTTTCCAGATTCTTGTCACGGAAACTAAATCATCGCAAAAACGAATTGTAAAGATCAATTAATAACAGTGGCCTCATGGGTTCATACAGATCTTTAGTTCCGAGAGAGGGGATTTACGGATAAATTGCTACATTCTCGTGTTCATGGAAGTTTTCTTGATTCCACGGAAGTACTTGATTCTTCAAAATGTTCATGTAGACTTCAGTGGTCATTTTTGAACTTGCTCTTATGAAAAAAGAGGCATTTCAATCCAATTTGACGCAACCACTCCGCATACCAAGAGTCCAGAGTGATGCTTGGTGGTTTACCTAAATTTCACATTCTCTGAAACATCTTGAAATACACCTATCCGTTCGAGAATGGGATTGATCGATCAAATAGATTAATCGATTTTTTTTCTGATCAGAGAACACAAAATTATTCTCATTGACACTTCGTCACTCCAAGTTGCACCTTCTTCACATTGGCTCAATATGTTTCTAATCTCTTCTCACGTTCAACGGAGAAAATATTTCTCTTTGTTCGTGCATACCCATTCACTTCACATTCCCTCGTTTCATTCTTCACACTAAAGCGACGCTCTCAAAACGTCATTTTCAGAGCGAATCGGAACACTCACGTATTCGAGAAGTTTTAGGAGTGTATCGAAAAGTAATCCCAAACTTTCAAAAATAAAAAAAATGCAAACAGGTTGTTCAAATGTTTGGTTAAACTCGTTTTATTTTTTCCTATAATTTTTACAAACAGTTTAACACTCTTAGAATCGAATGAAATTTTCGTTGTTGTACTAGATTGCGCAGTAGGCCAGCGTGAGTAACCAGTTGCCGGCGCGAGCGGTGTAGTGGTAAACGTGAACAATAGGTCCTCCTTTAACTCTTTTACTACCACTTCTTTGAATGTCGGTCCATTGTGGTGAAATGAATGAAATTAAACTTCCTAATAGCTGTTAGCGAAATGAAACACTTTGACGATAATAATAAATATAGCCCTTTCGTTCAACTATGGAAGCTTCTACTTGCTGAACTAACAGAAAGCGACAGCAGCAATTAACTGTACCTTGTTTCTATGGTGAGTTCCTTGCGTGTAAAGTAATGTGTGATAAGTAAATAAATATTCCTTCGACAGTTCGCTACAAATAAATTGTAGGGGGTTGTATCCAAGACACGATCGCTTAGGACGTAGGACTACGCATTCGTTCTATTTAATTTGCTTGTTTATCATCTCGGATATTATTCATAAATACAAAGAAATTTCATAAATCACTCTTTGTTAGATTAGTTCCTGTGAGTCTGAAAATGGTAAATCATTAACCCTTGGCTTTGTAACAGCAGAAGCAACGATTCTCTCTTGCCTTTGCAGGAACAATACACGAAGTGGTCATATGTCGCAATTAGTTTCTTCATGACAATGCACACATTACACTTAGTATTCATTGCAATCCGAGCGGTCTTTTTTTGCATTTGACACACACACTCTCGGCCATATGCGATTAAATATTTGTTCCACCAGCACCCACCATTATTTCAAAATTTCTTAACAACCTCAATATATCTTTGGCAACCCATAAAAACAACAAAAATGGCCATTTTTGCTAGCATCAAGTGTTGTACTTCATGTTGTTTAGTGTTGCTCGGTGGTATCGTACCTATAGCCATCTTCCGTGCATCGTCAAAAAAGACAGTTCATTTCCACTCGACGCTCGCCGGCAACGATGTTGCTTCGATGACCACCAAACGGGGAGTGCATAACATTTCAAAAAGGTGGACTTTTGGCACCTGTTTCCATTCTTCGTCACAAATTCACGAAGATCATCTCGGAACTGAATCAGATTGTTTCGCTTGCAATGTTTGATCAAGTTTAGCGAATTTAGATGCTCGGAAATATATATAGGGTAAGTGAGACGCTTATATCACCATTCCTCACTAAAATTAGCAATTAAACCTTTTTGTTTCGTTGGCTTCCAAATTATCCCGAAATATTTTGATCTCATTCTTCAGTTCAAAGAGTGGAGTACATTCCCTTTGAACAACCAGGAGATTCTCTTTATATGAACGTATTTCTTTGTGCAATTTCTTGAATAAGCTTGAATGTTCAGTACTCCAAGTTTCAAACATTTTCAGCAGCAGTTCTAACAGACTCATACTGATGACGTGAGTATATCGATCAATCATATATGGAACACTTTTGGAGCACGTTTTTTAATTTTCTTTCTTCAAATTTTTATCCATGGTGCTAAAGGTTTCAATTCGTTACTCCGACCTCAAGTTATCGTTATTGTGTATGTGAATCGCACTTCATAGCCACTTCAGTATTTGTTTTTGACGTAGAACTACGTCTTTCAAAAAGAGTGCCAAATCAGAAAACAGGTCACGTTTTTATAAAATACTATTTTCCATGAGATGAACAATTGAATGACTGTAAAATGTAAAGCGTTATCTAAACGCCCTAACTGCCAAGTTTTGATTGGCCCGATTTACGGTTTCCCCAACACAGACTTCAAAATCGATGTACCTGCGGAAATTCGTCCTGCTAATATACATGCAAGTCGGGGGCATTTTTGTTCCCACCGAGCTGTGTTTCCCTAACACAGACTTCAAAATCAAGTTGCCTGGAGAATCCGCTTTGCAAATACATGCAAGTCGGGGGTATTTTTTAGTGTTGAATACTTTTGTACTCGCTTGTCGTTATGCAGATCGGAAAATGTTTCCCTAAAACGTACTTTTAAACTGAGAAGCCTGGGAAAATCGTCATTTCAGATGCTAGAGATGAATGAACTTTCGCGGTCCGAGAACTACGTGAACATGAGATGTGCAATAGTTCCAGAGGGATTGATCGTTTGACAATTCTTCCGTTCACATATTTTGGTAGTCTTAGGCATCATATCAAACGTAAAAGGACGTTCATCAAATTTATTTGTAACGAAGAACATAATCTATTCAAAAAATTTCGATGCATTCTTAAAAAAATATTTGAAGTGGTAAACAAGTGGATTGCATAATTTAATTGCGTAGTTCTGCGTCGAAAATATACGGTCGTGTCCTAGATACAACCCCTTACAATTTTTTGAAATCCATTTTTTTTAAATTCTTTATTTTTGAGACATTCAGCCTCCTGGGCTGGTTTGTATCAGTTTTTGAAATCCAATGGAGGAAAAGCTGTAATTTAGACAAGACAGACGGGTCCTTCGAACCACCGGTTTGAGTCATTGATCAGAAGTTTTGCTCGCCATACTAGCTCTAATGAAACTCTCGAGCGTCCAAGATAAACATCGGAAAAGCACGCCTCCAAACCTCATATTACATCCATTCAAGGCCGAGACTTCTTATCTATTCACACTAAGAGCCCGTTCCATTAAAAAAAACCATTATTAGAATGACATACCCGCGGCAATTATCTCGCCGAACATGATCCAGCAGGCAGTCTACCCTTGTTGAGCGGATGTCTGGGGACAGAACTTTTTCTACAATAGGCTTCCCAGGCTCGTATGAAAAACAACAACAACAACGCAGTTATAACATGACATCATGTTGACTCATCCAGCAATGAGTTGCCCGAGGCCAAAGTCCAATTATATGGCCATTACATGCTTAAATGTCGTACGGACAAAACTGAAAAATGACGCAACTTTTAATTATGTCAAGAGCGCAGAGATTAATGCTGGAATGATGATTGTCACTGGAATGTGTGACCGTTGGAACCGTTGTCAGAGTCGACAATGGGAATATTGGCCACGCTTTTAACAATCATACCAACGGCCGGAAATTGAACCGTTACCTTCTCTCTGTCTCATCCTGAAGATGCAAATTTTAAATTAATTTAATTTAACACCAAACCCTGCAATTAGGGAAAATACATCCCAACGGCGATGGATCAAATCAATCGGTTCATTTAATCTTCATTGCCGGTGAGAGGGGAGCAGCCCACAAAAAATCGTCCCATTCTGCAAACATTAGCCGCCTAATGGACAGCTCGGTTTCAAACGCGCTGGAGCGCGCGCACGAAACGCGTCATCGCACATAATGGCCAGTGTTTCGATGGGATAATTTACATCAGGCCGATCTGTAGCGGATCCGTTTGCCCGGTAAGATGGATTGGAGCTGCTGAAAGAACCACTAAATCATCCGAACGCTTTGGCCGGACAATTAACCTTCTCCGAAGTGTGGCTGCGACAGGATGGCAACGGCAAGTGGGCGGCACCGCCTAGCGGATTGGCTGCCCCTGCCGCGGTATCTTAGAGTGCACAGTAAATGATCATTTTTGCCGTCGGAATCACTCGCGCAGCGATGAGGATTTCCGGCCGTGTGCACAATTAGACGGTGGGTAGGTGCCAATTTATGAGCGACGAGGAGAGTCGACGAAAAGTGGTAAAATGAAGTTGTGCCGTGGGGGGGAGATGAATCAAATGGTCGGTCTGAATTCAAAGCAACGTCTTAATGGTGAATATTCATTCAGCTTCGATTGACACCGTATTCCAGCAATTGGTGGCCCTCACCACCCATCGTAACAGTGTTTTCCGCCCATCAACGTGTTTTCATGATATCCGTCGACTCTCGCATTCTCACGACTCATTAATCCTCGAATAATCCTCACGCATTATAGCGCTCTACTGATTAGGCAATTATATCACTCGCTCATCCAGCTCTTATAGCAAAATTCGATTATCAGTTAAGTTG
Organism: Toxorhynchites rutilus septentrionalis; assembly: GCF_029784135.1. Taxonomy (NCBI): domain Eukaryota; kingdom Metazoa; phylum Arthropoda; class Insecta; order Diptera; family Culicidae; genus Toxorhynchites; species Toxorhynchites rutilus. The sequence goes on along the minus strand of NC_073744.1, from coordinate 187,416,112 downwards.
TGTTGACACTTGACACGCGACTTGGAATGTGGCACTCCAGCAGAAGATGTCCGATTGCAGCAGGCCGTGACCGAAAGTGACGTGTTTCGGTCGTCGGGCAAAAGTTGTTTCGCTTTTCGACGGAAGACTTTTTGAAGAAAAGCCGAAGAGTTTCGGAAGCTTTCCGCCACTAGCAAGTTAAAACAACTTAAGCGAGTGAGGGAAAGAAAGTTTTTTTTCGGAGAATTTGGGAGGATTGTTCGAGAGTTATCGGATTCTGGTAACCCGGTTTAATGTTCTGTTTGTTGGATTATCGGAAAATCTGATTTTTCCAATGGAATAGAAATGTGGGATACTCTTTCGTAAGTAGCATACATAGACTTTTTGAAACACACAAGCATTAAAATCTTGCAATATTGTATTTCTTTAACACATTATTGCACCAGCAGCCCGCACGTATAAACAAAATACATTTCATAACAGGAGCGGAAAGTTTTGAGGCAAGAAGTTTTTGGCGTTGATCTAATTTATTCAATTTCCGGAATAACGACTAAGATATTTGAAATAACTAGGAAGTCTAAAACCACAGTGTCTAGAATTCCTTCACTCAATAGTAGTTCATAATCCGTATTGGTTTTTGTGCAAAACTTCAGAATTGTTTTGTAGAAATCGCTAGTTCACACCGTTACCTAACGATACCGTTAAAGGTATCTATAAAGTATTTTAAGGCCAATGCTTTTCATACAAGACTCACAAGAGAAAATACATCTTGAAGAAAGGCACTACAGCAATGCTCGAAATGACCCGAAAGCTGCTTCTGGAGGGGATTCAAAGCGTCGGATTGTGGCAGACCTCAGTATTTCTGAAGAAGCTCTGAGGAAGAGGTTCATATTAGTGAATGATTCTATGATTTAAATCTTTCTTCTATGGACATGATTTGTCACCTTGGGCGGTTCGGACCAGTATTTGAGAGTGAGCAGAGCAGAGTGATCTGAGAAACAGGTCAACTATTGCAGACCATTGGACAAAGCGATTTTTGATGGTGCCTGGTGTTTGTTTTTGCGGGAGCTAACAAAATCGGGCTCGGATCCAACCAGGTTACATAACTGGCAGGAAGAGATTGGGCATCTTGCTTCATGAGGATGCATCATGTGTCTTTTCGAAACCTACACTAAATCAGCCTAGCCAGAATCATGGGATTCAAAAAGGAGCAGTTCATCAACATCCCACCTCCTCGTAGAATATGCCTTCACACCCTACTAATGATACTTTCACCCGCTACTAATGATAAATCATTGATTTTCGTCACAAGTTATCTCAAGAGTTCGAAACAATAAATGCGAACTTTAACCCCGTACAATGTGAACTTTTACCCACACGTGCATCGATATGACCATGTTATGATCTCCTTTCACTGAAACACAACCCATCTCTGCGTTACGATATCTTTCCAGAAGCTTGGAAGCTTGCGTTGATAACTCCTGAACTTACAACTGGTCGCTTTCATAATTTGAGTTCCAACACGTATCCGTTAAGCGCGACAAATTCGAGCCTTATGGCACGAAATATGTTGGTTAACAGGAAATGATAAAAAGCGGCAAAACGTAGATCCTATTCACGTCGAAGTCCCTGGAGCTTTTGATTTTGTTGTTTTATTGGGGTACGACCTTGTCATTGGTTGGCTTGGCTTACCATCCTGGATCCTAAGCTGGCTTACTTCGTACTTATCATCACTCAAAGCTTCCGTCGAGATCCAATGAGTATACTACTCCTTCTGGTGTGCCTCAACTTAGACTAAGAATAACCCCACCAACATACCACCCTATAAGCAACATCGGAATACAAACCACGGAAAACCAACAATTGACTATGCAGAGACTTTTCAATTTTTACGTTTTAACGGGCATAGTTGACTAGAGTTACCCACTCGTAAACGCAGCATACTTCAACAGCTACTTCATCAGCAACTACTGATGATTTCTAGTTTGAACAATCCGTTGGACGCTTACTGTTGATACTTCTCTGAAGCTTCTAGATTCAACATTAGTAAATTAGTCTATAATGATGGATTAGGTCACATTAAGCAGCTTGTAAAATCATGAGGTTGAAGATTTTGGCGTAAATAAATTGAATGACAAGCCAGACAGAAAATGAATGACTGATGATGTCGGATCGGGAAGCACTGTGTCTTAGTAAAAGTTTTTTTTAAATTAAATTTTAAAATTTGATTCATCGAAGCGCATGAATTTTCATGTTTATGATTTTCTATACTGTAAAGTGGTTTCTTCCGACTGCAGATGCAGCTTCTTCGAAAGAAGAACTATATTCAAAATATTTTGGGCCAAATAATAGGAGAATATCGTCAAGTAGCATATGTACCGTTCTGAATCATATCTCGGACACTTTGTTCTAATATATTGAAATGCTTAATGCACTGATGATATATCTATAAAATTAATATCACAATTGCTTCTTTGGAGTAATCCCTTGATTTCACTATCATTTCATATGAGAACTACATTTGAATTATAACATAATCGACAAAAATCTATCAACACTACTCACTGTCGTTTGTGTTTGACGTTTGCTTAGCGTGAGCACGTAGAATTTACCCGTTCAGCAATTTTTAAATTTCTCCCGTGTTTCATCAGTTCTCATCATCGTTATCAGTTTACTGTGATTGCTTGGTAAGTGTTTCGCAGTTGACTATAAAATATAATCAAGTGTAATGTTATTTTCGTGCAAATTACAAATAAAGTGTCCGAAATTTGATTTAGTGTCCGAAGTGTTATTCGCTTCATTTGAAAAGCATTTTATTCGATGATTTTGACGTAGGACTACGTCTTTCATTTCTATACCGGGGTGTAAAATCAAAGTTTCGAAAACGAAAGCGTTACGCCGGAGACCGAGATTTTGAGCGTTAATAGCTCCTAAACAACTGAACGAAATGGTATGATAAACACTTCATTCGAAAGATAAAATGTCTACGCGTTCTATACTTGTTACTTTCTGATCCAAAAACTTGTTTCAATAGTCTTAAAATTGCTTTCAAAACAGGCTATTGAAATGACCAATCGGTATATAAGCGAGCGGCGCTCGGAAATCCACTCAGTTCTAATTGAACAGCGATTGGAGCATGTTGTCGCTGTTGCGGTGAAGCTCTTTATTTATCATGAAAGCGCGGATGAACGGTGTCACCAAGAGCCTGTTTGTGCACCCTAGACCAGAAGGGAATCTATCAGGAGGAGAGTGATGCCACAAACGGTTCCCTGGGAAGACATCGCTACACACACATACACGCGCGGCTATTAACAGGTGGTTATCGAGTTGGCATTAACCACTGGTGGGCTTCCAGTATCGAGGAAAATGTGGAAATATCTAATCGTTACTGAAAATAATCTGCCAGTTCCTTTGGGAATTTTCAAAATATATTCATGTGAAAGAGTTTAATTTAATGTTTTCTATCCATGTAACACTGTGACCAAATACATTTGGTTTTGTGGTTTTTCAATCAATCGCAATCAACAGGATAGCTTCTGAAGATTATTCTTCCCCATCAGTAGGATATTTCCGTATCCAATATTGGATGCATAAAACCTTGTGCCTCCAACGTAACGCTCTCGTTTTCGAAGTCCCCCAAATATTCATTCATTCAGAATGAATTCAGATTCAACTTCATACAAATGATCTCTAAATCAACGATAGTCCTACGTCACCCTTGCGGTTATACCATAGATATAACCCACTTCCTGTTTTTTATGTTTTCAATCAAATAGGTACCAAAGTAGAAAGCTTAAAAGCATAATGAACTATTTTATTAAGAATATCAACCAAATAATACCTGAGCATAAAGTTTAGACCTGTTTTCTGCATCATATGCCTTAAGCGTCCGAAATATGATTCGGAACGGTACACTATGTACATTTTGCAGCTGTATGACAACCTGTATGTGACAGCCATGTTTTTGGTGGCAACATCTCAAACATCAAAAGTATTTGTTTTCTTCAAAACAGCGATCCGCGTTGGCGGCATTGTGCTTCGTTTACTAGTTTAAGGGAGCGTTAACGAATAGCTGATTTTCAGTCGGAATGAACGTTTTCAAAATTAAAATTATGAATGATAATTAGCTTTTCTATATCAAATTAATATTCTATTGAAACTAAAAACATCATTGTTAGCAGGTGGGGAAAAAATCTCATACGAAAATTGTTTATGAAGACAACTATACATTATAATGAAAAAAATCAGTAACAATGTTGGAATTGTATAGCCATATGGTTGAATGAAAATCAGAAATACGTGTTTCAAGTAATTAAATAACATGATGTGAAAATTTCCATTCAAATTTTAAAATTTAAAAGCCGGCTTCGTGTCTTCTAATCTGATAGAGATTACACTAACGAGTTTGGGACACAAGTTATGGCCCTAATTTGAAGTCGCCACCAGACGTCGACACCATCGCGAATTACCAATTTACCACCATCTGACATATCGTGATGTCGATGATGAACTTTTACAGCAGAGAGATAGTGAGATATGCGATGACGGTAGGTAGAGTGAGATAGCGATAATCGTGCCATACACCTGACATTTTGCGATTGACTTTTTATCTACGAGAGTTGACGTTTGACGACGTGCAAGATAATGAGAAATCAATCAAATTAGCATTGCTCGCTTGGTGTCTATTCCATCTGTTACATTCAGCCCGGGTCGCATTTGCTTCCGCAAATAGAGTTGATCATGTGACACTTATTATTACTTCGAAATGGATTGTCTGGTGGTACAATTGTAGTGGCAATCAACCGTCGAATGTCGCAACATGGTTATTTCAATGTATGGAATCAGACGCGGGAAGTAAGCCAAAAATTACAAAACCCCGAACTCGGTGACAATATCCCATGCATTATGAACTTCCCGCGCCGGAAGCCAGCATAAGAGAGGCAGTGTTATTTCCGTCACCAGTGGCACCCAATTTCAACTTTCCCAACAATCTACACCAAACACCGAGGAAAAAGAAAAAAATAATAACCATCTTTCGAAAGCTGTGATGTTCAGTGTTCCCCCATCCAGCCCCGTTGTAAACGGTATCGACATGGAAGCTCTGAAATTTATTCCCCCCAGGGGGGACTCTCTATCATCTTCTCGTGTCACCATTGACAGCCGTGGTCTGGGGATTCTGTCAAGTATGTTGGGAAGCTGGATGGCATAAAGTCAACACCGAAGTGAGCACATATTCGCGCTGCGAGTTTATGAATTATAGATAGCTATCGTTCTTCGTGCTGCTCATCTCAGCTCGGAAGACGCGCTTGGCTTTCATCGGTCCCCAGAATGGCTTCCATGCAACCACCAAATTGGCGAGAGGGGGGGGAGAAGATTTCTATCTGATTACATTAAAATCCGTCCGACAGAGCGGTGCTGAGACGTTCGCTCCGTCGATGAAGAATAAAATGAGGTGCGCGCAATTAGGTGTTTCCGCCTGGCGCCTCTCCAACCCACCACCGCGAAATGGTAATTAAAGTTATGACACATTTATTTACCCGGGGAGGCAAGCAGTCTGCCAGACAGCCGAACCAGAAAACACTGAAAACGATACTTGATGAATATTCATGTCTCCCTCCTCCTCCATCTCCGGTAGTCGTTTCTCTAGGAAATCCTCGTGCGAAAGCTGGCTATGATTATCCCTAGGAAATTGGGATTTTATCCTGTCCAAACAGAATCCCCCTCTCCGGCGGCCTTATCTCCGGACGGCATCAGCCTACTTCCGTGGCCTCTGAACCCCATCCCTTCCAGGGGCTTTGGAACGAGTAGAAAAGGGCGCAGACATCGAAAACGACAATCAGAATTCAGCCAACCAGAAGGAGCAGAAGAGAGATAGGGACGAGATTGGACTGCCACCAGATCTTAATTGCATCCAGTCGCCGAGCTTTCGTCGAGCAAAATACACAGGCCTCGGTAGCGTGACATTGATTCCAATTTCTGCGCTTCGCCGTCAGAATTCTCGCTCGCAAAAAAAAACGACACAACGACCGTGTCTTTAAGTGGAGCCATAAGACTTAAATTTATTGACGCCACCCCACCTCATTCCTCCGAAGTTCTTAGCCGTCCCTTCGCCTCACGATCTTGATCTCTCGTCACACACCTCTCGAGAAGAAGTGAGGTTATAAGCTATCTTCTCCTCTCTGGCTCTGGTTATAACGGTAGTGAACTTGGCAATGAGCTACAACCGCGGCGTAAACCGGGTAGAAAATTGAATTCAGAACAGCAAAAAAAAAATTGCTAGCATGCAGACTCAACGCAACGCAGGTCGGAGGGAGACACCTTGCTTTGTTAGGTGTCCACAATCGGAAAAAAAAACTCCCAGGCTTCAAACGGCCCGGTGTGAACCCAGAGACTTGGCCGCTTTTTGTAATGTAATGATGAAGCCGGCTTGTGGATCCAGGGTGAACTTGAATGCGGAACTGCACGCAACAAGCAAAAAAAAACGAAACGCCGAAGAGTCAAGTATGGATCAAAACAAACAAAAAAACACTGTGAATGTTATTATTTGGGATGTTATTGTTGCGAAGCGGAGAGGAAACGGTTTACGTGATTGCACCCAACAATGGGGGATCACTTCTCCGAAGTGACATTTTGGATTTATGTGGTGCAAATTACCACCTTTTGACAAACTGGAGTTTAATTCAGCTACACCATTGAATTTCTCTGACGTCAAGCCCGTAACCTATGAAGCCATACGATCATAAAATAATGAATCACCCACCTGCTCAGCGTCGCGTTTCTACAGCTTCAATTAAGCTATTAGCCTTACCCGTGGGGATCAAGATTAAGACATAAATCACCCCACCGAATGAACATTAGATAAAAACCCACTAATCGCATTAATTTTGCCGTAAATCAGAGTTGTACCATGTGTGAATTTTTACTCAACCAAGAAATCGCCTTCAAATGTTGGGATCATTCGCTTTCCCTGAGTCATCGTGAGTGAATCGTGAGAGACTACTTTTGATAAATTGACGCGTTTGGCATCAGAATCACACCTTTCGCCCGGGAGATCGAGCGACAGTCCGTTAATTCTCGGTTCCCGACTTGTGATTAATCGCTCCCCACTTTCGGAATTATCTAGCCAATCTCCTATTTCTATTTTTTGAGCCATCATTTTTCACCGGGAACCCACACCTCGATGTCATCGGGAATCGTATTTGGGGTCAATTATGATCTGCGGAGATCCGAGGCAAATGGATAGTTTATGCGGCCCCAAATTGTCATCGCCTTCGGGGCGACAGGGATTCGATTCTGCCTCCCGTCAGCTGCTGGAATGGTTTAACCAAACAAAAGCACGCTTTCGTCGATCCCGCCCGAAAGGTTAACGATCGAGAGTGCACTTGCTATGCCGGGGTTCGGTATTCCGCGGTGACTGGCTAAAGGTGAGTGACGGGAGAGCGAGCAGTTGTCCCGATATGTTTGTTTTCTCTTCCCAAACGGGTTTATTTTCTCCACTAATGACAACAACTTGTCATCCGAGGGAGAGATTGAGTGGGAAGCAGAACATTCTTCTGGTCTCGGATCAGCTCATCTACGCCGGTGCTGATACGACCGAACTTGCGGTGTGGTTTGCGGTAATGGCTAAACAAACAAACGGCTCGCCTTGGGTTCCAAGCTTGACCCAAATAATTTGGGTTTCGGCTTTCTCCGTCGTTCGACTGAGTCAATCATCATCCTCCGACTGCTTTAGCTGCCGCTGTTGACCGAGCCTAATCCGGACAATTTGTTCGGAAATTTATACATTTTCTCACAGCTTGAGGAAGTGACTGCTTTGCGGATGATCCACGACATTTTGGCCCGGCTGCTTGGCCGGGGATCTTTATGACACTATCCGCCGTCGGTTAGAGCGAGGAAGCGCATGAATGATGGCCCCATTGTATCACTGGCGTCTTGCTCCGGATAGTGCGCCGCGCGCGCGGTTTACGCTAACGAAGACAAAACGACCGGTGGGGAACAAAAGTTCCCATAATTTGATATATTGCCGAAAGCGGCACCTCCCCCAACGGGGCCCGGTCGGTCCATCTCATCACCGGGGGTCTCCAACACAGCGTGCCGACCAAAGACAGCCAGCCATTCGTGGCCAACTTGCGGTGCTAACCTTCGCCATTGTCGCCGGCCGACCGAGCAACCCGGTGCAGGAATTGTGACTAGAGATAGCGCAAAAAGGTTGACATTTCAGGATGCTGCTCTGACCTTCGTCGTTCAGGTTTTTTTTTCCTATTCCTTCTGCTCGCTGTCGTGGTTGGAGAATTGATTTTCCAAAGGTCGTACTGTTTTTTTCCGGGCTCGCTGCGGTTTATAATAATGCCTTCATAATGGATGTTTGCGGTGTTAATGTGACATAATTAGACGCTAATTTCCGCAAGCGTGCCTATGCAAATGGCCCCTTTAGACGACCGAATTTGTGTTTGTGATAGCTATTTGCGGCGGGCAATGGGCAATTGTTTGGGGGTTCCCGTTCCTCACGACATAGTGGAGTATTAGAGGTTCGCTGTTGTTAAACAGAGCTTATGAATAGATTGATGGTTCCCTGAACGAGTATGTTTATTTCAATTGAGGATGAGTAATAATCACGAATTTGTATGAATTTTACTACGATTTGTAACCCTATACATTCTAGTGTAACAAGGGCTTAACATATACAGTAGTACTTGACAATTCGCGTTGATGGGACCAAGGCGCTTGTATAAATGTATAACAGGTGAAGCAACATCATCACTTCAATAAGAAAGGGATTACGGTTTGTGGAGCGGGGGTTGTTTGTTTTGTTATTGCTAGGATACGCCATTTTTCCATTTTCACATGCGAGAGTAGTAGATGAACTGGATGAGAATGAAATTCTACAAAATCATCTCTTCTTTTTCACATAAATTTGCGAAAGCCGAACATAGTAGGCATCGTTCGAATAAGCGTCGTGGCAGTTTGTAGAGAGCCGCCGGCAGCTGTAGAATAAACACTCCTTGAAAATAAAAAAATATGAATGAAAATAACTTCTCCGCATCGAATATTTTATATGCAAAAGAGCAACACGTATTTTCAGAAATTGTGGAAAAAAAGATTAGACGAATGTTGTATCTGATAATGATTTTATTTTATAATGATAAGTTTCAGTGCAAAAGTTTTTTCATAATAGAAAGATATACGATCCTATAACGAGTTCAGATTATTTAAATTGACTACCGAAATTCGGAGTCAATGGTCTCAACTTTGAGAGCGCTACTTCCAATTTACAATTGAGCGTCTAGTGGAAAAATTTGAATCCACAGGCACAGTACAAAATGTTCCCGTGCCAGTGAGACAAAGAAGTGCCCGTAGTGTCAAGAATATTGCTGCCGCTAGCGCATCAATTGAGGAAGGTCCAAATCAGTGTCTCACACGTCCAGGGTGGCCACCCATTCGGGGAAAGCGGGAAATGCGGAAAAAAGTCGGGAATCAAAATACATCGGGGAAAATGCGGGAAAAAGTCGCAGTATTTTTTTCGGCTCTTTAATAAGTTACTGCATGTGTTTTAGCGCATTACAACTTTCTAAGCAGTGTGAATCTTTGTTTTCACAAGAGAAGAACAAGCTTAAGAAAAGCCATCCAAACTTCAAACGGAGTTTTGCATCAGTTCTCCGGTCAAAGATGTATGAGATTGGAATATAGGCTGCTGGAACTAAAATTGATTTTTTTGTGTTACGGCAGCTTCGACAGTTAAATAGTTTTTGCGTGAATGTCAGACAGAGGCACCGATGGTTCCTTTCCTTTTCGATGACCTAACGGGACTTGTGAAGTGTTATGGAGAAAATTATGAAATCCGAACGACTGAAAGTGAAATCTAAATCACCTCACAGAAACCATTCTACTGCTACCTGGAAGTATTAAAATTGGATTTGCAACGAAATCCGTAATCAACAAGCAATTTCCGATGAAGGTGTTCTAATATTTCGTACCAGCTATCGTGAGTTCTACTGTGGATTTAAAAAAAAATGGTCCTAAAAACCCTTTGACATATCGCACTCATTACCTAACGTGTATTAACCCGGATGTGATTTTCAACTTTCCGGATGTAGCGAAGAAACGGACGTAGTTATGCTTGGAAGTATTCGTCGATAAACAACATTTGCCCGGCGTTTGTGCAGATAAAATAAAGAATGAGTATGGACAATTGTGTCCAACGCCTTCGGCTGGAAATTATCGCTCAGTCGCAGAAGGAGCTTCCAATTTTGACCTCGTTTGTGAAAAAAGTTCTGAACCTATCGCATGGCAATGCATCATTGAAGAGAGAGAGGATTTTCTTCGAAAAGCTCGAACGAGGCTAGAAACTCGAAGATGTTGGTTGACACCCAGAGAGATGCAGTCTTGATGGTAGAGAAAATGAACTGCTCAAAAAGTGTTGAAAGTTGAGCTGGATTTGTAATAACGCTCAATAAACATAATGCGTTTAATTCTCTCTTGGTTTTCTTATGGCCTCCAATAGAAACATTCGTATCATTGAAAAAATAGTAGTTGATAGTTGAAATGTATATCCAATATACTGGTCGAAACATGTCCTCAAAATAAATCAAGGCTCTGGGGTAAAAATGGGACGCATTTTAAGGAAAAAGGAGTCAGATTCTGGGTCATTAAAAATGCTACTTACTTCGTGTTACTTGTTTCATCTCGTCTCATAAGCTCCTATTCCTGCTAAGCATTTTTATTCAGTTTTTTTTTTCTAACGAGATAGATTTTCTGTGTATTTTTATTATGGATTTTAGGGTCAACTCAGGAACTGATCATAGAAGGTATCCGGGAAATGCCCGGAATATGTTTGGATGTGACCAATGAAGTTCTGGTCAGATATTCTAATAAATGAAACTTTTTGAATTCGGAGTTAGTAGAGAGGTGGGGTGGATCTGATACGTTTGAAAGCGATTCAGGTTCCAGATACATATATTCCAGAAACAATTTCGTCCGTATCTCCTGAATCCAATATCCAAGCAAAAATCTGTTGCTGAGATACACACCGTCCAATTTTTTGTCACATGCGAAACTTGGAAACATAAAGTAAAAAAAACATTCGCAATTCGGACGTCGTTGTGGCGAATTTTGCGAAAATATCTTGGCCTGCATCCTTACAAGATCAAATTGACGCAAGAACTGAAGCCCGCATGACCACCGCAAGCGTGTTCGGGAATTGGGTTGAGCAACAACTTGAAAATGATCTGGATTTTCACCGGAAAATCATCTTCAGCGATGAGGCTCATTTCTGGCTGAATGGCTTCGTCAATAAGCAAAATATACGTTATTGGCCAGGCAGCAATCCACACGTACTCCATGAGTCACCATTGCATCCCGAAAAAAAGCCACAGAGCGAATTTAACAATCGATTTAGTGAAAACCAAGTTTGGTGAGCATGTTATCTCACGAAATGGCCCAGTCAATTGGACAATTGGGGCTATGGGGCTACGTCAAGTCTATGGTCTATGCCAACAAGCCAGCGACGATTGATGAACTTCGTACGAATAGCGAACGTGAAATTGCAATTGAAGTTCCATAAATAATGGAATCAAATGTACTTCCACATGAATAAAGAATCTCATTGATGTCCGATACCGTTTTTGTTTTGTTTGAAAAAACTTTTGTAGCGTTCTTATCGGAAACCCAGATACATTACGAGTTCCTAACCCGAAAATGATTGAAATTAACAAAAATTGAAGGCATTCCCATCTTCCATACATTTGTAGTTCCGTCATTCCTGTCATTGCTTACATATTTACGATTTACTAGTGTATCAGCGAGGTGTATTTATATACTAAAGCGAAGCAGGCGCGCAAATCGAAGCGCAATTGCAGTAAAGGGTATTCGGATCAAAAAGTGGTCAAACTAAATTGCGTGTAAATCGATTATTTGTTTATTAAAAAAATCAAAGTATTTTTCTTTTTGAAGTTCAGTATGTATAAAAGACGGAAAAAATACTCAGTTAAGATTCCGGTCGACCTAGTCCAAATTGGCGAGCCTTTCGTTTGACGCCTGCCATCAGATTTTGTACAGTCACCTTATCCACTTTCTTAGCCGCAGAACGCCAGTTTGCTTTGAACTGCTTCTCGCTGCTAACAGTTTTTTGGGTCTTCTTAAGGTTCTGCTTAACTATCGCCCAATATTTTTCGATTGGACGAAGTTCTGGTGTGTTGGGAGGGTTCTTATCCTTGGGCACACCCTGTATCATGTTAGCGGCATACCACTCCATGGCCTTTTTTCCATAATGGCAGGATGCCAAATCCGGCCAAAACAGCACATACAGGTCATGTTTCTTCAAGGCAGCAAAGGCTTTTGAGGACACTCTTTCGCGTAAATTTCCTGGGCATACTACTCTTGTCCAGGAAGCTGTCTGAAGTCTGCCTTGACGTAGCTTTCGTCGTCCATTACCACGCAATCAAACTTTGTCAACAATGTCGTATACAGTTTCCGAGATCTTGTTTTTGCCGTAAGGTTTTGCTTATCGTTGCGATTTGGAGTCACTACCTTCTTATAAGTCGATAGTCCGGATCGTTTTTTAGCTTATGCACGGTTGTAGACGATATTCCCAACTTATTTGCGACATCTCGAGCGGAGAGGTTGGGGTTGCGCTTGAAAGCGCTAGCCACTCTTCTATTCGTCACTGCGGCTCCCGGCTTTAGATTTTCCCCAGATCCAGGCTTTCTAGTTGTCGACAAACGTTCCCCGAACACTTTTATTACTTTGATGACGGTTGATTTGACCACATTCAACGATTTTGCTATTTCTGCGTGCGTGTAGTTTGGATTTTCACGACGCATGTACAACATTTTGATTCGTCGCTCCTCTTGCTTTGACGCCATTTTGATAACTAAAGATCTTATGTCAAAATCCAAATAGAGGCATCATTCTACACACACACACACCTACAAAATGAGGGGTGATCAGCTTTTTTATATGAATGATTAGGAAAAATCCGGCGAATTTAAGTTGACCACTTTTTGATCCGAACACCCTTTAAGCAAGCAATGCAACAACAAAAAAGGGAATATGTAGAGAGAAAATATTGCAATTCAAGCTCCTACCGTTCTCAAAATCTCTGTATAAATAAAATGGAAGGCCAAATGTGTAGGTAAGCGGAAACCCCGAGGAATGAATGGTCCGATTTGAATTTTCGGAAAACTTTGAAGCAAGGTCAGAAAATTCGGAAAATTGAGTTCCTACATGTTCTTCAATTACGTCATGATAAGCTTTGTTAATCCACTTGATGTTTGCGCTATTGAACTTGATCTTTGTTCGAAAGGGAAAATGGATTTTGAAGCGAAATAACGCTTTCCTACATCTTCTATCTAAATAAATAAAAATGGAAAGCCAAATGTGTTGGTAAGCGGAAAACCCGAGGAAGGAATGGTCCGATTTGAGCCGTCTTTATTTTGTTGTTTTTGTGTGTTGTATTCGAATGAATTCCATGTAAAGCCTGGTTTAGAGTTCCCGTGAACGTGAACTGGAACAGGTGGTGGAATAGTACGATCATTTCACGGTGAACTACATTGCGAACAAACATCTCAAAAAATCGTGGTGAATAGAATGTTTTTGTTCACGTTCATATTAAAAGTTCGGCATTGGACGTGAGGTAAATAAACATCGAGCTTCAATAAAGTAATTCGGAAAAATAAAATATACACTTGTTCACGAATCAACCCGAGACAACGAAGTTTTTCAACACGTGCAGAGATCCGATTGAATGAAATTGCATCCATATCAAAATTTTCATTGAAACCTTGAGAATTGCTAAACATATCCTTTTACAGTTCACGGCGAAATAATTTTCCGAATGCCTTGGGACATTCGAACGTGAACATGAACGGGGAAACATGTTGACATCTATATTCACCACTGTTTTCACGTTCATGTTCACCGAAATCGGTGAACTATGGTGAGTTCACCAACATCTCGATTCCACGGTGGAAATTCAGAATCGTTGTGAAATATTGGATTAATCCACTTTTATCAATATGAATTGTGTTTGAACATGTTTATCAACTAGAAAATGTTTCTTCCTATCGTTTGAAGATGTTTTCCTCGCGTTTTATATATGGACTGATGAATTATTAACCAAAAAGTGTTTGTCCGCGTTCACGTTCACGGGAACTCTAAACCTACCTTTAACGGAGAAACATTTTATTTGCAAGTGGATCAACAATCTTGAGCGAAAATTGTGTCTGATAATAAATTTATATTATAATGACGAGTTTTGGTAGAAGAAATAGGAAAATTACTTGATCAAGTGATGGCTAATTCTTGTGTTGAGAACTAGCAATAAATTTCAACTCTCAAAACAAATCAAGATTTCGTAGGTTCGAACAACTACGAACAAGTCGTCTGCATGGAAAGTACGATTTACGGCTACATCCATTTGAAGCAAACTGCTGCAGAATCGCATCGAGTGCATGTCGAAGCTTACGGTGAACATGCTGTTGAGAGTCGAAGTTCTTAAGGAGGTTTAAAATGGTGATTTCGACACTTGTACTTTTGTACTCAGATGACACCCAAACGCAACAATAATTCACGTATTAATTGCATAAAGCCATGGGGAAGGTCTAACGAATAACTAACTTTCCTTCTGTGAGTTCTAGAGATCCGGGATTTCAGGTTACAAATAATCGACCTTATGGTGAAACATTGAGATGAGAAGTGTTATTCAGCCCGCCGCATTCAAACAACGGTGCCTAAATCTACAAGAGCCGTATCAAGAACTCTGATGGAATACCACACCTGAATCAAAGTCTAATTATGAAGATTGATTGATGGTTGTCCAAACTAATTTCAAACAGCTCTTAATTATAAAATTCCAAATTCCTAAGCAACTCGAATGAAATGAACGTAGAAATTCTTAAGCTCATTCTGATGCTCTAGTTTTGAGCAATCCGTTTTGCGTTATCAATAACCTCATACGAGAGAAAGGAAGCATTAATTTCAGAGAAAGAACGCTTCATGCTAAATATTGAATGACTACTGCTCGACCGTTCCGGCACCAAATGGCCAGCAGGTTCTGTCTGTTGGTCAAGGCGGAACCATTCCCAAACCAATGCTCTCTGGTTTACGAATTCAAAATTGGTCGTTAAATTTTATTGGATACGTGAACGTGAAAGGTCTTCCTTGCGAGATGCTATCGTCTGAAGAACTCCTGATAAAACAACCGCTATAAAACGAAACAAACCACAGGGAGGAAAACGGTTTTTTACCCACCCACCCCCACTCACAGAAGTAACTTTGTCCATTAAAATGCTACTAATCCAAGGTCAGCCAGCCAGCAAAAACTTCTTTCAGCTTCTTGCGAATCATTTCACGTCCCAATTGTCGGAAAATGTTTCACAAGCAACCGGAAGCCCAAGCCAGAAACCGAAGTCCGAACTATCCCGCACGAAAGGGAGCACCCTTTTTTGTCCTAGAAAACCTCTTAGCGGAAAGGGGGATGATTTATCTCGATAATTAACTCAGCATCTGTGTGCATTTCGCCCGGCTGGCCACGTCGCTATGCGGCAGAATAGAACCAGGAACCAGCCGGCCGCTTCTCCCCTTCTTCTTCTCTGCTACGTAAACAAGATGTGACAGAAATGATTCATAATTTTTGCGAGTGCCGAATTTCTGAGCCAGGAAGGTGTATCTGAAAGGGGGTCGTCGTGCTCCACATACAGCATCCCAATAGGCAGAGACAGCACAAGACAAGACAAGTCTCTTGTGTTGGAAGGAAGCTAGAACTTGGGAGGGGGTGCACATATGATCCACAAGCGTTCAGCAGCTAAGAACGAATCAGTCCTTCGCGTTTTGTTCATTCGCAGAAGATGAACCATGAAAGAGGCATACCGTTTGGAGTTGAAATGATGGAATATGATTTACTCGCAGACGGAAAAAAGTTAGCGGGGTGTTCGGAGGGTGGGGAAAGATGATATATGTGGGCATTTTATGCAGCACATTTACTTGCAAATCCAGTCGACGCCGTCGTCGTCATGATGGATTCTTACCGCTTTAATGCGTCATATAATTTTACGATTGGGATGATGCCTCGTTTTTATCATACATACTTTATGAGAGGGAGTTACAGTTCAAAGCAGAAAAGGCTGCTGCTTCAGTTAAGCATTGCGAAGCCAGTGTTGTGGATTGGGTTATGGGTGCAAACATGTTCACCACTTGGAGTGGCGAACTAACCGACTGCTTTCCGTTGGAAATAGCTTGTGTGCATGTTTGTGTCCGAGACATGCTCAGTCAAACAACTTGTGTGCGAGTGGGAATTCGATAGTGGATGCTCATGCAATTTTGTGCACAACAAAATGTGGGATTCACATTGGGCAGTGATGAAGGAAATGAGCAGAGATGCCAGGTTTGAAGACATGTTTTCATTTCGAAGACAATTGATTTTGTGAAGACATTATAAAATATGTGAAAACATTTCAGTATGGTAGCGTATGTGAATTTTTGAGAGATTTTATTTCCATAAAATTCTAACTATTGGTCGAAAATATCGTCAAAATAAGAAGGGCTATTGTCTCGATGTCATTCCCTCGCTTTTTTATCAGTGTCACTTGTTTCATTTTGTTCTCAGTAATCAACGGACACTCTTGTCTTGGGGGTTGTTTAGTTTTCAACCAGAAATAAGCGTCCCTTGGATAAACCACATTGGTTACGATGTCGCCACTGCGCAAAGCTAGTCACGGGGTCATTTTGTTTGGTGATATCGCACCTGTAGACATCCTCCGGGCATCGCCATTCAAACAGCACCAAACAAGCGTCCCACAGAGAACGCACACGATAACACACAGATGCATCGATAAAAATGAAACATCGCGATATATAGGCCTTTTTTGTCCGTAACTGGTTCTGTGAGATGGCAGAATGATGACGGGAAAACTTCGAAAAGTTCGCGTTGGTACATCAAAATTTATCCGTTGCAGCAGCTCCGAACAATCAATATTTCCCTATATGAAATCGAATGCAAATGTTTGTTGAAGTTTAAGTCGACGAGCTGATAAGGTTCCCAACCCGATGAGCATACAACCGCTACATGGAAGTTGTCGTAAGGCATACCGAATGAATTGCTTTTGTACTCGCTCTGAACGTGAACTGAAAAGTCTGTCTCCGAAAGAATCCAAGCACCGCAAATGATTTAGCTGAGACATGTTCTTGGAATCGTAGTTTAGAGTCCAATGTGATGCCCAGATCGCAAATAGAGTCGACCCGTTCCAACGTGTTGTTACCGATTTTGTATATATATTTGATCAATAATATTGTGCATACATGTGCACAATAATTTGAGCGCGTTTGGGCCGCTTAAAAGTAGCGAAGGTGCGCTATTCAAACGTACATGATATGAACAAATGAAAGTTTCGCGCAACGATAACAAGCAACTCACACAAAGCCAAACAGTGGCTTGAAGCGACTTAATATACACACGTCTATAATCAGTAGACTCATTCGTTGTTTTGGGTATAGAAAGAGACTGAAAATTTTCCTCTCAGGAGATGCAATATTTATACGCTAGCCACAACGTGCATACTGTGCAAGGGTGGAGTTTAGGTCGCAAATATTCTCTTTTTGTTATCTCCTTTCGTTGTTTCTATTCTCGCGGCTGCATATTGACAGCACGGTTAGGTAAGCACACAAATGGACAGAACAAAAGTATGGGAAAATAGGAATGCTTCCAATTTTCATCATCCTGAACCATTTACAGACTATGGAACTCTAATGTTAGCTAAAGTTTCGACGAGAACTTGGTTTAATGGGTTGAACGACGTTGGAGATTTTATTAGAAAGGTTGTTGTCTAATCATCTCGTGCTCAAAGTACGTCTCTATCGTACAGGATATGTTAATGGGATTTTCATGTACATTTATGAACATCGATACAAGAAAACCAGATAATGTCGAATTTTTGTTTATGTTTATGTAATGTTTATATTTCTATCTAATTTTTTCCATCTTAGCATTGAAAGTATTAGTGAGTATTAATAAGTAATGGTTCCGTATTCTTTCTACAACTCATTCAACCCCTTTGAAGTTCAGTTTAGGTCATATGCCGTTTTATCTTGAACCACCACTTGGAGTACTGAATGAGTTAAACTTTCGAATTTCTGAACAGTTACAAACACTCAATTCAAAACCAATTGTCCTCAAAGTCCTACGTCAAGTTTTCGTCCGTCTAGGCACAGATCTTATATATAATTTTCTGCATATATGAGTTCAACTTAGCTCCCCAAAGGCTATGGATAGATGGGAATAGATGCTTATTTCAATAAGAACGAATACCCATCTCGAAGAACCACAAACCCAAAAGCTTTCATAACACTGAATCCTTGATCCTAGTTCATGCGAATCCCACTAATCTCGAATATTCTTCCTTACCACAGCACCAATGTACGAGAGCGATCAGACTGACCTGGAGAGCTATGGCGAATCGACGGGCTGCTACTACAACTACAACCACTACAGCGAAGGTGATCGCATCATGACGAACGAACCTTGCCTGAACTGTACCTGCCACGACCGTATGCTGATGTGCTATCTGCGCGTGTGTCCCTTCACCAAGGCGATCGGCCAGGACTGTACGATCGAGAAGCGCGAGGACCAGTGCTGCCCGGTGATCACGTGTCCCGAGGTCGAAGTACAACTGCTGAACCACCACACCACGGCCGGACCCGATGCTGCTGGCAGCTCCTCGACGGCGATTGGTGGCCTCGACCAGTATGGATGCTCGATCAACAACAAATTCTACCCGGAGGGAGCCCAAGTACGATTTCTAGTCTTCATTAGCGTGAAAATACAGGTGCTAATGATGTTTTATTCCCACACAGGTGCCATCGAACCCCCACAAGCCATGCGAGCTGTGCTACTGTATTCGTAACATGACCACCTGTGTCATGCAGGAGTGTACGCTACACATCGACGGGTGCCAACCGATTTACAACAAGGGCGTGTGTTGTCCAGTGCGATACGATTGCGGTAAGCCCCCGAAAACACCCAAAGTTCCACCCAATTTTACCGCCCCATTTTTCCCCAGATCACGAAAGAGATTCAACGCTGCAGCTGGAGGACGAGATGACGACCACGGTACGTCCGACGCCCGGATTCATCCTGACGACCACAATGTCCCCAGCCATCTCCACGGATTGTATCCACAACGGGGAGGCGTATGCGGATGGTGCGATGATCACGACCGATAAACCATGCGAGCACTGCTACTGTATGCGCGGGGATATTGTTTGCGCCGTCCAGGAGTGTGGTACCCCGCTGGAGAACGAAGGCAAAAATTGCACGGCAGTTCCGCCAGCGCAAGGACAGTGCTGTCCGGATACGTACATGTGTGACGGAGGAATGGATGCCGCCACTCTTCGGCCAGAATCGGATGACCAGGTAGTCGATGAGGTTGCCACCACTGCTAAGACACCTGCTAGCCCAAGCGACGAAGCCACACCCGGAGCTCAATCCGCGGAGGAAGATGACGTTCAGCAGCAACACGTTCCACAGGAGGACGCCATGGTTGACGATAAATCCGATAGCGATGAGGAAAGTGCCGAGCAGCATCCAATCCAACACGAAGATGACCACAGCGAGGAAGAGGAAGAACTTGAAACTCCACATGCTGCTGCTGGCGACGAAAAACCAGCTGCCACAACCGGTCATCCAATCACAGCTGATGAAGACTCTGTAGCTGCTACCCAAGCGCCAGTTCAAGACGACACAGAAAAGGAAGAAGAACAAAAACCGCTCATCCCATCTACCGAGGAGGACGAGAAGCATCATGAACCTGAGGTCAGTGCCGAGGAACCCAAGCCAACAACCGCCGCTGCACCAGAGGCTGACGCTGCCTTGCCGGAACATGAGAAGGAAAGTGACGTTGAGAAGCCAACCGTCAGCCAAGACACTCCCGAAGAAGCCCCAGCAACCACAGAACGCGCGTCCGAACCAGAGAAAGATCTGATCGCCCCAACAGTGTCAGCTGAAGATGATGAACTCGCTCCACATACCACCACACTGGCATCGAAGGCAGACGCTGAGGTTCCGGAAGCCACGACTCCCTTCGCTTTCACAGCCAGCGATGACGATGTCGGTCAAACTACCGAAAGTCGAACGTATCTTCCGCCTGCCCATGATGCTGACACTACTACCGCTCGCGTTGAAGCCGATGAAGTCGCCACCACCGTAGCGGCTGCAGCCGATGAACTACCGATCGAAGCAGACAAGCCTGAGGAAGCAGAACAGCCTGCGGCGCCAGCTACCACGGTCAGGAGCATCGAAACTACCACCCTCACTAAGGAACCAACCAAGAAGGCCGAGGATAGCTCCCAGGAACAGGACTTTGTCGAGCTGCCGCCAGCGGTCATTGTCACGGAACTGCCACCAGTGCCAGAGAGCGACGAATCTTCATCCACTTCCAGAATCCCGGAGATACCCGACGAAGTCATTACCCATCACCCACCGGAGGCTGACTCCCACGTTTTGGATGATTCAGCAACCTCCACTACTGCAGCTGATGCTGATGCTGTTGTTGGCGCTGCTGCCGATAAGCCAGAAACCCCCACCGTGGACCTCGACGAACCCGTTGAAATGAACACGGTCATCCCGTCGCTGGAAGAGGAACAGAAACACGAGGAACCAATCGCCAAGCCAGACCAACAGGAAGAGGAAAGCCCCGACCAAATGTTCCCCGAGGCCATCCCCGGCGAGGGAGACTGTCTGGTCGATGGAATGACGTACAAGAACAACGCTATCATCCCAGCCAACAACAAGTGCCAGGAGTCCTGCAAGTGCGCCAACAGTGTTGTCCAGTGTGAGATGGTTCGATGTGCTTCCGCCCCGGCGATCGACTGTGCGCCAGTGCCAGCCGTTCCGGGTGAGTGCTGCCCAACCTACAAGTGTAATGCCGTGTCTGAGCCGGAAAGTGACGAGAAACCAAGCCCACATCACGAAGAACCCGAACAACCTGCTGAAGCTGAAACCAGCGGCCCATCTGCTGCTGACGAAACAGGGGAGGAATCCGGAGAGCACGATGACTCTGCCCACGGACCAGTCGAAAGCGATGATTTAGCTGCTTCCAGCGACGAAGATGAGGAATCCAACCTGATTGAAGATCATGCCGCCATCACGACGAAACGTCCTGCCGACGAAACAACCGCAGCCGAAGAACAACCGGAGAAGGACAAACCAGTTGAGAGTGAATCGGGTGAAGATCATAAACCTGAAGTCGTCGACGATCAGGCAACAGCAGCGCCAGTTGAGAAGACAGAAGATGAATCAACGGATGCGTCTGTTCACCAGGAACCTACCATTCCACAGGCCGCCGATGAGGAAACCAAACCGGAAGAAGAGGTTCACGAAATTGCTACGCCGTCTGCCGATGCCACCGTTGACGAGAAACCCGAGGAACCTGCGCAGGAATCTAGCACCGTAAAGGATGCTGAGCCATCTGAAGAGAAGCCTGCTGAAGACGCCGTTGTCGATGAAGCTGATGAAACCACACAAAAATCCGAAGAACCAGCAGCTGAAGCAACAACTGTGGGTGTTGCAGCCGATGAAGAAGAGGAAAAGATTCTAGCAACAACCGCGAAGGCCGATGAACCGAGTGCAGTGTCCGACGCGCATGTTCCTGCTGAAAGTCACGATGAAGAGGCTCCAGAGGAAGCTACCACTGCTAAACCTGCTGTTGTTGGTGACGAAATCAAACCAGCTGCTGGAGAAGAAGAAAAGGTAGAAGACTCTGCAGCTACCACCATCGAGCCGATGGTCGCAGTTGACGATGAAGTTGCACCGAGCCAGGACGTAAGCGAACCTGAAGTTCAGGCTCCTGTTGAGCACGACGATGACAAGACACCAGAGGCTGAAGCTCCGCTACCGACCGTTGCTCCCGCAAGTGACGAACAACAGAAACCAGCTCAAGCAGAAGCAGGAGAAGAGGAGGAAGAGGAACAGAAACCAATAGCACCTGTAGAGCACGATGACAGAATTCACTTCCCAGAGGACGACGAAGAGGATACCCCCATCTACAAGCCGGCTGTTCACGATCACCTACCAGAACACGAAGACGAAGAAGATGTACCAGAGACTAAGCCGGAAGAACAAAAGCCAGTTGAAACCGAACCTGAACATGAAGGCACCACCGTCAAGGCTAGCGTGGAAGCTGTGGAACCCGAACAGGCAGAAATCGAAAAACCCGAGGAGCCCACAAAGGATGAAGGACAGAAGGAAGTTGCGGAACCCGAAGAAGACAGTAAACCAACAACCAGCAGCCCCGTGAGTCAGGATGCTGAGCCAGCGATGCCAGAGGAGGAGCTCCATCCGCAAACGCCACTGGAATCTGACGACCAGATTAAGGAACACGAGGAAACTCCTGCCACGACGGTTAAGGCTGAGGAAGCTCCGGCTTCCCCCGTCTCGGATGTTGAAGATGCGGGCGAACATGAGAAACCAGCCGTTGATGACGATAACGTCAGCTTGGAGGAGGAACAGGAACATGTCCCAGTGAGTCACGATGCCGGTGCGGACGAGGAGCAAGAGGAAGAAGGTGGTAGCGATGAGATTGAAGCCGAAGTTCCTGAAGTACAAGCGCCTTCGTCAGAAGAACACGATGAAGACGAGAAGCTCGCCGAGGAGACGCCAGCTCACGCTGAGGAAGAGAAGCCTGTCATGGTTGGTGCTGAGGAACCAGCTGCCAGCGAAGATGAGGTTCAGAAGCCAGTTGGAAGCGATGAGAAACCTTCCGTTGAAGCGGAGGAGGACAAGAAACCTGAAGCCGCAGGCGACGAAATCGTAACACCAAGTGCTCCTGCTGACGATCAAAAACCTGTTGTATCTTCTGACGACAAGGACAAACCAGTATCCCCTGTTGAAGATGAGACAAAACCGGAAGATGATGTTCCTGAGGCTGAAGTTCCACTCTCTACCGCCGTTCCTTCGATGGACGTTGATGATTCTAAGCCTGAAAGCGAAGCCGATGATACTCAGAAACCAACCAGTGAAGAGGAGGAACCTAAACCGAGCAGCGATTCCGAAGAACCAGAAAAGGTGACAGAAGCGGCGTCTGTCGAAGAGACAGAGGCAGAGGAAGAAGAAAAGGTTGGAGTTACCGCTGCACCCACTAAGGATTCCGAAGAACCAAGCGAACAATCGCCAGCTGCTGCTGATGATGAACAGGAACCGGCCCATGACGAAGAGGAAGATAAACCAGCTACCGCTGTTCCAACCAAGGAGGAAGATGAAGCTGTTCCAGAACTTGATGCTACCAGTGCCCCAGCCAAGGATGAAGAGGAGGAAGCAGTCGCACCGGTTACCGTCACCGATGACAGTGGAGCCAAACCCATCTCTACCGATGCACCAGTGAAAGAGTCCGATGAGGTACCAGAAACGGAAGAACAGAAGCCTGTGCCGGTGGCCGATGACGATGAACACCCAGTGTCCGTTGAAGAAGCCGAACCAAGTGCTACCGATGCCCCGGTAGCAGAAGCCGATGAGACAACTGCAGCGGATGTGGAAGACAAGAAACCGGAGGCCGACGAGTCTGAAGCTACACCAACTGAGGCTCCAGTCAAAGAAGCCGATGAGCCAGAATCTACTCCAGCCATTTCTTCGGATGAACAGAAGCCAACTGAATTCGAGGAAGCAGAGAAACATGAAGCAGATGAAACGGAAGCCAAGCCAACAGAAGCCCCAACGAAGGCCGAAGATGAACAATTTGAAGAACAAAAGCCTTCTGTCGATTCAGAGGAAATCGCCCATGAAGATGAAGAAGTGAAACCAGTCGCTCCTGAAGAACCAATCCATTCCGATGAGGAAGTGAAACATGAGGATGAAGTGGAACAAAAACCAGATGTTCCAGCGGCGGATACGGAAGAAGAGCAGAAGCCAGAACAAGTCGGTGATGTCGAACACGCCCCAGAATCAGATGAAACTGAGAAGGAAACTGCTTCTAAAGTGGAACCAACCGTCGCTCCTGCCAAGGTTGACGATGAACCTACCGAAACCCAGAAGCCTCTCGTTGAATCAGTGGAAAGTGACGATGAAGAAGCAACAGTCGCTCCATATGAACCAGTGAGCGCTGCCGATGAAACGGAGAAACCAACCGAAGCTGATGAAGAGGCTAAACCCGCACCGACCGATGCTCCAACTGCGGCGGTTTCGGAAGACGATCAGAAGCCACAACCGACCGAACCAGCATCTGACGCGGACAAAGACCAGTCGGTGGAAACCGAAAGTGCTGAAGATGAGGAGGAGAAACCAGCTCACGAACCGATCGAAGACGAAGACGAGGGAGAAGCCGAAGAACCAGCGACAGATGATGTTTCTGCCGAGGCACCTACAGCTGAAGAGGTTGAAGCCGAGCAACATGTCACCGAAGGTGCCATCAAGGACGACGAAGAACAAAAACCACTGCCGGTTGGATCCGCCGAGGAAGAGGAGAAGCCCATGCCCGAGGCTGATGACCAAATCAAACCCGTTGAGTCGGACGAAGAGGAGCAGAAGCAGCCTACTGAAACTCCAGTGAAAGTGATGGATGATGAACACAAACCTGCTGCGGAGGAGCAAGGCAAGCCAGCGCCTAGTGCTGATGAAGAAGTACAGAAACCGTCAGAAGAGGACGAAGAAGAGAGGCCAGCTGAGGAGGAGAAGCCACTGGGAACCCCAACTGCCGATGAAGAGGAATCGAAGCCAAGCGTTGACGAAGATGACAAACCGAGACCGGTAGAGGAAGAGGAACAAAAACCAGTTTCATCCGCTGACGAAGAACCTAAACCAGTTGAGGATGATAAAACGAAACCAGCTTTGGGAGCTGATGATGAACAAAAACCAACTGAGGAAGAGGAGGTGAAGCCAACCGCATCTGCTGATGAAGAGCAAAGGCCAGCTGAGGAAGAGGAGCCAACTCTAACTGCCGATGAAGAACAGAAGCCTACGGAAGATGAGGAAGAGAAACCAGCGCCATCTGCTGACGAGGAACAAA